>NC_136063.1:1491895444-1492565728 GCF_964261635.1 Lissotriton helveticus
AACCCCTGCAGCAAGGCCTCACTTCAACACAGGGTAGGGGGCAGGGTTCCCATAAGACAAAGCAAGCATGAAGGCACTCTCCCAAACTGATAGCCCCAAACATGCAAGCTACCAAAGCCTCCATGTCATCTCATCAAAGCAGAACCAAGATCTCCTTGATGGGAAAATCCTGATTAGTGGCAGGGCGTGTCCACGCAAAGTGCGACAGGAGATGTGTCCAGCCTGAAGGGCGTTCAGCCTCCGCCCATGGACTCTGCCTCAGCACCAGTGAAAAAAACAGTGGAGTCCCTGCTACTCCTCTCCTGGTTGGAAACCCCTGCTCCTCCACAGCAGCCACAGACCAGCTTGGAGTGCACCATCAAGAGAACCCCCCCTAAACAGTGGCAGTCCCCTCCACAGAGTAATCGCCTCCGCAGCTTGATGGATGGGCATCAGCAGTCAATCAATTTAGAGTCTGAAGGGAGGGAGGAGTATATAATTGTTCCCCAGCGACCTCTGGGCCCGGCCCTTCACACCTGAATCATGAGTAAGGTTGCTTGAAGTTCAAAATAGAGAGAAAGTCAAATTCGAATGTGAGTTGATGAAGGTAACACAAACTATAACCTTAACCAGCAGTCTATGGAAGATTGACAGTACTAGGACCCAGACTCTCAATTTAGTCACTGAAACATAAAAAGTAAAAGTAACTTATGGAGGTATAAAGTACTTTCCTATGGCCTTCATGATACAAAAGACGTGTCCTTCAATAATTCAGAGTCCTAAACGCAGACCTTCAAAAGAATCTCTTCTACGCAAGATGGCACTAAATGGGACTGCTCCAGTCTTTATTCCTCTAACTAGTGTTTCGCTGCATCTCCTGTACAAATTTCTGTTCTGTCCTTGGAGGAGGATTGTATGGCCAATCGGATTAAACACAATTGAGCAGTCTAAAAGCATCTTTCCTGCCTATTTCCCCCTCATCCGTAATGGATCCGACTGGATCGAGAGCAACAACAGAGAAGAATCCGTTCTCCACCATGGACAGAGCCCCATTTGCCTGGAGATTGAAAATTTCATCCTCTACCAAAATGTTATCGGTTTGTCACAACCTGTGAGACTTGGCATCCTTGGCGTGGTTTACCATGGCTTTTTGACTCTCCTTCCTGTATTTTTGCCTGTTGTTTTTGCGGGTTTAGGTGCTCTGGGCACTTTGCCACTGCTGATCAGTGCCAAAGTGCAAGTGCTTCCTGTATAAATAGTAATTCTGATTGGTTCTCCATGATTGTATTGAATTACTTGTAAGTTTCTAGTAAAGTGCACTATAAGTGCCCAGGACCTGTAAATCAAATGCTCCTAGTGGGCCTGCAGCACTGATTGTGCCACCCGCTTTCCAGGCCCTAAACTTCCCTTTTCTTACATGTAAGTCGCCTCTAAGGTAGGCTCAAGGTACCCTCCTGGGCAGGGGGCAGTGTATGTGAAAGGTAGGACATGTGCTGGTGTGTTTTATACGTCCTGAAAGTGAAATTCTTTGTATTTTTGTATTTCACTATTGCAAGTACTAGCTCTTCCATTGGAGCTGCCTTGTAAGATTTTACAAGTGTAACTTTCAATAGTAAAGGTGGTTTTTAAATTGTATGTTCCAATTTTAGAAAGTAGGCATTTTCTTGTTTAGCCATCCTGTGTGCCTCTGCCCGTTTGTGTTTTCACCGTCTGGTTTTGCAGTGACAGGAGCTGGGGATGTGCATTCACTCTAGACGGTCACAAGGAGGGTTGAGGCATGTCTTGCCTTTCCTGGGTGACTCATAGCCATGGCTAAATAGACCTTTCTGCATTTAGAGTGGTGGGAGAAGTTTACACTAGCACCTGGATAGGCTGTGTCTGCTCTGCACAATGCTGTCTCCACCTCCCGTAGTGAAGCTGGACCAGGGAGGACAAAACTGTTTTTTCTGAGCAAAAGAGACTTTCTGAACAAAATACTTCAAAGGAAAAAAGGGATAAGTAGTAGAACTAAAACAACCAGAACTTGAGATTACTTCTGGATCAAGAGGACCCTCTGCCAAGGGGGAAGGGCTGAAGAGCTGTGAGGAGGAGTACGGCCCCTTTGCTGTGTGTGCTTTGCTGGATTGGCCTACAGTGTTGCCTGCTTCTACCTGAAAGAGGACAAAGAATGAATTTTGCTTGGTATCCTGCTTGTGAAGATCTCCAGGGGCTTGAAGTAGAGTTTGCCTCCTGTTCTGAAGTCTCAGGGACACAAAGACTTCCCTTGCAGCATCCCTAAACTTCACTGTTGGGAGTTCTGACCTGCCTAGTGGTGCCACTCCTAGTTCTGGACCACTGGAGATGATTGCAGGGCTGCAAACCCCAAGAAGAATATTCCTAGCGCCATTGTCAATGCTGCTACCTGCACCAACGAGGTGGTTACATCTCTCTGGATGAGTGCAGCACTGACTGTGATGACACCGCAGCCCTGACGCCGTCGCCGATCGACTCTGACGCCGTCATCAAGGCCACTGCCTGCACGTAACCCAAGGGCAACGCTTGTGGAGTGCACAAAGCCCTGCTCGACGCCGGCGCCTCCCGTCCACCCTCACGTAGTCAATAACCGACATAGGTGACTGACTGACGTTGCACCGTCTTAAGGAACCGCCTCATCACCTCCCCTGCACAGTAAGGAACCGACGCCGCCTCTCTCCTGCGTAGCAGCAAGGAACTGCCATTTCAACTCCCCTACGTAGCAGTAAGGAGTTGCCGCCTCCCCTCCGTATCAGTAAGGAACAGACGCCTCACTTCCCCAGTGACAGTAAGGAACCGACTGCGCCCGGCAGAGGCACCTAATCACCACCCCAACCCTGTGCGACGTCGTTGTTTGGATCATACCAAAAGGTATTGTTTCTCTGGGAGTCTGTGTGACTCCGTGGCTGGCCCGGGCACCTCGTGCTCGACGCCGTTCTTAGGATTTTTACCTGTCACGAAGTTTAGATAGCCCTAATTGGAGTCTTCTAAGAGCTATATTTTTGCAAGAAGCCTTTTACATGTGATATTTTGAGCTGTGTATGTTGGAATTTTGTCGCTTTGGTCTTGTTTGGTTTAGATAAGCATACTTTATTTTTCTAACCTGGTGTGGTGTCCATTTGTGGTGTTTTCACTGTGCTACTGTTGGTTATATACAAATGCTTTACACATTGCCTCTGTACTTTAGCCTGACTGCTCTGTGTCAAGCTTCCGGAGGTGAGCACAGGCAGACTTAGGTGTGTACTTTACTCATCTTGACTAGAAGGAAGGGTTCCTACTTGGACAGGGTGTATACCACTGCCAACTAGAGACCCCCAGTTCTAACTCAACCCTTTCTGGCAAATTTACTAGAGCAGTAAGTAGGGTAGTTGGCTATATACATGGTAATAAGCTTGGTTTCTGTAGGATCGGCAAGCCAGTACTGATTTTCTATTTGTTACGAACTGTCTCTGAGCTAAAGATTGCATTGACCATCTTAGTTGCTCTACCACAGATTAAAGGATATGGATCGTCCAGCAATGGTTCCCAACAGCAAGGCTCTAACATCTATTTCTTGGTTTGACAGGAATTGATTTCAAAAGCAGTTCGCCCTTCTATCATCCTGGGGATAAAATGTAGGTTCATCCAGGGTCATGGAATCGCTAAAGGAGGGGTAGATACTTTCTACCTTTTCCTGAAAGACCAAGATCACTACAGAAAGCCTAAGAACTGTGGATGATACTTGCCAAATAGGCCGGTTTAAGGAAGGAGTGAAGAGCTGAAAATGGAACCCCCTTCCTGTGTGTAGTCCTGATTCTGGAGGAGGCTGCTGTTGCCCTCTGTGTTGGAAAGCATGCTGGTGATGGTAGCGCTCTAGTGCCTAATAAGGCTAGAAAACTACTGTTCAATAGGACTCGATTACCAGCAAGTAGGAGTGGGGGAAACTTAGCCATCTAGTGACTGCTTAAATGTGTTATAGCTGTGGCCTAAAAATATAGTAGTTGGACCTCACCTTAACAGGACTTCAGCTATTCTTTCACTGAGAAAGGTTGGTGGAGTATTGCTAATTCTTTCACTTGGTGGTGTAACCTAGTTCGAAAGGGTGCTGCCCTTTGTGTTCTATCAGATGCATTTCCCCCTGGAAGAGGTAGTAATGTTAAATAGTGAGAACCACCACTCTTATTGTGGGTATCTCGAAGGACTATTGACTCAAATTATGGCATGCTGGTTTTTGTTCAATGGCTGGTCACTGATTTTCATTAACATTAGCAAAGATCCTGGAAGCAAGAGCATCAGAAACTGGTAGCAGTGATGGCATGTACCACACCCTGAAGTCTATACAGATTTAAGATGGATGCCTACTGTGCAGCATCCGTGTCACAATAATGATATGGCTGAACTGAAAACAATGTACAAGCTGTGGTCCTCTATCCTTAGCCATCTTTTCTCACCTTCAAGGTAGCAAAAAATGTGGTGTCAGCTTGGGCGCTTTTAAGGGTTAGACCTAGATGTGGTGCCACCCAAGCCAGTTTCTGGTACTTTCAATGCCCTGGATCATGGAACTTTATTATTCAGCTTTGAAGCAATTAGAGGAGAGACAGTCATAAGGTCGGTAAGTAGTTCTCAGATCTTTTCTCCCTATACTTAGCTGTTACCTTTCAGAATTTAGTCATATGATCTGACGCATGCTAGAAGTAATGGGAAAAAAATTTGTAGAAAATGCCGGATGTGTTGTGGATTCACCTAGTCGATTGTTGCACCCTCAACCCCTAAACCAAAATATCCTTCAGAGAATGTATATTTTTGGCAAGAGTTGACTGACGTAGGGTTCAGCAATGAATGGTGTTTTCTAGTTGTTACTTGTCCTTTTATTAGGTGATAACTCACTAGTTTTCCTTTCTTTTAGGATCTTAACTTGTATCTTGAAGATAAGGTCTATTTCGTTGGAATGAGATTCACATTGGCTGATATTCTTATGTATTACGGACTGCATCCAATAATGGTGAGTTATGATATTGTTTATATAACATTGATCAAGGAGCACTAGGATTGATGTACCACATGTTTGGTTTTCTTTTCTGCTAAGGAGATTTGTTATCCTAGGCTGATTTCATGATTGTCAGCATATAATTGGAGTCAATTTTTCACGGATTGCCTCCACAATGAATAACCCTTTTCATGCCGTGGCGTTTTGTGCAACGCACCCTCCCCCGTCATTTTTCGTACTTTTTCTGCAAGGCCATTTGTTTTTAGGCATTGCAAGCTATTTATTGACGCATGCTCTACACAGAATTGCCAAACTGACTAACAAAAAATCTGTTTTGCTTACTACAGAAATTTTCTTAATCTCCTGAGTTTAGGAACACCACATTTCTTTGGGTTTTCAAATGGACAGTGGCCTTTGCATGCAGTTCTGTAATCATGGCAGAATCTCTGATTATATAGCACTGTCTATTTCTTGACTGATTCCATTAGCAGGCACCTAAAGAAACTATGAGACTACATACGTCTTAATTGTTCACATCCTAAGTGGCACACACCCTTCATCGTGATTGGCTGGCCAAGATAAATTACAGAACCTGGAAATTTTTCTTGCTGTTATAAAAGAGATTGTATTCCCTTCGCCCACCCTCACAGAGAAGCTTTTCAGTCAGGAAGGTGACAGTTTTACATGGATTTGCAGGGGTCTGATGATTGCTTATATAACAGATGGGTATATTTATTTTGAGTTTGGTCTCTCCACATCTTAAGACCAGAAAATGCTTAATAAAATGTCAGCAAAATAGTAGGAGTATTGTATCCTGTGTGTTGTGGGTGGGGTTGGATATAGGGACCGTATTGATGGGAAGCAGGCCCTCCTTCTCATTGGAGGGCAGCTTTTAGACTTTTTACTACATGGCAATTGTGAGATTCGTACTCTGCAAAGGTATATGTACTTGGGAAGATGACACCCTTATATCTCTATCAGCTGAGTCCAGCTATTGGTGCTTTCTTTCTCATCTCGAATGGTCATGGTAACAAGCTAAGTGCCACTAATGACTAGCAGATAATATGTGATAGAAAACTTGTGACTCTCTCTTAACAAGTGACCTGAATCTCTCCTCCCAGGCCACTACCCCACACCTGCCTGAACATCTTTGGGGTTTAAGGTTTTAACTGTAGGCTCTGCTCCTCACTTTGACCTGTCACTGTCGGAGCTATGCATCTTCTTTCAGTGAGGTGATCTTACATTGCTGCAGCACGTGTTTTGCTGCCTGTATGCTGTATGCTGTGTGCTACGCGCCTGGACCGCCCCCTGCTTCTCAGACATTCCACCGCTACGACGCCAGCACCCTTCTCGCTCTCAACCCGGGACACAACGCCACCTGCCATCTAGCATCACCAACGAAGACCCTTGGACCCTTCGCCTGCTGGAACTCCAATCGCACCTGCAGCCACTCCATCACGCCAGCTCCTCTTGCTGTCCAACAGCACACCTGTCCGGCTGAACTGCACCCTCAACGTGCGGTCCCACAAACACGCCACAGAAATCTGGGACCTCTTCGACACCACCACTCTTGACATCACTTTCTTCACTGAAACCTGGACCAACCCCTGCTCTGGACTGGACATAGCCATCCCGACGGCAACAAAATGACCCGCAAGGACTTCCCCAGCCGCCTACGAGGAGGCATCGCCATCTTTCACAAAAGCACACTCCGACTGGCCATTCGCTCTCCGACCCAACAAAAACCATTGAACACCTCCACTTGCAGATCTGGACCAACACTTCCCTCTGTGATACCCTCTTCTACAAGCCCCCCGGCCTTACCCCCTTCACCGACACCATTGTTGACCTCATCGCACCCCATGCTCTCCCATCCAGTGACTACATCCTGCTCCGAGGCCTCAACTTCCACATGGACAACCCCAGTGACCAAAAAGCCAGCTCCCTTCTGGAGAACCTTGCCAACATCAGACTCAAGCAGATAGTCACTGCACCGACCCACATGCTTAACCCTGTCTTCTCTGCCAGCGGGAACAATCAACTAATGCCACACCATTGAACTCTCCTGGACCGACCATCACTGCGTGCATCTTGCCTTCACCACATCCACCGCACACCACTGTTATCGTTGCCCATGCTCCCCTTCGCAGCTGGATCAAGTCAACCGAAGAACTTCTCGTCAACTCCCTCAGCACAACCACTCTGCCAACACTGCAGCACAGAACCACCACCGATGGATCTTCAACTAGGTCGACTCCTTAGAACCCCTCCGGAAAAGACCAGGCAAGCAACACTACAAGAAGGCCAGCTGTTCACTCCCACACTCCACTAGTCCAGACTTGCCTGCAGACAACTCAAGAAGATATGGAGGAACAACAAAAAACCCGGAAACTCACGCAACCTTCAAATCCGCCATCAACGCACATCACCTCCTCCTGAAAACCACAAAGAAAACAGCCCTCCAAGACAGAATCAAAGCCATGGCACACAACAGCAAAGAACTCTTTGCCATTGTCAAGGAGTGTGCCAGGCCCAACAGAGAGACATAGACGTTCATCCCCCCCCCTCCTCCCAAGACCTTGATCTTGTGGTCCAAGCGGCACCCCAACAGACCGTGCTCTGCTGGACCGCCCCTTACAACAGAAGACACACTCAAAACCATGAAGAGCAACCACTCGGGTGCCCCAACGGATCCTTACTCTTACTATATTTTCCACAGAGCAGCTGCCTCCATCGCCCCGTAGCTTCGCCGCACCATCAATTGCTCCATCGAAACCGCCACCTTCCACGATGACTGGAAACATGCTCAGATTAACCCCCTGCCGAGGAAGCCGTCCTCCGACCCGACAGACCTCAAGAACCTCGAACCCACCTCCTTCCTTCCCTTCCCAAACAAGGTCATCGAGAAGACTTTCAACGCCCAACTCTTCCAGTTAATCAAAGTGA
Source organism: Lissotriton helveticus (assembly GCF_964261635.1). Lineage (NCBI taxonomy): Eukaryota > Metazoa > Chordata > Amphibia > Caudata > Salamandridae > Lissotriton > Lissotriton helveticus. The sequence goes on from NC_136063.1 coordinate 1,491,903,348, forward strand.
GCCACGTCATGGACACGTCCCAATCCGGCTATCAAAGCAACCACAGCCAGGAGACCGCAGGCCTCTCCTCCACCGACGACATACCCTCCCTCCTCGACCAGGGCGAGACTGCAGCCCTCATCCTACTGCACCTCTCGGCCACCTTCGACACAGTCTCCCACTGCATCCTAATCATGAGACTCCATGACGCAGGCATCCGCGATAAGGCTCTGGACTGGATCCACTCCTTCCTCACCGGCCGGACCCAGCGAGTCAGACTACTACCGTTCCTCTCAGAAGCCACATAGATCAGCTGTGGAGTGCCCCAGTGTTCCTCCCTGAGCCCCACCCTCTTCAAAGCTTACATTGCCCCCCTTGCAGTCATCGTCCGAAACCACGGACTCAACATCTTCTCCCATGCCGACAACACCTAGCTGATCCTCTCCCTCCCCCAACAAACCCACAACCGCCAGAACCAACTACCACAGTGGAATCAAGGCTGTTGACACCTGGATGAAAGACAGCTGCCTCAATGTGAACTCGGACAAGACCAAAGTACTCATCCTGGGACCCACCCCTTCAGCTTGGAACAACTTCTAGTGGCCAGCCGCTCTGGGATCTAACCTCTCCACCCCCCACTCTGACGGACCACAGAAGCAACTTTGGCTTCATACTAGACTCATCGCTCACTGTGAATTGCCAAATTAATGCAATTTCCTCAGCCTGCTTCCATACTCTCCGCCTCCTTCGAAAGACATTGAAATGGATCCCCACAGAATCCAAAACGACGGCCCACGCACTCACCACCAGCAGACTCAGCTACGGCAATGCACTCAATGCCGGCGTCAACCAACCAGAAACCGCTCACGAAACTACAGAATGTCCAAAACGCCACAGCCATGCTGGTCCTCAACATCCCCCGCCGCAGCCACATCACACAACGCCTCCGACAACTCAGCTGGCTCCCTGTCAACAAGTGAATCACTTTCAAGCTCCTCACTCACGCCTACAAAGGTCTACACAACGAAAGACCAGCATAACTGAACCACTGCCTCACATCCCAAGTACCTCCCAGTCAACTCCAATCCTCCCAATTCGCCCTGCCTCCGTCCCCAGAATCTATAAACCCAGAACTGGTGGAAGGCCGTTCTCCTACCTCGCAGCCAAGACCTGGAACACCCTCCCCCTCCAGGAATCTGCGTCACTGACCCAAATCAGGACGAACCTCAAGACCTGTCTCTTCGAGTGATCCTACACCCAGTCCCTACCTGCAGCCCCCTCTCATCCGCCACCTTGGGCCCCCCCAGGTAATTGACTGAGTGCAAGGGAATCTCTCATTGTTGATAACTGCACTATACCTACTCTGTTTGAGGGACGTTTGCACTACTGTAACCACTCTGCTCTTTAGGGAAAGCTTGTACTGCTACTTTGTGTGTTGCCGAAGCCTGCATTGCTTCTTGTAGTCCGACTCCTATCTGAGGTTTCTCAATAGGAGGTGGAAATATTTTCATTATGTTTGTGTCGGTATTTTGATAATGGAGCCCAGCTTTATACGAATGATATTTACTGAGAATGCTGTTGGGTTACTGGGTAAAAATCGAAATGGGTTTTGTGAAACGTAAGATTAACCCATGTTTAGTAGCAAATGATTTAAGTCTCTAAAATTGTAAATATTCTTGAGTGCTTTCCAATCACACAGTATTTATTCTTCTCCCCTTTTAGGCTACCCTTTCTATTCAAGAGAAGGAGAAATATGAAAATGTCTCTCGATGGTTTTGTCATATTCAGAATTATCCTGGTATCCGGCAGCACCTGCCCAATATTGTCTTCATCAAGAACAGACTCTACAACAATATGCACTAGACACTCTTAGTCCTGACACTGAAATGTATGGAATTCAGATGATGGAAGTGCATATGGTTGCTCTTCACCATAAATGTCAACGTGCTGCACTTCCAACCAATTTCTTTTAAACCCTGCAGAAATGATGATATCACACATTATTGGCATTTGGGGAGCAGTGTCTCATAACATCCTATTATTGACTAGTGTTTACTTCCAGTGCACTGGTTGCAATCGAAGTTAACAACCCTGTAGCCTTTTTTATTTATATTACTGAAATGTGTGCCACACCCTAAATGTTTGTACTGCTTACCCTTTATATGTTTTTACTGTGTGGAAGAAATGCAAATGTGTTGCCTTACCCTAAAAATCGTGCAGGTCGATTATTATTTTTTTCTTCCCCTTTTTAGTTAGCTAGACTGCGTAAAAGAAACATATTATTTTTATTTTCTCCTGGTGCCAAGGTTGGTGGAAAAATGGAAGTTTTAAGTTAATTGTCTTTGCTAATATTTATGTGAAGTAAAAATAGCATAAGAAATCTTGACTTCATTCAGTTTAATTTGTGTACCGAAGACACTGTATTGGTACTGTACCCCGAAGCATATTACATGACCACAATGGCGGCCCCCTCAAGCTCCTTTAGCTTAGGTTTGGCTGTACTGGAAAGTAATTCAAAAGTCTGCGAGTAGAACAATATTTGCATGCGCAATAGCCCTTTACTGGACCCCATCACGTCCTTTAGCCTCTGCTGCTACAGCTATGCTAACAGCAGACAGATCACCCTAAAAGGGAATCTAGATTAGCTAGCACTTGTGAGTAACCATCTTAATCTAAACCCTTCCAAAACCGAGATCCTAACCTGTGACAAAATGGCTGAATGGCCATTATCCAATCACCAGGCCTCAGGAACAAGACCCTCTGTCACTTTTATCAACTGAAGTGAGAAATGTGGGAGCGGTCATGGCTTCCAGCCTTTCCATTTTCCTTTAATTCATGCACAGTGCTTTCTACACAATGCACATTTTGTAACACTTTTTTAATAATCTTGGTTCTCTCAAACCCTGAAGGTCAATTTCCCCTTTGTCATGTCTTGGCTACACAACACAAACTGCACTTATCTATGGACCCTGCTCTTCCTGTTGCAACTGAGCAGCTCTTACCCTTCACCCTTTTTAACACATTATACCAGTGCCGCAAGCACTTTACTGTTGGCTCTACTTTCACAAGACTCTTTTATCGCCCACGGACCCATTCACAAAAATGATGTATACTTGATCCAACTTAACACCAAAGCAGTGCTTGGAATGGAAAAACAGAAGTGCAGGTACTCTGTTACAGAGTACCTGCTTGTTTCTGAGAAGTGCCGGTACTCTGCAATTAAAAGTATTGCATTTCTCTTGAGAAGTGGCAGTATTAGCCCTCTCAAATTAAAAAAGTGCCGGTACTCGGTACCGGATAGCACCGGCCCATTTAAAGCCCTGCACTAAAGATATTCACAGAATATACCCTCCTTTCTCATCTAACATCTCGGCTATTCAGCCTCCCCTTCCCCGCCCCCTCACCACTAGACGGAATAGAGGAACCTCATTATCTATTCATCTGCAAAACAGTGAAATTCTCTTCTGGCAAAGACAAGAAGTATCTTGGGTAACTTAGACTTAATGAAAGAAATAACGATCTGCTTCTTCCCAAACAGATGATGTTGGATTAAAATGACTCACCCACACAAAGCATAACAGATACATATACTTCCTCAAGGATGGTAGGCCTGGCCAGATGTGCAGCTATCTGTAACTGAGCCTCGTTCTGCTCCAGATATAATTACAGCAAAATGATCGCAGAAGTTCAACCCACTACTCATTCTGCATGTCACCAAAACACTACCAACCAGACAGAACAATAATGTACATCTCAAGCTTTCTATCCCTCACCACTCCTTGCTCCACTACACGCTTACATGCTGTGATCAATTGTGGGATAAGAGCACCGTTCTTGCCTCATACACATCATAAACACTTATCACGTTGGCTACACTGAAATTCTGTGTACAGTGTACAGAGCAAACCTAGGCTGACAGCGGTCTAGGGTTGGATGTGTTTTGGTTCAGATTGCATCTGACCTGGCAGTTCGGGCTGGACTGTTCCTTATGGAGCAAGGCCAAGGCTGATTTGCATATGGTTGTCTCACGCCTGAGGTGGCATAGTTGGCACAAAAAGACGGACTGAAAGGACCGAGACCATTTTCTGTTTACCAAAGTAATTTTCTATGTGTTTCACTTCATTGCTTCCTTCATTCATTCCTTTATCCAATGGAACAAGAAGATCAAAGGAGAATCTCTTCCAGGAGCTTCACTGGTGGTACCAGATGTTCATATGGTCCTGTCCTCCGTTACAAACTTTGCGAACTCTGGTAGCAGTTATTTTTTCATACTGACATCACAAACAGTTTGTTTTGTTGATGCCTTGAGTATTTTCCTTTTTGGGTTTCGCCTGCCGAAGGCTGCGCTCTGCGCAGCTTTTCGGCGCAGGTGAAATCCTTTGTTGACAATAAGGACTTCGGGAACGTCCCCCGGCTCTCATTGGCTAGCTCCATAAATGGAGGCTAGCCATTGAGTGCCGGATCTGTCCGTCAAGGCCGGACCAGATTCGGGGGCGTTCCCGAGATTTTTTCCCTGGGCGGAGTTACGTTTTTTCCCGTTCCCTCCCCTTTCACTGAAAGTGATTTCAGATGCGCTGTCCATTCCCGCCCCCTCCGTGTGCCTTTCTGCCCCCCTCGCTGTCCTGTGCACGTTTCCCGCCGTCCGTGTCCTCTCCCGCCCCCTCCCGCCGTCCGTGTCCTCTCCCGCCCTCCTCCCGCCGTCCCTGTCCTCTCCCGCCCTCCTCCCGCCGTCCGTGTCCTCTCCCACCCTCCTCCCGCCGTCCGTGTCCTCTCCCGCCCCCTGTGTCCTCGTAGGTGCTTGTTTGTGTTAGGAAACAGGACCTGGAAAAATAATTGTTCGTTGTGGGATCTCGAGCTGTGACGTCAGAGCAGTGGGGAATAAATGTCAGCTATGAGTGACTGGAAGCAGCTGCCAAGTAAAATTTAACTTTTGTTTTTCGTGGTGATATAATTAAATATGTGACCCAAGCGTGCAGGAAAAACGAAAGGGAAAGAAAGTAACACCATTAAAAACGGGCTTTTGTATTGTGTGTGACAGAGGGTTGAGTTAACGTCGGTAAAGTTGGAGACGAGGTCATGTGTCACGACTAAGCAAGAGTTGCCTGTCACCGAGGCTGTGACAGGGCGAGCAGCTCTCGGCTGGGGAGGTGCTGTCTGAGGTGAGCTCCACAGCACAGAGGCACAAGGGAGACCCTCTCAACAGCAGTGTCAAGAAGAGGTCAGCAACGTTGTGAACTAGTCAGCTAGAGCGACAGCGCCCTCAAAGAGGGACAGACACCAGCGACAGCACCCTCAAAGAGGGGCAGACACCAGGGACAGCACCCTGAAAGAGGGGCAGACACCAGGGACAGCACCCTGAAAGAGGGGCAGACACCAGAGACAGCACCCTCAAAGAGGAGCAGGCAGCAGGGACAGCAGCCAGACGAAGAGTTGACAACCCTTTTAAACGGGGTCAGAACCGCAGTGGCCCAGAGCAGAGAGACGTATGCGGGGACAGGAAGCGGGAGTAAGCATGAGCACCCACGTGGCCTGGAAGAAGAGGTAAGCAGCACCGAGGACTGGAAGCGAGGGGGGGCAGCACAATTTGTGACGGAGCAAACAGCGGAGCGTCTCGGTCTCAGAGTCGAAGAAATACACTAGAACCTTAGCTCCCATCCACGCGGGACTTTTTAAGAAATATTATCTAAAGCGAGAAAGAGGGTCGAAAGGTCGAAGGGATTATATGGGATAGTTACAATTAATCTATTTTCAAAAGCTGAGCAATGTGCGAGGCCTCGAACAGTGCCATACATTGATTCCAGCTCGCATTTGTTGGAGCTGTCTTCTTAAGTCGCTTTTTTTTATTTTGTAATCAATGCACTTTCTGCTTAAAATATTTTATATTGAAAGATTTAAGCAGAAGCGTTTTACTTTGTACTTTTCCCCTGTTTGTAACGAGTGCCTCCGGGGGCCTCTTCTTGGAGTGTCACGTGTGGGCAAACACCTGTGCCCTCACCTCACGTGCCAGTACGTTTGGGGGCAGAGCTGCTGAGAGAAGCGCCCCGCCATCTCCTTTCAATCTGCCTCGGAACGCCACTGCCTGCCTGTTTATTTTTGTCAATCATGTGGCTTTAAATTATGCTTTCCTAAAAGGAAACATATGCCAGCAACAAACACGAGGGGGCACGCGGCCATTCCGGACTTCCAGGGCATAAATAGCGCCCAGATGGGGAGGACGGAGGCCATGTTCACCTCTGGCCCGGACTGTTTATCGTTTAATAATCTGCAGTCGGAGCCATAAAACAGGCGTGTGCCTCGCGCCCTGGCACCGGGCACCTCTAGAATGCCCTTCTGCTCCAATAAGCAGCATTCATGAATACGTAATATCGAGTGAAGTCTGCCGAAGCGCCGCCTCGTATTTTCTGCATAGATTAATTACAATGATATGCAGCTACGAGTGAAGCATACAAAAAAAAATGTGTCTGTGCATATATATATATATATATATATCTTGTGCTGCAATAAACAGCCGTGGGTGTCTCTTACAGATCTGTCTATTGCTTTGCCTTTTGCCCCACAAACTTTACTAGATTTTTCGGCTGAACGCTACAAGTGGTGTATATATATATATATATATATATATATATATATATATATATATATATATATATATATACACACTGACAAATATACATATATATACACATACGTGTAGCGTTGAGCCGCAAGATCTAGGAAAGTTGTGGGGCAAAGCAATAGACAGATCTGTAGGAGACACACAAGGCTGTTTATTGCAGCACAAGATACGTTTCTGTAAATTATGTAGTATTATGACAATTCCGTGGCTGCTGTCGAACCTTCTGCAGGCAGAATACAGAAATGTATTGTGGGATTTTGAAGTTAGTAGGTTGCTGTACGCACATACTGCGAACTTGCGCTCTGGCGAGATTTTGCCTGAATTACGGGGTTGGTGGCCCCCGTTTATTTCCCCGTTCACTCCGGGCGTAGCTGAGGAGAGGGGAAAACATTTCCCCTAACGCAGGTGCCAGATTTGCTAGTCGTGTTTAGGGAAGTGATGGGAGTGTAGGCTTGGAGTGCAGGCGCGGGGGGGGGGGGGGGGGGGGAAGTGAAAGAGAAAGTGGTTCTGCGCAGACAGACACTCACCGGCCGGACTTGGTGATCACCATCTCGGTGCCCCGCTTGTGGAACTGCTCTCAGAGACTTTAGTGGCAACTGGAGTGAAAGACACTGAATTTCTATTACATGTAAAACACAGTAATAGCGAGCTGTTACATAAGTAGAGCACTTCTGCCACTTCAAAGCACTGTAATTTGCAGACACTGGTATTACCCAGATCTAGAAGCACTCAGTTTATCGACTTTGGAAGGATGGAAACTGAGTCACCCTGTGTTTGGGGTGAGTCTGAACCATCCCGTGTGGGCTGTAATTGGCTCTGAGAGTCACAGACACCTTCCTCGCCAGACATAGCAGGGAGATAGTCAGAGGTCCGTTCATCCTAGGGGTGATGGGGAACAGAAAGGAAACAAGCTAGAGAGCAGGGTCATGGTGGTGGAGGTCTGAGCCCCCATGTAGTAGGGTCACGCATAAGAACCAATGCACAGTTCTAGAACTGGAGTAGGGTAAACCAGTCCCCATGGGTAATGTATACAAACCAGCCGAGTAATGTAGCAAACAAGCAAGTCAGAGGACTTTCCCTCAGAGGACTTTTCCACCCAAGGTTGTGTATTTTTTTGGAAATTAATTAAATTAATCTACACTATTAATTTTATAAATCGTGCTTCTAAGTATTTTGGGCCGCTGCATAGAGCCCTAATTAATGTGCGTCTATGCAAAAACGTGCGGGCCTTATTTATGTCCTCCTCTGTGATAAGGCACTGCACGTCTTATTTGTCACTGAAACATGACTTTCTGGCACTTCTAAGCCAGTGACTGAAATGGCGATCCCTTTGGGATATAAAATATGTAATCCGGTTTGCCTTAATGAGAGGGGTGGTGGCATCGCAACTGTAAACTAACAGGACTACAATTTACTAACCATCATAAAGGCAATATCATGTACAGTCAGATATTACAAAGGGCTCCAGGAGAACGTTGCCATCTATTTATGAGACCCGCTCAGTAAAGGCAGGCGGATGCAGTGTGAGAAGATTCAGTGCAAATAACACCTTTAATCATGGCAGCTGTAACGTGAAGGATGGTTGTATGCAGCCTGTCAGTTGGACTTTCCTCCCAGGAGCTGGAACCAAGCTCCAGCCTGACCACGTATGCTGGAGATAGGGAGCGCACATTCTAAGGCTTGTCAACAAGAAGTCTTTGGTTTGATCAGGTGAAGCACCTTCACAAACACCAATGCACTGGAGTTAATTTGAGAAAGAGTAACAGCTCACGCCATAAAAACAGTGGCAACAAAGGCAACTCTGTTCTCAGGAGTGCCTCTCCTGAAACATTGTAGAGCGGCAAAATAGCGAATTAATCTCTACAGATTTTTCTGAAGTAGTAGTATGGGTAATTAACGTCCTAGAAACTCTGTATAAACTCTGAATAATTATTTGTTGACAAAACCACAAAGCAGGTCTCTTCCTCCTTGTTTCGAATAGTCTATGCACCGAAAGGGTTATTGGTGTGCTTACAGAGCTAAACATCGAAGAAACAAATTTAAAAATAAATAACCATTAATCGGTGTAACAATTTAAAGAACATGATCAAAGTGACCTGACATTTTAAATCGAGATCTTCCATCACACCATACTCTCTCATCTAATCTTGGGTTTTCGCCATATGGATGCTCCGAGTGTCAGGTGCATCCGTGAGAGTAGCATACTCCACAAGACTTTATGACTGTATTTCCTCCTGAGCTTGGTTGAACTTCCTATTTTATGTTTCCTCATTCACTCTTTTTTACACAATGAAAGTAAACTAAGTGAAAAACAATGTATAATGCGCACAAATACCAGAAGCTATAAAGCTCCTAGCCCAAAGCCAGGCAATGAGATGTAGGACTGTAACCTTGGGTGGACTGAACAGCTGTTTTACTGGAATTCGAACCTGGGAACGGCATATTACACATGCACAGATCTCCGCAGTCCGTGCATCAACCCGCTCAGCTATCTGAATTGGAATTTTTTACCAGTAGTTAGCGGACATAGGTCCGCATCAGGTGCACAACCCACTTGGCTATCTTACCAGGACTGGAATGGTTTTAGACGTGGCATTCAGACCTCTGCGGTGAACAGTTGTGCGGTCTGAATGTAGTGGAAACCTGGGAGCTGATACTGCAAGCTCCAAACCTGCCGAACTACCTTGCTAGCACTGGGCCCGCAAATGGTGCACGCATTTCTGCAGCTCGCACTCTTGATTTGCACCGACGCAGTTGAACCCCCTCCGGGCACTCAAAGCTAAGACCTGCACGTTGCACTCGGACCTCCCAGTGGCAGGGGCCTTAACCCACCAGCCTGTTATACCAGTGTCATCTACCACGACCCCCTAAGCCCCTTTCACCCATCCCTTCACTCTTGTCTCGGCTCTATACTTGCCAAACCTTCATTCCAAGACGCCATCCAGTTACCCCAATCTCTCAATCCACCTCCCCTTTATTTCCTCCTCCCTGCCTGTCTCTCCTGAGTCCGTCTTCTCCTCTGGTGCCCCTTCTTCCCACCATCAGTTCACAACCCTTCGCCTCACCTACCCCTACATCACTCCACACAGACCCCCGCTGCATCCCGTCTGTTATTCAGCTCCAGCCCCTGCCGAGCCTCAGCCAGGCTCCCTTCCAACCCTCTCATCCTATCCTTCTCACATCTCCTTCACTTCGTCCCTCCTTCTCTCCACTACCCAGTTTCACTCAGCCATTCTTCCCTCTGCAGCCAGCTTGTCCGGCCCCCTTCCTTCAGCTCTCCTGACGTTTCTTCTCTTCATCTCCTCCCTCGTCTCCCCCCTTCCATTCCGGCCCCTTCCCTTCGTACCCACTTCCTACGACCCTCCCTATCCCTACACCCAATAACTCTATCCCTCCTCATCCTTGTATACCACGTCCACCATCCGTCCTTGGCGCCCCACCCCCCTCCCTACGACCCCCTCGTCCCTCCTTCACCTCATCTCTTTTTGCCCGCCATCCCCCATTCACAGCATAATCTGAAAAAAGTGTTGGCAGAAGGTGAGGTGGGGAGCAAGAAGGGGGAAGGAAGGGAGAGAATCGGGTGCTAGAAAAGTTTACGCTATATAAAACTGCATTAAGTAAAATAAATACTTGCACCCATTCACAGCATTATCTGAAAAGGTGTGGGCAGAAGGTGAGGTGGGGAGCTAGAAGGGGGAAGGAAGGGAGAGAATCGGGTGCTAGAAAAACTCGAGGAAGATTACTTCATATCATTTTTTACACCTAGTTTTATTTTATTCTAATTGTAACAGATCTTTGTGTAGAGTGCAGAGTAGTGAGTGTGCAGAGTAGTGAGTGTGCAGAGTAGTGTGTGTGCAGAGTAGTGAGTGCTAGAGAGTGCAGAGTGACTAGGGAGTGCTAGAGAGTGCAGAGTGACTAGGGAGTGCTAGAGAGTGTAGAGTGACTAGGGAGTGCTAGAGAGTGCAGAGTGACTAGGGAGTGCTAGAGAGTGCAGAGTGACTAGGGAGTGCTAGAGAGTGCAGAGTGACTAGGGAGTGCAGAGTGACTAGGGAGTGCAGAGTGACTAGCTAGGGAGTGCAGAGGGAGTGCAGAGTGACTAGCTAGGGAGTGCAGAGGGAGTGCAGAGTGACTAGCTAGGGAGTGCAGAGGGAGTGCAGAGTGACTAGCTAGGGAGTGCAGAGTGACTAGGGAGTGCAGAGTGACTAGGGAGTGCAGAGTGACTAGCTAGGGAGTGCAGAGTGACTAGCTAGGGAGTGCAGAGGGAGTGCAGAGTGACTAGCTAGGGAGTGCAGAGTGACTAGCTAGGGAGTGCAGAGTGACTAGCTAGGGAGTGCAGAGTGACTAGGGAGTGCAGAGTGACTAGGGAGTGCAGAGTGACTAGGGAGTGCAGAGTGATTAGGGAGTGCAGAGTGACTAGGGAGTGAAGAGGGAGTGCAGAGTGACTAGGGAGTGCTAGAGAGTGCAGAGTGACTAGGGAGTGCTAGAGAGTGCAGAGTGACTAGGGAGTGCTAGAGAGTGCAGAGTGACTAGGGAGTGCAGAGTGACTAGGGAGTGCAGAGTGACTAGGGAGTGCAGAGTGACTAGGGAGTGCAGAGTGACTAGGGAGTGCAGAGTGACTAGGGAGTGCAGAGTGACTAGGGAGTGCAGAGTGACTAGCTAGGGAGTGCAGAGGGAGTGCAGCGTGACTAGCTAGGGAGTGCAGAGTGACTAGCTAGGGAGTGCAGAGTGACTAGGGAGTGCAGAGTGACTAGCTAGGGAGTGCAGAGTGACTAGCTAGGGAGTGCAGAGTGACTAGCTAGGGAGTGCAGAGTGACTAGGGAGTGCAGAGTGACTAGGGAGTGCAGAGTGACTAGGGAGTGCAGAGTGACTAGGGAGTGCAGAGTGACTAGGGAGTGCAGAGTGACTAGGGAGTGAAGAGGGAGTGCAGAGTGACTAGGGAGTGCTAGAGAGTGCAGAGTGACTAGGGAGTGCTAGAGAGTGCAGAGTGACTAGGGAGTGCTAGAGAGTGCAGAGTGACTAGGGAGTGCTAGAGAGTGCAGAGTGACTAGGGAGTGCTAGAGAGTGCAGAGTGACTAGGGAGTGCAGAGTGACTAGGGAGTGCAGAGTGACTAGGGAGTGCAGAGTGACTAGGGAGTGCAGAGGGAGTGCAGAGTGACTAGCTAGGGAGTGCAGAGTGACTAGCTAGGGAGTGCAGAGGGAGTGCAGAGTGACTAGGGAGTGCAGAGTGACTAGGGAGTGCAGAGGGAGTGCAGAGTGACTAGGGAGTGCAGAGTGACTAGGGAGTGCAGAGTGACTAGGGAGTGCAGAGTGACTAGCTAGGGAGTGCAGAGGGAGTGCAGAGTGACTGCCGAGATTAAGCTAATGGCAATGCCATTTATTTATCTGTTTTCAAAACCAACACATAAATACAAATGTTGTCATTTACAATGCCAATAGCTCTAACTTTTCCAAAGGCGAAACCATTGCATTGTAAATGCTTGTTTAATTTTTTTATTTTGTTTTTAACAGAGGGTTAAAAAAAATATAAAGAAGTACATACATTATTAGTGAATAATCATAATCCATAAATAAATAAACCGAGATACCTATACACATATCCATACCCAGGGAACCCCCTAGTTCACTCTAAACATTTCCATATGCGACAACATCTTTGCATTGAGCTTACAGTTCTAGTTTTAGCTAATGCTCGTTCCCTTTCATAAATATCTTTCATAAGAGCCAACCATTCAAAAAAAGTAGGAGGGTTAGGCGAGATCCATTCTCTCGCAATGCAAAGACGTGCAGCTACTAATACAGTAGATATAAAGCTCCTAGTACCAGAATTATCACACGCCCCAAACCCCAACATAATCTCTTTAGTAGTGAAGAATAAATTAACTCCTAGGCATTGACCAGCATATTTGATAACTTTCTCCCAAAAATCGGATAGCACTGAGCAAGTGTAGAACATATGAAGGATGTCTGCTGCTCGTTGGCCACACTTGGGACAGCATGTTCTATCCACCCCAACACGACCAAATCCCTGTAGTGGTTGTTGCCATTTACTGATTCTCTCAGGAGTGTAATATAACATACAAATAGTACGAAATGGATGTATGACGTTAGAATGCATACATTGACAACGCGTACCTTTACAACGCGTTCGTAACAACGAAAGTTGTTACCACGCATTGCGCTGGGGGGCGCAAAATTGATTAATTTAATTTACTATTCCAACACCAGTCCCCGTGGATAGTAGGGAAGGTGTTGGGATAGTAAATTAAATCATTTACTATCCTTGAGCGCCCCCCAGTGCAATGCGTGGTAACAACTTTCGTTGTTACGCCCGCGTTGTAAAGGTATTCCGTGGTAATGCTTGCGTTCTAAATGCTGCATACCGTACGAAATTGTTGCAATTTTAGGTTAATAGAATAAGTAGAAATATTTAACGTATCCAGAGCCGACACTATCTCAGATGTATCCGTAGATGTACCAAGTGCCCGACTCCATTTACCTGCTAGGTGACTCATATCAGCACTTCTTAAGTGACAGAGCTGTAAGTATATTGTTCTAATTCTAGCTTTAAGCGAAAGATTGAGTAGGTATTTTAGTAATTCATGAGTGTGTGGAAGTTGGAACAGTTGTCGTTTTAAAAAGTAATCTCTAATTTGCAAATATTTAAAAATTGACTGATGTGAAAGACCAAAAGAAAGTTTCAGAGATGCAAAAGTGGAAAAGCCACTATGATCGTACAGCTGGCCCAATCTTTCAATACCACATTTTGCCCAGCTACAAGCAGTGTGATCATAAATATGCTCTGGAGAATTGGATTGTTCCATAATTTAAAATATTCATGCTGTGTGAGATCTTCGAGAGTGAGCGATAAATAGTCGAGGATTTCATGCCATATGTGAACCATATCCCTAAGAGTCTTAAAACGGACTCTCTTATAATAATTAGGATCATTAATCCTGTACAGGAACATTTTACTATCTGAACCAAGTGCAATTACGAGACCAAAATATGTTTGGTTGTCAGTTAATAAACTTTGTAAACGCCCAATAAATGATGCCCAAAAATTGTTTAAAATCGGGAAGTTGCCAACCTCCAAATTTATAGGGACTATAAAACTACTAATTGCACCCTCTAATTTTTGAAAAAAGTAATTGAGGACCTGTACAGGAATAGATCGAAAGACATACAAATACTTAGGTAAAATTGTAATTTTAATTATGTTGGACCTGCCAATATTAGTTATTGGAAGTTTATTTCAACTCGTACGTTTTTTTTTTTATAACTAAGTGGAGTAGTGTTTCATAGTTAAGTCTCCATATATGCTCAATGATAGCAGAGATCCGAAACCCCAGATAAGTTGCCACAGTGCAGCCTCCAGTTATAGATGTTAATGATTTTAAATTATGAAGAATTTGTGTTTTATGTGAGTTTAATTTATATCCTGAAAATCAACCAAAAATATTCGGCTCTTTCTGGGTGACACTCCATGCTGTTGCTGGGTCAGATGTAAAAACAGCAATATCATCTGCATACGGGATAGTCTTAAGTTGATAATTCCCATTACTAAATGGGATGATATAAGTATTCCGATTTAATGCTTTGATGAATGGCTATATATAAAGCAAACCGCAGAGGGGAAAGTGGGCACCCCTGCCTTTTGCCACGCTGTATCAAAAATGAAGCAGAGTGCAGATTAATATATATAAGTTTAGCCTGTGGATTAATATATAGCGCACAAATCAATTTAAAAAAAACGGCCCGGTAAGCCGTTATTAGTCAATATCTTCCATGATGCTTTCCATGCAACCCGAACAAATGCTTTTTCAGCATCTAATAAAACCATCCCCAAATCGCGAGATGTCTTGTTAGCAATATCAAAAGCTGTTATAGCTGTATTAACATGTGCAGTAGTATCTCTACCGATTATAAACCCATGTTGATGTTCGGAACAATAGCAGGCATGTAAGGAGCCAAACGATTAGCCAACACTTTGGCAAAGATTTTAGCGTTGGAATAATGAGAGATATTGGGCGGTAAGACCCATTAACATTTCGGTCATCAGATGCCAAACTTGTGGTAACGCCACAAGTAAAAAAGTTAACTGGGGGGCAGAAGTTTCACTGCTAATGCAGCCAAGGCGTGGAACACGCTTCCACTACATTTAAGAAACATGACCAATCTTATGGCCTATAGGAAAGCTTTAAAAACCTGGCTTTTTACCAACTAGCTGGTCATACATACATGTTCACAAATCTCCGGTAGGACTTTACTTCAGCACCAGGACACCTTCGGGTAGCAGCTGCGCTTTACAAATGCAGTTAACATTAACATTAACATAACAATCATCCGCTGCATTCCCTTATATTAAACAAATAATGATATTAGTCATATCCCAAGATTTAGGGGCTTCCATACATTCCCCAATCTGGTGTATAACAGCCCGAAGTAGCAAAATATTAGTCTTTAAATGTTTTGTAAAATTTCATTGGTTTAGTGTCATCCCCAGCAGCCTTACCTGATGGCATCGCAGCTATAGCAGATGAAATTTCTTCTCCAGTAATATCTTGTTGAAGATAATCCGCTGCATCCAGGTTCAGGAAGTGGGGATCCCCTAATTGTAAATATTCCTCCACTAGTATTTCATCCACAGCATCGGTCAAAGTGTAAAGCTTTGTATAGAATTGCACAAATTGTTCTAAAATTGATTCAGTAGAATTATGTATCAGGCCATCTCCATCCCTAATTGAGCCGTGTTTTAGCTTTTGTATCTGCAATCTGATAAGCTAATATCCTCCCGACCTGGTACGCCTTGAGTATTTTCCAAGTTAAAGGCATTTTGTAATGCTGACAGGATACAAAGTGAAGAAGTTGTGGTTTATTTGATATAACAGGATCCCACAGGCGAGCATCAGCGTGCATGCAAGAACGAAGGAGTCTCTCCAGTAATGCCGTTATCAAACTGTCATTCTCAACGGAAGGTCGTGTGCCAACGGGCAGCGCGCGTCGGGGCAAACCATAGTGCCACTCGCACCGGAGGGGGAGCGAGTGGGAAAGGATACTACATATCTCCTTTTGTAAAATGGGAAAAATTGAAAACAAATGAGAAAGAAGAAAGACCAAGAAAGAACGAGATGAAGAAAACAGAATAGAAAGAGAAAGAGAGAGAGAGAGAGAGAGAAAACAGAACAAGGAAAAGAACAAAAGGAAAAAGGTGGAGAAGTATCAACGGTATCTGGCAGGTAATCTTATCACTCTACCGCTTTTTCTCGCATCACACATGATGCGCTGAGGACGACCAAGATCACACTCCTCACGTACACCTGCACGTTTCTCTTCCAATTCATTGTTTAGATGTTTCCTTAAACCAGAATTCTCATTTACTTTTACCACTTTGTTCATTTTCTACCAGTTACCTCCATTTACACATATTGCACTTCCACATATTTTGTTTATGACCACTGGCTCACTGTATTTAGGCATTCCTTTTTTAACATAAGTCTGTTTCTTTATCTTAACTACATCACCTACTACCAAGTCTTTTTCTGAAACATGTTTTCTTTTGTCAAAATATTTTTTTGCTTGTTTTGCACCTCATGGACCCTGTTTCTAACCCTAGTGTCCAATTCCTGGAGTGATTCTTTATTCTTAAACCATTTTGACATCCATGCAGGGGTGAATTCGGTGGAAGGTGTTCTTCCTCTTAATAATTCGAAAGGTGAAGACCCAGCGGAGGAGTGTTGCGTGGTTCTATAAAACCACAACATGCTTCTCACCGCTGCAGGTATGTCTTTGTTATGTTGTATGGCCCATCTAATGCAATCTCCGATGACTCTGTTAAGCCTTTCCACAAGAGCGTTAGTCTGTGGATGGTAAAGAGAGCTTTTGAGATGTGAAATGGAAGAGTCTTTAAGAAACTCTTCTACTTCAGACGATAACAATTGTACACCATTGTCAGAAATTATGTTTTTTGGAAAACCTTCTCTCATGAAGATCTCTTTCATGAATTCGATAACCTCTTTTGAGTCTGCTTTGGAAACAAATCTAACCTCTGGCCATTTGGAGTAATAATCTATAAGGACAATGGCAAATTGGGATTTTTGAGGTAAATCATTAAAAGGACCTAACACATCTATTCCCAAGTTCTCCCAAGGTCGTTCAGGATAAGGAATGGGAGTTAGTGGGGGATTAGCAATGCGGAGGCCTTTATCACTGGTAGCACATATCGGACATTCAAGTACCCTGTCATCTATGTCTCTATCCATTTTGGGCCACCAGAAGTACTCTCTAACTCTTCTTTTGGTGAGAGTGGCTCCTAGATGTCCCTCATGTGCCTTAATCAAAAGTGTCTTTTTTACAATATTTGGTGGAACTATTTTTTCACCCCTTAAAATGAGACCATCTTCTAAAGATAGCTCATCCCATATTTTTACGTAGGGTTGAAGATCTTCATTGACATTCCTTTCTTTCGGCCAGCCCTTAGTAATGTAAGTTTTAACATCATTCAGAATAACATCTGACTCCATCACTGCATGCCAGTTTCTTTCTGTCACTGAGCACACATTTTGAAGCCCAACACTTGCAATAATGCAATCCTCTTGCTCATCATCCTCAAAATTATCTTTGCAATGAGTGGATGCACATGCTGCAGAAGGAAGCCGCGTCAGAGCATCAGCACGTACATTCTTTCCACCTGCGATGTGTGTAATATTAAAATTGTATTGAAGGAGTTTAGATGCTACGCGTGCTATACGTGGTGTGGTGTTGTTATGGCTGGCGTTTCCTAAACAACAACAACAAAGGAGCTTATAAAGCGCCTGGTGACGCCATCACGGCGTGTCCCTGCGCTGTGGAGAGAAAGTCAAGACCAGAGAAGGGAATTACAGGGAAAACAGGTGGGTTTTTAAGCTTTTCCTGAAGGCGGTCTCCGAGTCCGCTAATCTAATCTCCATAGGGAGAGCGTTCCATTCCCTAGCGGCCATAGCCCGGAAGGAACGGCCACCCATTCTGGCTTTCCTGATACGGGGTATTTTGAGCAGGCCAGTTCCCCCAGAGCGGAGAGCTCTATTAGGCTCATAGGGAATAGCTAGATCATTCATGTAAGGAGGAGCTTTTTGGGAGATGATCCTATGGCACATTAAGAGTGCTTTAAAGAGAACTCTTTTTTTTATAGGTAGCCAGTGGAGAGTATCTAGAGCAGGTTTGGAGGGTGCTCTCTTGGGAAGTCTAAGAACTAGGCGTGCTGCTGTATTTTGGAGGACTTGAAGTCTCCTGATGTTGTTTTGAGTTGTTCCAAGCAGAAGCACATTCCCATAATCTATCCTAGAGGTCACTAGAGCCTGTGTCATAGTGCGCCTCGCTTCAAGGGGAAGGAGATCAAGGGTGCGGTTCAGGGTCTTCATGACCCCATAGCATTTTCCGACCACCTTGTTCACGTGACAGTCATAGGATAGTTTGGGGTCAACCCAAATCCCCAGATTCTTGGCCGCTTCACAGGGGGTGGGTAACGGCCCCAGACACGAAGGCCACCACTCCTTGGTCCAGCTCGTATCCCTACCTCCCATGACCAGAACCTCTGTTTTCGAGCCATTGAGCTTCAGGCAGTGTTGGGTCATCCAACCTGCCAGAGCCTGCATGCAAGATTTAAAGTTATTTGCAGAAGCAGAGGGGGCTTGGGATAGGGAGATGAGAAGTTGGGTATCGTCGGCATATGAAACTAATTCAATGCCGAACGATTGAACCACTTCAGCCAAAGGGGCCATATACAGGTTGAACAGGGTAGGGCTCAGGGCAGAGCCCTGAGGTACCCCCTGTTCCAAGGCAATGCTTTCAGAGAGAAAAGCGCCTCTCTGAACCTGGAAGCAGCGATTGGTGAGGAAGGCTTTAAGCCAGCCCAATGCTTCCTGGATGACCCCGGCTTTGTTCAGACACTGTAGCAAGATGGAGTGTGCCACAGTGTCGAACGCCGCACTAAGGTCCAGCATTATAAGTGCCATAGTCTGTCCTTCATCTACACCTGCCCGTAGGGTTTCGGTCGCTCTCAGAAGGGCGGTTTCGGTGGAATAACCTGACCTGAAACCTGATTGGGAGTTGTGGAAGGCATTGTTAGACTCTAAATGGGCCATAAGTTGGCTGTTAGCTATTTTCTCAGCCACCTTCGCCAGGTAGGGTAGCAGAGAGATGGGCCGGAGATTTTCCAGAGTGTCCTGACTGATGTTAGGTTTTTTCTTTATAGGCAACACAATGGCTTTCTTCCATTCCATGGGGAGGGTAACCGTGGAAAAGGAGAGTTGGAGGATGTGCCTGAAGTGTCGCTCAAGGACCTCCAGACTGGCTGCTAGTATCTTGGGGGGGGCAGGGTCCCGGGGAGAACCAGATTTAATATTTTTACAGATATTAGTTAATGTGGTAGTGTGAGGAACAGCAAAGCTTGTCAGGCATTTTTTAACATGGATAAGCTCCAGATTTTCAGTGAAGTCAGAGCCTGATGGCAGGTCGGTGGAGAAATTAGAATAGATTGTGGTAATTTTGTTGGCAAAGTATTTGGCAATATCATTACATTTCTCAGCTGAGTCATTATGGGCATTGCTCTCGTTAGTGACTACCGAGATTTCTTTAAAAATGTTAAAAAGCTCCTTAGAGGAGTTTTCTGCTTCACCAATACGGGTCTTATAATGTAGTGCTTTAGCGGAGCGTATCAGTTTGTAATATCTCGCTTGCTCTTTCTTATAGTAGTCTTTTGCTGAGGGGCAGAAATTGACACGCCATTCGCGTTCCAGTCTTTTACAAGCGGTTTTAGCATCTTGAAGTTCAGCTGAAAACCAAGGGGATGGTTTTCTCAGTTTCTTATTGGCCACTGATCTACGGATGGGAGCGGTCTCGTCAAGGGCAGTTAGGATAACATTTTTTAGGCTGGTATAGGCGGTCTCACAGTCGGAACCATTAGGGGGTCCAGCCATTTCAAGTTTATCGGTAAACGTGTCTAGGTTAAAATTTTTCCATTTGCGACATTGATAGGTCTGCAAGTTTCCGTTCTTGACTTCAGTCTCTGTCGCTAGTATATGTAGGGGAATTATATAATGGTCAGACCAGGGAATGGGAACTAGAGGGAGCACTTTAACTCCATTCCAGTTACCAAATACGGGGTCGAGTAGGTGACCTTGCCTATGGGTAGGGCTCTGATGTTTAAGATCTAGCTGCAGAGAGAGTAGTTCTGCTTTTAAGCAGGCGGCGTCTTTGTCCCCGACGTCGTCAAAGTGTATGTTCATGTCGCCCAGTACCAGGAGTCTAGATTTCCTTAGAGCGAGATGAGCTGTGGCCTCTATAAGGCTGGTGGTAAAGTCAAACAGTCTGCCCGGGGGTCTATATAAGAGGATGCCAGATAGGGAGTATTTAGGACCCACTGTGATAGTGAAAGATCCAGCTTCGCAGTGATCAATATTCAGAGGAGATAGAGAGCATTCCAAAGGGGCTCTGACGGCAATGGCTATTCCACCACCCCTACCATCCTGCCTATCGAGCCTGGCGAGGGAGTAACCTGGAGGCATCGCCTCGATGATGTCAGGATCAGAATGTTCACCAAGCCAGGTTTCAGTCAGTAATAAAATCTCAAGAGCTTCATCCTCAAGAAGGTGATATATTTGGGTACTATGTTTGCTGAGAGATCGACAGTTAAGTAGTGCAGCTTTTAGTACGCTTTTGTGGGGGTTATCGGAAGAGCTGGTGCTAGGAGTGAAATGGCATGCAGAACAGTAGTGTAAGGATAGCGCCTTCATAGAGTGTAGGCAGGATGACGTAAGGTCAGGGCGTAGATTAAGCAGAGTTTGTTTATCATACCGTAATCGAGGGGGCTGTGGTTGACCGGGGTTTGTGGCCCCGCGCCCCGTCCGGCCGCGGACGGGCGCAGACGGGCTTGACTTTGGCTCGACTTCGGCGCGCCCGCTGCACGCGTCCGCTGCGCGGTCGCTGGCCAATACACATTTATAGGCTGTAGGGGCAGCTAGAGCGCTGACCATCCGCCCGAGCCCGGAAGTGCTAGGCTCCTCCTCACCCTCCGCAAACAAACGCCCAGGAATGGACGCGGCGGACCGGGGCGGGAGTCGGCAGAGAATAGGTGAAGTAGGTTTACAGTCCACACAAAAACACTTTTAAAATGAGGCTTTAGTTCTCAAACATTAAAAGAACGCTAAAAACGCTATAGATCAGCGCTACAAACAGAGTGAGCTGTGAGGATTAGCAGCGCGAGCGGATAGAGCCTGCCACTGCCACCGGCAAGACTCCTCTCCACAGCGCGCCTGAAAAAGCCTGGTGTTTAAATACAATGAGCCTACAGCGCAGCTAGAGCGCTGACCATCCGCCCGAGCCCGGAAGTGCTAGGCTCCTCCTCACCCTCCGCAAACAAACGCCCAGGAGTGGACGCGGCGGACCGGGGCGGGAGTCGGCAGAGAATAGGTGAAGTAGGTTTACAGTCCACACAAAAACACTTTTAAAATGAGGCTTTAGTTCTCAAACATTAAAAGAACGCTAAAAACGCTATAGATCAGCGCTACAAACAGAGTGAGCTGTGAGGATTAGCAGCGCGAGCGGATAGAGCCTGCCACTGCCACCGGCAAGACTCCTCTCCACAGCGCGCCTGAAAAAGCCTGGTGTTTAAATACAATGAGCCTACAGCGCAGCTAGGGGTTACTAGGGGTTTATGATCAGTTTTTAAATTAAACTTCCTACCCCACAAGTAACTTTTTAACTTTTCAATACCCCACCAGCAGGCAAGTAATTCCTTTTCTATTACAGAATAATGCAATTCTGAATCCCTCAGCACCCTTGAAGCAAAACCAATGGTATTTTCCTGAGAGCCAACCTCCTGTGTCAAAACTGCTCCCAATCCATAGCAGCTTGCATCAACCGTCAATGTGCATGGTACTGAGGGTTCGAAAGGTTTTAATGCTTGAACCTCACACAATTTTTCTTTGAGCCAAGAGAAAGCATGAATACATTCTTCATCCCATACAAATTCTGTGTGGTTTTTTAAGAGATGTGATATGGAACGAACACGGGTAGCATAATCAGGTATGAAACGAGAATAGAATTCTGTCATCCCTAAAAGTGACTTTACCCCAACCTTGTCCGTAGGTGGAGATGCATCCACTATTGCTTGAACCAGGCTAGGTTTTGGAGTGACTCCTGAACTTGATATCGTGTGACCAAGATACTTAACCGAGTCTTTTGAAAACACACACTTAATACGTTTGAGAACTATGCCATATTCTTCGAATATGGATAGGATCTGTTTCAAGATTTCATCATGTTCTTTTTGTTGTTTGGCATATATTAGAACATCATCTTGAAATATTGCCACTTTTTTGATTCCTTTGAGTAGGTTGACCATAAGCCTCTGGCAGACTGAAGC
Source organism: Lissotriton helveticus (assembly GCF_964261635.1). Taxonomy (NCBI): domain Eukaryota; kingdom Metazoa; phylum Chordata; class Amphibia; order Caudata; family Salamandridae; genus Lissotriton; species Lissotriton helveticus. The sequence goes on from NC_136063.1 coordinate 1,491,925,343, forward strand.
TGCCGAAGCAAAACCAAATGGCATACAACAGAATTGGAACATGCCGCTAGGTGAATTGAAAGCAGTAAGATGACTTGATTCTCTATCTAATTCCACCTGGTGGTATGCAGACGCTAGGTCCAGTTTTGAGAAAACCATTGCCCCAGCAACTACTCCTAACATCTCCTTGATGTTGGGTAACAGGTGTGTGTCTACCCATATTACTTTGTTTAGACTGCGCAAGTCTAAACAAACTCAACTCATTTTTTTTTTTTCCGAGCAATCACGAAGGGTGATGCCCAATCAGACGATTCAATGGGTTCAATCACTCATCTTTTTTGCATGGAAGACAGTCCTTTTTCTAAATCTTCTCTTATGCTGAAGGGTACACTCCTTAACTTATGTTTCACCCGTGTAGCTTCTTTCATAACCTTTATTTTATGTCTGAATCCCTTAATCTTTCCTAATTCTCCTGAAAAAACTTTTGGATAATTGTTGAGTAATTCTTCCACATGTGAAACCTCTCGGATTGCCAGAACCTGTTCTTTCTTACCTGGACATAGCATCATATTAAACAGACCTTGGTGAAACCACCCAAGAATATTTAAACCATGTAAAGCTACATACATTTTTCCCAAAATGATTCTGTTTTTGAATTCCAACACATCTTCAAAGTACCCTGACAATTCTATTTTGCGTCTTTTTTATGAAACTGGTGCACGATCAGGAGGTTTGAGTTCTCTATTCTTCCATTTGCTCCTAAATAGGGCATCAGTGATCATAGTAATTTGCGTACCAGAATCGACAAGAAGGAGTAAACTCTTGTCCCCAACAACTATGTCTTTCTTTCTTTCTGTGCCCCGAGTGTGTAGTGTTAATTTCTGTGCTCTCGGGACTGGGAGTCCCTCCTGATTCCTCCGTTCTTTCCCGCCGCTGCCTCCCGTGCGGCCCCGCCCCCCGGCACCCATTGGCTCTTCCCTCCCGCCTCCCAGCTGACCCCTCCTCCACCCTCTCCTCTTATGGCGACAGCTGCTCCGCGGAGACAGTGACCCTCAGGTAGGTCACTTTCCCCGCTGCAGCTCCGCCTGTCTGCCCGCTGTTCCGCCTGCTCCTCCCTTCAGTGACGCTTCGCCCGTTCGCCTCTGTGTCTTCCTGGGCCCTGCCCAGTGCCCGTGTGCCTGCCACCCCTCTCTCTTCTGTACCCTGTGTGCCTGAGTAAGTCTTTGGAGTGTGCCTGCCCGCCCTTTTTCCCTCACTGTACCCCGTGTGCCTGATTGACCTGAAGTTTGCCTGCCCGCACTCTTTTTCTTTCTGTGCCCCGAGTGTGTAGTGTTAATTTCTGTGCTCTCGGGACTGGGAGTCCCTCCCGATTCCTCCGTTCTTTCCCGCCGCTGCCTCCCGTGCGGCCCCGCCCCCTGGCACCCATTGGTTCTTCCCTCCCTTCTCCCAGCTGACCCCTCCGCCACCCTCCCCTCTTATGGCGACAGTTGCTCGGACGCGCCGCTGGCGCGCCAAAGGCGAGCCGGTCTGCGCCCGTGCGCGCCTGGACCGCGCCCAGTGCCAGGAACCCTGAATCTCGACGATGCCAACGTACCCAAAGAACATACGACGCCGCCACCCTCCGCACACTCAACACTGGCCGGAACACCGCCTGCTACCTGGCCACCCCGAAACGCACCAACGGACCCTTCGCCTGCCAAGAGTGCTAATTCACCTGCATCCATCCCGGCCCAGCACCCGCCAAGCCTACCACCAGCAAGAATCACCTCAAGTGCATCCTGCTCAACACCCGCTCCGTCCACAGGCACGCAGTCGAACTCTGGAACCTCCTAGACACAACTGCCCCTGACGTCGCCTTCCTCACGGAAACCTGGATGAACGCCTCATCAGCCCCCGACATCGCCATAGCCATCCCGGACGGCTACAAGATCACCCGGAAGGACCGCACCAACCAAACCGGAGGAGGCATCGCCATCGTCCACAGAAACACCATCCGCATCACGACCAACTCGGAAGACACCCTCACAGCCGCCGAACACCTGCACTTCCAAATACACACCGACCCCAGGACTACCCTCTGAGGCACCCTTATCTACAGACCCCCGGGACCACGCACTCAATTCAGCGAAACCATCGCAGACTTCGTAACCCCGCACGCCCTCACCTCCCCAGACTACATCCTCCTAGGGGACCTCAACTTCCACCTGGAAAACAACAATGACAGCAACACCACCACCTTGCTGGACAACCTTGCCAACCTCGGACTCAAGCAACTTGTGAACACCCCCACCCACTACGCCGGCCACATGCTTGACCCCGTCTTCTCCTCCAGCAAGCACATCTCCTTCAGCCACTCCACCAGACTCTACTGGACAGACCACAGCTGCGTCCATTTCTCCTTCAAGAAAACCACGACCCACCACCACCCACAACAGGCCCCCCGCAGAAGCTGGAGCAAGATCACCGCCGACCAGCTCACCACCTCCCTGTGCCACAACCATCCCACCATCACGACGGACCCCAACGAAGCAGCTCGCAACCACGCACAATGGCCCACCGACTGCGCCGATGAACTCTCACCACTGAAGAAACCACCCAGCATACCCCACAGCAAGAAAGCCTCGTGGTTCACGGACGACCTCACCAACTCTAAGAGAACCTGCCGCTCCCTGGAGAAAACCTGGCGCTAGGACAAGACGACAGAGAACATGACAGCCCTCAAGAACGCCACCCGCAAGCACCACCAACTGATCCGCACCTCCAAGAGAACTACTTACAAACAGCGTCTGGACAACAACACCCACAACAGCAAGGAACTCTTCAGCATCGTTAAAGAGCTCTCCAACCCCAGCGCCTGCAACAATGACATTACACCCTCGCAAGACCTCTGCGACTCACTCGCCTCGTTCTTTCACCGCAAGACCGCCGACATACACGACAGCTTCGGCGCACAGACCAACCACCCAACCACCGAACCAGCGCACCCGACCACCACCCTCCGCACCTGGAACCCGGTCAGCACCGAAGACACCGCCCGCACCATGAGCACCATCCACTCCGGCTCCCCCACTGACCCATGCCCACACCACATCTTTAACAAAGCCGACTCCATCATCGCACCCCTACTCCGGGACGTCATCAACAACTCCTTCGCACCAGCCACCTTCCTGGAGAGCTGGAAGCATGCCAAACTCAGCGCCCTCCTGAAAAAAACCACCGCGGACCCCACGAACCTCAAGAACCTCAAGAACTTTCGACCCATCTCGCTCTTCCCGCTTCCCGCCAAAGTCATCGAGAAGCCGGTCAACAAACAACTCTCCGCATACCACGAGAAAAACGGATCCCTCGACCCATCACAGTCCGGTTTCCGAGCAAACCACAGCACCGAGAACGCCCTCATCGCAGCTACCGACGACATCAGGTCTATGCTCGACAACGGGGAAACCGCCGCACTCATCCTCCTGGACCTCTCAGCAGCCTTCGACACGGTATGCCACCACACCCTGATACAACGCCTCAGCGACACCGGAATCCAAGGCCCGGCCTTGGAATGGATCATCTCGTTCCTCGCCGGCAGAACCCAGAGAGTCCGCCTCCCCCCGTTCCGGTCCGCGGCCACCAAAGTCATCTGCGGCGTCCCACAAGGATCCTCGCTCAGCCCCACCCTCTTCAACGTCTACATGAGCCCCCTCGCGGCCATTGCACGCAAACACAACCTCAACATTATCTCCTACGCCGATGACACACAGCTGATCCTCTCCCTCACCAACAACCAGGACACCGCCAGAGCCAGCCTCCAGGAAGGAATGAAGGACGTCGCGTAATGGATGAAGCTCAGCCGTCTGAAACTGAACTCAGACAAGACGGAAATCCTCATCATGGGACCTTCCCCCTCGGCCTGGGGTGGCCACCTGCCCTGGGCACCGCCCCCAAACCCACAGATCACGCACGCAACCTGGGCTTCATCCTGGACTCCTCCCTCACGATGACCAAGCAAGTCAACTCCATCTCATCGTCCTGTTTCAACACCCTGCGCATGCTCCGTAAAATCTTCCGATGGATCCCCACCGCAACCAGGAAGACGTCACCCAGGCCCTCGTCAACAGCCGCCTGGATTACGGAAACACCCTCTACGCCGGAACCACAGCCAAGCTCCAGAAAAGACTACAGCGAATACAGAACGCCTCGGCAAGACTCATCCTGGACATCCCCCGCCACAGCCACATCTCTGCCCATCTGAAGAATCTGCACTGGCTCCCCGTCAGCAAGAGAATCACATTCCGACTCCTCACCCACCCACACAAGGCTCTCCACGATGCGGGCCCCATGTACCTCAACAACCGCCTCGTGTTCTACACACCAACCCGCCAGCTCCGCTCCGCCAGCCTCACCCTTGCCACCGTCCCACGTATTCGCAAAGCCACCGCCAGAGGATGGTCTTTCTCCTATCTGGCAGCCAAGACATGGAACTCCCTCCACACCCACCTCCGACTGACACATGACCATCTCGCCTTCAGGAAACAACTCAAGACCTGGCTGTTCAAGCAGTAGCGATTCCCCCCCCCCCCCCCCCCCCCCCCGGCACCTTGAGACCCTATCGGGTGAGTAGCGCGCTTTACAAATCCCCTGATTGATTGATTGATCAATACATTCGTTGGGGTCACCACTTCTGATATCAGGCTCATTCACCACCAGAACCATGTCTTTCAATTCCTCTAAAGGATCATCATTTTCGCTGTCACTGTAATCCTTTAAATTACTAACACGCACTTTTTCTGTCTTCTTTGGCAAACCTTATCAAAATGATCCACTTTACCACAAGATCTACAGACCAGATTACTAGCTGGACACGGCCTACTATTTCTCTTGTGAGGTAGGTTACCACATCTCAAACAAATGTCTGTTCTTTTGAAGAAATTGTTTTGTTGGGTATCTCTTCTTTTCTTTACACTAGCAAACTTCACAACATTTACATTTTCATTGTTCTTATTTTCCAATTCCTTTACAGATTCTTGTGATGTTTCAATACTTTTTGCAATACGAATACATTGCTCTAAAGGAGGATTTTATAATGCGAGTAATTTCTGTCGGATGCTTCTGTCTGAACATTGACTTATAAATTGGTCACGTACAATTTGTTCACTAAAACGTTCATACCCACAGTCTGCTATCATTTTTCTAAGTGCTGTAATGTAAGTGTCAACATCCTCGTCACTTTTTTGCACCCGTTTTAAAAATGTATGTCTCAAAACAACTATGCTTGGTTGTTTGTCGTATCTTTTTGCTAATTTTCTAATGGTGCTCACATATTCATCTGGTTCTTCCCCTTCAATAGGATCTGCTTCTGGTAAATGCTTTAATGTGTCTCTTCCCTCAAATCCCAATGAGTTTAACAGTAGAATTTTTTTTCTCTCTGTTCTGAACCTGTGTGGCCCTATGGCACCCAGGTAATTCTCGAAAGCATCCAACCATTTCCGCCATTTTATTGGTGGTTCACCTGGTGTGTCAAGAAAAGGTGGAGGTGCCTGAACTGCTTGCATGTCTGCCTATTCTGTAGTTAATATATCTATAATAAAATAAGTAACTAATGTGTCCACTTTATCACTAAGAATGTGCTGAAGTTATTGTTTTTTTAACCATAAAGTATATGCACAGAGACTGTAAAATCACACATTAAAGCAGTAAAATAGCCAAAACCAACTCTTCTTATTAAATGTAACTAAAGACTAAGTTAATTTCACACAATTTTAAAGAAAATGGTGTGCGTGTCACCGATTTGTTGTTGCACGCTAATTAAGCTTCTACGCACAAATCATGCAAAATCTTTAAAAGTAGTTTGATGAAGTCCCAGTCACAGATAAATTAAGGTGTGCGTATCACCACTGAGGAAACTCGCACCATCTGTGGTGGACTGTTCGCAATGAAATTTCAGTCTCAAATAAAATAACCCCTTCCATGCTGGTGACGAACCCCAGCCGTCACGCTCCACGGTGCTCATGTGCTGATGACTGCTGGGGTTCGTCACGGTCCCGCCCTGTTCGTGCGGCTGCCGCACACGGGGGGGAATCGCGGCCGCACGGAAGGGGTTAAGGTGTGCGTGTCACTGCTGAGTAAACTCGCACCATCTGTGGTGAACTGTTAGTATATTTCTCCTCCAAAATGAAAAAACCGAAAGGCATACCTCAGATTTTCCACACGTTGTTCCACGAAGATTACAATCCATTTACATAACTTTGAAAACACCTTCTTTAGAGTACTAGTATGAATTATCCCATCCTCGTCACCATTCAAAGATGTAATGATGACAGGATACAAAGTGAAGAAGTCGTGGTTTATTTGATATAACAGGATCCCACAGGCGAGCATCAGCGTGCATGCAAGCACGAAGGAGTCTCTCCAGTAATGCCGTTATCAAACTGTCATTCTCAATGGAAGGTCGCGTGCCAACGGGCAGTGCATGTCGGGGCAAACCATAGTGCCACTAGCACCGGAGGGGGAGCGAGTGGGAAAGGATACTACACATTTCTTGAAGTCTGGTCCAGTATCGGGACTACTCGTTCTCTTCTAGGATTCATAGTGCCTTGTTTTTCTAATCTTCTGGAAAAAAAGTTTCTAGATCTTTTCTCTGATTGTTTTGCTTCCCATCTATCCCGCTAGAGTACAGATTGTCCTCTTCATTATTGAAGACTCCTTAAAACTATAGAGTTTGAGCTGGAATCAAGGTACATTCATCCACCCGAGGCACATGCTGGAACAGTCTTCCATCACCCTTCCACTACATATTCTCCAGAGTATAAGCATGTTCTTTCTTTTCATTACTTACTCAAAAAGACGTTTAAGACATAAAAATGTATCCTTGATCCGAATAGTTCACTCCTCCCTTGTCAGTCCTGGTACGGTGTTACTTTTTTAAAATTCTTTTTTAAAGATGGTGAGAATTGAGATGTTTTGACTAGTGCTGGCTAAAATAACCATCAGACCGCAGCTGCTTCAAATACAACGCATATTTGTTGGGAAATTGCTCTGACCTCTTCGCAAACTTGTCGGTTTCTTCGTCTCTCCCCTCCATTCTACCAAACTGCTCCTTATTTTATCACAGTCCAGAATGCTTTGAAACTGAACAGAAGGAGGCTTTTCTTTCAAAGGTTATATATTCAAAATGTGGGTATTAACGGGGAACCCAAGAATGCAGTGACTAGTTGGAAACATACCACTTTTCAAACCCACCCAATTGTGCTATCGTTTATTTAATCCTCAAAAGCGGGTACTCTATATTACGTTCACCGTTGGAGTTTTGCCTTTTTTCTTTTGGAATGTATAGCCATTCACTGGTACTGTGTCATGAACTACCAACTGAATGTGCTCATTGTGCCATGTGCACATATAGTACAAGTATAAGGCTGGGTTTTCCAGAATGGGTAATTACTGAAGCCACTGGGCTCCCTAAAAGAAAGTAAGCTCTGGTTTCATAGTAATCCATGATCAAAGTCCTTGAAAGTGGAGATCACTTAAGCATCTCTTAATGTTTTGTGAAACTTCAGTTATCGCAAAGCTTGGAATACACGTGAACGGAAATAACAAAGCACAAATGCAGTGCATTATGGATACGGAAACAGCCTGAAACAGACACTGGTTGAAAAAGGGGAACACAATTTTTCTGCAATAGGCAGGAGCATGTGGGGTCCAGAAAGATCGCAGGAAGTGGCCAGCCAACTGGGTGCTGGACTGTCGCGCTAGGCAAGGTCAAGGAAACAACACAGCCCTTGATAAAATTAGAAGTTGGTGCTGAAATGGTTGTACCTGCTAGGCTGAATGGCCAACATCTCACCTGCATTTGCAATAGGGTAGGCCATTCCCATGGGTATGGGTAGACTGAGTTCAGAGGGTGTTTGAGAACATCTGACGTTGTTGAGCTTGAATTGTCAAAAGTTTGCCTCCATCTTATGGTGAAGGCTAGAGGGAGCATAGGCTCTCTCCAGTGATGCAGGATCATTGGAGGACGTCCATGCAGGCAAGGCCAGCAGGGAGAGCTCAGGCTTAGTCCTAGTCATTAGGAAGTGCGTCGTGCACCCGCTCAACAAGCTGTGGAATGCTTTGTCAGCAGTGGCCAACACAGGTCCTCTTTTGAAATGTGGTTCAGTAAGCTGGTGCGCAGCTCCTGAATAAATGCCCATTATGGAGCACTATCATTGCCAGCCCTAGTCCAGCGTATGCTTACAATTTCAAAGTTTCAGTCAATCAGGTGAGTTCACGTTTTTCATCTGCAGAGAAAAGTCTGAGATAGCAAAAGTTGCTGCCTTCATGCCATGGCACGGTGAACCCTCAAGGGGTGTTCGAGGTGCCCCAATCTGAAGTTTCGGTGGTCCCTCTGGTCCAAGGGCCCCTACTGCAAAAAAAGGGCATTAGGGAGACCCTGTGGACGAAGTATAAAATTGTGAGGCTGCCGGAGGTCCTGTTTTTTTTTAATGCTTACAACAACGAACAGATGGGATAGTATCTTGAGCTCTAGCAAAAAGTTCATTAAAATGTAGCCTAGAAAAGAAAAGTGAAGGCAGCATCAAAGGACTTGTAAGCAAAGAGGAAGAGGATATTTTGTTTTACAAAAGAGTGGAAAGATGGTCGGTGTGAAAGGGGACTCCTCTTGTGTGCATAGTGTAGTAATTAAAAGAAGTAGGAAAAAGACTGGGCACATTAAGGGTAATTCAGGAGAAGAAAATCCAGAGAGACTATGGTTGACTTATAAAGTGATACGAAGAAATGGAAAAGAATATAGGCGTAAAATGGGAGCAAGCACAGGGAAAGAAGAGATAAAATTAGTTGAAGAGAAGTGAAACTGAAGAGTTGAAAATAGATTGAGTGCAAGGCAAAAGACAGGTAGTCTGTAGAGTGGGTAGGAGTAATAAGGTGAGAGAAGAGTGGATGCCTATCATAGCAGAAAGAAAACGTGGGGATATCTTTCTAAACTGAAAACGGGTTTACAATTGCACACAAAATAGTAGCAAAGGACGGCGAAGTGTCCCAAATTTACATCTGAATTATGGGCCGCAGAAGATAATAGAACAGAAAATACATAGGGAAGTGTGAATGTTGGAGGATGCAAGGCAGAATTGAATTTCAGTTTTGGGCAGACTGATACGGAAATGGGGTATCTCCGCGCTAAGGACCAATTTTACAAGAGAACTGGGTAGAGAAAGGTTAGAACAGCTGAGTCTTAAGTTTTTTCCGAAAGGACAGATAGCTAGTTTCCTGCCGAAGATCTAATGGCAGTTGATTCCACAATTTAGGAGCCAAATAGGAAAAGGATTTGCCTCCTAATCTAGTCTGTTTGATACGAGGAATAGTGAGCAGACTTTTGCCTTCAGATCGGAGTAAGCGCATCAGGGAATATCTAACTAGTTTTTCTGTCAGATATGTTGAGCCCATAGAATTAAGGCCTTTAAACACCAGGCAGCACACTTTGAAATGAATTCTCTTGCGAACAGGAAGCCAATGTAGGCTGTGCAAGAGAGGAAGAGAAGGAGCATGATAAGGAGCGCTGGTCACCAGGCGGGCTGCAGTATTCTGCCCCACCTGCAAGCTTTGTAGGTCAGAGTCTTTTGCGGATATCAGCAAAGCATTGCTAAAATCCAGTCGGCTCAGAACCAAAGCGTGAATTAATGTCTTGCGAGTTTTTATCGGCAGAAAATGAAAGATCTTCCGGAGCAGACTCAAAGCATAGAAACAAGATCTTTTGACTGCAGCAATGTGACCCTCTAAATTGAGGTCTCTGTTGACTAGCACTCCTAGATTTTTTACCACAGTTTTTGGGGTGGGAGCAGCACCCAATTCTCCAGGCCACCATCCAGGAGACCATCTCGTGATGGCATCCTTGAACAGCATGATCTCCATTTTCCCTGTGTTTAATTGCTGAAAGTTTCTCTTCATCCAAAGGATGATGGTTTTCATGCCTTCGGAAACACTTTCTGAACATCAGGGGTATATTTGTTATAAGTAAAGATCAGCTGAGTATCATCTGCGTAGGAGATTGGGAGGAACCCAATTTTCCTAAGCAGAGCAGCCAATGGGGCAACATAGACATTAAACAAAGATGGACTAAGACAGGAGCCCTGTGGCACACCTTTCGTTACATGACTGAGTTTAGAATGGAAAGGGCCTAGATTGACTGTTTGGGTCCTGTCGGTGAGAATGTCCTGTATCCACTTCAGAGCTGAGCCTTGGACTCCTCGTGTTTTCTATTTGCCTTGCTTCAGCTCTATCCTTCGCCCCACTCTTATCCATCTTTGAAATAATTCTCCTTATATACTGCTTCAGTTTCAAAGGGTTCTATTAACAAAAGAAAAATTAAGAGTCTTTTAGTCAGTCAGTTGAACATGGTTTCCCTCTGAAATCCTCTATGGAGACAAACCCCAAATGTATACTCTTCTACCAAAAGTTTCTAGTATAAGTCGCATGGTAAGATTTTACACAAATAATACGCGCCATTGCCTCTCTGAGATCATGAGAGAGCAGAAAGACCTTCTGTAATAATACAAATGTAAACTGTTTTCCCCTTGAGTAAGCTATTCAGTAGTTCTTTCGTGCATTTGAGCATTTCAATGCACTCCAAGGTCAGAAACTCGCACTGCCTCTGGGCAGTGTTAGCCTGCGCAAAACCACATGGCTAAAGCAGGTTATAATTACACTAATACTGGCAAAATGCATTCAAAGTTTTTCATGCATCTCTCCACTAACCAGAATGCCGGAAATATGACCATTTTGCATCCCACTCATTTACTGGCATATACTTTAGCAATAGAAGGTATTTTGATTAAAGCTTTCTATAAACAAGTAAGGAAATTGTTTCTTAATAAAATGTATTTATGTTTTGTATTAGCATTTGTGCATATCCACAAACAAGCAGGGCAAATGTGCGCACTATCCACATAAATGCAAAAAAAACGAGTCTGAGAAAATTTAGTAAATAGTTTGTCAAAAGGGTGTGATTCTCAAAAATAAAATAGTAAATAAATGTACACTTCTGGAGCAATTATGGGGAGGCACATTCAAATTAGAGTTAAAACGTCAATGTACTCGCAGTCAAAATGCATCAGTGACTGCTCCAATGCCTAACAGGCATTGGGACTCTCTGTCGTAGCAGTGTTTTGCAAGAGTGAGTAAGTGAGTTAAAGTGCTCAGCTGCCCTAAGGCGTCCTGAGTATTTCAAAAGAAGATGCTTTGAGAGACACCAATAATCCAAAGAAAGAGACTTCTTAGTGTAATCTCATGGAAAGATAAGAGTCTCCCATTCAATCTACAGAAGTGGAGATTAGGTACACTCAGAAGAGTGAGGGATAATGATTATCATATCATCTGATGTGGCAAATTGAGGCATATGGAATAAAGCTATTACTGAGCTAAGTGGGCCCTTTGCAGCCCGAGCCTTGTGAACAATGAATAGGTATTTAAAGATAATCTGCTTTTGATATGGAGCCAATATCGTTTTTGTAGCTGGGCGCTCTCTGAAGTGACAATCGAGGGAATAAGGAGAGGATGGGTGTGAGAAATGTGGTTGTTCGCTGACTGGGGTGATCCCTGTCAACCAACAGCCACAATCCCTTGCAGGATGAACCACAACATGTCCCTGAATTAACCTGTGCTTAACCCTGGGTAGCTTTGCACAACAAGTAGTCAGGTTTTACTTGGAGGCAATGTGTGAATTAAACTAGGCAGCACACAAACATTAATAAAGTGAAAACACAAAGCTATTTAGTACATTTTAATAAATATATTTAAATACATTATTTGACACCCAAAAATCAATCAGTAGAACTGGAGTTATGCATTTTTAAAGAACAAACTGCAATATAGCACTTAAGAGCAGAAAGTGCCAACCGAGGCTATCTGGTCGCTCTGGGCCGGGTCAAAGTAAATAATTCAGGCAGAATGAAATGGAGCATGAGTTGGATACAGTCTCAGATTAGTCCTGCTGGAGTTTTACCTTCTCAAGTTTAGTGCCTCGAGTCCCTCATGTTGGAGAGGGTCGCGAGAAGCAAGAAGAGAGTTGTGGGTGGCAGTTGGCAGTGTGGAAAGAGCACGCCATGCTTTGTTGACATGTGGGCTGGAGTGTTGCAATGGCGGTCCCTGCAGGATGTTGATGCTATGCAAAGAGATGGGCTGGTGGCGTGCTCGCTCTGGATTTACATGCGAGCAGGCCCTTTCGCAGACGCAAAGAGCCCAAAAAGCTTGATTTCAAGAGCCACACTAAGGGACTAGGAACTGAGAGGCACCCTTTGGGGGTCAGGACTCAATGAAGACGAGCCCAGAACCTGTGGGGGGGAGCCCGTTATGTCCCTGAGGCTCAAATCAGGAATGATATGTATCAAAAGGAGAGAAAGGAAAAAAAGGGGATAGTTCACTTCCCCTAGTAAATGTATAAATCAATGAGAACTAGCTACTAAAGAAGCTGCTAGTGTTTGTTAATAGGCAGGAAAAAACATTTGTTTTTTTATAAAGACCCTCAGACACCAACCTAGTTGGTGTCATGCTTCATCATCTGGTCCCACCCAAGGCACCGAGTGTACCTTGAGTGTGCTGCGACACCTGACTGCAGCAGAGCGGGTTTTGTTAAATGAGTGTGTAGTGCTGATGTGACGAGTGTAGGTTAAAAGACTGTCCTTGGGGTCCCAGGTATCCAAAGTACTATTTTAATAGTGGGCCTTAGTCCGTATTAAAAACAAGGCGGTGGATATGAGTGGAGGTGATTAAGAACTCCCATATCCTATGTGGTCAACATGTTTCAGCCAGTGCCTTAAAGACCAGATATGTGACGCACTCGCTAAGGTGCGCTATATGTAAGAGAATGGTTTCTGACAGAATTCTGATGCAAGCCGCAACAAGTTTGAAAACGGGTCGCAGATCTTGATGAATGTGTGACTATAGGTCAGGCCCCTTCCCAGAATTCATGGGGGCTTGTATAGTGTAACAATCACACACTTCAGAGTTTGCATTTCGGCAAAAACATTTGCCCATTCTATTTATTTTATTTATTTGAATTTTCAACTTAAATTATATATATACAAGTAGGATAATGATACAGTTTACATTTTGTTATCTCAGCATTCCTACCCATAATAGGGAGGCAAGGCTCATTCTAACATCTCAAAAGCAATACACAGATCACCCTCAAGTACATGTTAACAAACAATCTTATATAAATAAAAATGTAAATGTTTGTTTGTTCAAAATCGCATATCTCCGAAAGTTCTTCACCGATTGCTTTGAAATTTTGACACAACGTTGGATTCGAATAGGGGGATGTTTTTATATACACAACGTTGGATTCCAATACCTGAGTGTCAAATACGCGCGTGTTTTTAATCAAAAGCCCGAACAGACGCATAAAAATTTCAATGTTCCTTTGTTTAAAATCTTAAATCTCCGAAAGTTCTTCATCGATTGATTTGAAATTTTGACACATCATTGCATTTGATTAAGCGCGTGTTTATACATACACAATGTGGGATTAAAATACGCGCGTGTTTTAAACACGCTTGTTTTTTAATCGAAAGGCCGAAAAGACCCTATCGATTTGGTTGCTGCGCAAAAACTACAAGGAACGCATAGAGACAATAGTCTACATATATTAGGATGGACAGTTGGTTTCCGGATGGCAGACCGGGAAGTAGGTGGAGGGAGGGGGGAGGAGTTGGTTTACTTTGCAACATTAAGAAAGGAAGCATAGAGACAGTAGTCTACATATATTAGGATGGACAGTTGGTGTCAGGATGGCAGACCGGGAAGTGGGTGGAGGGAGGGGTGAGGATTTGGTTCACTTTGCAACAATAGCGCGTGTTTATATATACACAACATTGGATTTGAATATGCGCGTGTCCAATACACGCGTGTTTTTAATCAAAAGGCCGAACAGACCCTATCAATTTGGTTGCTGCGCAACAACTACAAGAGTCGCATAGAGACAATAGTCTACATACATTAGGATGGACAGTTGGTGTCAGGATGGCAGACCGGGAAGAGGGAGGGGGGAGGAGTTGGTTCACTTTGCAACATTAGCGCATGTTTATATACACACAACGTTGGATTCGAAGACTCGCGTGTCCAATACGCTTGTGGTTTTAATCGAAACACCGAACAGACCCTATCGAATTGGTTGCTGCGCAACAACTACAAGGGACGCATAGAGACAATAGTCTACATATATTAGGATGGACAGTTGGTGTCAGGATGGAAGACCGGGAAGTGGGTGGAGGGAGGGGAGAGGAGTTGGTTCACTTTGTAACATTAAGAAAGGACGCATAGAGACAATAGTCTACGTATATTAGGATGAACAGTTGGTGTCAGGATGGCAGACCGGGAAGTGGGTGGAGGAAGCGGGGAGGAGTTGGTTCACTTTGCAACATTAGCGCATGTTTATATATATATACACACAACATGACAATAGTCACAAAAACATATTGTGTGCCCACAAGCATTGTGAAATTAAACATATTAAAAACGTGCGCCTACTCTTTTCTTTCTCTTCCATTTAACCAGACTGAGCTTCAGCAACGCATGGCAGGGTACAACTAGTATCAATAATAAAATGCAAAGATTTAACAGGTGTCTTCTTCTTTATTTATTCTCTTTTTTGACTTCTCTTGTTCAATTTTTGAAATATTTTAGCCTCATAAGCCAACATGTGTTTCGTTGCCCAAAGGGAAATATCCTGTGACTTCCTCAAGGCTATATTCTTTTCCAAAGTTCCTTGAGATCGGCTGTAATTCCGTCCCTCTCTACTACCACCATAAGCACATACTATTCCCTTTCATTTATTCGGTAAAGGTCAGATAAAGATTATTAATTCTGTAGGTGCATCATTGACTTGCTCCATGTGTAAGGTATATCATTTAGGCATGTATTCGGCCAATTCGGGGCAATGTGTCAGTCTCGGAATGGCTTGCAGCAAGTATGCTGTGTCCTGAGAGCAGTAAAACTTCAGAGCATAAAGTATGCGAAAACCAAAGTCAGTGAAAGAGGACTATAAGCATCTGAAAAGCACATCTTTTACTGAGATTTTATCTCACTTCATGGATTTAACCATTTCAGCAATAGCCATTCAGAAACACCATGTGTGACATCAACGGACATTGAGATATTTTTAAATTACATTGGGCTCTCTTTCTACCTTTTGCACAACCCAAGTGTTTCAAATTTATAACTTTATCACTGTGAAACTGAATATATTAAATCTGTAACTTTATCACGTGTAAAACTGAACATTTTGGACAGACAATTTTCTGTCCACAACAGAACAGCAGCAGAGGAGAAATAAGAGCATGCAGGTACAGAAGTTTCAACCAGTCACAACCATTGTTCTGCGTTTACGCATCAAAGCTTTTTGTTCAAGATCAAGGGAACTGAAAATGTTGACAAAGATTCTCATAGCGAAGAAAGAGATCAAATATTGCCAAGAGTAACTTTTTGTAATAAAATGCTGGACACACTGAAACCAAATGAGTAACTAGTTGGGGCTCATAAGATTTTTGGGGAGCATCGTGGCCCATCATTGACCTCTCAAATGCTAACAATTTTGTCCCATGCTTAAAAACAAATTTTTCATTCTACCTTTCATGTCTAGTTTTTTGCATTCGTGGGTGCAGTGAACAGGTCATGCTACACATGTATGATGAATATACATCGCTATCATTTTTATTTTTCCTATTTTATTTTGATTAGTCCTTTATTTGTAGTAACTTTCACAAACAAATAATTTTGTTAGTGCATTCGATAATAATCTGTAATTTCAACTTCTATATGGATGACACAGGCAGTGGGCCGCAATTAACTCTGTAACAATCTTGTAGCCAATGACCTCACCTTGATCTCCTCTGCCCCACTCACTATAAGGGCATCTGGCTACAGAGGCAACCCAATTTACGTTCATGACTTCCACCCTCTGACATCCTCTTATCCATCTCCAAACTACTCTTGTCTAGTAGATTTTTAGGATTGTTGCAGACCCACAGGCAAAACTCCACTCCCTTGGTTTGAGTGTCATAGCATCGCTCAGCAACAGACCCCTGCCAACCAATCTCCTGTTAGCAGGCACATTATTGAATGAATCTCTCATCCAAAAATCTGATGTAGCATCCTTTTGAAACATGTTGCACCAACACTATCCCACCTAATTACACTGTTCTTTTTCAACACCATTTTATGTGCAGACTTCTAGAAGCATGTTAGTGGAAAATACTCTGTCTCGAGTTGCATCACTCTCAAATAAGCCCAGATATCGTACAGAAAAGCCCATGATTGAGTCAAAAAGCAACCCCTGGCATCCAAAACGCAGACTACACCAAATAAAAGGCACCCTTTCCTCAAACCCACTTGCCATTTTTTTTTATTTTTTTAAAGTTTTATATAGCGCGAACAAGATCTTTGCAGATATCAGAGCGCTTTACAAAAACAAGGGGTAAGAAAACAAGACAGTGATTAACAGACTTTTGAGCACAGAATAGTTGTAGGTAATTAATGAGTAGCAAAATAGGGTAGGTACATGAGGGAGCATAGTCAATCAGATAAACCAATAATACAAATAGACAATCAGATAAACAAATAGTACAAATAGGTGCAGAGTCTCAAATAGATCAAAGTAAAAGTTCAGGTGAATTTAGCCATGAGGATAGCTTTTACTTCTTTCTTAAAAAATGCAGTGGAGGAGATAAGCCTGGTTTCTGGAGGGAGTAAATTCCAGATTCTGGGTGCCATTCCTGAAAAGGAGCGTTTATATGTTTTTTCCTTCCGGAATCTTCGAGGTTTCAGAAGAAGATTTTTTGTGCTTCTAGTGGTTCTTGAGCCACCAGATATTGTCAGCTTCTGAGTGAGGTAGCCGGGTGAGTTGTGGCGTACAGCCCTGTGTGTCATGCAGGCAATTTTCAGATGTATTCTGGCTTCAAAAGGCAGCCAGTTCAGGGATTTTAAGTCAGGGGAAATATGCAAGTGTTTTTTTGATCCAGTGATGAGTCTCGCTGCAGCGTTCAAAGAGGCTCTTAGGGGTGCAGTTGTAGATAGGGGGAGTCCGCAGAGGGCGACGGTACCGTAGTCTATGCGAGGAATGACTAGGGCTTGTACTGCAGTTTGGAAGTCCTTGGCTGGGAGGAAGGGTTTAAGTTTCCTCAAGGTATTGATTTGGAAATTAGCTCCCTTAGTTGCCTTGCTGATATGCTGCTGCATGTTGAGATTGGCGTCAAGTGTTATGCCTAAAGATTTCGATGAGTCCACGATGGTAGGTTGGACATTGAGTGCAGTTAGGTGCTTAAGCCAAGTTTGAGTAGTGGAGATTTTCGCGGGAGGTGAGATCAGAAGGAACTCAGTTTTCAGAGCATTGAGTTTGAGGTGATGATCGGCAAGCCATGATTGGGTGTTTCTGAGCGTTGAGTTCAGAAGTTTGATGTCTTTGGGGGATTGTAATTTGAGATATAGTTGGGTGTCGTCGGCGTACATGTGAAAGTGTACATTAGATGCTTGTAACAAGGTGGTGAGAGGTTCCATGACTAGGTTGAACAATGTTGGGGATAGGGAAGATCCTTGTGGGACGCCTAATGTTACAGGCACTGGTGGGGACATCAAGTTGTTGCTCTTGAATTTCTGTGACCGGTTATGCAGAAAGGAAGTGAACCACTTGAGAACAGTCCCAGATAGACCCATTCTGGTGTTTAACAGCTCGAGTAAGTTCTTGTGTTTGACGGTATCAAATGCTGAGGAGAGATCAAGAAGGATGAGGAGGCAGGTATCGTTTTGATCTAGGATTTGGAGGGCGTCATCAATTATGTGTGTCATAGCAGTTTCAGTACTGTGCCCTGCTCGGAAGCCTGATTGATGAGGGTTAAGGAGGTCAAACTGATCAATGTGTTTTGTCAATTGGAGTTGTACGCATTTTTCCAACAGTTTGGCAAGGGTGGGAATATTGGTAATAGGACGGTAATTGTTTAGGTCAGTAGGGTCAGCTGTTGGTTTCTTGAGTATAGGTGTGACTTGTCCAACTTTGAGGGAGTCGGGATGAGTCCTTGTTGAAGTGAACTGTTAATAATTTTGGTCCAGAGTGGGAGGAGCAATGGGATGAAGTCTTTTACAGTGTTAGTAGGAAGGGGGTCTGTGAGGTGATTAGAGGGTTTCAAGGTGCCGAGCAGTTTGTCAATTGTTTCTTCTGAGTAGGTGTCAAAGGAAGACCATGCAGCATTGTTTTTTGTTTCAGTGGGTGTTATGCTGTGGGGGTTGGAGTAAAGGCTTACGTCATTGAGGAGATCGCTCCTTATGTTATCAGTCTTTAGATTAAAGAAAGCAGAGAAGTCTTCACAGGATGGTATATCGCCCATTGTGCTATGTGATTGTTGGGGTTGTTCCTTGGATTGTGTTTTGATTAGTTCAAACAGTTTTCTTGGCCGGTTTTTTGCTTGGTCGAGCTGGAGGCTGAAGAAATCTGATTTTGAGCGCTTGATTTTCCTAAAGTAGGCGTTTCTCTTTTTCTTCAGAGTTTTAAGGTGCAGTGCCGAAGGGGCTGATCTCCAGGTGCACTCTGCCATTCGCATGGCCCGTCTATCTTCGTTGAGTCTACCATCGTACCATGGGTTAGAGTTCTTAGTGGAGACTCTTTTCAGTTGCAAGGGGGCGGCCTCATTGATTATTGAAGTCATAGAGTTGAGGTAGTGGTCGGTCAAAGATTGAACGTCAGAAGCGCCAGTAGGGGGAAGGAGGAGATTGCAGCTGTAGGAAGGTAAAGAGTTTGGATTGAGTTTCTTCAGGTCCCTTTTCCAGACCTTGGATTTGGTGGATTGAACCGGGTTAAATTTAACTTTTTCATTGATGAAGAATGTGATAATGTGGTGGTCTGAACAGTCACACGGTTGGATTGACCCAAGTTGGGTAGAGTCCTCTTTGGAGATGATAAGGTTGAGGATAGAGCCTTTGTCGTGGGTCGGGCTGTTGCAGATTTGGGTGAGGTCAAGAGCGTTGAAGAAGTTTTTGAGACTATTTACCACCGCGTCATTGTGATTGTTCCAATGGAGATTGAAATCACCAAGGAAAATTTGAGTGTTTTGCCGTCCGGAATTGGTTGAGATTGTGTCCATGAGTTGTTGGGTGAAGATGAGGTTGTCCCCAGGTGGGTGGTAGATGACGTGTAGAGAGCATACAGGTTTGCTCTCGCTGATGACATCGAGGCAGATGTATTCACAGGAGGTAAGAGAGGGGGAGGTGACTCTAGTAACTGAGAGGTTGCTCCTATAAATACATGCGATTCTACCGCCTGTCTTGCTGGACCTGTCAAGTCTAATGATGTGGTAGTTGGGGGGAACTAGAATATCCATGATAGGTGTAGAAGATTCAGTTAACCAGGTTTCAGTCAGAATGGTTAGGTCAAGGTCCAGTGTTTTGATGAGATCAGCGATGTCGGAGTGTCTAGGGGCCGATCTGCAGTTGAGTAGTGTGCATTTGAGCCTGGGGGTGCAAAGGGTGGTAGAGGTTCTAGAGTGAGGGGGACTTTTTTAAGGTTATTAGGGACGGAGCCTCTGTTGTTTTGTGTTGGGTGCCTAAGGGGGTTAGAGTGAATCATGGGGATGGAAAGGTGTGTGGTGGCTAAGTGGTTTTGGGGAAATGGGTCATATGAGCGGAGGAGGGTGTGTATGTCGTGGTCCGAAAGTGGATTGATGGTGCGTCGGGAGCGGTTGGTGGGATTGCGAGCGTGGATTGAGGTCCAGGCTGGGGAGTTTTGTGTGAGAGGGTGAGTAGGATGGGTGGGGGATTTGTTAGGGGGGGAAGTGTTGGTGGGTTGGGGGTGTCTGGGGTGTGTAAAGAGTAACTCTTTGAGGGTGTGGAGATCTTCTTTGACTTGGAGGAGGGTGGACATAATCATGTCCAGCGTGGGATTGGGAAAGGAGTTGGGGATG
This sequence comes from Lissotriton helveticus, assembly GCF_964261635.1. Lineage (NCBI taxonomy): Eukaryota > Metazoa > Chordata > Amphibia > Caudata > Salamandridae > Lissotriton > Lissotriton helveticus. The sequence goes on from NC_136063.1 coordinate 1,491,945,241, forward strand.
GGCACTGAGGGTGAATAAGTGTCTAGGTTACTGGAGTGGGGGGGAGGGGTGTGGTGGTGTTAGTGCAGGGGTTGGTGATATTAGTGAGTGGGTTGGTGTTTGGAAGGGTAGGGAGGTTGGGGGGGAGGGGTGTGGTTGAATTAGGGAGGAGGTTAGTGGTATAGGTGAGGGTGTTGGTGGTAAGAGGGGTAGGAAAGTTGGGTGGGAGGGGTGTGAAAGGATTAGTAAGGGGGTTGGTGTTATTGGGCCAGGAGTAAGTGGTAGGAGGGGGAGGGAAGTTGAGGGATGAGTGTAGGCTGGGGGTGGCGGGGATGCAGGTGAGGTAGTGGGGACTGAGAGTGGGGGGGAGAAGTTGAGGGATGAGTGAAGGCTAGGGGTGGCGGGAGGTGCAGGTGAGGTAGTGGGGACTGAGAATGGGGGGAGAAGTTGAGGGATGAGTGAAGGCTAGGGGTGGCGGGGGTGCAGGTGAGGTAGTGGGGACTGAGAATGGGGGGAGATGGGATGGGAGAAGGTCCTGTTGTGGGGAGGGGGAGTGCAGTTAAGGGAGGTGGGGTGTTCTGAGAGTCTAGTTGGAAGTGGGAGGGATGGGTTATGTTGGCAGGTAGAGGGGGTGGGGGTGGGGAGGATGTAAGAAGAGGAGTGATCTACGCCTTGGATTGAGGGGTGTGAGTTAACTGTAGCGGGTGGGTGATAGAGTAGGGTACTGGGGGAGGGAGGAGGTGTGTGTTAGTAGTAGGAGGTGCTGTGGAGTCAAGGTTGTTAGGATTGGAGGCCAGATGGATTGGAGTCTGAGGGTTGGAGATATATTCTTTGAAAGTGGGGAACAAGTTGTCGAATAGGCCATGACTCCAACAGCTTACCCTTACAAGACCTCTGCTCCAAACTCAACAATTGATTTGTTGAAAAAGCTCAAGGCATCTCAGGACATAGAGGGACCCATTTAATCAGTTTTCCCGGTCTTGGCACACCGACACAGCCATCTGCCAGCCACTAATACCTCTCAGGGCTCACAGAAATAGTTGCCAACAAATACTGAGGCCTTCTCAAGCTCAATGTCAGCTCTACCTTGCTTGCCCTCAACATCCCGTGAAAGATATCACCAATATCTCTAAAATACCTAACATCTTAAGTAGTAACTATAAGCTGTCTCCCTAAAAAAAACTTTATTTAAACCAACCAGTCTCAGCAACAGCCACCACATCACAAGTATATTCCTGCTATGCCAAAGAGTTTTTATTTAAAAAAAAGATATTATGAAATAAGCAAACCATTTAAAAAAAAAAGAAAATCAAGATGAGACCTGTTCCTTATGTTATTGCAATGTGACTCAACCATATGACTGTTACTTAATGGACTTGCGAACTATTCATAATTAGTGGGTGCTGAATCATTTGTCCTGTTAATATTCTGACTCTCCAAACTCCTAGAAACAAACAAGTGGCCAAGCCCCAGCTCTACTGAGAAAATACCACCGTTCTAGATCCATGTCAGTTGGGCTTGGACCTGAACTGTGGTACTGAAAAGGTCATGTCGTGGTATGTGATATTATTTTTACCAACATAGACTCCAAGTCACCAACCAAGCTCATCGTCCCGAACTACAGAAGTCCTTTGACAAGTCTCACAGAACACCTTGCTGGAATATATCAAGTTAGCCTAAGGGCAGTGCTTAATTTGAGCCACTGGCGTAATGAAAACTGAGGGGACCTCCCTGCACGGTACGTAGAGGGGCCCCCACCGGGCTCAACCATGAGCTCTCTGGCCAGAGTGCAGTGCCGAGGGGGCCTCTTGGAGCTTGGGGCCCCTCCGCACCGCGTGAGCTGCGGGGGCCTGTGTTACGCCCCTGATTTGAGCTAGTGGTTTTCGGTGCTCAACACCGGCCCTTAATTGTCAACACTGGCACTTATTGCAGCCAGTCACATGAAGGCACTATTTGTCTAATTTTTAGATGAACACAACAGTTGTTTAGTAATTCAATATACATTAAAAAATGACTCCTACCTGCATCCCAAGTCATCTTATAGCTTTGGGTTGTCCAGATTAGTCTGAATGTTGACACTTGTAGGAGGCTGATGGTTAGTAGTTGTGTTGGTACAGTCATTGGCAGCGTTGGCAGGGGCAATGGGTTGTGCAAGCTGTGGTGGCCTCCTGACGAGGGCCCTCACACTTGAGTATTTTTTTTCAAATTAAGCACTGCCTAAGGGACATCAGATTGAACCCACAATAGTGTCAAGAGCAGTCATTCCCAACTTGCAGAATTAGGTCATTCCCTCTGAAAACCGGTCTCGTCACTTTCACCCTCCCTCAAAGTTCTAGATATTCCCCCTCTCTCATGTACATTCTTTGAAACCAAAACATCGCCTTTTGTTTTACAGTTATATATGTTCTCTTTTTCTCTCGTTTTAAATCGCTACCATACTCTAATATACAGCAATTTTCTTTCTTAACTTATTTGATACCTTTTAAAGTACATTAAGATTTTTCTCTTCATATGTATTTATTTAATTACAACTAGTGTTTCCTTCACCCGTATTTCTCCTTTCCCTCCTTCTCCCCTCCCACCATTTTCCTTCTTATTTCCCTCATACGTTTTATAACATTAGTTCTATATGCAACTATTTTCGATTCATTACTTCTTGTTTCCATATTGTGTAAGATTTAACTCAATGTTTCTATCTGTCATTTGATAGCTGTCATTGCTTGTACTTGGTTGTAATTTTTCAAAAATAAAATCTATGTTTTAAACTTAAAAAACATTGCCTTTCACTCCAAAGCAAATTATTCCCAGATCTGCACAGAGTGAAGAGGCCCACAGGACACCTACTGAGGAAGTGGCGAAATGCCTAGGTGAGCAGATAGCCTCACAATAATATTTACTATTAAAGAGCAAAAATTAGACACTAAAAATTTTTGAATAAGCATATTTATATGTTTGACTTTTTTCTCTTTAGATATCTGCAATGATGTTTGAAGCAATTAATGACACACTTCCCATTTTCCTTTTTATTCACGTATGTCTATCCAGGCACAACGGAAACATTTCGAGAGTTTGCATGAATTTTTTACGCACTCGTGCATTAAAAAAAGACAAAACACCAAATTCATAAATCCACAAACCATAAAACAAATTCTATATTAACAAATGTAAAACATGCATCTAACTGGGCATAAAATGTCATAACACTGACTTCTAAGGGCAACACATTGTCAAAGGCGATACACAAAGTGCCCCCCACTCCCCAACACATATCTTCTATCAACAATATGCCTCAAGCAATGCTCTATCATTTGGGCCTTAAAGCATCTTGGTTAAAGCAATAGATTTCACAATTCACACAACAGCCATTATGGAACCCCCTGGTTAGCTCAATAAGTCATAAAAAACATGTAGTATTCTCTGACGCTTCTGGGTTCAGCCATTAACTGAAAACTACAATTAAATACCAGGGGCCTCATTTATGAGAAGTGGCGCATCGATGCGTAAAAGCAGCGATGCGTCACTTCTCAGTGCGCCCTCCTTGCGACATCATTGATGAGTCATATTTACTGTATGACGCATCATGTCGCAAGGAGTTACAGATACATCAGTATTTCTTTTTTTTTGTTTAAGAGATTTTTATTAGGAATTTGCAAATACAATACAGAAGCCATATGAAAAATAAATATTCAACTCGATATTATAAAACATGAGGCATATGACATATGAAAAATATACCCTAAGAGGAAGAAAAAGAAAAGAATAGGAAGATAGAGAAAGAGATAGAAAGAGGGAAAAGAAGAAAGGGGAAAGAGAAGAAAGGGAAAGAAATAAAAAGCAAAAGTATGTATGAGAGGAATATTTGCATGAAATGAAGAAACAGAATTAACATGGGGAAGATTTGGAAGAAAGGTAGTTAGTAAAGGGGAGCCAGAGAAGATCTGATTTCATTTTCATAGAAACAGAAGAAGATGAAGCGATAGCAATCCTATGTTCATCACAAATGAAATTCCACCAAGTAAGTACAGATAGTTTGGAGTTATCTTTCCAAGAAGATAAAATTACTTTAAAGGCAAGAGCAATGAAAAGATCAAGTAATTTCGCAGAGGAGGGTACAATGTCTATATCAGGTGTTAAAGAACCTAAAAAAACATGTAATAGTGATAAAGGAGTGGTATAGCTAAACATTGGCATACAAATATTCCAAGCAGAATTCCAAAAGGATAAAACAGAAGGACAATCGTACAATTGATGTTTGAGCGTGCCCGTTTTTGCGGAGCATGACCAACAAAGAGGGGAGGACGATGATGAAAATTTATGAATATGAACAGGAGTAATAAGAGCTCTATGATAAATAAAAAACAAAGATTGAGTAATACGGGCAGCAGCAGAAACTTTAAACAATTTGTACCACAATGTATCCCAAGTTATAACAGAGAGAGAAACGGACAGATCAGTTTCCCAAGCAATCTCAACAGTTGATTTAGAACGAACCATAACATTTTATAACAGTAATGTATATACATATACAGCTTTAGGTAGGTGAGTAGAAAATAAAGGATATAAAGGAGTAGAGGGAGTGAAAGGTGGTAAGGTAGAGGGCACTGAAAATGAAGACAAATGAGATAGTATAGCAGTAGTAATAATGGTATATTCATGGAGACATGTGGCAGGTAATTGATAAATAGCTTGTAGTTCAGTGAAAGGAATAATAGAATTATTAGAAAGAAATTGATGAACAAACAAAATATCCTTTTCTTTCTAATATTTGTAGTAAAAAGATTTGCCTTTGTATTTAAGCAATTTGTTGTACCATACAATAGAGGACAAAAAGCACTGAAGAGGGGTAAAATCCTTAGAAAACGTATTATAAAGTAGTGTTTTGGAGTATTTCAAAACAGGATACTTAGACAAGAAAGAGCAATTTGACATAAAAACAATCTGAGGAAAAGAAAAGTCCTTTAATAGTGAACGTTCAAAAAGAACCCATCTGGGAACCGGAGTATCCAAAAAATCATACGCTAAAGAAAAAGACTGTTTAATCAAAAAGGCAGAGTGGTAATTTTTAAAATTAGGGAAACTAACACCATCTTCATTTTTAGGACAAATAAGTTTGGTTAAGGCAATACGAGGATGCTTGTTATTCCAAAAAAATTTAGTACAGATGGAATTTATGCGGGAAAAATAAACATTAGGAATTTTAATAGGGAGCATAGAAACAGTATATAGTACATGTAGAGTAATCATCATTTTGATGGTGTCCAATCTACCCCACCAGGAAAGATATAGGGGAGACCAGAGTTGGAGAAGAGATTGAATCTTCTTCAAAAGGGCGGTAAAAGTAAATTTAAGCGTATCAACTAAGGATGAAGAAAACCAAATGCCAAGATACTTCATTTTGGAGGGACACCAGGTAAATCAGTAGTATTAAAAATATATTGATAGCAAATAGCATTTAAAGGTAAAACTTCCGTTTTAGATAAGTTCAATTTACAGCCTGAAATAGAAGAGTATAATCGAACTTCATCCAAAAAAGGAGGTAACGATGTAACTGGGTTAGCTATATAAATCAATATGTCATCTGCGAAAGCAGATATTTTAGTCTCTACAGAGGAGAGTGTGAAACCAGTAATCTGAGAATTTGTTCTAATGCGTTCTAGAAAAGGTTCGAGGCAGAGGATAAAAAATAAAGGGGAAGGAGGACAACCTTGTCTTGTACCTCTGGACAATGAAAAAAACCTTGAAAACTGGTTATTAACAAAAATACTGGCTCGGGGGAGGAATATAAAAGTTTGACATAGGAAATAAAGGAGGGACCAAAACCAAACCATTGGTGAGTCTGAAACATAAATTGCCAATTAATACGATCAAAGGCTTTCTCACCGTCTAAAGATAGGGCTGCGAGAGGATCTTTGAATTTTTTGCCATGTGAAATAATATTTGAGAACATACGAGCATTATCAGTGGCCAGTCTGCCCTTCACGAATCCAACCTGGTCTGTTTTACTCAAAAGTGAAACAATAGAATCAAGGCGGGAGGCGAGGATTTTTACAAATATTTTACAATCATAATTAATTAAAGATATAGGGCGATAATTTTTGCAAAGGGAGTGGTCTTTCTCAAGTTTGGGAATAATGACAATTAATGCGTCCATAAAGGATCCAGAGGCCTTAGCATCAGCAATAAAAGAGTTAAAAAGCTGTAATAATTTAGGGGCAAAAACTGAATGAAAAGTGGAATAAAATTCAATAGGCAAACCATCAGGGCCTGGGGCCTATGCTTTTTTCAGAGAATTAATGGCCTGAAGTACTTCTTGAAGAGTGATATCTTTTTCTAATTGTGCAAATTCATCAGGAAGGAACGGGGGAGATGGTAGACCAGCAAAAAAAGATGTTAAGTTCTGGACGGATGGGTGAGTATCATCAGTATAAAGAGATTGATAGTAATCATGGAAAACCTCTGCAATGTCTTCATCTGATGAGACTAATTTATTAATAGATTCATTGAGAATAGGACCGACAGCTTTACGTTCAGACTTGATTTTTAGGTAGTTGGCTAACATTTTACCCGCTTTGTTTTGACCCCCATGGAATTTGGACTTAATCTTAAGCAGAATGCTTCAATTGTGGCAAGTTTATTGAGTTCAGTTTTTGCTACAATTAGATCCTGAAGGGCAGTAGTAGACTTAGAGGTAAAGTAGGTATGCTCTAGTCCTTTAATTTTCTGCAACTGATCTTTATATTTAGTTCTATTTAGTTTCTTCTTTTTAGAGACATATGAAACAACGAAGGCTCGAAGGGCAGCAACAGAAGTGTCAGACGGATTATTAAAAGTAAAAAAATAATTAATAAAAACAGTAACTCCTTTTATAAAAACAACATCAGACAAGAGAAAGGTGTTGAATTTCCAGCGACTAAATTTAGAAGAGGTAAGGGAAAGGTCCAGGACAGCGTATACAGGTGCATGATCGGAAATAAAAATGGAACCAATTTCAGAGTTTTGAATAGAAGGGAGTAGGGATTTACTAACCAAAATGTAGTCAATTCGTGACCGGGTATGATGTACATTCGAAAAGAAAGTATATTCAAGTGAATCAGGGTTACAGGTTTTCCAAACATCATATAACGGATGTGAGGTAATGGCAGATTGGAAAGATTTATGGGACTTGTCTGGTTGAAATTTACAAGAGGAGAGTCTATCAGAGAAAGGGTCCAACCATTGATTGAAATCACCTGCATCTACTATATTAGGGCAATCAATAGAAGTCAGAAGAATTTTAATATCATTCCAAATTTTGGGATCGGGCGAACAGGTCCATAGATGTTTAATAGAACCAATGTCTTATTTTGAATCACAATCTTAGCCATTACCCAGCGACCATCATCATCATTTTGAGTAGACAATATTTGGACTGATAGAGCTTTACGAAACAGTATAGCAACACCCCCTTTTTTGTTGTTAGCAGGAGAAAATACAACTTGGCCTACCCATTGCCTTTTCAACTTAGCCAATTCCACATCATTACAATGAGTTTCTTGGAGAAAAACAATTTGAGAATTAAGCTTAGATAAATGGGACAGTACCTTTTGTCTTTTAACAGGATGACCAAGACTGCGGACGTTCCACGAGACAAAGTTACACATGGTGGAAGGTAAGGAAGATGGGGAACAATTGGAGTGGAAACACAGCAAGGGGACAACAAAAAAAAAATATATAACAAACAAAAACATTACAATGAGGCAAATCGCCCAATATATTCAAAGCATTAAAATACATTAATCCCAGAGCTGCAATGAAAGGAAAGAAAAAATGGTGAGTCAGAAAAAGAGATTGTTGAGAGAAAGAACAATAGAAGAATACAAGAGCAATAAAAAAGAACCAGAATAAGAAAGAGCGTATGAAGGGGGAGAGAGAAAGGGAGTGGTGAAAAAGAGAAAGTAAGAAAAAAGTGAACAGATCAAGGCTAAAGAGTAAGGTCTGAGGAGAGAAGAAAAACAAAGATAGCAGGAGCGTAGTGATGCCGAAGAGGAGGCGGATCCCAACGAGCATCGCAGAGGAGGAAAAAGAAACAAGAAACAGGACCACAAAAAAGGGATAGAAGACATTAAAAAAGGAAAGTACAGAGGAAAGATATGAATACAAATCTCAGAACAATCCTGACAGAGAAAACCAGAAAAAGGAAATAGAGATATCAAACATTAGTGTCCATGCCAGACGGAGAAATATTCTGCAAAAATGAGTGAAGTTTCTGTGGGTCATCAAAGGAGCGAGTACCGCCATTGTGTGTGATTTTACAGAGACATGGATGAAGAATGCCATATTGGATATTCAATTGTCTCATTTGAGGTCGAAGATTTTAAAATTCTTTGCGTTGAGCATTCGTTGCATTAGAGAGATCCTGGGAAATAAAAATATTATGACCAGACCAAATTGGATGTCGTTTGAGTTTAGCAGCCTTCAACACAGTCATTAATTCTGTAAATTCAAGAAAAAGCTTAATAATACCATGGGGCTTAGATGCGTTAATGTGAAGGCGACCCAAACGGTGGGATCTCTGAATATTAAGAGGTTGTGTCGTAGGTTAAAGCTCAAGGAGATCGTGTCGAAATTTCTGTAGACAGGACACTATGTCAGGACCCTCAATATTTTCCGGAAGGCCGTAAAGGCGTAGGTTGTTCCTACGATTACGATTTTCAAGGTCCTCAGTGTGAAGTTTCAACTTGTGAATCTCTTGTTCCAATTAAGGAATCCTAGAGGAAACATCCTGAATGTCACTGACACCATGTTCCAAGTCCAGAACTTTACCTTCAATAACAACCAGTTTTTCCTCAATTCGGTTAAGTTTGACGTTGGTGGCAGACATAAAAGGCTGGAGACCACGAACTTCCTCCAAAATAGAGTCCAGAACAGGATTTGGAGATGACGACATAGGAGAAGGTGGGTCATTTTTTGGTCTCTTTGATTTAGTTCCAGTGAGAGAAGATTTTGAATTGCCTGACTCATGAGCCATGTTGAAAACGGGAGAAGAAACCCAAAAGGTAACAAACTACAAGGCTTAATAAGAACAAGCACCTCGTATAAGCACTGAGACTAAAGAGTGTAAATAAAACACCTGAAAGTCAAAAATGGAGTAGCATACAGTCTCGCTTGTGTTAAGATAATAAATTAGGTGCTTGACATGAGGAGTAAAATCCCATACAAGAGGAAAGACATAGCATTCAGGATGAGTAGACCTGCTGTGCAAGGAAGAACTTCATTCATAAGGCAACGGTAACAGAAGGCGCAGAGGCTGCTGAACGGACGCGGGTTCGGCGGCACAAAATGGTGGCCGCCCACGTCCAAATATGGGAGACGTTACCGGGAGCTAAAATTAGATGAATGCAGGCTTGTAGTCAGCGAGCAAGGGCGCAATTACATTCAGGGCATCTTCCGACGACTGGCACACTGCAGATATTCCTCCTAAGTGCAGAATGCGGTCCGAAATCTGCTGCGTAGACCCGCAGCGCCGCGGAGCTCACCAAGAAGTCGCCATCACTGGTCGGCGCGTAAGCCACGCCCCAACCGTCAGTATTTCTGACGTATCTGTAAGCGCAAAAGTGACGCATTGCTGGAGTGTGTCGCAAAAGTGACACATCTCCAGCAATGCGTCCTTTCACATGGGGCAAGCCCCATGTGAAAGGGCCTGCATCAGTCTTACGGCTGCTGTGAGGCAGGCGCAAGAATTTGGCGCAATGGCTTCCTAGAAGTGACGTTTCACTGCATCACTTCTACGAGGCTTTTTGAGGGGGAACGTCCCCCCTGCATACATTATACCTGACGCAGGTATAATGTAGCACAGGGGTTTACAAAGTGACGCATCTGCTTAGATGCGTCACTTTGTAAATAGAGCGCAACAGGAGGCATGTTTTACGCTGCGGATGCGTCACAAAAAGTGACGCATCGGAAGTGCAAAACTGACGCAAGGCCTCATAAATGAGGCCCAAGGTATTTTAAAATCGCAAGAACGCCTTCTATATTTAGCTGTAGAATATCATTGTTGGTTTCCATTCTCTGTTCAGTTATAAGATCGTATTTTCGTAATAATAGGAGCTTCCATATTTTCTTAGCGTTCACCTCTCAGGGGCAGACAACCAGCGTGTTCAGCAGCTGCTTGTGCCAACCCATCAAAATAGCAGAGCCCAGAGCCCTGGCCCTACCTCCTCTTCAGGCCATGAAGTGGGAAAATTTTTAATCTTAAACTGATAGATAAAACATGGGCGCTGGACGCTAGATTTAATGGTGATAAATTAACCTTGTGTCCCAGGGGGCAGTATGTCTTTGTTTTTCACTTGGTTCCATCTTTTCCATATACACTCCTTACACCTGAGCACTTTCAATTAGATAATTCATGTGTCAGCGTTGTACTTCCTTCAGACTTAAAGTAATGTCTATTGCAAAATCAGTGGCCAAACTCTGAATTGCAGACATGATCCTCTGCCTCTTTAAGTACCTTTTTGGCCATCCACTCCAAGATGTAAATAGCCATCCTATACCTCCTGCTTAATGCACATTCTTGATTGCCATCCAACTGTTTTCATTGTGATGATTGCTTTTATAATTAATTTTTACATAATTGTGCGCTGCTTACGATTGCACTATTTTAATCAATGCACATGCACTTTAGATAAGGGACCTCGCCAAATTTGCACATCAACTCTTCCTTGGTTGATAAGACATTGTGATGTAAACTTGAATTGTAAGATAGTTGCTGTTTTTATATCTTTATTGTTCGCTATTTTAACTTTTTATGGATTGTCATCCTTAACTGCATTTTCAAGTCTTGCCATATGTTCTGTCTTGTCCCCTTATCGACATGTGCGAAGTTTATCTTGAATCCTTGTTTCTTTTATGGTATTTTACCGAAATAAGGAGCTTTGACTGACTGACTAACAGTGGCCAAACTCAGCTGTGATACTTGTTTGAACATATTAATGTTCCAGAAATACAAGGGGCTTATTTACAAGCCCTGTGCGCCGCTGTAAATTCACTTTTTGGGATGTTCCAGTGGCGCACAAGGCTTAGCCGTATCTACAAGGCCAGGTAAAGCCATCTTAAGTGTGTTTTCATGACCTTGTAGATATGAAGTGAGGCACACTGCGTTGGGGAGGCAAGCCATGGGTGTTGCAGTGGGTGTTTCCACAAAACGCCCATCGGCTTTGACACATTCTCAGATTTACAACACAGCGTAAATCTGAGAATGCGTTAAAACCATACACCTCACCAGGGGTGGCGTAATGAGGAGAAATAACATTATTTCTTCTTTTTTTTCCGCACACACAGAAAGAGAACAAGCATTGGAAATGCAATAGGTCTCGCAGTAGGAAAGTTTGAGCTATAGGTGTTATTTATTTTTTTGTTTTTTATTTATGTGTTGTTTTTTCTAAATAGCTAAATTAATAGCTTTCTTATTTACAAAGCCAATAGTTATAATTTTTGTAAATGTGACACCTCTAGCATTTATAAAGCAACATTTTTTGTATTAACGGGACTTATATGTGACTTATATGTATTGATATAAAAAAAATCAATGGCTTTAAAAAACAATTAATAATTAATACGTAAATAAAATGGATTTTATTTTATATTGCCAATAGCTTAAAGTTTATTAAATATATTTAGTGAAGATGCTGTTGTTGCGCTGAGTGAGGGTGAGTGAGGGTGAGGGTGAGGGTGAGTGAGGGTGAGGGTGAGTGAGGGGTTGAGGGTGAGTGAGGGTGAGGGGTTGAGGGTGAGTGAGGGTGAGTGAGTGTGAGTGAGGGTGAGTGAGGGTGAGTGAGGGTGAGTGGGTGAGGGGGTGAGGGGTTGAGGGGTTGAGGGTGAGTGAGGGTGAGGTGTTGAGGGTGAGTGAGGGTGAGGGTGAGTGAGGGTGAGGTGTTGAGGGTGAGTGAGGGTGAGGCGTTGAGGGTGAGTGAGGGTGAGTAAGAGTGAGGGTGAGTGAGGGTGAGGGGTTGAGGGTGAGGCGTTGAGGGTGAGTGAGGATGAGGGGTTGAGGGTGGGTGAGGGTGAGTGAGGGTGAGGGTGAGTGAGGGTGAGTGAGGGTGAGGGTGAGTGAGGGTGAGTGAGGGTGAGTGAGGGTGAGTGAAGGTGAGTGAAGGTGGGTGAGGGTGAGGGGTTGAGGGTGATTGAGGGTGAGGCGTTGAGGGTGAGTGAGGGTGAGGCGTTGAGGGTGAGTGAGGGTGAGTGAGGGTGAGGGGTTGAGGGTGAGTGAGGGTGAGGGGTTGAGGGTGGGTGAGGGTGAGTGAGGGTGAGTGAGGGTGAGGGGTTGAGGGTGAGTGAGGATGAGTGAGAGTGAGGGTGAGTGAGGTGTTGAGGGTGAGGTGTTGAGGGTGAGTGAGGGTGAGGGGTTGAGTGAGGGTGAGGGGTTGAGGGTGAGTGAGGGTGAGGGGTTGAGGGTGAGTGAGGGGTTGAGGGTGAGTGGGGATGAGGGGTTGAGGGTGGGTGAGGGAAAAATGTGCAATAGCCAGGAAAATCAGCATAGTTACTTTAAAAATGTCATTGAAGTGTTGCACAATATACGTGTTCTAAATTGCGGACTAGTGCTTTATGTTTTGATAGGACGAGAATAATCTTAGGCAAATAATTAGCATCTCAAACTCAAATGGTAAACTATTTTAAACGCGAAAGGGTCTTATGGAGGTCTATATGTAGTCATCAGTTTTCCACAACGGGCTAAAAATAATACCCGCAGATGCAACCATTACACACAAAAGAGCATATGCCTGGCTGTTGCAGTAAAGAAAAGTTATTTTTTTCGATCTTCATGTTGTAGAAGTATAAAAAGCACAAAAACAGTATACAATGGCGGCCTGCAGCCACTACAAAAAGAAGGTGTCATCACTGAATTTACCCACCCCCATTTAGAAACTGCTTGTAACGTGTAATACAACCACCATCTGGCCAGCGACTAAAGTGTCAGCGGCTACAGTACTAAAATAGATTTAAGCCACTAATTCTAGTAGCCCTAATGCCGACATTTCACTTGTGCAAAACTATCATGTATCTTTAAGGGATTTTGAAACTTTTAATGCATGTATCTTATAACATTTTATTCGGGACTGTGCATAACGCGAGCAGCTTTTAACACAATTAAGGATCTACATAAAGGGCAAGGAGAGGTTTAGAAAATCGAACACTCGGTGATACTATGTCCTGATGGTGCTTAAGCCAGAAGTAGTATCCTAAACGTGAACCGTATGAGCGAGGTCATGTTCTCAGCAACAATGTTAAACAAAGGCATGCAACAGCTTGTGTTTAGAAGTTGAACATATCGAGGGGAAAAACACCAGAACCCACACATGTGAGTCCAGGTAGGCTTTACCGGAATAGTAGAGCAGACTGTCCTTAAGAGTAGATTTTGAATGACGGAGTGGTAGGCTAAGACAGCAGGGAGGCAGGAGTGAGATGGATGCATAGAAGAGTTGAAGAGAAATTCGAAGGAGTGGAATGAGTGGTACGAGTGGTAATGGGGAGGACAAGCACACGGAGGAGAAGCTCGCAAAGAGCGGATTATTAACTAGATACGAGGGGCTGAGGACGAACGCTTCTGAGTACCACCAAAGGGTCATTAATAAAAGGATTGCACCGGACCGGATACAAGCCAGCACAACCTGGCGGGTGTCAGTATGGCAGCACGTCTGTTCTTGGGCTGACGGGGAAAGGCGCAAACTGCAAGCAACGCAGTCTTTAAACCAGACATGGGTGTGCGATAAGGGTAAGATTATTTAAACCTACCACACAAGCCAATCACCACGAGAACTACCAACGTAAACAAGAGCTAAGCCTGTGATATTGCATTCTGGCAATTCTTCAGCCCACTGAGGGTGCATGGGGAGGGGGGAGGAGGGAGGAGAAATGCGTCTCGGCCGGAGCAGGGGGCGGAGCAGGGAGAGCGGGCTTTGAAATGCACTTCACACGGCCGGCCGGTCGTGAAACTGAAAGCATGGCCGGCCGGCCGTGAAAGCCTTTGATGCCGCAGGGGGTGGAGCGGCACCAGCTGGGAGAGTAGGCAAGGCAGGCGGCTGGGGGCATGTGCACACACCCCATGTCAGAAATGCATCTCAACAACCCAATGTCCACGTGCAGGCAAGAAGGGTTCGATCATTCCAGTCCCACACAGCAGACATACTTGTGGATGTGGTTTTGCTTTACTCTTCTGCAACTTTAACTGGAAACTGGGGAGAAGATACAAGTTATTTGGTTCCGGAGTGGATTACAAAAACAAACCCAGTTACCGTACCTGTGTCTGGGTGAGGGGTTACAGTAAAGCTGTCCTTGCTGCAAGTGTTAAGGGGGTTACAGTAAAGTAACCTGTGCTTAAACCCTGAGCACATCTTCCCTGTAAAGCTGGCACAGTCTGCTGTCGGCGAAACTCCTGCTGTCAGTCCTATGGGGGCTGAGGGGAGGGAAATAAGCAAGAAACAGAGAATCTGCCAGAAGTTTTGAAGTCTGCGAGAGGCAGAGAGATACGAAAGGCCAAGACTACAGGGGAGAGTAAAGGGATCAGGCACCCCCAAGATAGCACAGAGAGCAGACAGTCAGTCGGGAGAAATGCACAAGGCGGGCAGGGGAGGGGGCGGAGCGGGGAGAGCGGCATGTGGGTGTTAAGAAGCCGGGCCTTTGAAGTGAAGCTAAGCTTCACTTCAAAAGGTGTCGGAGGAATGCGGCTGACGGCGATTGCGGCTGTGCATGCGCTTTTAAGCTCAATGCACATGCGCATTGAGCTTAAAAGTCACGGGCACTGCAAGGAATCGCCACGATTCCTTGCTTCTTAGTTAAAAGTTGTTTAAGCCGCAATAGGCTCGCAAGCTCGATGCGCATGCGCATCGACAGGCGAGACCTAAAAACGTCTCCAATTATTGTTAATTGCAAAAACATTCATGCCAATAACACAGACACTGTTGCACCATGGTGCAAGAGTGCCTGCATTGGCGCACGGCTGCTAAATGTGCGCCAGCGCTGGCTGAAAGGATAGGGATGCACGGTATCTTGTAAATCCTGTGCATTCCTGTCCTTTCGAATTGGCATACGGCAGTGCAGCAAAAGGACATACGCCGCTGCCCTACACAATTAATGTAAATATGCCCCATGTTAATTAGCAAATTGCTATTAACCGTGCACTACCAAACACCACCAAACAACCGTACAACAACGAGTCTACGGAGGTCCCGGAATTATCCACAAATTATGCCTCAATTACGAAAGCGCTACGATACCATACTAAAGGTAGAAGGCGCTATATAAATATTGATAAAGCATTGCTTTTTAAAAAGTAACATAGCTTAGACTACGAATTTTAATCCTTAGAGTTGACTGTGGTCAGTCTCACACGTGTGCGTGTTTGCGTGATTCTAAAGGCACATATTACATCTGTTTATGAAGACAGTCATATTAAGCTGCTCTCGTGTGTATACACAGCATTAGATCGCTGCAGCATTTCCAGCCAGGTGAGCTAACTTGACAGCTCGCCTGTGATGCCCAAGCTGCCTCCACGTGGCAGGTAACTTAGGGCGAGCCGGCCGTGTTGTGCAGTGTCTCCTGCTCAGTGTCGGACGCCTCCTTCACCTCACGCCGGAGAGCTGCCTGCCTCTTCCGCATCGTGCGCATGAATGCTTTCTGCCTGCCAGGCCTGTCTGTCCACGTTCAGCCTCCTCCGCAGCAGCCGCTCCGCTAACATGATAAGGCGCGTTTCCAAACATGGCAGCCTGAGGCCTACCTTGTCCGAGACCAGAATCGCAGCCCACAAACTTCCGACCATGACAAGTGCGGCACTTGGCTTTCATCACAGACACAGCCCTTGGACTTATTTCCACTCACACACAGACTACCTCCCACCCCCTCTCTGGGGATGTCACTCTGATTCCCTGTATCTGGCAGAAAGTGTGCCTCCACAGGTTTGGATTCCCCTGCCTGTTGCCAGCATGTGACTTGGACACGGCGACTGGAATAAAGCAACGCATTAGTGAATTATCGCTGCTGTGGAGCCTGTGGGGGAAATGACAGGACTCAGTACGTTCCACGGCGAAGCCCGGGATCCAACATGGCGCTAACACTAACAGAGCCTGACAGGACACCCCCTCAAGAGAGCGCATCTTCCGCTGAGCGGCAAAAGATGCCAGGATTTGTTTAGCCGATATTCCCTAAGAATTCATGATGACTACATATGCTCCTTTAATGCTCCAAGCCAGAGACATTTTCTTATCACTGTGATTGGATGGCCACTTCTCACAAACTGACAGGTAAGGCTCTGGGAGCATTGGATTTTCTAGGTGCTACCTTTTGCTTAATTTCCACAACCCGCCAAGGAATACATTCGACAGGGAACTTTCAGTCATCCAACCAGCTAGTAAACAATAGGGCGTAAGCACAGGGTGTGAGATATGTGTAGTAGGAGTGAAATAATTCAGCATGCGTTGGGGATGTTGGCTTTAAATGCTAATTTCTATGGCACAGTATCTGTTAGTATTAAGTTACACTATCCCATCCTTCGCACACCCAACCACATCTTTTACACGGCAATGAAAAGTGTACCAGCCCTTTTGAGATGTCTCAGTAACATTAAAAGTATCACAGTTGTCATGTTCTAATACAATTTCTTTTAAATAACTAAGACAAATCACTCATCGAAAGAAGATGAAATGGGTATAGCATGTTCACTGGATTTGACTGAAAATTACTAAATCAACTGATAATGAATATTCTTCTATATGCTGTAGACAGATGGTTGGAGATAAAATGTGGCCTTATAGCCCACTGCCGAGATCTATACCAGTTGTTAAAGGCCCTGAATCCGAATTATAGGCCTAAACTTCAAGCAAGGGCCTTTTACAAGGGAGAGAGGGCTTTTAACAACCGGTATAGCCCGAGGCAGAATGGCTATAAGGCTATTAGAGCATTCCACCCACTGAGGGCAGAATACTCTAAATTAAACAAGCATTGGCATAGCCAATAGGTCTCGCCTTTGGGACCTTATAAGTGTTTAGCCATGCAACAGTTGATGTTGTTGCACCAAGGATATTTTACTGCATAACTAAATATTTATAAGGTCCCAAAGGCGAGACCTATTGGCGATGCCAATGCTTGTTTATGGGATGTTTGTTTCCATGTCACTGAACACCTGGTTGAGATCACTGTCTTTAGTGGAGTCATTTAATGTATTCCTTTTCCTAAGCACCTACTTTAAAACAATCTAGTCTTGACAAAAAACGTAAGCACTACCATCTGCACAGAGGCGAAACCCTCTTTTGGAGCGGGTATTCTGCTACTCTGTGTAAGGTCACACCGCGCGTCAGTGGCTGGTTGAGATTTGAATGCATGCGCTCCTGCCAGCCCTTTGACCCCGCCTCTGATGTGTTCTTTTCTCTCCAGTGTCCCCTGACAGGTGACTAGCCTGTGCCCCGGGCACGATGACCCCCGCTGCCCGTGGCCGCTTGTCGGGTCCTGAGAGGGGCTTCCGGAAGCTTCACCCGCCTGCCCTCAAATTTGTGCCCCTCCACCATGAATAGGTGGGTTCCTGCCCCTGTAGTGTCCTGCGGCGCAGGGTAGCGTTCTAGCCTACCCGCGCCGGCGAGGACACGTTAGCGCGGGCGCGTGTCGTCACGCGCCCGCTATAAAAATAAAGGGGCGTGGCCGCGGAGTCAGTCGGGAGCCGCGATTAAAACTGAAACCGCTCCGTGTATTCGTTGCTGTTCCAGCGCCGCTATTAATAGCGCCAGCACTAATTAGAACACGACATTGGCGACAAGGGGCTTATCGACCCCATGCTGTGCTGGGTGCCCCCCCTGAGGTATTTTTGGACCTGTTTCATGAGCCACAGTGTTCAGGCCCAGTGAGACCACGAGGGCCTCGTGTGAACCCACTGCTGGCTCATTGGTGCTGCCTGCTGCTACCAGAGGGCCTGTGCAGCGCCACTTCAGCCTACCTCTGCGGAACAAGCACTGCGGCAGCCACAAGGAACACACCATCGCCATACCCTGCAGTTAGCCCACCGTGGAGTGCCACGTGAGCCCACCATTGAGGCCAGGGCTGTGTGCCAGACAGGCGACCATCTGTAGAGCAGGGAGGGAGGTCCTGCCACTCGAGCTCCACCCGACACAGTCACCACCGACCCCGGGCAGACGCCCACCAACGCGCCCGTGAGGTGGGTGAACAGCACACGTGCCGCGGAGCGCGCCACGCACGTGCCAAAATGGCGCTGATTCCCGCCACAGAGCCGTTTGTCGTCGACGGGGCTCCGTCATCCCTCGCTCCACGATGGAGGGACTGGGTTGACCGTCTCCAAATCTACTACAAGGGAGCAGGCACGGCCCGAGAAAAGCGCAGAGCACTACTTCTTCACCTGGGAGAAAAGGATATCCACCGTATATACAAAACAATAGTGGAAGCCACGCCGAAGACGTACCATACCCTCCTCAACGCCTTAAATGCGCACTTTGAACCCATGGCAAGTAAAGACTATGAGAGGTTTATCTTCCGCCAGGCTAAGCAAGAAGCAGAGGAGTCATTGGACGCCTTCCACGGGAGACTGAAAGAGTTGGCCAGCACGTGTGGATTCCGTGATGAACAGGAGGAAATTCGAGGACAAATATTTCAAGGATGTTATTCCTCCAAACTGAGGGTCACCATCCTCCAGGAAGACAGCAAGCAGCTAGCTGACATCCTCAAGCTGGGGCGCTCCAAGGAGCTATTGCAGGCTAGAGCATCTCACATGGAAGCAGCCCTCCACCGTCCCATCAAAACGGAGCAAGTCAACATGGCAGAGAAAGCGAACGTCAGTAGGCCAAAAGCGTGCCAATATGCTGGCAGGAAACAGCCAGACAAGCGTAAAGAGTGTGGGTACTGTGGGGGACTGCCCCACCGCATGCAGGACTGCCCAGCAAAAGGAAAGAGGTATAGCGCATGTGGGTGGATGAATCACTATGCGGCAGTGTGCCGGTCGACAAAGACAAAGAAGGAAGCTGCGCAAGCAGTAGTCGAGGAGCGAGACAGCGAAGACATGGACGACGACACAAGTGACTATCCGGTCCACTACGTGTTTGCGATCGACCAACTGCGGCGGAAGAAGCGACGTCTACCAAAATGCCGAATCAAAGTCCATCGGCAAGAGGTGAGGGCCACCATCGACACAGGATCATCCATTGAACTGATGGCAGCCAACGTGTACAACCAATTGAGTAAAAAAAAACCTCTCCGCAAAGCAAGGATCAGGGTATTCGCATATGGACAGAAAACGCCAATTCCGCTCATAGAGTGCTTCAAAACGGATCTGCAACACCAGGGCCTCAAAGTCCCTACCACTGTGTACGTCACCAAAGAAGGCAGCGGCATGCTGATTAGCGGACAGTCAGCAGAAGAGCTGAGGCTCATATCGTTCGCCATGGCAGTGCTAGAGGATGAGCTGGAGGTCATTCTGGAAGAGTTTGGGGACATCTTCAAAGGCATCGGGTGCCTGAAAGGGAAAGAGGTCTCCCTCCACATCGACCCATCGATCCAACCAGTGGCACTGAGACACAGACGCATCGCGTTCCATTTGAGGAAGAAGGTCGAGGAAGAACTGGAGGCGTTAGAAACACAGGGCATTATCGAAAAAGTAAGTGGGCCCACCCCGTGGGTGTCTCCGATCGTGGTGGCTCGGAAGCCGAAACAGCCGGGACAAGTCCGGATTTGTGTGGACATGCGCCTCCCAAACGCCGCCGTGAAGAGGGAGCGACATCTAACCCCAACCATCGATGACATACTGGGGGAGTTGAACGGAGCGAGATGGTTGTCCAAGATGGATCTCCGGTCGGGGTATCACCAGCTGCCACTACACCCAGATTCCCGATATATAACCACCTTCTCCACGCACGTAGGCCTCAGGAGATACCGACGCCTCAACTTTGGGATCTCGAGTGCCGCTGAGGTGTTCCAAAACACCATCCGGGAAGTCCTCAGTGGGCTCCCTGGAGTCTTAAACGTGAGCGATGACTTGCTCATCTATGCATCATCCGTGGAAGATCACTGTCAGAGGCTATGGGGAGTGCTACAAAGGATCCAAGAGTCCGGCCTGACCCTACACCGGGAGAAGTGTCAATTTCTGAGAAATAAAATCAGCTTCTTTGGTTACACATTCTCGATCAAGGAATTGCCCCGGACCCCGAAAAAGTGAGGGACGTCCAAGAAGCCCCGGCCCTAACCAACATCTCGGAAACCAGGAGCTTCCTGGGCAAGGTGAACTTTTGTGGACGCTTCGTCCCCAATCTTTCCAACGTCACCAAACCTTTGAGGGAACTGACAAAGTCTACCACGACGTGGCAGTGGGGTCCCGAACAAGAGCAAGCCTTTAAAGCCACTAAACGGGCTCTGTCAGCGGACACAACCCTGTCCTATTTTGATCCGTCCCGGTCCACCAACGTTGCAGTAGACGCCAGCCCCTATGGGCTTGGTGCAGTCCTAACTCAACTACAGGGCAATGGAGAATGGGGCCCGATTGCTTATGCCAGCCACTCCTTAACGGACACAGAGCAGAGATACTCGCAGATAGAGCGGGAAGCAATCGCCATCCACTGGGCCTGTTGACACTTTAACGTGTACGTGTATGGTTACCCTTTCACCGTGTCGACGGACCACAAGCCGCTCATACCCCTGTTTCAAGGCTCGGTGTCCAAGCCCCCACCACGGATTGAGAAGTGGATACTCCAGCTCCAAGGCTATGACTACAGAGTAGAATACAAACCCGGATCATCGAATCCCGCAGAATACGTCTCGAGACATCCCCGGACGGCCACCCAAGCGGAAAGAGAGGAAGCGGAAGATACTGAGGAATATGTCCGGCTGGTACTGGAGAGGGCTCGACCCCTAGCAATGAGTCTGGAAGCCATCATCGAAGCCACACGTGGAGACCAGTGTCTACAATTGGTCGCCGAGGCTGTCCAAGTAAACGACTTGCGCCCGATTCAAACCACCATTAACAGGCGGACATCACAAGCAAAAGAGGCACTGGAATCCATGATGTGAGTCAAGGACGAACTGTCAGTCGACAGTCGAGGCTGCCTCCTGCGAGGACCGCGATTGGTGATGCCCTTCAGTCTGGCCCAGCAGGCCGTCGACCTAGCACACCGTGGACACCAAGGCATGGTAAAAACCAAGAGCAGGCTGAGGGCCAAAGTGTAGTTCCCAGGAATGGACGCAATGGTGGAACAGACAGTCCGGACCTGCACTTGGTGTCAAGCAGCAGTACACCCTGGCCGCCTCCACCGGTCATCACGGAGGAAAACCCTAAAAGACAGTGGGAATGTGTAAGTGTAGACTTTGGCCATCTTCCGGATGGACGCTATGCACTGGTGATCATCGACGACTTCACGAAATATCCAGAGGTGGAGATTGTAGCGAGCCAGGTAGCCACAGAAGTCATCACCAAGTTCGAAAAAACCATTGCCAAGCATTGAATATTTGAGGTGGTCAAAACAGACAATGGCCCACCCTTCCAGGGACAGGAGTTTGCGGACTACCTAAAGAGCTGGGGGATCAACCACCGGAAAGTGACTCCCCACTGGCCCCAAGCCAACGGGAAAGTGGAGAGGTTCATGCGTACGCTCAACAAAACAATACGCATTGCACATGCAGATGGATCTCCCGTGGAAAGAGCCATCTACAGCTTCTTGAGAGAGTACCGGCAGACACCCCATCTCACTACCGAAGCAGCCCCAGGCCCAGCATCCATGGGCCGAGTAGTGAAGGACACTCTCCCGAACCACCCAGACTGGGTCCCCGCTCGAGTGGATGTAGACAAAACCCTAGCAAACCGAACCCAATCCAACAACCAAGCCAGTGCCAGGAGAGGGGCCAGAGAATCGGACATCCAAGAAGGAGACAGCGTGTTTATCAGAGACCGATATCCCGAGAGCAAATTCCGGCTCCCGTTCGAGCACAAGCCCTGGACTGTGTTACGCCGGACCGGCACCATGGTGACCGCACAGAGAGGATCTGAAGTTGTCACAAGTCAAGTCAAGTCAAGAAACTTTATTCGGTTGTTCTTATTGACAACCATAAAAGCATTTACATTATACAATTATTAACACGATTATTCATTAAAAGAAGAAATCAGATAAAAATAGAGTCATAAACAAAACAGATCTACATTAAGCATTCAAAATGTTTAAAAAAATCCTTAAAAGAAACAGGCAATAGCAATTCATATATCAATACTTTTATCCTTCCATACTGTTTCTGAATTTCATTGCCAGTTTTAAAAAACTACATATATACAAGGTGTATTCACTTCTTAGCAGCTGAAGGAAGTGTAGAGCAGGGCGAAATTGTAGAAAATTCAGCTTTTTCAAGCAGGGTTTTAAATATAACTTCCTCGGTATAACATAATAGGGACAAAAAAACAAAAAGTGTGCCAGGTCTTGCGGAGACTTATCGTCGCAGCCGCAAGCCGGCAACACTTGCCCACGATGAGATCCCCTAGGAACAGCCAACAGTAAATGAAACAGGTTAAACCTGAACCTTGTCAATAGAAAACGGTCATAACTAGATATTTGCCATGTTAGGTACGGTTCCAAAAGCAATGTACTTTTTATTAGTACGTGGTTTCGTACACTATCTTTTTTTAATTCACATGACTCCCTATCCTGGTATCTAGAATCAATAAAAGCCTTCTTGACCGCAATAACATCCGATTTAGTAATGGATTCAGGAAATAAGAAAAGTTCAGGACGACCTAAATCAGTAAAGCACTTATACAAGTACTTTAACCAGGGAACCTTCATCCTGTTATCCCATGTGAGTGCTTCTCTTAATATAAGTTGGGTGAGTGGTATGTTGTCATTTAGCCAACAATTCATCCAACATAATAGGGGATTTACTGCAATTTTGTCACATATGAAGGGGACCCCCAATTCCTCATGCACAGAGAAATTTGCCGTACCCCTGGGAACCCTTAATAATTGTTTTAGAAAGTTATTTTCAACTATCTCTAGGGCTTCCAGAGGAACATATCCCCATATTTCACTACCGTAGCATGCTATAGTAACACCTTTGGCCTGGTAAAGTTGGAGTAATGCAGCTACTGGACTGTTTCCCATTTTCCTGGAAAAGTCCATTATAGCCGCATTTGCCCTGATAACCTCTCCCTTCTTTTTTTGAATCACGGGTCCCCAATTTAATTGAGTGTCAAAAAGGACCCCAAGGTAAGAGAATGTGTTTGTTACAGGGATTTGTACTCCATTTACATTTAAGCGATTTGGTTTTTTATTTCCTTGGCCAACCTTCATTATGTAGGATTTAGAATTATTAATGCTTAAGTCTCTGTATTTCATAAAAGAAAAAAAGGAGTCTAATAAAATTTGAAGTCCATTGGCGGTCCTAGATAAAAGGACTGCGTCATCCGCATATAGGAGAACCGGCAGTCCCTTTCGGCCAATGTACGGGTAGTCTGTATTAGTACTTAAAAGGTGCTCTTCCAAATCATTTATGTAGAGGTTAAAAAGGAACGGGGCCAAGATGCATCCTTGTCGAACACCCCGATACACTCCAAAGTCTTTTGTCACATTTAGATCTTGTGTGTATCTGACATTCGCTTTAGTGTCAGAATGCATATCTTCTAGTAAATTAACTAAGTTCTGGTCCACACCCATTTTTGCCATGGCGCCCCAGAGCTTCCCGCGACTCACACAATCGAAAGCCGAGGAAAGATCCATGAACGCCATGTGGATCGTTCCTTGCCGGGCCTTAGTATACTTCCCAATGATAAGGTATAAATTTAAACATTGAGAGATCGTAGAATGCCCAGGCCTAAATCCGTATTGGATTGAGGATATTATTTTGTTTTCCTCCGACCACCTGACCAATTTATTCAAAATTACTCCTCCCACGACTTTAACCACGGAGTTTATTAGGGATATTGGTCTATAGCAGAGAGGACTGTTACGGTCTCCTTTCTTAAATACGGGCACAATAGTAGATACCCCCCATGATTTTGGGCATCCACATGACACAGCCGCATTAAGTACTGCTGTAAGGACCGGTGCCCAAAGTACTATACGAGATTTAAAAAGGTCAGGAGGAAGGCCATCAGGACCTGGGGCCTTGTTGTTTGCTAGCCCTTCAATTCCCTTTATTACCTCATCAATTGAGAAGAGCAATACATTTTCACTGCTTTCATTTAGTCTATATTCTGCCTGCAACTCATTATTTTTAAAAATAGAGCTGAAGTGGTTAATCCATTCTTCCTCTGGGATGTTAGTGCCCACATTGGAAATGCTAGTATGGTCAAATATAGGCTTATTAATAATCTCCCAGAACTTCGAGCTGTTTTTCAAAGTCTCAGGGTCTAGCAAAGACTCCCATAGACTTTTTTTTACCGCTCGCTTGCGATTGGCACATGACTTCTTGTACCTAACCCGCAAGTCCCTGACAAGCATTAGGTCTCTAGGTTTTATTTTTAGTGCTTTTTTAAGTTCACGACTGGCCTTCGAACAATCACTGTCAAACCATTTTGGATTACTGTTTGGGTTGACTTTCCCTTTGGTAGGTACCGTTAAAATTGACTCCACCTTTTTGGCAATCTCCTTGAAAGATGCTAAGATTTGTAATGGCGCTGATACAGGAGATGTACATACTGACAGTTCATAGTTACACACATTATTAATAGAGGAGTAAAACTGTTCACAATCCACCATTGACCATTTTAAGCGTCGGTTACCGTTAGTACATTTTATAAGACCTCGATCCTCACGGGGATTGCGTTTTTCAAATGTATTCTCACCCATTTTAATGCATACAGGGTTATGGTCACTATAAATGCTCAATTGAATCGAGAAATCCTCAACAATATTAACAAAGTCTGCCGATAGTAAAATATGGTCTCTGTATGTCCCTGTCGCGTGACCTTTAAATGTGGGGGTTGGGAAAACAGTTAGCTCCGATACTATTGACATTGCTATAAAGAAATTATTTTCATTCAACAATTCATTTAGTTCTGTTCCCCTCCGTGAGTGATCAAAATGAATTCCTTCCGTACTATTACAACCCATTTGACCAACAATTGTCATGCTAGGGTTCCCACATAAATGTGTGTTAAAATCACCTACTATTATCTTTTGGCGAGGCAAAGAACCGACATTTGCCCTTAGGAATTCACGCAAAGACTCAATATTACAATCTCCGGACTGATTCACTGCGTTGTAAAAGTTGATCAGTACAAGTTTTGTTTTACCCCTCTTGAACTCTAAAACCTGAATATTACTGTTACCAGAATGGTGTTCAACTTTATGGCATACAAGTGTCAAGCTAACAAAAATTGCCAAACCCCCTTTTGCTCTTCCGCTAGCTGATGGAACTGCAGGAATAATAAAACTCTGGTAGCCTTCAATGTGTACATTTTTTCCTGCTACCCAAGTTTCTTGGAGACATATTATCGGATATTCTTTGACAAAAGACAACCATCCTTTATCACTCAATTTATCATGGAGTCCTGCTATGTTCCACGATAATAACCTCTCCTTACATTTTTGCAGTTCACATTGTGTTGTGTCAGCTTTCTCGTATACATCTAAACTAGTGGGTATTGGACCTGTACTGCAACATACCCGTTCTATCACAGAATTGGCCGTAGTATGTACTGGGAAGGGGACTGAATTTATATCATTATGTGGTCTGGTTATATCAGTTAACTGATTCGCAACTCCCAACATCGCAACATTACTACCTTGCAATTCTAGGATTTGATTGTCATTTCCTAAACCTACATCTTCTGACTAGCGATCATTGTAGTCAGGATTAAGAGGTGTGTCAGGTAGTCATTCCACCCCTTCCAGCCCACCCTCATCAAGAAAGACATCATACCTGTTGGAAATGGGGATGTTGAATTGGTTATTGAAGTGGCTAGGGTATTGATGATCTTGTTGATGTGTCCGTATTGGACGTTCCCTTCTGTCCAAACTGTAACCCCAGTTATTAGTTGGTACACCAAAACCCCAGCCATTAATTGTTTCTGGCCAAATTGGCCTGATATGGGTATGACTTGGCTTAGGGTATGTCATACTCCGTTGTTTTTTGCCAAAAAATTCTAGGGTGAGAGGAATGATGGTACCTCTCCTGCGCTGTGGCGGCAGGATGTTTGGTAGTTGAAGTTGTCACAAGAAACGTTTCGTTCTTCAAGAAGGCACACCCCGGAGCACCAGTTCATCAGGAGCCAGACCGCCCACCAGCCAGGCCCAGCCAGCAAGCGGATGAAGACGACTATGAACTACCATGGCAGTACCCCACTGAAACTGAGAACCGACTGGACCAAGACACCCAGCCAATGCCGGAGACGACAGGAGAGAGCTTGCCAAGCTCTCCCGTGCAGTCTCCAACAAGTGGGACATCGCCGCGAGTGACACCGTCCGTGCCACTATCACGAGGGGAGCAATCCAGGTATGGCTTGCGCCGGAATCCAGCACCGTCATCCCGGCTAGCTGATTTCATGGTGTGACCGCCCAGAGACTGGAAATCAAGAGACTGTTAACAGACCCTCATTAATTCTATAATGCTGTTTGTGTTTTGTTCAAATAAAGGTTAGAAGGAATGTAATGTCCTGCGGCGCAGGGTAGCGTCTCTAGCCTACCCGCGCCGGGGAGGACACGTTAGCGCGGGCGCGTGTCGTCAAGCGCCCGCTATAAAAATAAAGGGGCATGGCCGCGGAGTCAGTCCGGAGCCGCGTTTAAAACTGAAACCGGCTCCGTGTATTCTTTGCTGTTCCAGCGCCGCTATTAATAGCGCCAGTGCTAATTAGAACACGACAGCCCCCCGGGACGGTGATGTATTGTCCCTAAAGTGATGTGCCGGTAGGTTTCCCTGCCAGGGACGGCAGAAGCCAGAGGGACCAGGGCTTCGAAGCAGGCCTAGCGCCCAGGTAAAGGGCCGGGTGGGTTATAGGGCTCCTTTGGGAACCAGGGCATTAGGGGAGACCCAGGGCTTCTGTGGGACCCAGGGCTTTTGGGGAGATCTTGGGCTTCGGGGTCTGTTGGGACATCTATTGGGACTGACGGTTTCTGTGGGACTGGCCTTCTGCATTTCTTGATTACTATAGTGTTTTGTGGGGAGTGGGGCCTTCTGGATTACTTTACGGGGTTGTGCGGAGATTGTGGTGTTCTGGATTTCCATAGGAGTTGTGTGAGGATGGGGGGGCAAGGGAGGGTAACGGGGACTACTGGTCACAGTACTAAAGTGCCCTCTGTGGCCCCACAGCCTGGGCCCCTGTAATGCCACTGAGTGCGTGTCATGGCTGATTATTGGAGCGGGTAGATCCAGGGGCCATCATACTGACCCAAGCACCGGAGGGAAAGATCCGCTATAAATGATATTTGGTCTCAGTATCCTTTACCCTTTTCTCTTTCATACAGGAAAAATATGACGTTGCAGAGGCAATCACCTGGAGAGGACAGCATCGACCTTCCGGCAGGAGGTGAGTGCGTTGGGCCCCCGGGGCCCCCTGCCCATTCACAGAGCCTGTGTCTCCGAGTGTAGTCGTTTCCCACCGACCTCTCTCGGTGTTAAACATGACCCCACCTCTGCGTGCACTTAGTTGGTTGTAAAAGCCCCCACCCTTGGGCAGTGACTCCTTAGAGGGTGTAGTGTGCTCCTGGAAACCAGTACTGTAGTGCCTAGAATACTAAAGGAGCTGCTGTGCTCATAGCGCCTACCTTCTTGGGCGCCTGGTGGCGGTGGGGGGGGTGGCAGCACCCGTTTTACGCCATTCCGCCCAAACCCGAAGGCACCCCACTCTTTGCTACGCTTCTTAGATGTCAGGACCTCCTAGCTCGCCGCTGGCTGGGGCGCAGCTGGGAATGGTGCAGCAGGTGCAGTGGCACCGGTGCACAGGACTGCAAGGGACCCTCTGCACCCAGTCTTTACTATCCTATAATTCAGATAGAGCCTTGTGCCTTGCTTTTCCTTGCTAGCATGAGGGCTCATGGCACAGTGAGCCGCTTGTATACCAGTGAGATAAATAACGGTGATGGATCAAGCCCTGATCTTTGGACTGGGTAAGAGTGGTCTGCTTAATTCAGACACTCTGTTCATCACCACCCCCTTTTCTGTATCGGTATACCAGTGAGGCGCCAACCAAGGGTGAATTAAAGGTGTGCGTCCTTTATTCTTCATAAATCATTGAAATGTCAGAAACTCATTAGAGACGGAACGGTTCAAAGAGCCGGGACAGTAGCACGTGTGAGAGACGATGGAGAGCAGGGTCGGCTGAAGGAGGGAAGAAAGGTAAACATGAACAAGGGCGTTGGAAGGGAAGCATGGAGCAAGTAGGGGGTTCATCGAGGATGGAAGGTATGGGGGTGTTTATGATGATGGATGGACATGAAAGAACAAGGAGAGATTTAGTGAAGAAGAGAATGAGGTTAAAAAAATGTGTGGCTTCATGAAGGGAACCACAAAGAGGAAGAGTAGATGGAAGTGAAAACAAACATTGGCAAACCCAATGCATCTGGCCATGGCAAGCGTTCAGATTAAAAAATTAATCGTGCAAGCATATGCAGTATGCAAAACATGTCCCACTTCGAGTCCCATTTGAGCATAGCAGAAGGTATTACATTATTGTAGTTTATTGTTTTCAATTACTTAAAATATTTACAGTAAATACAGCTCAAAGCTCAAGGAACAAGCGGAGCGCACACCTCGTGCTAAAAGTGGGAGGGTTGAGGGGAGTGCGGCCGGCCAACAGCACACAAAGTATTTCCCTTGCGGGAGAGAGCCAGGGTCACCATGTGTTTGTAAGTTATTTACAAACATATGGTGTCAAGCTCGCTCCCGCAAGGAAATGGCCAATCATGCATGCTTTGCCATTGAAGGCAATAGAACGCGTGCATGTTTTTAGGGGAAAAACTGAAGCGATAGCTTAAGGTCTTTTTCCTATGCAGCGCATGCGTGCTGCGTAGGCGAGACCTAAAAAGGGGAAACAGACAGAGACAAACGTTGGAATGTTGAAGCAGAAGGCTTAGACCTGTTGTTATTTGCCCCGAGCCACTCCCTTATCTTAGATGGAACTCCTAACATCCCAATGTTCTAAAGCACTTTGGTTCCCATACTTGTGCATTCTGACAAGGAAATGAAATTTCCATCTGAAAATGCTTCTAACCGATCTCAGTGCTTTTCATTAGACAGTTTACTCACCACAAACACATTTATTTATTTATGTGTGTACAAATATTGAGTATAGTTTTTTGTACACTTTAAATACATTAGTTATTTTTTCTAATATTTAAAAAAATCGTGAGTATATTTACATTTTTACAAATATATTTTAAAAATATTTTTCTTTTTTTCTATTTTGTATATTTTTTTAATTTGATATGTATTTACTTTTTTATGTTAATATATTTTATAGAATTATTTATTTTGATTTTAAAACACATTTTATACCATTTCGTATACATTACCTACTGGCGGTCGCCAGTAGGTATATATAGTTAGGATTTTTTCTCTATGGGATTTTTGAAAATTCTATGTCTAATAACTTTGGCGTTTGTGGACGGAATTGGCTGAAAGTTTCAGGAAAATGGAACATTTTGTTTCTGAGCAGCCCCTGAAAATTTGGGGGGGGTTCGTCAAGGGGGGGCCGAGAAAAAAGGGGGGTCCCAAAACATGTTTTTAACATTGAGTTTTCCATAGGGCGGTTGGCCTCACTTTTAGCCCGAACGGCTGAATGGATTTGCACGAAAATTGGCAAAATTGTAGGGACTGGTAGCCCGATGTGCCTTTGCTAGGTCTCAATATATGTGCTCCAGTGGATTTTGAGAAATTAACGTTCAAAAAAAGATATATATCTGTAACAGCGGACCGGGCAGCGCTCCAGTTCGCGTACTTTTCGCGTTACGGAGCTTTGTGAAGCGAAGCTGATTGGTTCTCCGGCGTCTGTAAACATTCCAAACAGTCCGTAGCGGCCGCCATCTTGTCTCTCGGTAGGATCGAGAGACAAGAGGAGGCCAAAGCGAAGGGGCAAATGACCGTAAGGGGGCATAGTAGATCCTCCCTGACCCCCTAGGTTTGATGTGGAGGTTTTAAGAGGGCCCCGCGGGGAAAAAAAAAAAATAATAATAATAATCGAACGGCTGAATGGATTTGCACGAAACTTGGCAAAATATTAGGGACTGGTAGCCCGATGTGCCTTTGCTAGGTCTCAATATATGTGCTCCAGTGGATTTTGAGAAATTAACGTTCAAAAAAAGATATATATCTGTAACAGCGCTCCGCTTCGCGTACTTTTCGCGTTATGGAGCTTTGCGAAGCTGATTGGTTCTACGGCGTCTGTAAACATTCCAAACAGTCTGTAGCGGCCGCCATCTTGTCTCTCGGTAGGATCGAGAGACAAGAGGAGGCCAAAGCGAAGGGGCAAATGACCATAAGGGGGCATAGTAGATCCTCCCTGACCTCTTAGGTTTGATGTACCATTTTGCCAAGTTTGGTGTAATTCCGTTCAGCCATTCAGGCTGTAGACGTATCTAAATGTCCTATGGAAAATTGCATGGGGAAAACACATTTGAAAGTGTTGAAATTTAGAACCAATTAAAATGTTACTTTGGTTTTGTATTTGTGTGTGATGAAAGTTAATTGGTTATGTATATATCTAAAATGAGAGGAAACCACAGCCATTTTGTGATACTACTGTCTGAGGTACATTTGTGAGGAATTTTTGGTGCTCAATTTCTGGTGTTTGGTTTACACAGTACTAACACTTCTCCTACTTTTAAAAAGGTGAGTTGTTAATTTGTAAGGGGAACTATGTTGTACACTTTAAGATAATTTGAAAAATGTTTTCTGGTATTTATTTACAGTCCTTCTGTTATACTAAATACTTGATAAAGTTAGTTTTATATTATGTATTACTAAAAACGATAAATGAAAGTGATTATTTTTTTCTGCAATTTACAGCAAGCAATTTCAAAATAAAATGGCTCACAATGAGGAGACCGTGGCAATTTCTTTTGAATTATCCACTACATTTATTGAAATTGACAGCACCAATAATGAAGTATTCTCACAAGGAGGAGATGACTTGAATGATTTTTTGGATCAATCTCTTGATGGCGAATTTATCGAATGTTTGGAGACCATAGAGTTACAAGAATCATCATTGCAGACTTTTCATGAGGAGATTCCTGATGAGATGATTGAAGAGGAAATTCCTGATGAGGACATGTTACTAGTTCTTTCAAATTTTGAAAATTCAGAAGAATAAATTTATATTTAGAAATCAAAAATTGGTTGAGACATTATTCATTTTTATTTTTAATTTATGAGGTTGTAGCAAAGTGATTGTAGTATAAAATGAGACTTATAGTATAGAGTGCAACATTTTTATGTTACATGGTAAGTTTACTCATATTTACTTCCCTTCTCCCACTATATTATCTCCAATGTGTATTTGACATCTCTTCTTCATCTCCGGCCTCCTTTCTCTCACTGTCTGTCTCTGATGCATCTTATCGCTGCCATTTTGTGTAATTATAGAAGAGAGTAAAATAAAATATTTCGGAACGTGAAAAGGGGGCAAAGTAGAGTACCCCTCACCCCCTAGGCCTTCTCAGGCGGTCCCAAAAGGATCAGTTTCTGTTTTCCTGAGAGATTATGGTATGAGTTCCATATACCACAATAACTTGCATTACAACATGCAAGATATCTATCTCCTATTACCAACTTTTGGAGATATTCGCGCCAAGCGCGAATATCTCCAAAAACTAACACCTGCCCTGAGCAGTTCTTAGCCATGTTATCCAATGGGAGGTGGATAACATGGCTAAGAGCATTAGCTCGGTAATGCATGAATATCGCTGACTTTTTAGCGATATTCATGCATTGCGGCCGTTTTTTATCGCATTTGCGATAAACCTTGATAATAGCAAGGTTTATCTGCGATAATTTCTGACGATGCTTAGCGGTAAAAAATTCGTTGCTAAGCATCGTTAGCGATAAATATCGCTTAACTTTGGTAATATGCACCAACGTCTGTTAACGTTCGATTCGAAGGAAATGAGGAAGTGTTGAAAAACATTGTCTGCGCCATCTTGCCTTTTTTGAAATGCCACACTTTTGTCGTGCACGGCAGCCATTTTAGATGCCTTGACCAGACCCACTCTCTGCACGCTGTTGATCCGTAGTATGGCTCCCCACCCTCGCAAGCATCTTCCCCAGGCACTGGTCACCCCCGCTCTCTGTCTTATGCATCGGCAATAAACCTCCCCCCATCTGCGCTGCTCTTCCCTGAGAATCACACTCTGTGCCCGCCCGACACCTCCCTTTCGCCCTATTCACTACCGCACCCTCTGACACTCCTCTTCCTCTGTGTCCGATTGTCCAGGCTATCAGCTAGCCCTGCAGATGTAGTTTATGGCCCCAGCTGTAAAGAATCACCCCTCTTCAAAGGAGTTATAGTAGATCAAGGCCCACACCCGATGAGATCCGTCAAACCACACGCGTTCCTACTATCTGAAAACCATCCTGTATTGTGATTGGGGAGGGGACCGAGCCTGAAGCGGAAGATTCCAGGGATGACTCTTTGTACATCAAAGTTTTTACAATTATGTGTCACATTAAAAATATATAGCACTCCAACAAAGTAGTAGGAATATAAAACTTTAATAACTTATAAATATATACAACAAAACAAAAACAGTAAAAACATTTAAACAATGAAGAGACCGTGGCAATTTCTTTTGAATTATCCACTACATTTAATGAAATTCTCTCTTGATGGCGAATTTATCGAATGTTTGGAGACCATAGAGTTACAAGAATCATCATTGCAGAGTTTTCATGAGGAGATTCCTGATGAGATGATTGAAGAGGAAATTCCTGATGAGGACATGTTACTAGTTCTTTCAAATTATGAAAATTCAGAAGATGTTGCCTGGGGGTGGGTCGTCAGTAGCGGTCTGTTGTGCGAATAGTTCCAAGGCAGCAGAACGCGCTGAAATCTAGATGGCACGAAGGTGATGTCTAGTAAGTTGCCGCCCAGCAAATAACGGCGTGGGGCGCCGCGGGGGGGGGGAGGCAGTCCAAAGTTCCGTTAAAAGGGCAAAGGAAAGGATCAGTGGTTTGAACCATCAGTCAAAAAGGGGAGGGGGTGCAACAATTTTTCCTACCGGGTCACACCGTGCTTTCACCGGAACTGAGGTCTGCAGGATTCTAGTCATTCAAACTGAGGCTGGCGCCAGCATGGGAGCGCCGACGTCCCGCGGCTACAGGTTCGTCACTCCACGGGCGATCATGGCAGTCATTCCCCATCGGGGGTGTCTGCGGGGGTCGGGGACTCCCGCGGCTCCTCTAGAATCTTCAAGGTCGTGGAGGACTACGGTGGTGGAGTCAACCAGTGACCGGGCCATTTCTTTATGCTGGGCCCGCTCTTGCCAGGTCGACCGCCATTTTGAGAGTTCGGTAGCTACTGGCGATCGCGGGGTCAAATGAGCGGACGGGCTCCACCCTGCCGGGCGAGACGTTGCAGCATCGCCACAGTGGAAGAACCCTTTTCCGGGCGCCTGGAGCGCTGAGGGTGCAGCTGGGAAGCCTCCACCTGGGGAGGCGGGAGAGGCCTGTTTGCACCGTCTCTCCCACCCAGTGCACCCCACGGCGTTTCGCTTGACATTTGTTATGGCCGGACCAGGCGATGAGGACGAGGGGGGGGGGTCGGAGGCATGTGCAAGACATCCCCCCCCAGTGTTGTCGCAGCCATTATAAAAGAAAGAAGAAATGTCCCGTCCGTCTTTGGGCCGGACCTCCGGTGGATGGCGGCCGGACGCCCTTTGCTCTGGCCCCATGAACGGGTTCCTTGGCTCATCGGCTGCAGCCGGATCCCGTCGGCCCCAGCCCCCGGCCGTTGGTGGCCGGACCGGGAGAGAGAGTGGGGGGACAACCTGCAACTCTCAAGTGCCACCGCGGCCGGACTGGGAGAGAGAGGGGAGGGTCGAGGACATAGACATTCCCCCCCCTGCAACTCTCCAGTGTTGTCAATCCCCTGGCCGGGTCCCGCTGGCCTCGGCCTTTCCTCCGGCTACACCCTACGTGATGATCTTCTGCCGACGGTTGGCAGCAGGACCCGCCTTATATGTGTTGCTTCCGGCTGGGCGTAGCCGGAAACCTGTTGCACTTTGGAAGTTTCCAGAATGGGGCGGATGTCTGCTGACTTGTATCTTTCCCAGTTTGCCGTTATTTGGGCGTGGCAGGCGGTGGGACAGACACGTTTTGGGGCAGTGAGGGGCGATGAAGCCTCGTTGCCTTGTGGCCGTTGCAATGTCACACTTGGTTTCTCTTACTGTTTTCAGGTTTCTTATTACGGGCTTACTTCTAACGTTTCTTGTTTCTAGGACAATAATAGGTTTTATCATTACGTATTGTTATCGTTTCTTTGTTTGTTATTTAATAAAAAGTTCATTAGTGGCCTACTGATTTTCGTTTTCCTATTCCTTTCTTTCCAGGTTGTTTCATGCTAAAGTTTCTGTTAACAGGATACAGTGATCACTTCGTTATTATTGCATATGTCCTTTTCACTAGGGGTGCTCTCTGGTCGGGCCAGATGACCTATCTCTAGTAAATGGTCCGGGTGAAACAGGTGCATCAATCAGTGGGGAGTAGATAGGCATGACAGATTACAACGGGGGAGAAAGGTCCGCATTACCTACCCTTTCACTACTTGCAAAGATTTTCCTACGTTTATTTGCAAACAGGGAATACCTCCAAAAAGAACCAATTCCCAAACAGTCAATGTTCGGGCAAACAATCAATCAATGAGGAACGAAATAGGCACAACGTGTTAAAGGTTAGTGTTACCTACCCTTCACTATCTGCAAAGGGAGAGAGAATATTCCTATTCTTCCTCGTTTGCAGGCAGAGAAGATCCTTAAGAGAACCAACTTCGAACAATTCAATGCTCGATTCAAACAATCAACAAGGGGTACTGTGAACACAAATGAACGCCGCTTATGTACATACACATTGCTATTTTCAACAGGTTGTTCCTAATGTTTCTATTTTAGCGAGGTCAAAAAGAGATCCCATTAGTGGCCTACTGATTTTGCTCGATTCCTTTTGTTTTTTTACACGATTTTTCGCTATCTGCAAAGACTAAACAGAGTATTGCGACTCTGTGCTTGTTTGTAAATAGAGAATGAACCAAAGAGAACAATCAATCAAATGGAGAGAGAAGCAGGCACGACGGATTACAACGGGGGCAAAGGCCTGCGTTAACTACCCTTCACTATCTGCAAAGAGAGAGTACTCCTAATAGAAATGAGGGGGGGGGCAGCATTCAAAGCAGATCAGTGTGCATAAACACGAAAATGTTTTTACTTACCACGTACTTGACATTCGACAGCTTATGATATTTGCTATTAAAAAACCATTGAAATTCACTGAAAAAACCATAGGTTATAGACCATATATAGTTAGGAATTAGCATTTACAAAACCTTGAAAATTCACTGAAAAAACCATAGGTTATAGACCATATATAGTTAGGAATTAGCATTTACAAAACCTTGAAAATTCACTGAAAAAACCATTGGTTATAGACCATATATCGTTAGGAATTAGCATTTAAAAAACCTTATTTTACTCACACAAAACCATTGAAATTCCATATATAGTTAGTTGCACTAACTATATATCGCGCACCCGCAATCCACTGCTGATGATGTCACATATTACATCATTCATGACATGGTCAGTGACATCACTGATGACATCACTGATGACATCTCAAATGACATCACTGATGACATCACTGATGACATCTCATTTGACATCAATGACCACATCACTGATGATATCATTCATGTGACAATACAATGCATCTCCTCACACTTTAATATAACCTCTGTTACACCCAGTGTTAAATACAGAGTATAATTTTTGAAACCATTGACACACCAATACTAGTTACTACATACGCACTCACTGATTCCTACGTCTACACACACATTCAACTCATTCACCCATACAATCATTCATACATACAATCACTCATCTTTACAACACTATCATATGCACTCATACACCTATACAGACAGTCACACTCTGCCACTCATCCATGGAGTTACTCACACACCTAGTCAGTCCTGTAAAGAATCAATCACACTTCCATTTTCTATTTTTTCCATTTTCCATTTAAACATAGAGTACCTTACATTTTCAAACATATACTAACACATACTTACTCTCTTATACAATCATTGATACAAGTACACATTGATCTGCACAGAGTCACACATCTCCCAGCCAACCACACACACACTCAGTCTCCCATACAAATACTTGGACAATCAATCAATAACCCATATAGTTACTCATATAGCTACTGATCAACACATGCAGCAGTTTACAGAACAACAGACATAATGATGCACAAATTAAGACAGTTTAGTCACTAACCCATGCACTCAGTGAGACACATTTAATCACTCACTCATACAGTCAGTCACGCACCTAAATCCTTCATCCAGACACTTATACATCTACTCATTCTTCAATATGTAAAACATATTTAAACTTTACAGAAACACACAGTCAATGGATGATGTCATCAGTGATGTCATCAGTGATGTCATTTGAGATGTCATCAGTGATGTCATCAGTGATGTCACTGACCATGTCATGAATGATGTAATATGTGACATCATCAGCAGTGGATTGCGGGTGCGCGATATATAGTTAGTGCAACTAACTATATATGGAATTTCAATGGTTTTGTGTGAGTAAAATAAGGTTTTTTAAATGCTAATTCCTAACGATATATGGTCTATAACCTATGGTTTTTTCAGTGAATTTTCAAGGTTTTGTAAATGCTAATTCCTAACTATATATGGTCTATAACCTATGGTTTTTTCAGTGAATATATATATATTTATATATAAAAATATATATATGTACATATATACACATATATTACCTACTGGCGGTCGCCAGTAGGTATATATAGTTAGGATTTTTTCTCTATGGGTTTTTTGAAAATTCTATGTCTAATAACTTTGGCGTTTGTGGACGGAATTGGCTGAAATGTTCAGGAAAATGGCACATTTTGTTTCTGAGCAGCCCCTGAAAATTGGGGGGGGATTCGACCAGGGGGGGTCGAGAAAAAAGGGGGGTCCCAAAACGTGTTTTTAACATTGAGTTTTCCATAGGGCGGTTGGCCTCACTTTTAGCCCGAACGGCTGAATGGATTTGCACGAAACTTGGCAAAATTGTAGGGACTGGTAGCCCGATGTGCCTTTTGTAGGTCTCAATATATGTGCTACAGTGGATTTTGAGAAATTAACGTTTAAAAAAAGATATATATCTGTAACAGCGGACCGGGCAGCGCTCCAGGACGCGTACTTTTCGCGCAACGGAGCTTTGTGAAGCGAAGCTGATTGGTTCTCCGGCGTCTGTCAACATTCCAAACAGTCCGTAGCGGCCGCCATCTTGTCTCTCGGTAGGATCGAGAGACAAGAGGAGGCCAAAGCGAAGGGGCAAATGACCATAAGGGGGAATAGTAGATCCTCGCTGACCCCCTAGGTTTGATGTGGAGGTTTTAAAAGGGCCCCGCGGGGCAAAAAAAAAAAAATAATAATAATAATCGAACGGCTGAATGGATTTGCACGAAACTTGGCAAAATTGTAGGGACTGGTAGCCCGATGTGCCTTTGCTAGGTCTCAATATATGTGCTTCAGTGGATTTTGAGAAATTAACGTTCAAAAAAAGATATATATCTGTAACAGCGCACCGCTTCGCGTACTTTTCGCGTTACGGAGCTTTGCGAAGCGAAGCTGATTGGCTCTCCGGTGTCTGTAAGCATTCCAAACAGTACGTAGCGGCCGCCATCTTGTCTCTCGGTAGGATCGAGAGACAAGAGGAGGCCAAAGCGAAGGGGCAAATGACCATAAGGGGGCATAGTAGATCCTCGCTGACCCCCTAGGTTTGATGTGGAGGTTTTTAAAGGGCCCCGCGGGGCAAAAAAAAAAAAAATAATAATAATCGAACGGCTGAATGGATTTGCACGAAACTTGGTAAAATATTAGGGACTGGTAGCCCGATGTGCCTTTGCTAGGTCTCAATATATGTGCTTCAGTGCATTTTGAGAAATTAACGTTCAAAAACAAGATATATATCTGTAACAGCGCTCCGCTTCGCGGAGAGAAAATTATATCTGTATTACCTAGCTGTTGCTAACACCAGTTAGCGACGGCTAGTAGGAGATAGCGACCATCTTGGGCCCCACTTTGCATGTGAGTGATATTTATCACTAATGACATGCAAAGTGGGCATGCCAAGATGTTAGCGACTGGAAACAGTCGCTAACATCGCTATCTCCTATTATCAACTTTTGGAAATATTCGAGATAAGCGCGAATATCTCCAAAAAGTAACAGCTGCCCTGAGCAGTTCTTAGCCATGTTATCCAATGGGAGGTGGATAACATGGCTAAGAGCATTAGCTCGGTAATGCATGAATATCGCTGAGTTTTCAGCGATATTAATGCATTGCGGTCGTTTTTTATCGTATTTGCGATAAACCTTGATAATAGCAAGGTTTATCTGCGATAATTTCTGACGGTAAAAAAATCTTTGCAATCCATCGTTAGCAGTTCTTAGCCATGTTATCCAATGGGAGGTGGATAACATGGCTAAGAGCATTAGCTCGGTAATGCATGAATATCGCTGAGTTTTCAGCGATATTAATGCATTGCGGTCGTTTTTTATCGTATTTGCGATAAACCTTGATAATAGCAAGGTTTATCTGCGATAATTTCTGACGGTAAAAAAATCTTTGCAATGCATCGTTAGGGATAAATATCGCTTAACTTTGGTAATATGCCCCAACGTCTGTTAACGTTCGATTCGAAGGAAATCAGGAAGTGTTGAAAAACATTGTCTGCGCCATCTTGTCTTTTTTCAAATGCCACACTTTTGTCGTGCACGGCAGCCATTTTAGATGCCTTGACCAGACCCACTCTGTGCACGCTGTCGATCCTTAGCATGGCTTCCCACCCTCGCAAGCATCTCACCCAGGCAGTGGTCACCCCCGCTCTCTGTCTTATGCATGGGTAATAAACCTCCCCCCATCTGCGCTGCTCTTCCCTGAGAATCACACCCTGTGCCCGCCCGACACCTCCCTTTCGCCCTATTCACTACCGCACCCTCTGACACTCCTTTTCCTCTGTGTCCGATTGTCCAGGCCGGTCCTAGGCTATCAGCTAGCCCTGCAGATGTAGTTTATGGCCACAGCTGTAAAGAATCACCCCTCTTCAAAGGAGTTATAGTAGATCAAGGCCCACACTCGATGAGATCCGTCACAGCAGAAGCGTTGCTATTATCTGAAAACCATCCTGTATTGTGATTGGGGAGGGGACCGAGCGTGAAGCGGAAGATTCCAGGGATGACTCTTTGTACATCAAAGTTTTTACAATTATGTGTCACATTAAAAATATATAGCACTCCGACAAAGTAGTAAGATTATAAAACTTTAATAATTTATAAATATATACAAGAAAACAAAAATAGTAATAACATATAAACATTTTTAGGGAAAAACAACGAAGTAGCGGTCGGCTGTGCGAATAGTCCCAACGCAGCACAACGTCCAGATTTCCGGCGTGGGGCGTCGCGGGGGGTGGGTCATCAGTAGCAAACTGTTGTGCGAATAGTTCCAAGGCAGCAGAACGCGCCGAAATCTAGATGACACGAAAGTGATGTCTAGTAAGTTGCCACCCAGCAAATAACGGCGTGGGGCGTCACGGGGGGTGGGTCATCAGTAGCAAACTGTTGTGCGAATAGTTCCAAGGCAGCAGAACGATGGCACCAAGGTGATGTCCAGTAAGTTGCCGCACTGGTTTTGGTATCCTACAATGCTGCTCCGAATAACGGCGTGGGGCGCCCCGGGGGAGGCGGCGTGAACGGGCCTCTCCAGGTGGAGTGTCATCTGTTGTAGTGGGGCGCCCCTTTACCGTTTCAGTTGCCATTCCGTCCGTTTTTGGTCCACTGTGTCAAAAGCCGCAATTCAGCTGAGTTGCGCCCACTCTTGCGGTGCAGCGATAGGTGGCTGTCACAGGACTCTCAAAATGGCGGCAGGCTCTTTCCTTTTTGGGCCTGGTCCACTGAAATGGCCCTGGGACACCTTGGAAATCGGACGCTTGTCTGCTAGGTCTTGGACCCCATTCTCGAAAGCGTCCCCTCCGCCTTGAGAATTCATCAAAAGTTTTGGGGGCCCCGACTCCTGCAGGCTTCTGGTGGGGAGCGGCTGCCATGATTGCTCGCGGAATGACCACGACGGAGCTGCGAGATGGTGGTGCTCTCATGCTGACGCCAGTTTAGTCTGAAACATCCAGAAACAAGGTGGGGCTTTCATCGTTTGGGGAAAAAAAAGTTTTCATCCAATGAAAAGTGTTGTTTTTAGGTCATATGATCAAGCCTTCCATCATTAGGAAACCAAAAGTAAAATGAACCAATGAAAAGTTTTATAAACAAGTCACATGACCTGTTATGCGGCATAGGGTATAAAATGCGGAGAAAATACGTTGGCACGTGAGGCGGCGCCAGTAGCGGACCGATGTGCGAATAGGCCGAAGGCAATACAACGCGCCAAGATCCGGATGGCACCGAGGTGGTGTCCAGCAAGTTGCAGCACTGGTGTGGCCATCCTACAATGCTGAAAGTCGGCGTGGGGCGCCCCGTTGGCCTGTGAGTTTGCGTCAGTAGCGGACCGATGTGCGAATAGGCCGAAGGCAGCACAACGCGCCAAGATCCGGATGGCACCGAGGTGGTGTCTAGTAAGTTGCCGCACTGGTGTGGCCATCCAACAATCCTGAAAGTCGGCGTGGGGCGCCCCGTTGGCCTGTGAGATGGCGTCAGTAGCGGACCGATGTGCGAATAGGCCGAAGGCAGCACAACGCGCCAAGATCCGGATGGCACCGAGGTGGTGTCTAGTAAAGTGCACTGGTGTGGCCATCCTACAATGCTGAAAGTCGGCGTGGGGCGCCCCGTTGGCCTGTGAGTTTGCGTCAGTAGCGGACCGATGTGCGAATAGGCCGAAGGCAGCACAACGCGCCAAGATCCGGATGGCACCGAGGTGGTGTCTAGTAAGTTGTCGCACTTCTGTGGCCATCCTACAATGTTGAAAGTCGGCGTGGGGCGCCCTGTTGGCCTGTGAGATGGCGTCAGTAGCGGACCGATGTGCGAATGGGGCCAAAGGCAGCGCAACAATATTTTCTGACTGACACCACAAGGCGCTGAGATGCCAAGATCCGGATGGCACCGAGGTGATGTCTAAGTTGCGGACTGATGTGCGAATGGGGCCAAAGGCAGCGTAACAATATTTTTTGTATGGAAGATACCACTAGGCGTTGAGATGCCAAGATTCGGATGGCACCGAGGTGATGTCTAGCAAGTTGCTGTACTGGTGTGGTCATTCTACAATGCTGAAAGTCGGCGTGGGGCGCCCCATTAGCCTGTGAGATGGCGTCAGTAGCGGACTGATGTGCGAATGGGGCCAAAGGCAGCGCAACAATATTTTCTGAAGAGAAGACACCAAAAGGTGCTGACATTCCAAGATCCGGATGGCACCGAGGTGGTGTCTAGCAAGCTATGCAGTTGAGTTGTGTGCGCACTTGCGGCGAATAGGTCGAAGGCAGCATAACAATGTTTTTTTAATAGAAGACACCACAAGGCGTTGAGATTCGGTTACCACCGAGGTGATGTCTAGCAAGTTGCCGCACTGGTGTGGCCATCCTACAATACTGCTCCGAATAACGGCGTGGGGTGCCCGAAGGGGGGGGGAGCCGGCGTGAATGGGCCTTCCTAGGTGGAGGCTCGTCTGCTGTAGTGGGGCGCCCCTTTACCGTTTCAGTTGCCATTCAGCTGAGTTTCGGCTGCTCTTGATGCTACAGCGACAGGCGGCTGCAAGAGGACTCTCAAAATGGCGGCCTGTTCTTTGGATTTGGGCCTGGTCCACTAAAATGGCCCTGGGACACCTTAGAACTCGGACGCTCGATTTTTTTTTCCTTTCCTGTACATGCAAAAAAAGGTAAATGCACGGTACGTTACACGCTTCATCTGCCACGATGAACTCTCCAGAGGAACCGAAAAAAAATATAGTTGTGGTAACTATACCATGCATCGTCATATGGAGAGGTGGCACCAATTAATTATAGTGCTGCATAAAAGAGAGATTTGGAGGAGAACCCCTGACCTGCTAGTACATTCATCAAAGAAGTGGCACTGAGAGCTTCAGAGGCAAGGGAAACGGTCCCAAATATTTAGAAGAACTTTGGAAAGATTAAAATGACATGTTTAGATTGTGGCAAATTAATTTCATGTGGACAGATGAGTGTTACTCTAATAAATACAGCATATGAACATCATCATAGTCGATGGTTGGTAGAGACATTTTGACTATATCCTGGACCTGCCCGTCCTCGCCCAAAATGGCGCCGGAATAAATGGGACTCGTAACTCCTTGTTGTGTACTGGTTGCAGAACCTTGAAATCACGAGATACGTATGCAGTTTTGAAGCACATGGCGGGCGGGGACGAGAATTGATTGAATATTTCGACATCCCTATTGATATTAAGTTCTGATGTGTTATTGATTACTGTACTGTTGAAAGTTCGAATTAACGTCACCCATGGTACTTGCCCGCAAATGTATATCTAGATAATTTTATTGTAACTGGCCCTGTCGTATTTTAATTATAAAATGTACGTCCACCGATTCCGTAACTGTTAGACACCTTAGTTCTTGCAACCTAATGGCCCGCCCGTTACGTTCCTCTACAGTGTAAATGTCTATTCATCATATACGATTACAGTTTGCTCTGTGGCAGGCCCACGTGGTTATAGGCTCGTATTTGTATAATGAAATTTTCACAATAAAGGTTTTTAAAAGAAAACATGGTAGTAGTATATACATTGGTAAAGTTTTTAATAATAGTGACTGTTTTAGAATCATTAAAAGGCAAGTGAAATAAAGCAGACCAATTACATGAAGGGTAAAAGGTATAATACGAAGGAACGCAGTAAAGATAAATGGTCAAGGGCTGTTGTGTTTTCTATTCCTGCAACATAAAGTGATCGATAAGAATCTCATATTCAGGCGTATCGGCGACTAAGACAGCAGGTCGACCCTCCTTTGCTCAACGGCTCCGTCATGGGACGAAGAAACGCTCTTTTTCTCGAAAAAAGAATATATTTTACTTGCAGGACAGTTGTAAAATTTCCGGGAAAGTACATTAGCCTGGAACATTATAACATATATTTAAGAAAAAATAATGTTCGGAAGTAATGAAAAGCGTAATTTTTAGGTCATATGACCAAGCCTTTCATCATTACAATAAGAAAAGTAAAATGAACCAATGAAAAGTTTTATTAACAAGTCACATGACTTGTTATGCTTACGTTACGCGCTGCGCGCCCCGGATGACTTCCGGATGCGCTAACGCGGCGCGTCATATGACGCATTACGCGACAACGCAGGTACAGAATATAGTCAAAATGTCTCCACCAACCAGCGGTCGGAACACAACCCCTTTCAGCAGGCTAAATAGTTCTGTTAAATGACAACAGAAGGGACAGGCAACAAGAACCATCAGTCAAAGAGGGGAGGGCTAGTTCTTCTCTACCGGGTTACATTGGGGCGCTACCGGAACTGATCGAATTGGTAGTCTACAGTGTTTCTGGATGTTTCAGACTGAAGCTGGGGTTAGCATGAGAGCAGCACCATTTCGTAGCTCCGTCGTGGTCATTCCGCAACCAATCATGGCAGCCGTTCTTTATCGTTATTTTGGGCGGGGTGGGTGGCGGAGCCGAGCTGTTTTGCAGCCATCATTGTGTGGAGTTCAGTTCATCTCACTAGTTTTGTATTTGTCATGAGGGGTTGTTCCTAATGTTTCTATTTTAGCGAGGTCAAAAAGAGATCCCATTAGTGGCCTACTGATTTTGCTCGATTCCTTTTCTTTTTTTTTTACACGATTTTTCGTTATCTGCAAAGACTAAACAGAGTATTGCGACTCTGTGTTTGTTTGTAAATAGAGAATGAACCAAAGAGAACTAATTCTAAAACAGTAAATACTTGGATAACAATCAATCAAATGGAGAGAGAAGCAGGCACGACGGATTACAACGGGGGCAAAGGCCTGCGTTAACTACCTTTCACTATCTGCAAAGAGAGAGTACTCCTAATAGAAATGAGGGGGGGGGGGCACCATTCAAAGCAGATCAGTGTGCATAAACACGAAAATGTTTTCACTTACCACGTACTTGACATTCGACAGCTTATGATATTTGCTATTAAAAAACCATTGAAATTCACTGAAAAAACCATAGGTTATAGACCATATATAGTTAGGAATTAGCATTTACAAAACCTTGAAAATTCACTGAAAAAACCATAGGTTATAGACCATATATAGTTAGGAATTAGCATTTAAAAAACCTTATTTTACTCACACAAAACCATTGAAATTCCATATATAGTTAGTTGCACTAACTATATATCGCGCACCCGCAATCCACTGCTGATCATGTCACATATTACATCATTCATGACATGGTCAGTGACATCACTGATGACATCACTGATGACATCTCAAATGACATCACTGATGACATCACTGATGACATCTCATTTGACATCATTCTTGTGCTAATACGATAAACCTCTTCAGACTCTAATATAACCTTAGATACACTCAGTGTATACAGACACTCACACACTGCCACTCATCCATGGAGTTACTCACACACCCAGTCA
Organism: Lissotriton helveticus; assembly: GCF_964261635.1. NCBI lineage: Eukaryota > Metazoa > Chordata > Amphibia > Caudata > Salamandridae > Lissotriton > Lissotriton helveticus. The sequence continues at coordinate 1,491,989,996 of NC_136063.1, forward strand.
GTCATGCAAAGAAACAATCTCACCTCCATTTCTTCAACTATACAGTTAAACACACCTTACTTATTGAAACATATACTAACACATATTTACTCTCTTATACAATCCCTGATACAAGTTCACAATGATCGATACAACCACTCACTCATTCAGTGGCTCTCATGCACAGTTATTTATATATGCCAACTCTCACATGTACTGTGTTTTACATATGTACTTACTATGACATGTAGCATTGAGATATCCATTCACTCATCAATACACTCATGCACACAGTCAACTGCCCATGTAGCTGTTTCCACATGCACTCTTGAACTCATACACCTAGTGAATAAACTGCTCACACATCTATGCATAGAGTCACACACCTTCCAGCCACCCCCACACAAACTCAATCTCCCATAGAAATACTTGGGCAACCAATTAATAACACATATAGCCTCTCGTATAGCTAATGATCAACACATGCAGCAGTTTACAGAACAACAGACATAATGATGCACAAATTAAGACAGTTTAGTCACTAACCCATGCATTCAGTGAGACACATTTAATCACTCACTCATACAGTCAGTCACGCACCTACTAAATCCTTCATCCAGACACTTATACATCCACTCATTCTTCAATATGTAAGACATATTTTAACTTTACAGAAACATACAGTCACTGGATGTTGTCATCAGTGATGTCATCAGTGATGTCATTTGAGATGTCATCAGTGATGTCATCAGTGATGTCACTGACCATGTCATGAATGATGTAATATGTGACATGATCAGCAGTGGATTGTGGGTGCGCGATATATAGTTAGTGCAACTAACTATATATGGAATTTCAATGGTTTTGTGTGAGTAAAATAAGGTTTTTTAAATGCTAATTCCTAACTATATATGGTCTATAACCTATGGTTTTTTCAGTGAATATATATATATATATATATATATATATATATATATATATAGAGAGAGAGAGACAGTTTTTCAATTTCTGTGATTCCCCCTCCCACAGACACCCTTGAAACCTAAAACAAAACCTATCTCTGAGACCTAAAAACTTCTTGTTGCGGGGGCGTGACCAAGCAGCATGGCCGACAGGACGTGAGCTCCGCCAGCTCCCGTCCTGCAGACCCAGTTATCCTGTCAGAATATCCTGCCTGGGCTCTTTTTGGCTGGCTCTGGTGGTCGGAAGCTCCTCTGACACCGGAGGGGCCCTCCTTCTCGGAAAACTGCCGGCGGAAATCCGCGTACTCACCGGGAGAAAGTGCTGGCGTTCCTTGGGCTGCTGCTCCACCTACGGGAGGCCGTGGTCTGAGGCCTACACTGACGAGAGCGGTCGGGCCTTGCGGAGCTTCCGGGAGGTTGCGGAGGTGATCTAAGAGCGACGGAGCCCGCTGCCAACCGGGGCTCCGCCTTGCGGGAGACCGTGTGCGACTGGGGGCCCTGCGGACAACATCCGATGCCCAGGACATTGTGTGGAGAGTCGCGGCGGCTGCCTTCTACCGCGCACGCCCTGGAGAGCGGAGAGGGGGGCCTCCCGGTCGGGGGAGCTCTCCGCGGGTGAGGTCTCTTTGCCCCCCTCTCTTAAGACCCTAACAGCCTGGCCAGGAGGGTGGATCACCTTGGGAGTGCGAGACTTTTGCGGGAGTGCACGGGCTCGAAGTGCGCCCCTCCCCCACTGTGCCGCCATCTTGGGACTACGGCGTTCCTCACAGTGACGGGGGTATTACTGCTGGAACTCGCTGGCCCGTGCCGAGGCGCGGTAGTGCCGTCCCATTACTGGCGCATTAGGAGGGAGTGCCCTGCTGCCCTGGGAGGCTGTGCTGGTGGGCATAGGGGCAGGAGACTGGTCATTGGGCCCCCCGCTTGCCGGGAGGGGTCTGCCTTTGCTGGCACTGATTGCCCCAAGCCTAGCCGCCTGATTGGAAGAGGGTGTGTGGACTGCAGGACTCACTGCTGGCTGTCCTGGGGGCCCCTGTCTGCTCTGGGGTGCCTCCAGTGGAGTTGGCCTGTTGCCTCAGTTTGTTCTTGTTGACGCTGCTGCCTAGCTGAGGGCGAGCGGACCCTGCGTCCCTGGGGCCGGCTACCTGGACTCTGAGAGTGGGCATGCTAACTGCGATGGCCTGATTGCCCCGGACCTCACAACTTGTCTGAACAAGGAAGAGTTTACTGCTGGATATTGCAGCCGGCCGTCCTGCGGGCCCCTGCCCCTTCGAGGATACCTACTGAGGAGTTGTACAGCCGCTCCGGCCTGGAACTGAGGTCGCTGCTGGTGGGGGTGGGTGCCCTAGTGGTTTTGATAGCGGCTGAGTGGACTGGCTGAGGTCACGCTTGGGGAGCTACTGGTCGTTCACGCGCGCCCCCGGTCTTGCAGCAGCTTGGACCTGCCTGGAAGTGGGATAGCATGACGTCCGTGATCTGAGGAGTGACCTGGTGACAAGCTCCTGGGCGACGGCGGCTGTGTGCGGTCCTTGGGGGTCCCCTGCAGAGGTTGCTGAGCCTTTTGTTTGCTGGACATGCGTAAAGACAGGATGTCGAAATCCACTCAGCCTAACACCATTACGCAGTATACGACCCAGCGACTGCCGTCGCAGCGGATTACGCGACAGACCGGTCAGGAGGAGAGTACGGATGGGCCGGCGGAGCCCTCCCAGTCGGAGTTGTTGAAGGCCATACAAGGCTCCCATTCTGCGCTTGAGAGACATATAGAAACTGTTTCGATAGATGTCAACCTTTTGCGAACGGATCTTTGCAAAGTGGCGGATAAGGTCTCGGATGCTGAAGGTAATATTACCCAGCTACAGGGTCAGGTGGCCTCCCTCCAGAAGACAGTCACGCAACTCACCGCCACGACGCGCGCATTGGAACAAAGAGCTGAGGACGCTGAGGGTAGGGCGCGTCGCAGCAACATTAGAGTCCTGTGGGTGCCGGAACGTTTGGAGGCGGGGAATGCTGAGCGCTTCCTGGGGGACTGGATCCGGAAGCAGCTGTGCCCGCACGGCCTGTCGAATGTGTTTGTCATCGAACGGGCGCACAAGGCCCTGGTCCCCCCCCCGCGCCCGGGGAGCCCCCGAGGGCACTGATCGCAAAAATCCTGAACTATAAGGACCGAAACTGCATCTTGAAGGCGGCGAGGGAGGCGGAGTCTCTCACCATTGAAAACAGTCGCATATCCATTTATCCTGATTACACTCAGCAGGTGCAGGAGCAGCGGAAGTCCTACTTAGGGATTAAGCAGAAGCTCCGGGAGATGAAGCTCCAATATATGCTGCTATATCCGGCCAAGCTCAAGGTGATCTCTCAGGGCCGGGCGCATTTCTTCGAATCACCCGCTGAGGTATGGGAGTGGCTGGAGATACGAGGCAACGACCTGCCCCCGGGTGAGCGCGGGGGGCCCCGAGAGACATGGGGGACCCGTCCCCAGCGCGACGACACGGACGACAGAGGCGCAGGTCTGGCTTGGAGGGATCCGTGGGGCCTCGAGTCACGGTGGGAGAAGATGGTGCTCTGCTGTTGGGACCTTCCTCGGCGGGGGGTGGTCCAGAGTCCTCGGGCGCATCCGCCCCTGGGGACGTTTTGGTTCCTGACACTCTGTGGGACGTTGTGCCAGGTACAGACCCTACAGCGCCGGAGATCCCAGAGACTGGACTTTCGGAGCTTCTACTGGGGACCGCTCTTCGTGAGGTACTGTTTGGTTCATAGAATGTTGTGCTCCACTCTGGGGGCCGTAGTGTTGGGCCTTGGGGTTGTTGGGGATGCCTGGGAACCGTGCTGTTTGCTATGGGATGGCTGGGTGGAGTGAAGGATTTGCATTCCGCTGAAGGGGGCTTGTGGGGTGGTGTTTGTTGTTGTTGGCTGGGGGGGGCCCGGCCCTGGGACTGATGCTGGCGGCCAAGCCTTGGACATGTCCTGTATACCTGGGTCCCGTGGGGAGCTGGAAGGGGGGGTGGGTGGTGTTGGGTTGATTGTTGTGTGTCTGTGTTGTATGGGACGAATGGGGTGGCTGTGTACGTCCTGGCACCAGCAGGGAGAGGGCAGGGTAGCATGGTTTGTTGTTGCTGTCATCTTGCTCGTGGGTGGGGGTGGGGGTGGGGGTAGATGTTCTGGGGGGATTGTGGGATTGGGGGGGTTGAGGGGTTGGTGGGGTTGGAAGGGGAAGTTGTTGCAGGCATGGAGTGTACTGTGTTTCAGGTTCTTGCATGGCTGATCAGGTGGGCTGGGTTTCCTGGCCTGGATGCTGGTTGGACCCGGGGGTGGCGGATCACGCTGTTTGTATTACATGGCCCGGATGGGCGTACTCACCAGTCATGGGGTTTAAATTCTTAACATGGAACGTGCGCGGGTTGGGCACCTGCACTAAGAGACACAGGGTCCTTTCCTTCCTTCGGCGCCATGGAGTCTCCGTTGCGTGCCTCCAGGAGACCCACTTGAATGAGGAGGGTGCCCAGAAGCTGTCCAAAAAATGGCGAGGCCAGGTGTACCACTCCTCCTTTTCTACCTATGCCAGGGGGGTCCTAATCTGGGTGGCGCCTGGGGTTCCCTGTGCCGTTCAGTATGTAGAGGCGGATGTTGAAGGCAGGTACCTGCTCCTCCGGACACTCTTGTTTTTATTTTAATATTTCAAGGATTATGGTGATATAAAATTTTTATTACCACCAGCCGAGTATCTTCTGGCTATTCACACCCATACAAGTGTCAGAAACTAACACGGTACACACACGGTACAAATACAATATGACGTGATGCCATCACCCACCAGACAATTTTTGTGGAAAAAAAGTGTGGAGAAGAGAGTGAGCCCCTCACGGAAGAACCGCCAATCGGGTTATCTGGCTAGCAATTGCCAGTATACCCAATTATCATCATCGGTGATGTTGCCCAGGCTATTGTATGTCCTGCAAAATACGCTATGCTCGCTTCCCCCGCGTGTCTTCCGCATGCTTAATTCGCTGCTTACGCCTTTGCTCTGGGCGGGGGGCCGAAGCAGGGTTGCTCTACATACTGTGGTTCAGAGCTGGGAGGAGGGAGGCCTAGAGGCCACGAGATTTGACATTTACTACTATGCGGCGCAGCTCCTGCCGGACGCGCGGTGGTTTGCGGACACGGACAATTGAGAACTGCAGCTACTAGCGGGCAGAGCGGACGAGAAGGCCCTGAGAGTGGCCTTGATGCAGGGAAGGGGGGCAAATGAGGCCCTGCCCTATGTGGTGCGACATGCGGCGGGAATCTGGCAACGGTTCGTGGAAAGGGTCCTACGGCGGGCCCCATTTCAAAGGGAGCTGCCGGTGTGGATCCTGGCCCCGGTGTTACTAATGGAGGAGAATGTGTCCTTCCGGGAGTGGCGAGACGGCGGGTGTGAGACCCTTGCGGACCTGTGAACCCGGTGGCAGAGAGTTCTAGGCCAGTTGCGTGTGTGTTGTGCGCGGTGCTTAGTCTCTAGCTGCACATTATTTTTAATTATTGCTCTGTTTTTTTTACCTTGTGCACCTTGTCTGGCCCCCGCTCCCCTAGCCCCGGTCCGACGCGGCTTGGTGCCGATTGATCGGATGGCTGAAGGGGTTGCTGGGCGCCATCTTGGGAGTCTCCTCCCAGGTCAGCGCTCTAGTTTTTCAGCGCCTCTGATCTTGGGAGTCTCCTCCCAGGTCAGCGCTCTAGTTTCCAGCGCCTCTGACCTCTTAAGCCCCCCCTCATGGGCACGCGCAGCGGAAGCTGTGAACCCGGTGGCAGAGGGTTCTAGGCCAGTTGCGTGTGTGTTGTGCGTGGTGCTTAGTCTCTAGCTGCACATTATTTTTAATTATTGCTCTGTTTTTTTTACCTTGTGCACCTTGTCTGGCCCCCGCTCCCCTAGCCACGGTCCGACACGGCTTGGTGCCGATTGATCGGATGGCTGAAGGGGTTGCTGGGCGCCATCTTGGGAGTCTCCTCCCAGGTCAGCGCTCTAGTTTCCAGCACCTCTGACCTCTGAAGCCCCCCCACATGCGCACGTGCAGTGGAAGCTGTGAACCCGGTGGCAGAGGGTTCTAGGCCAGTTGCGTGTGTGTTGTGCGCGGTGCTTAGTCTCTAGCTGCACATTATTTTTAATTATTGCTCTGTTTTTTTACCTTGTGAACCTTGTCTGCCCCCGCTCCCCTAGCACCGGTCCGACACGGCTTGGTGCCGATTGATCGGAGGGCTGACGGGGTTGCTGGGCGCCATCTTGGGAGTCTCCTCCCAGGTCAGCGCTCTAGTTTGCAGCGCCTCTGACCTCTTAAGCCCCCCCTCATGCGCACGTGCGCAGCGGACGCGCCGGCGGCGCGCCAAAGGCGCGCCAAAGGCAAGCCTGTCTGCGCCCGTCCGCGGCCGGCCGGAGCCAGGGGCCATGCACTATGCCCATTTTATTTCCTATTCCGCTGCCCATCTCCGTTCCTATCAGGCTCCCTGGCCACTTTACCCAGCCGCCCTTACACGGGTTTTTGAACTCGGCCTGGCTCGGAGAAATCCCTCATGTTCTCTCCCTGTCTCCCTCCCTTCCCCTGCCCCTTCTTTTCCCGCCCCCCCCTTCAAACTTTCCCTCGACTAATCTTACACCTACTACCCTGGTATATCTCTTGAACACAAGGTCAGCAGTCAAGCATCAGCTTGAACTGTTTAATTTTTTGGAGTCACATAATCCACACCTTCTGTTTTTGACAGAAACGTGGCTCCGCACGGACTCACTCCCTAATATCCTGGCAGCGCCCCCCCCTCCTACTTTATTCTCCAAGCAGACCGACCCGAGGGAAAGATGGGGGGTGGAGTCGCCTTGATTGCTCGTAACAACCTTCACTTTCAGGTACTCCCATCCCCTCCCATACCTGCGGTTGACTACCTAGTCGTGCGCACTGCCTCCTTTCGGATCCCTATCACGTGTGTGTTAATTTATCGCCCACCACAACCCTGTCCACATTTTATTCCAGCTATCCAAGATCTACTTGCTACTCTAGTAGTCAATAATGCTTCTGTATTGGTCCTAGGGGATTTTAATTTTTGGCCTAATGACCCAGCGGAAGACGTCACGTCTAGAGATTTTACCCAGCTTCTCCTCAGCCTTAATTTTGTTTCTCAGGTTCATACTCCCACTCACTCCCGAGGTCACATTCTAGACTTTATTTGGACCCTTAATGTCCCAGTCACTACTCCTATTGTTGCGCCATGTGCGTGGTCTGACCACTCCTTGATTTCTTTCTCCCTAGACCTTAGCCCTGTTAAAAACACCTTCCACCCTAAAGACATCTGGGCTAGGAACTGGGGTAGCGCAGATGTCCCCTCCCTGTGCGCCTCTTTGTCAGCCACCTGCCCCGATTTAGAAGGCTCCACCCTGCCATCTCAAATAACCACCTTAGACGGCTGGCTCTTGAAGGCCAGTGATCAAATGGCCCCTATGAAGTGTGTCATTATTAGAAGGGCCCACCTGGCCAACAAATGGTTCACCTCTGACCGTAAAGTAAAAAAACTTGAAGTACGCCGAGCAGAACGTGCTTGGAGACTTGCCTATTGCCCCACCCTTAAAATTTGTTACACTTTGATTCTTAACAAATACAAAAGAGCCATCCTTACCGCCAAGACCTACTTCTCGGGCAGGATTCTCGCAGCTGAGAACCAGCCAAAAGAAATCTTTGCCACAGTTCAAGAGCTGGCGTCCTCCGATAGGACATCTTCCAAGACCCCTCTGTCTCAATCCTTCTGCGACTCACTCAATGATTTTTTCATTGAGAAGGTCGCATTAATTAAGGCCAACATATCCCCTCCTTCCCCTACCTTCCGTGATTTCTTGCCGTCACCTAACAAGTCCAGCTTGACTCACATACCCCTATTGACCAAAGAAACTTTTCTTTCTCTGTTAGCTCGGGTCAAGTCTGGTTCTCCCGCTGACCCCTGCCCGGCCCACGTGCTACGTATGGCCTTTTCAGATTGTTACATGCCCCCCCTTACTCTCCTTAATGATTCACTTAGGCGGGGCATTGTCCCCGCCACTTACAAAGCAGCCACTATTATACCCATTTTGAAAAAGCCTGGAGCCGACCCTTCTTCCCCTCTAAACTATCGCCCCATCTCCCTTCTCCCTTTCTTGGGCAAGGTCCTTGAGTCCTATGTCACCAAGGCGCTCAGTTCCTTTGTCGAAGACAGTATTTTCCTTGCACCGTGTCAGGCGGGCTTGTGACCCTGACATTCCACCGAGAAGGTTGTCGTCTCGGTCATAGACGAACTAAGAGAAGGGTTGGATTCCAATACCCCTCAGGCCCTCATTCTTTTAGATCTGTCCGCCGCTTTTGACACGGTTGATCATTCCATCCTTCTTTCCTGTGTCAAAGCGGCGGGCATAGGGGGCCTGATGTTGGTTTGGCTCAGCTCCTTCTTGAGCGAGCGCACCCAAGCAGTCCGCCTGGCTGATTTCACTGCCTCTCCACGCAAGGTTCAGTGCGGTGTCCCTCAGGGATCCTCCCTTACCCCCTTATTATTTAATCTGTACATCTTTCCCTTTATTTCTGCACTTCAGGAAATGGAGGTCACGGTGTATAACTACGCCGATGACCTCCAGCTCATCTTCAATCTTTCTCACTCCCCCACCTCTGTCCACAATTTCCAATCCATAATGCTTTTCATCAGGGACTGGATGAATTCTAACCATTTAAAACTAAACCCGGACAAGACCGAGTTGGTTCGTACCGGGGGCAGTCGCAGTCCCTGGTCTCCCTTCTTTTGGCCACCTTCCAAAACACTAGGGATTACCGTTGATCAACACCTCACTCTTCACGCCCAGATTAGTTCTGTAGTTTCCTCCTGCTTCTTCACTCTTCGTATCATTCGCAAAATTTCTCGTTTTTTTTCTCCCTCCGCACTAAAACTGATCTTAATGGCGATGGTTTTATCGCGACTGGACTACGGGAACATCGTGTACCCGCCAGTGCCCTTCGACGCCTCCAGTTGGTGCAAAATGAGGCGGCCCGCCTGATTTTCGGGCTGTCCAAATCCTCCCATATGACCCCCACACTCAAATTACTCCACTGGTTACCCATTAAAGAACGGTCCCTTTTTAAATTGGGCTGTACAACATTTCAGGCCTTAGCTGGGTCTGCCCCCGTGTTTATTTCCTCTGCTATCACTGTTTATTGTCCCAGCAGAGAGTTACGCTCCTCCACCAAGTCTCTCCTTTCGGTACCCCGCTTTAAGAAAAGTAGGTCGGGAGGCTTGAAATTCTCTGTACTTGCCCCCACCTTTTGGAACGCACTCCCCATTACTGTTAGATCCGCCTCTTCCTATATTGAATTCCGAAAGATGCTCAAAACTCATCTCTTTCACCAAGCCTTCCCATCCTAAATCCTACGCCCCTCCCCCGGACTCTCAGCTTCCCTCCAGCGCCAAGAAACCGCATGGTATAAGTGCGCTTTACAAATTCTTTTAAATTCAAATTAAAATTCTATCCGGATGACACCTTTGTGTCCTTCGAGCGGGCTACGGAGACCTTTGCCCTAGGCAGGGGGCAGTACCTGCACTACAGGGGGCTCCAGGAGATGGCAAGGGCGACCTGGCCCCAGTTCCTGGAGGCGCCTCCGCTGACACATACCGTCAACATTCTTCTTTCCTGCGGTAGAGGAAAACGGCTGGTCTCCCTATTGTACTCTGCCATGCGCCGAGATTCGGCTCCGCCGATCGCTCCGTCTTGGGCGGCCTGGGAGGCGGACCTGGGGCTGGCTCTGGAGCCGGGGCAGCGCAGGCGTATTGGGCTCTTGACCCGGAAAGTCTCGTGTAATGCACGGTTCAAGTTGATCCACTTTAATTTTGTGCACCGCACTTACATGACCCCGGTCTCCCTGAATCGCATCGCTGCTGATAGACGGGATGACTGCCCTAGGTTGGGGAGGAGAGAGCTGGGTTCTTCCACCTGGCCTGGGAGTGCCCGCAGATCGGTAGTTTCTGGGGGGCGGTGGTGGAACACGTAGGCCGTGTTACGGTCCTTCGGATCGCCCTAGATCCGCTTCATTGTCTCTTGGCTCTGGTGCCCAAGCCCAAAAAGAGGAATTTGTCTTACAAATTTCTGCAGTTGCTGTTGGTGTTGGCGCAGAGGCGTGTGGCTATCACTTGGATGGGGCAGAGGGCCCCTGAGTTATCCCTGTGGCTCAGGGATGTTAGAGAGTGGACCTTGGCAGAGGAAACCCACATACAGCGTACGCGCCGCGATGACAGACTTCAGGCAGACTTGTTGGCCTGGAGAATGATGTGTGCTGAGGGATTGCCGGATGTGGACTCGGATGCCACTAGTGCTGAATTGTTCACCCCTGGGGGGTCTGAATCCGAGGAAGATGTGGCGGGCGGTGGGGAGGGGGACCTGTTCAGGGGTGGGGCCCTGGGCACGCACGGCTGTTCCCTAATGCATAACCTTGTGAGTTGTCTTGAATCCCACAAGATCGCCTATAACTGTGATGCCTGCACCCTTTCGGACAGTGATAAGGTAACCTGATTTCTGTACGCACTCTATCGATGCCAAGTATGGGGGGGGATTGTTGTTGTTTCATGTTAGGTTGTGTTTCTTTTGGACAACTGCTCTGTATTGTCGGTTGGGAGTCGGCTCCCTAAAACGTCACGGGCGGGGGTATAATTGAAAAACTGCGGATACAGGGGATTTGAGTGTATTCCATGTAAACGATTATGTTATCCTTGTGGCACATCCAACACTACGCCGCCCGGCCTCCGGGATGTGGGCCTAGAGGCTGTGTATTATCCTGCAGGTTGCCCTTGGTTATTTACCTAAGTGTCTGCCACAGGTATTTACTGGAATGTGTCTTTTCTGTTATCTGCAATAAACACAATTTTCAACAAAAAAAACTTCTTGTTGCTTCTATCCTCTACCCATCCCTGAGCCCTAAAAACCTGTTACTACCCTTCTCCTCTACCCATCCCTGAGCCACAAGAACTCCTAACTACCTCCACAAATTCGCCCCAAAATCTACTCATTAAAACAGTGCAACATCAATCCTTGCACCCTAACAACTAATCACTAATTCAGTGCAACACCTATCTCTGAGCTCTAAAAATGCATTAGTAACCCAGTGCAATAACCACCCATGCACCATCAAAACTAATTAGTAACCCAGTGCAACACCAAACCCTAAACCTTCAAAACTAATTAGTAACTCAATGCAACACCAAGCCCTGAACCTTAAAAACCAATTAGTAAGCCGGTGCAACACCTATCCCTGAGCACTAAAAACTACTTAGTAACTGTTGCAATAACCACCCATGCACAATAAAAACAAATTAGTAACCCAGTGCAACACCATGCCCTGCACTTGAAAAAAAAGTGCCTGATTAAGTTGGCAGTCTGACCGCAACCGATGGGCCGTCGGTTGCAGTCTGACAGCCATCTGCTGCTGCGGTCTGACTGATGCATTACAATGTGTGCGGTTGCAGGCAGTAGTCGGAGGGACTGTCTGACGCTTTCTGACCGGACCAATGAGCCCAACGGTGCACCGGAAACAGTTCACAATGCCTTAATGACTGCGGCTCTGACCCCTGGATTATGATGTCGGATTCCTACAGCCATTCCATTCCATTGTCAAAAACCTAAATTGGGAGCCCCTAACACAGTCCCTTTCCCTCCTGGCCACCCACATTTGGGCTTGAGAGGGCATCTATGCTGCCCCCCTTAACATCCCTGCACTGTGTGGCAGGCACAGCGAGGTGCCTGCCACACGGTGCAGGGATGTTTGAAAACATCTATTTTTCCTTGGAAGCTTGTGCTGCGGGTCTTTTCAACCCACTGCACAAGCTTCCATTGAAAAATTGATGTTTCCAACTGCCGAAATTGGGATGTCGGAACCGCCGACCAAAGTTCGGGCGGTTTCTTTATCACAACGGCTTCACCTGACATCGTAATAATGCCCTTTGTTTCCAGGTGAAATACTCATCTCTGTGCCCTAAAAACTAAATTGTAACCCTGTGCAATATCCATTCATGCGCACTAAAAAATAATGATTGAAGCAGCCAACATGCATGCCTCTACATCTTTGAAACCTAATAATTAAAGATATATGTACAATTTTTTCACCTAAAAAAGTATATTTCAAATTTTACATAATCCACTTTAGTGCACTACCCAGACAACCACTACAAAAACCAACAATAAAAGTAGTCAAATCAAATCTCCAAAATAAATACAATTTAATGAACTACCCAAACAAGACATACATTTTTTCGAACAACCCAAATAAATAAAAAACGCTATCAATTTAAAAAACAATAATTAAATATCAAAATTTTTTATTTATTTAAATACACTAAAAAAATTGCTCACCAAAAGCCCATCGAAAACTCAACAAGCCAAAGAATAAATAAAATAAAGGACATGTACATCTTTTTATTATAAAATAAAATAAGTTAAAATTACTAACAAAAAAAGGTAAAATGTCAATTAAATAAAAAATGTATTACACTACTCACCCAAACCCCTATAAAACCCCCAAAACGACCTATAAATAACATATTTACAAAAAATGTAAAAACAATATTGAACAAAAAAAGATAACATTCCAGTTTAATTAATTATTTTCCCACTCAAAAAATAAAAAGTTCATTAAATTACAAACTTTTAAAATTTCTGAGAAACTATAGAACAAATTAATACAATCTAATACATTACCCAATCAAAACCCCTATAAAATCCAAAACCCAATAAATAAATAACGTAATTAAATTTTTAACATTTCAAAAATCTGAAATTTTAAAACTAAGAAAAATAATTTAATAAGGTACCCACCCAAACCGAAATAATCACCAACCAGAATAATAAGTAACTCGAATTAGTATTAAAAAAAATAATACAACTAAAAATAAAATATTTGCAATATAATAAAACTAAATAAATTGGCAACCCTAAGTCCCTTCAATACTCACCACCAGAAATAAAAAACAACACTATAAAACTATTATTATGTGTATATAATCTATCCATAAATATGTATGTGTGTGTGTGTGTGTGTGTGTATATATATATATATATTTATTTACTACTGGTGGTCGCCAGTAGGTAGGTAGTTATAGAACCTAGTTTCCATAGGAGAAGCAGTTTTTGACGTGTCTATATCTTTGGCGCCAGTTGACGAATCAACGCAAAACTTTCCCCAAAAAGTGTCATAATAAATTTTGATGTGCATGGGAAGTTTGGGGTGATTTGTTAAGCGAGGGCTGTGAAAAAGGGACTAAAACAAAAGTGTATTTTCACATTTTAAATCCCATAGGAAGCGTAGTCGAACCTACACCCAGAACTGCTGGATGCATTTACACCAAATTTGGCAGAAAGGTCGGTGTTGTACGCAGATTGTGCTTTTTGTTATTTGGTGCAAATCTTTTTAGCAGTTTTTGAGAAATTTAAGAAGAAAAAGTTAGTGATATCACTGGCCGCGAAGCCTTCGCGAAAAAAGACGAGCTTGTGCAGGGAAATGCAAAGGTCTGATTGCCTGCCAACACTTCCAATAGGAAGTTCTGGCAGCCATTTTAGGACTTGTCTTCACCGCATCCCTATAAAAAGGTGAAGATAAAGAAAAGGGTGCAAGGTAGGAATACCCTGACCCCCAAGCCATGGTCTTGGGGTTCATCTCGGACTCCACCATGCCGAAAAAGTATTAACCTTTTTACTGCGAGGTCACAACAAATTCGCAGTTAAAATAAAAACAAAATACACAGAAGCGTGGATAGGGCTCCTGTGCTTGTGTTTAAAACAGGCCTGGGTGGGCCAAGTCCCAAGGGAATATGTAATAGCATGTGGGGGGGTGCGCGGCCCCCAGTAGCCCCAGGGAGCACCACCTTCCTGAGCTATTTGTTAAATAAGTGCAGGGATGGCCTGTATGCCCTCCCCTGCAGCCCGGTGAACTGCGACCTCCCCGGGGATTTATGTATAATGAAAGTGGGGGGGCGCACGGACCCCCTCACAGTCCCGGGAGCAACCACCTCCCTGGGGTTTAAAGCTTAAATAATGCGGGGGCCACGTGGAACACACCCCCGGACCACCACCTCCCCAGGGCCTTAACTTTCATTAATGGGGGGCCGCATGGACTCCCCTACTCCGGGGACCACCAACTCTCCAGCAATGAATAATAGTATTGCAGGGGGCCTGCATGCCCCCCACATCCCCAGAGACCGCCACCTCCCTCGGGCAATGAGTAATAAAAATGTGGGGGAGCACTAGGCTCCCCACTTCCCCGGGTAACACCACCTCCCTGCGGATCCAAAAATATAATGCTACGGGGATGGAGTCCCTGGGGCCAAATACGGCCTGGGAGTGTGGCCGCGTGGCCCCCTACCCCTTAGTATTTTAAAACAAGCAAAAATTAAAATTGCCTAAGGCCGGGCATCGGGGGATGGGATCGGTCCCCTCCCATGATTTAATATATTCATTAAAAAAAATTATGTAAAAGAAGCGTCCGGGCCCCAGGGGATGAGGTCTCTGGGGCTGAAATCGGACTGGGAGGTGGGGACCACAACCCCCCCTCCCTTTTAGTTAAAAAATATTTTTTTTTTATTCTGGTCCTGGGGGATGGGGTCATTGGGACCGAAATCGGCCTGGGAAGGGGGACTTTGTGGCCCCCACCCCATTACAAAAATGCCTGGCCCTCAGGGATGGGGTCCCCGAGCCCAAATCGGCCCAGGGAATGGGGGGCCATGCAACCCTCCTCCTGTAAAAAAAAAGAAATGCGGGACCGACAAGTTGGCGGAGGCCCTGCCGCCTTTCTTCACTACTCTGCAAACATGCCTCCTGGCGCTGTGCTGGTTGGGGGATGAAGACCCCTTGGGTGCTGAGGATCCTTGGGGTCCAGAACCCCTTCTGCTACCCCCTGTAAGTCCCAGACAACCGGAATGCTGGGAGGACTTGGAGGCCACGACTCCTTTATCCACCACTCTACAAACGTGCTTCCTGGTGTACTGCTGGTTGGGGAATGAAGTCTCCTTGGCTCCAGAGGGTCCTTGGGGATCAACACCCCCTCCTGTTTCCTCCAGGAAGTCACAAACAGTGGGATTGCTGAGAGTTGTGTGGTGCAGTGGATTGGACTGCTGTTTTGTAGAGTGTCAAAGTGTTGTAGAGTGCAGTAGAATGAAGTGTCACAGAGCGGAGTACAATGTTGTACAGTTGAGTGGTGTGGAGTAGAGTACAGTGCAGTACATTTTGGTAAAGTGGAGTGGCATACAGTTGAACAGCATACAGTGGAATGTTATACAGTGGAGTGGCACATAGTGGAACGGCGTACAGTAGAGTAGTGCACACTGAAATATCATGGTGTGGCATAGACTTGAGTGGCGTAGACTGCAAAACTATAGACTGTAGTGGCATAAAGTGGAATAGTATATAGTGGACTGGCATATAGTGGAGTGGGGTAGAGTGGAATTGTGTAAAGTTGAACAGCGTAGAGGCTAGCTGCGTACAGTGGAAAAGCGTATAAAGGAGTGGTTTAGAGTGGAGTGGCATACAGTGGAGTGACATAGAGATTAATAGCGTACAGTGGAGTATTCTAGAGTCTAGTGGCGTACAGTGCAATAGCTTACAGTGGAGTGGTGAAGAGTGGACTTGCAACGAGTTGAGTTGAGCAGAATGCAATAGCGTACAGTGTAGTAGCGTATAGTGGAGTGGTGTAGAGGCGATTGGACTACAGTGGACTGAGGCAGATTGCAGCGGCATACAGTGCAAAAGCATTTAGTGGAGTGGTGTTGAGTGAAATAGCGTCCACTATATGCAAATCCACTGTGCACCACTGTGCTTTATGCCACTCCACTATACGCCACTATACTCTACCTTACTCCACTCGACTCCACTCCATGCCACTCCAGTCTGTGCCACTCAACTGTATGCTGACTCTAGTCTGCGCTACTTCACTCTATGCTGTTCTACTGTATGCAACTCCTCTCTATGCCCCTCCACTGTATGATAATGCACTCTACACCACTCCACTATATGCCACTCCACTGTACATCAGTCCACTATGCACTGACGTAGAGTGTAGTGGCATACAGTAGAGTGGCATAGAGTGGAGTGGGGGAGAGTAGAATAGCATATAGTGGAGTGACTTAGAATGGAGTGAGGTACAGTGGAGTGGCAAAGAGCAGAGAAGCGTAGAGTGTAATATGTACAGAGAGGTGGCATAGATTGGAGTGGCATAGAATAGAGTGAGGGACATTGGTGTGAGATAGAGTGTAGTGGCATACAGTGGAATAGTGTACAGTGTAGTGGCATAGTGTGGCGTGGAGTAGAGTTGAGTAGCATAGAGTGGAATGGAATGGTGTACAATGGAATAGCATACAGGGGAGTGGTGTAGAGTGCAGTGGCGTAGAGTGGAGTGTGGTAGAGTGGATTGTGGTAGAGTGGAGTGGCATAGAGTGGAATAGTGTACAGTGGACTACAACAGACTGGAGTGGCGTAGAGTGGAATCATTTACAATGGAGTGTTGTAGAGTGGAGTGGCATACAGTAGAAAAGTGTACAGTGGAGTGGCAAAGATTCAAGTGGGGTAGAATGGAATAGCCTACAGTGGAGTACCACAGGTTGCAGTGGCGTACATTGGAGTGAGGTAAAATGTTGTGGCATAAAATGGAACAGCATGGAGTGTAGTGGCATAGAGTGGAGTAGCATTGTTGTATGGCGTTTTAGGATCCAAAGTGCATTTTCCTGATTCATGCCCTTATATAGGTACAATTCACATTGCCCTAATATAGGCATAGAAATCATTCCCTTATTTAGACTTAGCCCATGCAGTCCAAATACAGGCATGGCTACTTCAACCCGTACCAAATCTGTCACAACGATTTCTTGGAAAATAGGCTTAAGCAGTCAGGGACCTCCCCTTGCTTGAATATTGATTTGTCCAAGAACTCATGTACTTTACAAAGAACTACTATTCCCTTGGGGTTCTTTACTGACGTTATTATGCCCTACTTTATGTCAAACTAGGCACCTTCAAGGTATAAATATGCCTTTACTTGCTCTAGCAAGACACGGTGGTTCTGAGCAGTTAGACTATCTACTTGCCCGACGCAGCTCGCTACAGCAAGTACTGAAGGAAGCCTACCCTCCAGCTGACACACTGATCAAGAGGCTGCATTTCTCTCGGTGAAAATCCAGCTCCAGGGCTTCCACTCCCCTTGCGGGGTGTTGGGAAATCGAGTCCCAAGACAGAGATACCTGGCCTCCTTCATTCTAAAACCAAGGTATGGAGCTGCTTAGAACCTAAGAGAAATCTTGGATAGACTCTTGGCAAAGAAAAACTAAACCTATGCTACACCACACTTACTCCTTCCCGCGTAATAGACTTAGGTCAGGTATATTGGGGTAGGCATATTTTAGAAACACCAGTTGAGTACTTTTAGCCATTGTTATTAATGTATATATTTTTATATGGTTTAAGAAACCATACAAAGCTCTTACAATATTATTTTATAATATTGTTCTCGCTGTACGCATTATATTTTTCAGTCTGCATTACGATTGTAGCAGTTCACTTTACTTGCATGAGAAAGAAGACTGTTCAATAAAACCTTTTATTGAAAACACCTGTCTCTCTATTTCTCTGCAACTCTATTGAAATGAAGCATGCACGATTGACTGAGTGAAATACTTATCTATTGTTTCCACGACTCTAGAAGATACATTTCTTATTCTTGGGAAACAAAGTTTTCATGTTTATGCAGTTATCAGAAACTAATCCCATCTTGTGAATTCGAGGAAGTTTCTAGTGACTTCTGAGCTAGCTGGCACTCACTATTAAGTTTAATATATTCGATAGAGACCTAGTCGACCTCAGTCTTACGTCTAATCTATAGGATATATTATTCCACTGAGCAGAGCCTATTGGGAATATAGGAACTACACTTCATGTCGCCCAACGTTTGGTAAGGCACTAATTTAACGCAAGATACTAAAGTAACTCAGACGTGCTTTTCTCAGAGACCTCTTTTCCCCATAAAATACTC
Organism: Lissotriton helveticus; assembly: GCF_964261635.1. Classification (NCBI taxonomy): domain Eukaryota; kingdom Metazoa; phylum Chordata; class Amphibia; order Caudata; family Salamandridae; genus Lissotriton; species Lissotriton helveticus. Next base: position 1,492,007,961 of record NC_136063.1, read on the forward strand.
CAATAGACGTCTGGAGTGGGTAAAGGGATAAAAATCCGCGTAAACTGAGTAGGACGAAAAATCCTATGTATTAGTTTTTGGTTTATTCAACGTTGAAGGATACAGTGTTCCAAAATATTGTGCACCTTATCTTTGTTTCCTTGAAACTTGCTCTGCAAACTTTCATTAAACAATGTTGAATAATGACGACAATAACGCAACTGGTGGAGCTGCAGCAGCTGCAGCCCAGCCAGGCTTAGACGTTACAGGTTTCCAACAAGACGACCGGATGCTATAATCAGCCCAGAAAACTTAAGGAAAACCATCACTATAAAACTTATAACAAATGGCCTATCATCAAGAGATGGTAGGGTAATTTTTGTGATTGAGGCACACGAATATCAGCAGACAGAGGTATTCTATTCATGGATTATCTTCGCTGAAGCAAATCCAGTATCACATATGTTTCACTTCTACAAAGTAGAGGAACATCCAACGGAGTACGTTCCTTTCGATGATATTGAAATTCCACTAACTTACCAAGAGCATGCGCTCTGGTTTAAAGGCGCCCTACAACATTAAAATCACATTACCAGGCTCGGTCCACTAGGTAGACCAGGAGCAACATGGCCGGTATTAGCCACCTATACACCACATCCTGACATTGAAGGAATGTCAAGTGGCGAACTATCAGTTCAAATAAAACAACTTATCAAAATACATAGACAATTGGTTCAATATGTCATGCGGACTCTAACAGTCCACAACACACCTCTTACCAGGGGAACACAAATAAAATCACACCACAGACTATACAATCAGTCATTGGTAAACTACCAGCAAAAAGGGAACAAATTCCATTCTGGATAGCTCAAAAAATTACTCAAATAGAGGCAGTATTTCCTGATACTACCCCTCATGAGAAACACAGGATTTTAACAATCTGTTTACCAATGGGGATCGCACCACACCTGGAGGACTGCGACACTTGGGGTACAGTCTTTGCTGCAATCTACACAAAAACACATGGTGTTCCGTCTATGGCGGTAATACCAGACGTCCTGAAACAAATTCAAAATGAATACGGGGCAGAGCCTGCTTTAAATCTAGGTATGAAGTTACTGAAAGATTTCAAACAGGTCTCAACAATAATATTAGCTAATATTAAAGGTGAAGCAGCATCTGTGGCGATCAGAATTTGATGTAACTGAGCTACCATATGAACTGGCCAGAATAATAGAAATGTCCTATGAAGAACTAGGTAGAGACAGTTTGGGTGGTAAACCAGTAAAACCCCAGCTGACAGAAAGTCCTGAAAAGGTCTTTATTAAAAACACTCTCACTGTTCCTAAAAAGAAGTGGGAGAACACTAAACAAACTTCTAAAGTGAAGCGTTCTCAATCCCGAGGTAGGTCTCCTTAAAAGGAGCCCTCTGAAAGGAGGTATAACCTTAGGAATAGGGATCATTTGAGAAAACCTGATAGATATCAATATACTGATACACGTTCCTCTCGTACCTTTCAGACTTCATCACAGAAATCCGAAAGAAGAGGACGGCCAGAACAGAAAGAAGAACGCGTGAAGTCCAAAGACAATCAACACGTTCCAAAAAATAAGAAAACCCAATTCACCAAAAGGAAGGTAGCAGGTCTAAAAATCAGACATGTCGAGGATCTTGAGGACACAACTCAAGAACGGGGAGTGGGCTCAGACAATGTTGGACAGTGCAGCAGAAGTAACCGTAGCTCGCAAGATCTTGAAGGATCATCTGGAAACAGTGGACTTGAATGAATACATCCAAGTTGAAACTGCTGATACCAGGGTTAGTGTCCCACACAAGTTATATGAAGTAACACTCCGGATGGAGGGGGACATTACTAGGAAAAAAAGAGCACTCTTTTGGGAGAAGCTCACTAAGGGTTATGACATTCTTCTAGCTGAACAAGACTGGCCACCTGAATTTGTCAGGGAGTGCCCACATGGCGAAGACATAATTATGCCAGCCTTCTCCAACCATATTCCACTTCATAAAAAATACACCTATGCCAGGAAATGGGCCGTAGCCCCGGCACCTGCATTATATAAAAATCATGTGGGATGGGATGAGGATTCTCCTCAACATAAAATGCAGTTAAAAACACAACCAACTGCACAAAGGCAGTATCCTGTTAAGCAAGAAGCTAAAAAGCAAGTCAGGGAGATCTTAGACCAACTTAAAGGGGTGATTGAAACATGCATCTCGTCCATGAACAATCCTTTGTTTCCTGTATCCAAACCAGACAATACATATCGTCTAGTTTTGGATTACGAACATTTAAACTCCTGTTGCAAAACTTTTGCAGTACAAAATGCACACAGTGCAGCACTCATGAATAATATAGTACGTAAGAAATATAAAACTACATTAGATATTTCTAACGGTTTCTTCTGTCAAAACATTGCACCAGAAAGCAGGTATTTGACCGCTTTCTCGATTATGGGGACATATTGTCAATTCTGTCATCTCCCCCAGGGACTCAAGAATAGTCCAGGGTTATTTTCAGCCAGAGTAACAGAGTTACTACAAACCTATGATGAAGAGGCATTATCATATGTCGATGACATCTATCTAACGGATGATGACTTGGATAGGTACTTGAAGAGGGTGAACACCATAATACTTGGCTTCGCATCTGAAGGGTACAAATTCAATTTTAAGAAATCACAAATTGCCCATTTAAACATCCTTTTTCTGGGATACGAATTATCAAGTGAAGGCAAAAGCCTGGCAGCCAACTTTTTAGAAAAGTGTGCACTACTCCAACCTCCAAAAACGCTGAAATACTTACAGTCAATTCTAGGTTTCCTAAACTTAGGAAGAACTTACATTCTAAACTACGCAGAAAGGGTTAAACCTTTCTACGAAGTAATCAAACCTGATTTCAAAACAACTAATTGGACTCAAAAACATACCGAAATTTTGCGTTCAGTACAAAGAGACATGGAGGAGAAAAAGAGAAAAAGTACCAATAGCTTATAAATCACACTTGTACCCACAAGCTGAAATGAAATTCACTTCTACAGAAAAAATTCTGACAGCGGTTCAAACTGCAGTAGCAAAAGAGAGAACCCTCGCACAGGGAAAACGCATTATGGTCGTTACTGCTGTACCTGCCTTAGAAGCAGTGACAAAAGCGAGCATTCCGAATGCAAAAGCTTTACATCCGAGATCGATACAGTGGGTTAATTCTCTTGCTGCAACAGACGTTGAATACGTTTTTGACCCATGTCTGAAAACACATAATTTCTACAATACGAACTAGAATGTCCTCTGCCCACTGAGATTCTGCCTCTAGAACAGTATGAATGTATTATTTATACTGACAGATCAGCTCAACCTGCAATTGGGGGTAAACAAGCTTATAGTGCTGCATGCGCGATCGTTAAAGGTCGCTGGCGCGATGGTAAATTCCGACCTACGGTCACTAAAACGCAATCTCTAGGAGATTGTACCGCTCAATGATCTGAACTACAGGCATTCAAGATGGCGCTTGAAAATACAGATCGCGAATTCCCCACACTCATAGTGTGCGATTCATATTATTGCGTACAATCTTATAATGAATACTTGCAGAACTGGATTGAAATTGGTTTCAAAGATGCGAAAGGTGGCACAATCAAGCATATATTGCTTTGGGAACAAGTACTTCAGTTATGACAAGAACTACAAAAAGCTCTTGTGATCCATACACTGAGTCATCAACGTGATGGCGTTCACATTGCAGGGAATTCATTGGCTGATGAAGCCGCAAAGGCTGCTGTGCAAACGGCTTCCGTAGCTGCAATCACTCGTTCAAAAGCGAAACTAGACGGCGAAATAATGCAAGCTGTCAAAACTTCAAGCAAAGACAGTGGTAATACATTACCAAAAGGCTTTCCACTCAAATACTCTTATATAACTGATGCAAATAATGTTCAGTTTGCTCGAATCCCTGGAGTGGGGGATAGAGTAATTCCAAACATGGAACATAGATTAGGACTCATTTTAGTGGCACATGAAGGGCTCGCCTCTGCACACACAGGTGTTTCCGCCACAGTGTCATTATTAAAGCAGAGATAATGGTGGCCGCGCATGAGGAAACAAACCAGAAACTATGTTTTGGAATGTGAAATCTGCCAAGAGATGAAAGTCTCTACAGTGAAATTCCCAGCGCAGACGCCCATGTTCATTTCAGATAAACCATTAGCTTGCGTTTTCCTGCATCACTGCGGTCCCTTACAGAGGGATGGTAACTATAAATATATCATGGTCGCAGTGAATTCGTGCTCGAGATTCATTTAGATTTGGCCCCAGCGATCGGCTGACGCCCGAACTGTTATAAAAGATTTGCAAGTCTTTATCGGCACATACGCAGTCGGCACACTACATTCTGACCAGGGTCCTGCGTTTAGCTCAAAGGCTTACAAGGAGGCCATGGCCAATCTGGCCGTTGTATTGCGGTATTCTAGTCTATTCCATTCTGAGGGAAATTCGGTTGTGGAGAGAAAAAACTGAGACATAAAGCAATCTATAACAGCTAGGGTACTAGGCTCGGGTGACGGGTGGGTCAAACATCTAATAAGTGTCCAACGTAGTTTTAACAATCTGCCAAGACGTTCTCTAGGGGGTATCACTCCATATGAAATCCTTTTTGGAACTAGAATGATTGTCCAGGACCTTGATCATCACACTTCAGTGGTAGAACAAAAACCTTTTGATATCAAAGACCGTTTGGCTGTTTTGGATGAAAGATAGCTGCCACAAGCTCAATTCGGACAAGATCGAAGTATTCATCCTAGGACCCGCCTCCTCAGCTGGGACGACTCTTGGTGGTTTGCCACTCTGAGAACCCCTCTCACCTCCACAGACCACCCATGCAACCTCGGCATCATACTGGACTCCTCACTGTCAATGAACCGCCAGATCAACGCTGTATCTTCATGCTGTTTCTGCATGCTCCGCCTACTCCAAAAGGCATTTAGATGGATCCCGCAGAATCTAGAAAGATGGTCACCCACACACTCATCAACAGCAGACTAGACTACGGTAACGCACTCTATGCCAGCATCACCCAGAAACAGCTCAGGAAACATCCAAAACACCGCAGCGAGACTGGTACTCAACATACACCTCCATCAACTCCATTGGCTCCCAGTCAATAAGAGAATCACCTTCAAGATCCTCATACATGGCCACAATGTTTTCCATGATGCAGGGCCATCATGTCTGAACCACTGCCTCTTTTCCCATGATCCCACCAGACAGCTTAGCTCCGCCCAACTTGCACTGGCCACGTCCTACGGCTCCACAAGACCAGAACCGGAAGAAGATCCTTCTCCTAGCTCTCTGCCAATGTTGTGTAGCATTTTAGGATCCAAGCGTAATTTACCGATTCATGCCCTTTATATAGGTAGAATTCACATTGACCTTATATAGGCATAGAAACCATACCCATATTTATACATAAGCCATCCAGTCCAAATACAGGCATGGCTACTTCCACTTGATCCAAAAAGCCTCAACGATTTCTTGGAAAACTCGGCTTCAGCAGTCAGGGACATCCCCTTGCTTGAATATTGATTTGTCCTAGAAATCATGGAGTTTTCAAAGAACTACCATTCCCTTGGAGTTCTTTGATGACGTTATTATGTCCGACTTTACGTCAAACTAGGCACCTTCACGGCATAAATATGCCTACACTTGCCCTAGAAAACACACGGTAGTTCGGAGCAGATCGACTATCTACTTGCCCGACGCAGCGCGCTACAGAAAGTGCCGAAGGAAGCCGACCCTCCAGCTGACGCACTGATCAAGAAGCTGTCCTTTCTCTCGCTGAGAATCCAGCTCCAGTGTTTCTAAGCTCCCCTTGCGGGGTGTTGGGAAATCGAGTCCCGAGACAGAGATACCAGACCTCCTTCATTCTAAACTAAGGTATGGAGCTGATTAGACCTTAAGAGAAATCTTGGTTAGATTCTTGGCAAAGAAAAACTAAACCTATGCTACACCTCACTTACTTCTTCCCTCGTACTAGACTTAGGTTAGGTACATCGGGGTAGGCGTATTTTAGAAGCACCAGTAGAGCACTTTTAGCCTTTGTTATTTATGTATGTATTTATCTATGGTCTCAGAAACCATAAAATGCTTTTACAGTATTATTTCATAATACTCTTCTTACTGTATGCATTATACTTTGTAACCAGTATTACGATTGTAGCAGTTCACTTTACTTACATAAGAAAGAAGACTGTTCAATAAACCCTTTTATTGAAAACGCCCATCTCTCTATTTCTCTGCACCTCTGATGAAACGAAGCATGCATGATTGACTGAGTAAAATATCTATCTATTGTTTCCACGACTCTGAAGATCAGTTTTATTCTTGGGGAAACAAAGTTGTCATGTTTATGCGGTTGTCAGAAACTAATCCCTTCTTGTGTATACGAGAACGTTTCTAGTGACCTCTGAGCTAGCTGGCACTCACAATTAAGTCAAATATATTCAATAGAGACCTAGTAGACATAAGTCCTACATCAAATCTATAGGATATATTATTCTTTTTTTTTTTTTAATGTATAAATGTGCGTGATGAAAAGTATAATAAAAACAGATTTAAAAAACAAAAAAAGGATATATTATTCTAATGCGCAGAGCCTATCGGGAATATAGGAACTACATTACACCAAGACCTGGAACACCCTGACCCTCCACCTCAGGCAATCACCCTTGCTGACTCAGTTCAGTAAGGATCTCAAAACCTGGCTCGACTGAACCTCCACGCCCAAATGGATCAGCAGCTCCCCCCCAGCGCCTTGAGACCCTTACGGGTGACTAGCCGCGCTATATAAATTCCAGATTGTTTGATTGATTGATTGCCTATTGGCTTTGCCAAAGGTTCTTTTCTTTGTATTCTGGTATATGTTGTTCTTTTGTGTGGTTGAGAGTATTAAATGAAGGTATGGTAATAGTGATCCTGAGTGCAAATGGCGTTCGGGCTCAGTGAGTGTGGAGGAGAGATCAGAGACATGGCTAAAAAATAAAAACATTTTCTGTAACTATTTTGTTGGTCTTTCACCTACAGGTACCTGCATATGAAATAATGCACACACCTTAAATGAAAAATAAATGCAAGTTAAACTAATCAATCTTTAAGAGGTTGCAATCTGTTCAAAGCGTGGCGGCTACATTACTGTTCTCGCTTCTTAAGTTCTGTTCCTCTCCTGGGCTCCATCGGAAGCTTTACTGGCTGCCCATCAAGAAGCACATTCAATTTAAAGTTCTTAGCACTGCTGACAAAATTATGAATGCTGCAGGAGCCCCCATTCTTTCAGAACTCATTCTACTCTATTTTCCTGCCAGAGCACTTCACTCAGCAGAACTAAATCTGGCAATGATCTCCCAGTTCAATAGAAAGAAACTGAGAGGTCGCTCATTCCGGGTTTTGGTTTCTGTCCTCTGGAATAGCATTCCCCTTGTTTTAAGGTATACCCAGAGTCATCTCTGTAACAGAAAAAAAATAAAAACATGATTGTTTGCTACCTAAACCTCTTTTGGTCGCGCCGCCTCCCCTGATGTACAATGTCTGGTCTACTGTGGTTAGAGCTGGGAATCCCTGTTGCTGGAGCAGCCACGCGCTCTATAAATCTTATTTTCATAACATAACATAACAATGGAAAATGCACTCTTTTACATTATGAAACCTCTGTTGCTTAAAACGATTGTAGGAAAGTAGTTTCTGCTTTTTTGGTTACCCTCACTTTTTGCCTGGAGCTAAGCTGTTACTGATTAGTCTGACTGGGACCCTGCTAATCAGGACCCCAGTCTATCTGCTTTCTCCCTTAAATTGTTATGAAGAGTACTTAGGTACATCCCAGATTGGATACTGAGGTACCCTTCTAAGTTCCTAGTATATGGCACTAAGGTATCCAGGGCATAGGTACCTCAGAGGTCCCCCATGGGCTGAAGCATGTGTTATGCCACCCATGGGAGACCATTCAAAATAGAAATACAGGCCTGCCATTGAAGCCTGTGTAAGCTGGTGCTAGCACCACTTACTAAAGATACAGGTTTCCTATAGCTAGGGTGCCTGCACTTAAAGCTTATGTCACCCCTTTAGCAGGCCTTTGCAATCCTGAAGGCAGGGTGCTTGGTTTGAAGTGAGAGGGTGCTCCTGCATGAGCAGGACACCGATACAGCCTACGGAGTCCATTCTCCCGGGTTGCCAGTGAAGCGGCCATATACTATATAGAGGGGCACCGCGTAATTATGCGAGGACCATCTCAAAACTGGCTGCAACGAATCCTATCATGTTTGGTATCAAATATGTTGGAATCATACCCCCACACCGTAAAGAGTATGGGAGGTAAAATTCTACGCACTGAAAGAGCCCTCTGTTAGGCTCTCAGTGTTCCCGGTACCAGCCTTCTAGACCCGGACAGCACAAAATGGTGCTGCTGACCAGAGACACATTTCTGCCCTCCTGCTGCTGAGCTCGAACAGGGGAAGGCAGAACAATAGGCATCCTGTCACAGGGAGGTGTGAACAAAATGGCGCAAAAATGGGCAAAAGACATGGGAGTAACCTCCCCCCTATCCAGACTCTCCCCTGGGAGGGTCCCCTGAATCGTCCCAACCCTTTCCTAAGGGTACTTAAGGGCTTACCTGTGGGTGGGTCCCTAGATTCGTTGTGGGATAAGATTGAGATCAGACACCACTTCTTCTTCAATTGTCTGGGCACTCTGGACTTCAATGGACTTCACTTCATCTTCCTTCCAGTCTTCTGCATTGTGTGTGCCTGTACACCGTACAGGAACCTTCCAAGGCCTGTGGGCATCAAAGACACCTTAGGGAATCTGCCTTGGAGGGAAAGAGTCACTCCCCTGCATTCGAAAGGCACTGCAACTATGTCACCTGGTCTGCTGATCCTGAGCTCCTCTGAACTCCGTAAGGTTCTGCAACACAGGTCATGTTTTTCAGAGCTCCCAAAGCCTGCCCTGCCCTCTCACCAAGTTTCAGGCCAGTATCCCTCGTGGGGGTTGCAATAACTGAACCCCTGTGTACGGCATCAACTTGCAGTTGCAAAGGCTTGTTGGCTTCCTTCCAAGAAGATCTTCGGGCTCCAAGTAGCCCCAACCTCAAGCGCCTCCAGTGACCTGACTCTTCAGCCACACCACATCATGTGCATCGTGGCCTGCATCTTTTGGTGAGCTGCTTGAGGCCCTCTCGCGACTCCAGGGCCTCCGACCTGAGGGTACATTTGAGAGTCACTGTTATCTCATTTGGGCTCCCCTGGTTGCTCGAGGCCTGCCCTGACTCCCTTGCCTGTGGTGAGTCCCCTGGGCTTTGCTGGTCCCAACGTTGCACCTTCTTCAATTCCTGCATTGGTTGCATTTGCCAAGGCTTGTTAGTGATTTCGCTGTACATCGACCCCTCAGCACTCAACATCCTTTGTGGGTCAGCTTGTGTACAGCTCATGGTTCTCCTCATCGTCACCTGATCCTTACAGCTGCAGAGTCAAGGTCATCCACAAAAATGGGTTTGGTGATCCCTACAGTGGTGGGGAGCAACCAGTGTTGTTTAAATACCCCTCACACACCAAAAGGCCCCTTGGTGTCATGCTTCATCATCGGGGTCTTCGCAAACCTCTACGGAATGCGGCGTGCTACGACTAACGACTACGTAGGAGCACTTTTAGGTGAACTATGTGTTGGTGTGTGTGAGGGTGATATACTGTGAGTGGTGAGGTGAAAGAATGAAAAATTAAAAAATACCTGGCTCGTGGGTTTCAAGAATTTTTTTTATTCAGTCCCCGGCTGCTATCGTAAAAAAGTGCAGGGGAGGTTGTCTTTACTAATTAGGGTAAGATAACCTCACAAGTGCGTCGTCAACATGTTTCGGAGTAGGAAACTCCTTCTTCAGGACAAGAATATGCACTAAGTATCCTCACCTTACTCACATGGGTGTAGATGTAAAAGTGTGCTCTACAAAAATAAAACTAGATGAAATGTACCTATCTGTATTATTTAAAGTTCGTTGCGCCCAATTGGCGAAATAACTGAACCTGTGCAAGAACAAAAAGGTCACAATAAACCAAAATGTAGGACAAATGTGTCAATACACAACAGGGTAACAGAGAACCAAAATGCGGTCCAGGAACCCTAGGAAAGAAAAAGTAAAAAACGAAAACACATATAGACATGGACACACATTAATATTCTTTTGAAGATCATTATCTGGTACCATACTATGAAAAAGATGGAATTGAAGGCATGCTGTAAGGAAGTATGTAGCTTACTTATGATCCCAGGTCTAGTAACCTCATGAGCCAGTTGCGTGGTATTGGGGGTCTCCTGTACTGGCCACTGTGGCAACCTATAGGATGTTTAAGCAATCGGGTTTTTAGGATCAAAGATATTAGATCCAGATTTTGGCAGAAAAAGCACCTCTCACATACACACACTCACGGTTACAGCAGCGCCCGCTTGGCTTCCTCACCTCAACGCGGCTCCGACAAAGTGTCGGTCCAGTAGGAGGTTGCCCATTTTATAGTATCGCCTCAATAGGTTGATTGTCCCATAATTGAAAACGGAAAATGCCCAAAGATGGATGTGGCCCTTAAGTTGTGTCCCGGTATTGCGCGGGTTGACTGGGGGCGTCCAGAAACAAACTGAGCGTGTGCCGAAAAAGGCCACTATGCGCCAGCACATGCGCTCGGCGGTAGTGTCTGTGAAACTACCCGGCTTGCAAACGGAAGAGGTTTGCGCATGCGCGGGTACGAGTAAAGTGACGCTGCTCCCGCTGTCTATTCGATATGGTACAGCGTGGGCCCCTTACGCATGTAGTTGTTTCAGTGCATTTAGAAATAAAGAGACGGGTGATATCTATATGCTCAAAATTAAGGGTCAATGATATCGCATTTTTCAACCTTTTTACGAGAGTGAATAAGGACTGAGGGTTGCAATGAGAGAGACATATAATTCAATGGACTGAGGATATTTACAGTGAGAGGCGACATTGTTCATTAGGCTGAAGTTTATTAGGTTGACAGGCTTCTGTCCTTTAGTTAGCGTAACTGGCTCCATGGAATGGAGTCATTTAACCCTGTTGTGTCTGAGCCCAAGCGAAAGACCCATCTCTGTTCTTTCTCAAAAAGGCCCCTTTCAGAGGGTAGTTGTTCAATGACTGTCCAATGTATCTCGTTCACACAGTGTTGTGCCTCGAGGAAATGTGATGCCATTTTTGTGGTCTGTTTTTTGCACCTCACATTGCTTTTGTGTTCATTAATCCTGGTTTTGACAGCACGTGTGGTCATCCCTACATATTCCTTCCCACAGGGACATGTGATCAGATATATGACGTTCCTGCTGTTACAGTTTGTAAAGGCCCGCTGATCCCATTTCGTGCCATTTCTGAATACGAGGGTGAGACTTTTTTCGGTGAGGTGACAGTTGTTGCAGTTACCACATGGGTGGTGCCCATGGAGACCTTGCAGTCTCGTTTGCTGGATCATCTGGGTACAGGGTCTGGTATGCACCAAGATATCCTTTAGGTTTCTTCCTCTCCTGTGGGCAAACAGGGGTTTATCTAATTCTAGACTGCTACTTGTCAGAATACGCCAATGTTTATTTACCAGTTTAGAGACCTGGTTTGAGACGGGACTGTACGTTGTCACACAGACTGTTCTGTTCTCTGTCACTTCTTTAGGAAGACTATCTTCTAAAAGTGCTTCCCGATTGTTGTTGCGGGCCCTTTTCATTGCCTGTTTTATGATCCTTTCCGGATATCTTCTTTGTTGCAGTTTTTTGCTTAGATCTGAGGCTTGGGATTTGTATTTTCCTACATCACTACAGTTACGTCGTAGGCGTAGGAACTGCCCGTATGGTAGGTTCTCTCTTAGGTGACGTGGGTGAAAACTGTCATATCTAAGGAGACAGTTCCTAGCTGTAGGTTTGAAATGGGTCTCAGTTTTTAAATAGCCTGCCTCATGGTAAATGTTCAGGTCCAAGAAAACCATGGAATCATTGGACATCTGGTGGGTGAATTTGAGGAAATTGTTCTGATTGTTGATCCATTGCATGAAATCCACGACAGTCTGACCATCCCCTGACCAAATGACCAAGACGTCATCGATGTAGCGCCTCCAGGAGAGAATCCTTCTCCTGAATGAGTTATTGGGGTGCAGGATTTTGGTGGTCTCCAAGTGGTGTACATAGAGACCAGCCAGACTTGGCGCAAAAGTGCTGCCCATGCTCGTTCCGTGGCGTTGTAGATATAGGGTTCCTTCATATTCGAAGAAATTTTTGGTAAGGGCCATAGAGATACATTCCATCACTACCCCACGAGGGGTGTGATAGTTCCATTGTTTGCTGTGTAGTACTTCCTCAATTATGAGGAGGGTTTCGTCGTGTGGGAGGCTCGTATACAGGCTCTCCACATCGAGGCTCAGTAATATTTGTGAATCAGGGTTGAATGGGTGGTTTTGTAACATTTGGAGCACAGCTTTTGTGTCCTTGAGATATGTGTCAGTAGCTTGAACCAAAGGTCTTAAGAAGGCATCCGCGAACTTGGAAAGTGGTTCAAGTACTGAAGAAATGCCGGACACGATGGGGCGGCCAGGTGGATTCTGCAGGTTCTTGTGAACCTTGGGTATCGTGTAGAAATATGGTTTTCGAGGGTTTTTTTGTGTCAGAAATTCGGCCTCCTTTTTTGAAAGCCAATCATGGGCCAGAGCTTCTTCAGTCATCGCCCCAATTTGGATTCGTATGGACTCCGTAGGGTCCTCAGCTAGAACCTGATAGTTCCTCCTGTCTGAGAGGAGTCTTCTGCACTCCTGGTCATATGCCGTGGTTGTTTGGATAACCACCGCCCCACCTTTGTCCGCGGGTTTTATCACTATCTGTTTGTTTTGAGAGAGTTCCCTCATTGCTTCACTTTCTTGTCTGCTCATATTCTGGAATACTCTCGGATTGGTATCCATTTTGCCTAATTCCAGCATCACAGCTTTTTCGAAAGCTAGGACTTCCACAGGGAGTTGATGATCCTGTGGTGTGAAGGATGATTTAGGTTTTAAGCCTGTATCTGATGTTTCAACTATGGGTTCCCGGTCATGAAAAAAGGCCTTCAATTTGATGGTTCTGACAAAGTCCTGTACCTCTTGGTGTAGGCGGAATATATCCGGTTTATTGGTAGGGACATAACCTAGACCTTTATTAAGTACTTGCATCTGCATATTAGTTAGAGGCCACGGGGATATATTTATAACTAGGTCCCTCTCTTGCTCGTTGATGCTCGACCCGCTGTCATGCTCCTGGTGTGTACCCTGGGGTCTGTCTCGGGCACTGGCTGCCAGGTAACATTGTTCCCTCTCCTGTTCCGGCCCCTGCTGGATCCTGGGCCCCATGATAAAAAAGGCTGTTGATTTTGAGGTGGTGCAGTGGTAGGATCTTCTACCCACTGGGGGTACATTGGTCCCATTTGTGGGGGGCCGTATTGGTACTGTGGAATCTGATATTGGCCTTGAAAGGGGTTAAAAGGAGGTGGTCCTTGGTAACCTCTCCACCCTCTTTGGCGTGGGAACTGGGTTCTTTGTTGGCGGTAGCCACCCCTCTGTTGTCTTTTATTCCTGAATCCCCCTGAGTTAGTACTGGTGGTACTGCCATCTGAGTTGACGCTGTCGGCATCACTTGTGTTGCCATTAGATACATAATCCGCTTTTGTATATGGGTAAGCCCATTCTGCTGTAAAACGGTCTTTGTCTTTCTTGAATTTGTTAAACTTGCTCTGTTTCAAGGTGGCCTCAAAATCCGACATTTGCTTGTTAAGCTCCTCTAGCCCTTTCTTAAGATCTGCTGGTGAAATAAATGCTTTTATCTGGACTTCTAGTCTTTGTATCTCTGTTTTTAACTCCTGAGATTTTCGGCTGGCAGTCTGTACTATTAACACCAGCCAATCCCTGGTGCAATGCCAGGAGATCAGAGACCACGCCTTTTTGAAGGTGAGGTCGTCCTGGAAGATGAAGGGTTCGTTTTTTACTAATAGGCCCTGAGGGGCCAGTTTATTTCTTAAATACTCCCTCATCAGCAGACCATGCAGGGCAGCCCTTATCTGCACCTTCCGCACATTTGTCAGTTCATCCCAATCTCCTACTGTAGGAGCAGGATCATTAGTACTTAGTCCTTCGAATGGATTCTCTTCTGCCAAAATCCTGTCAATGTCATCCTCACTGAACGTTAGCCCATGCTCATCCTCCATGTTGGTGTGGAGGGTTTTCTACGATGTTGAGTGAAATGTGTGTCGCCGAACTAAGTGTGTTCTGCTAGATTGGGAGGGGCTCCCACAGATGTGCGCTGTCCAAAATACGTAATAAACAAAGGGGGGAGGGAGAGGAGAAGTGGATTCTGTCTCCCCTAGAAGTATGCATAAACAAAAGGAATCCACAAAAATGGGTTTGGTGATCCCTACAGTGGTGGGGAGCAACCAGTGTTGTTTAAATACCCCTCACACACCAAAAGGCCCCTTGGTGTCATGCTTCATCATCGGGGTCTTCGCAAACCTCTACGGAATGCGGCGTGCTACGACTAACGACTACGTAGGAGCACTTTTAGGTGAACTATGTGTTGGTGTGTGTGAGGGTGATATACTGTGAGTGGTGAGGTGAAAGAATGAAAAATTAAAAAATACCTGGCTCGTGGGTTTCAAGAAAAAATTGTATTCAGTCCCCGGCTGGCATCGTTAAAAAGTGCAGGGGAGGTTGTCTTTACTAATTAGGGTACGATAACCTCACAAGTGCGTCGTCAACATGTTTCGGAGTAGGAAACTCCTTCTTCAGGACAAGGATATGCACTAAGTATCCTCACCTTACTCACATGGGTGTAGATGTAAAAGTGTGCGCTACAAAAATAAAACTAGGTGAAATGTACCTATCTGTATTATTTAAAGTTCGTTGCGCCCAATTGGCGAAATAACTGAACCTGTGAAAGAACAAAAAGGTCACAATAAACCAAAATGTAGGACAAATGTGTCAATACACAACAGGGTAACAGAGAACCAAAATGCGGTCCAGGAACCCTAGGAAAGAAAAAGTAAAAAACGAAAACACATATAGACATGGACACACATTAATATTCTTTTGAAGATCATTATCTGGTACCATACTATGAAAAAGATGGAATTGAAGGCATGCTGTAAGGAAGTATGTAGCTTACTTATGATCACAGGTCTAGTAACCTCATGAGCCAGTTGCGTGGTATTGGGGGTCTCCTGTACTGGCCACTGTGGCAACCTATAGGATGTTTAAGCAATCGGGTTTTTAGGATCAAAGATATTAGATCCAGATTTTGGCAGAAAAAGCACCTCTCACATACACACACTCACGGTTACAGCAGCGCCCGCTTGGCTTCCTCACCTCAACGCGGCTCTGACAAAGTGTCGGTCCAGTAGGAGGTTGCCCATTTTATAGTATCGCCTCAATAGGTTGATTGTCCCATAATTGAAAACGGAAAATGCCCAAAGATGGATGTGGCCCTTAAGTTGTGTCCCGGTATTGCGCGGGTTGACTGGGCGCGTCCAGAAACAAACTGAGCGTGTGCCGAAAAAGGCCACTATGCGCCAGCACATGCGCTCGGCGGTAGTGTCTGTGAAACTACCCGGCTTGCAAACGGAAGAGGTTTGCGCATGCGCGGGTACGAGTAAAGTGACGCTGCTCCCGCTGTCTATTCGATATGGTACAGCGTGGGCCCCTTACGCATGTAGTTGTTTCAGTGCATTTAGAAATAAAGAGACGGGTGATATCTATATGCTCAAAATTAAGGGTCAATGATATCGCATTTTTCAACCTTTTTACGAGAGTGAATAAGGACTGAGGGTTGCAATGAGAGAGACATATAATTCAATGGACTGAGGATATTTACAGTGAGAGGCGACATTGTTCATTAGGCTGAAGTTTATTAGGTTGACAGGCTTCTGTCCTTTAGTTAGCGTAACTGGCTCCATGGAATGGAGTCATTTAACCCTGTTGTGTCTGAGCCCAAGCGAAAGACCCATCTCTGTTCTTTCTCAAAAAGGCCCCTTTCAGAGGGTAGTTGTTCAATGACTGTCCAATGTATCTCGTTCACACAGTGTTGTGCCTCGAGGAAATGTGATGCCATTTTTGTGGTCTGTTTTTTGCACCTCACATTGCTTTTGTGTTCATTAATCCTGGTTTTGACAGCACGTGTGGTCATCCCTACATATTCCTTCCCACAGGGACATGTGATCAGATATATGACGTTCCTGCTGTTACAGTTTGTAAAGGCCCGCTGATCCCATTTCGTGCCATTTCTGAATACGAGGGTGAGACTTTTTTCGGTGAGGTGACAGTTGTTGCAGTTACCACATGGGTGGTGCCCATGGAGACCTTGCAGTCTCGTTTGCTGGATCATCTGGGTACAGGGTCTGGTATGCACCAAGATATCCTTTAGGTTTCTTCCTCTCCTGTGGGCAAACAGGGGTTTATCTAATTCTAGACTGCTACTTGTCAGAATACGCCAATGTTTATTTACCAGTTTAGAGACCTGGTTTGAGACGGGACTGTACGTTGTCACACAGACTGTTCTGTTCTCTGTCACTTCTTTAGGAAGACTATCTTCTAAAAGTGCTTCCCGATTGTTGTTGCGGGCCCTTTTCATTGCCTGTTTTATGATCCTTTCCGGATATCTTCTTTGTTGCAGTTTTTTGCTTAGATCTGAGGCTTGGGATTTGTATTTTCCTACATCACTACAGTTACGTCGTAGGCGTAGGAACTGCCCGTATGGTAGGTTCTCTCTTAGGTGACGTGGGTGAAAACTGTCATATCTAAGGAGACAGTTCCTAGCTGTAGGTTTGAAATGGGTCTCAGTTTTTAAATAGCCTGCCTCATGGTAAATGTTCAGGTCCAAGAAAACCATGGAATCATTGGACATCTGGTGGGTGAATTTGAGGAAATTGTTCTGATTGTTGATCCATTGCATGAAATCCACGACAGTCTGACCATCCCCTGACCAAATGACCAAGACGTCATCGATGTAGCGCCTCCAGGAGAGAATCCTTCTCCTGAATGAGTTATTGGGGTGCAGGATTTTGGTGGTCTCCAAGTGGTGTACATAGAGACCAGCCAGACTTGGCGCAAAAGTGCTGCCCATGCTCGTTCCGTGGCGTTGTAGATATAGGGTTCCTTCATATTCGAAGAAATTTTTGGTAAGGGCCATAGAGATACATTCCATCACTACCCCACGAGGGGTGTGATAGTTCCATTGTTTGCTGTGTAGTACTTCCTCAATTATGAGGAGGGTTTCGTCGTGTGGGAGGCTCGTATACAGGCTCTCCACATCGAGGCTCAGTAATATTTGTGAATCAGGGTTGAATGGGTGGTTTTGTAACATTTGGAGCACAGCTTTTGTGTCCTTGAGATATGTGTCAGTAGCTTGAACCAAAGGTCTTAAGAAGGCATCCGCGAACTTGGAAAGTGGTTCAAGTACTGAAGAAATGCCGGACACGATGGGGCGGCCAGGTGGATTCTGCAGGTTCTTGTGAACCTTGGGTATCGTGTAGAAATATGGTTTTCGAGGGTTTTTTTGTGTCAGAAATTCGGCCTCCTTTTTTGAAAGCCAATCATGGGCCAGAGCTTCTTCAGTCATCGCCCCAATTTGGATTCGTATGGACTCCGTAGGGTCCTCAGCTAGAACCTGATAGTTCCTCCTGTCTGAGAGGAGTCTTCTGCACTCCTGGTCATATGCCGTGGTTGTTTGGATAACCACCGCCCCACCTTTGTCCGCGGGTTTTATCACTATCTGTTTGTTTTGAGAGAGTTCCCTCATTGCTTCACTTTCTTGTCTGCTCATATTCTGGAATACTCTCGGATTGGTATCCATTTTGCCTAATTCCAGCATCACAGCTTTTTCGAAAGCTAGGACTTCCACAGGGAGTTGATGATCCTGTGGTGTGAAGGATGATTTAGGTTTTAAGCCTGTATCTGATGTTTCAACTATGGGTTCCCGGTCATGAAAAAAGGCCTTCAATTTGATGGTTCTGACAAAGTCCTGTACCTCTTGGTGTAGGCGGAATATATCCGGTTTATTGGTAGGGACATAACCTAGACCTTTATTAAGTACTTGCATCTGCATATTAGTTAGAGGCCACGGGGATATATTTATAACTAGGTCCCTCTCTTGCTCGTTGATGCTCGACCCGCTGTCATGCTCCTGGTGTGTACCCTGGGGTCTGTCTCGGGCACTGGCTGCCAGGTAACATTGTTCCCTCTCCTGTTCCGGCCCCTGCTGGATCCTGGGCCCCATGATAAAAAAGGCTGTTGATTTTGAGGTGGTGCAGTGGTAGGATCTTCTACCCACTGGGGGTACATTGGTCCCATTTGTGGGGGGCCGTATTGGTACTGTGGAATCTGATATTGGCCTTGAAAGGGGTTAAAAGGAGGTGGTCCTTGGTAACCTCTCCACCCTCTTTGGCGTGGGAACTGGGTTCTTTGTTGGCGGTAGCCACCCCTCTGTTGTCTTTTATTCCTGAATCCCCCTGAGTTAGTACTGGTGGTACTGCCATCTGAGTTGACGCTGTCGGCATCACTTGTGTTGCCATTAGATACATAATCCGCTTTTGTATATGGGTAAGCCCATTCTGCTGTAAAACGGTCTTTGTCTTTCTTGAATTTGTTAAACTTGCTCTGTTTCAAGGTGGCCTCAAAATCCGACATTTGCTTGTTAAGCTCCTCTAGCCCTTTCTTAAGATCTGCTGGTGAAATAAATGCTTTTATCTGGACTTCTAGTCTTTGTATCTCTGTTTTTAACTCCTGAGATTTTCGGCTGGCAGTCTGTACTATTAACACCAGCCAATCCCTGGTGCAATGCCAGGAGATCAGAGACCACGCCTTTTTGAAGGTGAGGTCGTCCTGGAAGATGAAGGGTTCGTTTTTTACTAATAGGCCCTGAGGGGCCAGTTTATTTCTTAAATACTCCCTCATCAGCAGACCATGCAGGGCAGCCCTTATCTGCACCTTCCGCACATTTGTCGGTTCATCCCAATCTCCTACTGTAGGAGCAGGATCATTAGTACTTAGTCCTTCGAATGGATTCTCTTCTGCCAAAATCCTGTCAATGTCATCCTCACTGAACGTTAGCCCATGCTCATCCTCCATGTTGGTGTGGAGGGTTTTCTACGATGTTGAGTGAAATGTGTGTCGCCGAACTAAGTGTGTTCTGCTAGATTGGGAGGGGCTCCCACAGATGTGCGCTGTCCAAAATACGTAATAAACAAAGGGGGGAGGGAGAGGAGAAGTGGATTCTGTCTCCCCTAGAAGTATGCATAAACAAAAGGAATCCACAAAAATGGGTTTGGTGATCCCTACAGTGGTGGGGAGCAACCAGTGTTGTTTAAATACCCCTCACACACCAAAAGGCCCCTTGGTGTCATGCTTCATCATCGGGGTCTTCGCAAACCTCTACGGAATGCGGCGTGCTACGACTAACGACTACGTAGGAGCACTTTTAGGTGAACTATGTGTTGGTGTGTGTGAGGGTGATATACTGTGAGTGGTGAGGTGAAAGAATGAAAAATTAAAAAATACCTGGCTCGTGGGTTTCAAGAAAAAATTGTATTCAGTCCCCGGCTGGTATCGTTAAAAAGTGCAGGGGAGGTTGTCTTTACTAATTAGGGTACGATAACCTCACAAGTGCGTCGTCAACATGTTTCGGAGTAGGAAACTCCTTCTTCAGGACAAGGATATGCACTAAGTATCCTCACCTTACTCACATGGGTGTAGATGTAAAAGTGTGCGCTACAAAAATAAAACTAGGTGAAATGTACCTATCTGTATTATTTAAAGTTTGTTGCGCCCAATTGGCGAAATAACTGAACCTGTGAAAGAACAAAAAGGTCACAATAAACCAAAATGTAGGACAAATGTGTCAATACACAACAGGGTAACAGAGAACCAAAATGCGGTCCAGGAACCCTAGGAAAGAAAAAGTAAAAAACGAAAACACATATAGACATGGACACACATTAATATTCTTTTGAAGATCATTATCTGGTACCATACTATGAAAAAGATGGAATTGAAGGCATGCTGTAAGGAAGTATGTAGCTTACTTATGATCACAGGTCTAGTAACCTCATGAGCCAGTTGCGTGGTATTGGGGGTCTCCTGTACTGCCCACTGTGGCAACCTATAGGATGTTTAAGCAATCAGGTTTTTAGGATCAAAGATATTAGATCCAGATTTTGGCAGAAAAAGCACCTCTCACATACACACACTCACGGTTACAGCAGCGCCCGCTTGGCTTCCTCCCCTCAACGCGGCTCCGACGAAGTGTCGGTCCAGTAGGAGGTTGCCCATTTTATAGTATCGCCTCAATAGGTTGATTGTCCCTTAATTGAAAACGGAAAATGCCCAAAGATGGATGTGGCCCTTAAGTTGTATCCCGGTATTGCGCGGGTAGACTGGGCGCGTCCAGAAACAAACTGCAGTTTTTTGCTTAGATCTGAGGCTTGGGATTTGTATTTTCCTACATCACTACTTTCGCTTGGGCTCAGACACAACAGGGTTAAATGACTCCATTCCATGGAGCCAGTTACGCTAACTAAAGGACAGAAGCCTGTCAACCTAATAAACTTCAGCCTAATGAACAATGTCGCCTCTCACTGTAAATAACCTCAGTCCATTGAATTATATGTCTCTCTCATTGCAACCCTCAGTCCTTATTCACTCTCGTAAAAAGGTTGAAAAATGCGATATCATTGACCCTTAATTTTGAGCATATAGATATCACCCGTCTCTTTATTTCTAAATGTACTGAAACAACCACATGCGTAAGGGGCCCACGCTGTACCATATCGAATAGACAGCGGGAGCAACGTCACTTTACTCGTACCCGCGCATGCGCAAACCTCTTCCGTTTGCAAGCCGGGTAGTTTCACAGACACTACCGCCGAGCGCATGCGCCGGCGCATAGTGGCCTTTTTCGGCACACGCTCAGTTTGTTTCTGGACGCGCCCAGTCAACCCGCGCAATACCGGGATACACCTTAAGGGCCACATCCATCTTTGGGCATTTTCCGTTTTCAATTAAGGGACAATCAACCTATTGAGGCGATACTATAAAATGGGCAACCTCCTACTGGACCGACCCTTCGTCGGAGCCGCGTTGAGGGGAGGAAGCCAAGCGGGCGCTGCTGTAACCGTGAGTGTGTGTATGTGAGAGGTGATTTTTCTGCCAAAATCTGGATCTAATATCTTTGATCCTAAAAACCTGATTGCTTAAACATCCTATAGGTTGCCACAGTGGGCAGTAAAGGAGACCCCCAATACCACGCAACTGGCTCATGTGGTTACTAGACCTGTGATCATAAGTAAGCTACATACTTCCTTACAGCATGCCTTCAATTCCATCTTTTTCATAGTATGGTACCAGATAATGATCTTCAAAAGAATATTAATGTGTGTCCATGTCTATATGTGTTTTCGTTTTTTACTTTTTCTTTCCTAGGGTTCCTGGACCGCATTTTGGTTCTCTGTTACCCTGTTGTGTATTGACACATTTGTCCTACATTTTGGTTTATTGTGACCTTTTTGTTCTTTCACAGGTTCAGTTATTTCGCCAATTGGGCGCAACGAACTTTAAATAATACAGATAGGTACATTTCACCTAGTTTTATTTTTGTAGAGCACACTTTTACATCTACACCCATGTGAGTAAGGTGAGGATACTTAGTGCATATCCTTGTCCTGAAGAAGGAGTTTCCTACTCCGAAACATGTTGACGACGCACTTGTGAGGTTATCTTACCCTAATTAGTAAAGATAACCTCCCCTGCACTTTTTAACGATACCAGCCGGGGACTGAATAAAAATTTTTCTTGAAACCCACGAGCCAGGTATTTTTTAATTTTTCATTCTTTCACCTCACCAATCACAGTATATCACCCTCACACACACCAACACATAGTTCACCTAAAAGTGCTCCTACGTAGTCGTTAGTCGTAGCACGCCGCATTCCGTAGAGGTTTGCGAAGACCCCGATGATGAAGCATGACACCAAGGGGCCTTTTGGTGTGTGAGGGGTATTTAAACAACACTGGTTGCTCCCCACCACTGTAGGGATCACCAAACCCATTTTTGTGGATTCCTTTTGTTTATGCATACTTCTAGGGGAGACAGAATCCACTTCTCCTCTCCCTCCCCCCTTTGTTTATTACGTATTTTGGACAGCGCACATCTGTGGGAGCCCCTCCCAATCTAGCAGAACACACTTAGTTCGGCGACACACATTTCACTCAACATCGTAGAAAACCCTCCACACCAACATGGAGGATGAGCATGGGCTAACGTTCAGTGAGGATGACATTGACAGGATTTTGGCAGAAGAGAATCCATTCGAAGGACTAAGTACTAATGATCCTGCTCCTACAGTAGGAGATTGGGATGAACTGACAAATGTGCGGAAGGTGCAGATAAGGGCTGCCCTGCATGGTCTGCTGATGAGGGAGTATTTAAGAAATAAACTGGCCCCTCAGGGCCTATTAGTAAAAAACGAACCCTTCATCTTCCAGGACGACCTCACCTTCAAAAAGGCGTGGTCTCTGATCTCCTGGCATTGCACCAGGGATTGGCTGGTGTTAATAGTACAGACTGCCAGCCGAAAATCTCAGGAGTTAAAAACAGAGATACAAAGACTAGAAGTCCAGATAAAAGCATTTATTTCACCAGCAGATCTTAAGAAAGGGCTAGAGGAGCTTAACAAGCAAATGTCGGATTTTGAGGCCACCTTGAAACAGAGCAAGTTTAACAAATTCAAGAAAGACAAAGACCGTTTTACAGCAGAATGGGCTTACCCATATACAAAAGCGGATTATGTATCTAATGGCAACACAAGTGATGCCGACAGCGTCAACTCAGATGGCAGTACCACCAGTACTAACTCAGGGGGATTCAGGAATAAAAGACAACAGAGGGGTGGCTACCGCCAACAAAGAACCCAGTTCCCACGCCAAAGAGGGTGGAGAGGTTACCAAGGACCACCTCCTTTTAACCCCTTTCAAGGCCAATATCAGATTCCACAGTACCAATACGGCCCCCCACAATGGGACCAATGTACCCCCAGTGGGTAGAAGATCCTACCACTGCACCACCTCAAAATCAACAGCCTTTTTTATCATGGGGCCCAGGATCCAGCAGGGGCCGGAACATAAGAGGGAACAATGTTACCTGGCAGCCAGTGCCCGAGACAGACCCCAGGGTACACACCAGGAGCATGACAGCGGGTCGAGCATCAACGAGCAAGAGAGGGACCTAGTTATAAATATATCCCCGTGGCCTCTAACTAATATGCAGACGCAAGTACTTAATAAAGGTCTAGGTTATGTCCCTACCAATAAACCGGATATATTCCGCCTACACCAAGAGGTACAGGACTTTGTCAGAACCATCAAATTGAAGGCCTTTTTTCATGACCGGGAACCCATAGTTGAGACATCAGATACAGGCTTAAAACCTAAATCATCCTTCACACCACAGGATCATCAACTCCCTGTGGAAGTCCTAGCTTTCGAAAAAGCTGTGATGCTGGAATTAGGCAAAATGGATACCAATCCGAGAGTATTCCAGAATATGAGCAGACAAGAAAGTGAAGCAATGAGGGAACTCTCTCAAAACAAACAGATAGTGATAAAACCCGCAGACAAAGGTGGGGCGGTGGTTATCCAAACAACCACGGCATATGACCAGGAGTACAGAAGACTCCTCTCAGACAGGAGGAACTATCAGGTTCTAGCTGAGGACCCTACGGAGTCCATACGAATCCAAATTGGGGCGATGACTGAAGAAGCTCTGGCCCATGATTGGCTTTCGAAAAAGGAGGCCGAATTTCCGACACAAAAAAACCCTCGAAAACCATATTTCTACACGATACCCAAGGTTCACAAGAACCTGCAGAATCCACCTGGCCGCCCCATCGTGTCCGGCATTTCTTCAGTACTTGAACCACTTTCCAAGTTCGCGGATGCCTTCTTAAGACCTTTGGTTCAAGCTACTGACACATATCTCAAGGACACAAAAGCTGTGCTCCAAATGTTACAAAACCACCCATTCAACCCTGATTCACAAATATTACTGAGCCTCGATGTGGAGAGCCTGTATACGAGCCTCCCACACGACGAAACCCTCCTCATAATTGAGAAAGTACTACACAGCAAACAATGGAACTATCACACCCCTCGTGGGGTAGTGATGGAATGTATCTCTATGGCCCTTACCAAAAATGTCTTCGAATATGAAGGAACCCTATATCTACAACGCCACGGAACGAGCATGGGCAGCACTTTTGCGCCAAGTCTGGCTGGTCTCTATGTACACCACTTGGAGACCACCAAAATCCTGCACCCCAATAACCCGTTCAGGAGAAGGATTCTCTCCTGGAGGCGCTACATCGATGACGTCTTGGTCATTTGGTATGGGGATGGTCAGACTGTCGTGGATTTCATGCAATGGATCAACAATCAGAACAATTTCCTCAAATTCACCCACCAGATGTCCAATGATTCCATGGTTTTCTTGGACCTGAACATTTACCATGAGGCAGGCTATTTAAAAACTGAGACCCATTTCAAACCTACAGCTAGGAACTGTCTCCTTAGATATGACAGTTTTCACCCACGTCACCTAAGAGAGAACCTACCATACGGGCAGTTCCTACGCCTACGACGTAACTGTAGTGATGTAGGAAAATACAAATCCCAAGCCTCAGATCTAAGCAAAAAACTGCAACAAAGAAGATATCCGGAAAGGATCATAAAACAGGCAATGAAAAGGGCCCGCAACAACAATCGGGAAGCACTTTTAGAAGATAGTCTTCCTAAAGAATTGACAGAGAACAGAACAGTCTGTGTGACAACGTACAGTCCCGTCTCAAACCAGGTCTCTAAACTGGTAAATAAACATTGGTGTATTCTGACAAGTGGCAGTCTAGAATTAGATAAACCCGTTTGCCCACAGGAGAGGAAGAAACCTAAAGGATATCTTGGTGCATACCAGACCCTGTACCCAGATGATCCAGCAAACGAGACTGCAAGGTCTCCATGGGCATCACCCATGTGGTAACTGCAACAACTGTCACCTCACCGAAAAAAGTCTCACCCTCGTATTCAGAAATGGCACGAAATGGGATCAGCGGGTCTTTACAAACTGTAACAGCAGGAATGTCATATATCTGATCACATGTCCCTGTGGGAAGGAATATGTAGGGATGACCACACGTGCTGTCAAAACCAGGATTAATGAACACAAAAGCAATGTGAGGTGCAAAAAACAGACCACAAAAATGGCATCACATTTCCTCGAGGCACAACACTGTGTGAACGAGATACATTGGACAGTCATTGAACAACTACCCTCTGAAAGGGGCCTTTTTGAGAAAGAACAGAGATGGGTCTTTTGCTTGGGCTCAGACACAACAGGGTTAAATGACTTTGTTGGAAACCGGCTATTTCGGGTAGGCTAAGGCTGACGCCAAAGCCAGGCCGAAACCACCGTTCCAGTCAGGGCAAGGAAGTCACACGCCAAGATAACCCCTGCTCACCCTGTAGGTAGCATGGCGCGAGCAGTCTAGGCTAAACTCGGAGGCGATGTGTAAAGCATTTGCGTCAGCGCACAACAGCAACAACATACTAGGTACACCACAAAAGAGACTCCACACAAGGTTATATTAAAATAACTTTTGTATTGTCAAAAACATATCAGATAGAAATCACACATGTACAATGTGCCAATGGGCACGGCAATATTCACAAGGGATTATTTACAAGACAGGGCCACATGGGCCACTGTCTGAAGCAACACTTTGCCGATATAGAAATACTTGTCAGTAATTAGAATAAAAGTATAGAAACTTCACTGTAACACAAAGTAACAGTTATAGATCACATCCAGTAACTACTGGGGACAGGTAAGTACCTCCTACGCAACCCTAAACTCCTGGGGAGAATGTCGCGCCGGGGACCAGGACCTCACTAGGACCACCTGTACTAAAAAGAACAACCACCTAAGTATCACACAGCATTTAGGGGTCTAAGAAAGAACACATTACCCATGATGCATAAATATACATTCAGAGGAGTAGTAAAGAAAAACACATAATGCATAAACCTACACCTTCAGCGGTGTTAAGAATAAAGCACATGATGCAATAAAATTACATTCAGAGGTACCCGGATAATACAGTAGCGCAATAGTCACATGATGTCTAAAAACATTCAGAGGTGCAGGAATAAGACATGATGCAAGAAATCACATTCAGAGGTACAAGAACCATACAATTGCGCAAAACCTACATAAGCCACCACCTGTGGCAGTCCCTAGGCCAACTGGCCTTGTTGGGGCTAGAACGCCCTGAGTCTCAATGTCAGGGGCCTAAACGATGCAGGGGCCCACTACTTGCTGGGCCCCTGGGAACACTCACAAGGGCCTAAACGTTGCAGCTGGCACTAAGTGCTGCGCAGCTGGGTAGGCCGGGCACCTCTGTGCCAACTCTATCCCTCTCAGGGACTCACTCTCCATCTTGCGCCTAAACGGTGCAGCTGCCCACTAATTGCTGGGCCGCTGGAGAATCATCAAAACTGCGCCAGGGCCCTCACTGGCCCTCAGGCGCAGACTGCGCCACGCTGGAGCCACACAGGCTCTACACACACCTATGTCCACGTTGGAGCCACACAGGCTCTGGCATTACTCGTGCCCAACGTTGGAGCCACACAGGCTCTTGAAAACAATCAGGGTGCTTTCAATGGCACCAGAACTACACAAGCTCAGGAGGAGACGGGCATCGACAATATGCCCCGAGGTGTCCCAGGAGCCATCTAGACTCCGTAAACAAATATGGCCTGCGTTGGAGCCTCTCAGGGCTCGTAGGGGCGTCACCCACCCCGTTGGAGTCCCACTCGGGGGACTCAGGATTACGACATGCACCTCAAGAGCCTCCACAGGCTCTGAACACGACTTGGGGCCGTTGGAGTCCCTCACGGGGGACTCGAGTCAAGAAACCGCCCTTCTGAGCCTCAAAAGGCTCACTAAACAACATGCGGGCACGAACCTCTCACGGGGCTCCAAGTAATATGCCCCGCGATCGTCGGGGCGGCCCCCTGCCAAGCGGGGCCGCCCAAAGCATCCTCGCTCCGTTGGAGTCCCTCACGGGGGACTCTGACACAAATACTGCCCCACACACCAGCCGTAGCCACCCCAGAGCCCACTGCAGAGCGGGGCGGGTGAGCGTACGGCGCCAGCGAGGTAGGCGACCTCGCACTTCAAATCCCCGCCGGCTTCCACTCACCGGCTCTCAGGACGTGGGGGGCCTCGCGTCTCCGTCGCCGCGCCCGACAGCAGCGCTTCCCTCTAGGGCGAAGGCGGGGCTCTTCCTGCAGCCCGGAGGCCTCGCGGCGGGGGCGGTCGAGCTCCTCTCTCTCTGCAGGGCTCCCTCGGCACACGGGAGCCCTGCCTATCGGTCGCCTGGTCTCCTCGGGGCTCCCTCAGCCGAGAGGAGCCCCGCCACGGCCGCCATTGTCCGCGCCTTCCTTCCTCCTCTTCCCGCCGACTGCGGGGGTGGGACTTCCGGCCGGCCGCGACAGGATTGGCCGGCCGGTCAGTCACTTCCGGGTCGCTGCGGGCAGCGCAGCGGCCCTCTCTCTAGGCAGGCAGGCGGGGAACCACGATCCGAGGGGTGGCACCCTCGCTACGAACAGCTCCCCATAAAAGTTGAAGCGCTATCAAGCGCTTGGGGCCAAGTAGCGCTGGGAAGACAAATAAAGCGCTCTCCAGCGCTTGGGCAATAAAGCGCTCCAAAGCGCTAGAAAAATAGGCGAAGCGCTCCCAGGCGCTAGGAAAGGCAAATACAGCGCTCCTAAGCGCTATGGACCAGCAAAGTCTTCCCAGCAATGCAGCAGGCAGGGGGGACAGTCAGGAAGAGTCCCCCAGCAGTCCATCCGCCTCCAGGGGCTGGGCAGCGCCCGCCCCGGGTAGATCCCAGTCAGCACAGAACAAGACAAGAAGACCCTTTTGGAAGGAGAACAGCCCCTTCTTATCCACAGAAAAGGCTTTGAAGTCGTTTGAAGTCTTTGTGTAGGCGAGCCCTAAGCCCTGGGTGTATCTGGTTTCTCTCTCCTGTCAGCCTCAGGTCAGAGGTGACAGTGGGCCATCAGGAGGGAGAGGCAGCAGGGTGGGCTGACAGGCACAGCCCAGCACCAGACGCTCTTTCCTCCCATCCCTGACAGCTGATGGGGGCCTTTCATCTACGGCTGACTCAGACCCCCCCTACTCACCAGACAGTCCATCTACCAGCAGGCCCAGGCATGCCTGGGCCAGGCCCATCAGCCAATCAAGTGCCAGCAGACTCACTACACAATTATGCCAACTTCTAAAAGTGGCGCTTCTGGACTAGATACAGCCGTGCCGCATATACCATTATGCAGCATTCAGTCTCACGAGTTCACACATATCAAACTCGCCCCTGCACTCCCCACGCATCAGGAATCTACCATGGGCATACATATTTCCCATTTATTCCTATGGGAGGGCAGGGCGCTCACCATCCATACACAGAAAGCACCCGCACTTTACACTGTACCACAGTGAAAAAGTGCGCAGAGGCCTAAAATCACCAATCCAGGTTCCAAAAACAGGCTAGGAAAAAGCAAAAAGTCACGGGGTGAACCAGCCCAAAGGACCGGGTCCAACAGACTCCATTCCATGGAGCCAGTTACGCTAACTAAAGGACAGAAGCCTGTCAACCTAATAAACTTCAGCCTAATGAACAATGTCACCTCTCACTGTAAATAACCTCAGTCCATTGAATTATATGTCTCTCTCATTGCAACCCTCAGTCCTTATTCACTCTCGTAAAAAGGTTGAAAAATGCGATATCATTGACCCTTAATTTTGAGCATATAGATATCACCCGTCTCTTTATTTCTAAATGCACTGAAACAACTACATGCGTAAGGGGCCCACACTGTACCATATCGAATAGACAGCGGGAGCAGCGTCACTTTACTCGTACCCGCGCATGCGCAAACCTCTTCCGTTTGCAAGCCGGGTAGTTTCACAGACACTACCGCCGAGCGCATGCGCCGGCGCATAGTTGCCTTTTTCGGCACACGCTCAGTTTGTTTCTGGACGCGCCCAGTCAACCCGCGCAATACCGGGATACAACTTAAGGGCCACATCCATCTTTGGGCATTTTCCGTTTTCAATTAAGGGACAATCAACCTATTGAGGCGATACTATAAAATGGGCAACCTCCTACTGGACCGACACTTCGTCAGAGCCGCGTTGAGGGGAGGAAGCCAAGCGGGCGCTGCTGTAACCGTGAGTGTGTGTATGTGAGAGGTGCCTTTTCTGCCAAAATCTGGATCTAATATCTTTGATCCTAAAAACCTGATTGCTTAAACATCCTATAGGTTGCCACAGTGGGCAGTACAGGAGACCCCCAATACCACGCAACTGGCTCATGAGGTTACTAGACCTGTGATCATAAGTAAGCTACATACTTCCTCGAGGGAGAGGTGTGGCGCCGCGGCCAGGGCGACTGACGCTGGAATCTGGGGACCACGGTTCGATCCCCGGCTCCGGCGGCAGGTTAGCCCAGCACCATGTGACTCTGGGCAATAGCTCGCTTAATCTCCCCGACGGCCCCCCAGCGCCTAGAGACCCTTACGGGTGATTGTGCGCTTTACAAATGTGGACTTTACAGCATGCCTTCAATTCCATCTTTTTCATAGTATGGTACCAGATAATGATCTTCAAAAGAATATTAATGTGTGTCCATGTCTATATGTGTTTTCGTTTTTTACTTTTTCTTTCCTAGGGTTCCTGGACCGCATTTTGGTTCTCTGCTACCCTGTTGTGTATTGACACATTTGTACTACATTTTGGTTTATTGTGACCTTTTTGTTCTTTCACAGGTTCAGTTATTTCGCCAATTGGGCGCAACGAACTTTAAATAATACAGATAGGTACATTTCACCTAGTTTGATTTTTGTAGAGCACACTTTTACATCTACACCCATGTGAGTAAGGTGAGGATACTTAGTGCATATCCTTGTCCTGAAGAAGGAGTTTCCTACTCCCAAACATGTTGACGACGCACTTGTGAGGTTATCTTACCCTAATTAGTAAAGACAACCTCCCCTTCACTTTTTAACGATACCAGCCGGGGACTGAATAAAAATTTTTCTTGAAACCCACGAGCCAGGTATTTTTTAATTTTTCATTCTTTCACCTCACCACTCACAGTATATCACCCTCACACACACCAACACATAGTTCACCTAAAAGTGCTCCTACGTAGTCGTTAGTCGTAGCAAGCCGCATTCCGTAGAGGTTTGCGAAGACCCCGATGATGAAGCATGACACCAAGGGGCCTTTTGGTGTGTGAGGGGTATTTAAACAACACTGGTTGCTCCCCACCACTGTAGGGATCACCAAACCCATTTTTGTGGATTCCTTTTGTTTATGCATACTTCTAGGGGAGACAGAATCCACTTCTCCTCTCCCTCCCCCCTTTGTTTATTACGTGAGTCAAGGTCATCGTCATCCATCCTGCAACACCCGACATTGGAGGGCATTCATCTTCCAAGTCTCCTGGTCACCCCTGAGTGACATAGACTCTGTCCCCTCTGCTTGCAGGTATGTCTCCTAGAGAATACACCTTCAAATTCCTCCGGACACTTTCTCCTTCTTCTTCAGCTGCACTTTTCTGAAGTTCTCCATTGGGTTTGACTGCGGTTTCCGACACCCCTTCACACCTTAGCTTCCCTGGTGTAAGTAACGTGGGTACTAGGGTATCCACGGGAGGGGTGGCTCTCCAACCCTCTGTCTTCCATGGTATTTCTTAAAGGTCCACTGGGAAGGGCCCTTAAACATTAAAAATCCAACCGTGAGTTACACGTAGAGTTGTACGGAGCACACAGTCGTGTTCCCACACTGCACACGCTCTCCGTGGGGTCCCTATCTACTCACCTCAGTGGCGATTGCGCGATGCAAAGCAGCTCCGATTCCCGGCTGTGTGTTCCCCTTCAGCTGCGCCAAGAGGACAAGGCCACCGATCATGGCCTACGCCCGCTCCGCATTAGGTCTCGATGGGTGTCGGGCAGTCAGCTCAGGCGGCCTGGATCTGCAATTGGATGGTATCGCCAAACACCCCACATGCCGAGCCAGCCGATGGAGCCAGGCAGGATAAACTTTGGGCCGCATTTATGGGGGAAATTGCTGCTGGGTTGGAGGTGACTGGCGGAGCTTCAATGCCGCGCGGTCATCTTGGTCGGCGGCTTGGCCACGCCCCCTGAGGTTCTTTTTCACTTAATCTATACTATAAGATTGCATTCTGGTAAAACAAGCTGCTTTACATTCCTTCTGGACAAAGCTTAAAGGCTGCTCTCCACAGCTACCGCTTCAAGAGCTTCAAATGTCGTCTAAGACCTCTTAAATCACCATAAGGGTTGT
This sequence comes from Lissotriton helveticus, assembly GCF_964261635.1. NCBI lineage: Eukaryota > Metazoa > Chordata > Amphibia > Caudata > Salamandridae > Lissotriton > Lissotriton helveticus. The sequence continues at coordinate 1,492,039,456 of NC_136063.1, forward strand.
CTGGACTGGCGCAAGGTGCCCTTTTACAGTAGTGGACATCATATACCAGGCCATCAACAATCAATGACGATGGCTGTGTGTGTAACCAGAGTCACAGAATCTAATACCAGTTGGCGCAGTGGGCAATAGTGACTTGTGTAATTTTAGTGCTGCAAAGTCCCAGATTATTGCTGAAAGCACAGTGAATATGTAAGTTGTTATTTTAAATGTGCATTACACACAGTAAGATAGGCTACCACAAAAGTTGCAAAATGTTTAGGTTTGAGATTAAACAATTGTTTTTAAAATGTTGACTTAAGTAATACGCAACAAGACTGTATCTACTGGAAACATGTTATGTTTCTGTTAAAAGCATACACTCCAAAACTAAGCTTGTAACACCCTTACATTACCTCTCAAAAAGCGTACCTCTATGGCATCATGAAGCTTTTAGTGACTCCATCAAATAAAACCACTTTTGTCTCCCAAACAGCCTTAACATTTGCTGATTAATCAATTACACACATTTATATTTCTTTCAGGTAGTTTGCTCTCTCCAACTCCTTTGGCTGCACGGCACAGGAGACCCACTTCCTTTCCCTTTCAGCTGAGGCATCTCAGCTTTTGATATTAACTGTCCCACAAATGCTGTTATTTCAACAAAAATTAAGGGAACTGTCAGGGTTTTAAGTGGGGTGGGTCCCTCCATATCTTAGACCCAGAAGTAATTAAAACATGACCTTGAAACAGGTCCCTATTCTCTCTCTATTCAAGTCCCTTGTTTTATACAAAAACATTTCTGAACAATGGCTGTAAAACCATTAATTCAGTGTAATTACTGTGATTGTTTTACAAGTTTTACTTAATCTTGCCTTCCCTAAGAGTGTTTACTTTCTTCCAGGAAATGGTGTTCCTGTATTTTTGTATGCACCATATTATCCTTGTAGGGTGCATAGTGTGAACAGAGTCGTTTCTAGGTGCCTATACCAGTTCAGGCTATGGGTTAATAATTACATTGGGCCATGATGAAGACCTCTGGAGTTGAGGCTGAAAGTAGTGCGAGAGTCCCAGAGCGCATATCAGGGTGTGTTCAAAACACATACTCATCCAATGATTGTCGTTTCCATAGAGAACGCATCAATTGCCACATGTGGAATGGTGGGTCTATGCAAAAGTATGTGAAGGAGGTACACAGGTGCCAAAATACTTACAGGGAGATAGTAAAATAAAAGGTACACAGGTGAATGACTGTGCTGTGTGTGGGGAGATGGTTAAGAGAAGGAGATGCAAGGAAGTTCATGCAAGAGAGAGTGAAAAGAGGGTGCTGAAGTGGAAAGAGAAGAGGTGTGAGATATTCAGATGGAGAATATCAGAAAGATGTGGGGAGAAAAAGGGTGTAAGTGTTTAACAGAGTGAGGACCGGCAGAGAAAAAGGTGTGAAATGCAGAATGGGAGTGACAAAGACACTCCAAAGAGCCCTACACCTTCAACAGACCTTAGTAATATTTAATTCAAAGTCTGATATTTTTAGAATTGATACATTTTCAATTTTAATTATTCACAACAAAATCGTTGGTACTCGTTTATCTGATATGGAGATAGCATTGACAAAGCCAATAGGTTTATTTTGATTTAGGTGCACCTTTGGTATTGTGCGATATATCTGGATGCACTACCAAGAATCTCAGAGGCAGCAAAATACTGGTCGGGTGGCACGCTATGGGAAGTACCAGATCTTGGTTTAAATGTTTTAACCACATACTTATTTAAATAGACCGCACCTCTTGGAAAGGATTTCTAGTTACATTTCTTAGGCCACGTGCCTATTTAGAGACCACTCCTCCCACCTTTTATTTAGGTCTCGCCTAAGACAGCATGCATGCTCTGTAACTTGCAAAAGATATTCTCTATTACAAAGGGCTTGGAGCCCGCCCATTACTTAGCCTTTGTTGACTTCATTGTCACTCTTATTTGCTGAATCCTAATTGGCCAGCACATGCTGACTTCAATTCCTCTTCTTTTGTGTAGAGCATGGACCAAGTACATTTTGGTTCATCTTCAATAGTGTCCTTCTGCTGTGATTGAGGTACTATTTTTTATTTCTTCTTCCCCTTTTGTCCTTATCTATGTTGCTTCTTTCCCTCCCACCCCTCTTGTTACTGTGGTCTTTCCCTTCCATCCTCCCTTGTCTGTGTTGCTTCTTGCCCTCCCACACCCACCCTTGCCAATGTTTTTCTTTTCTGCCATCCCCCACCTTCCTGTTGTCTGTGTTGTTGCTTCAGTTCAGTACTTTTTCTTTTAATTCTGGGAGTTGTAGCCTTGTTTATGCTGTTATAAAACAGGACTTTAAGTCCCCGAATTAAAAAGAAAAAATCTGCACTGGAGCAGCACATCCGGCATGGAAATGGCAACTTTACAGCTATGCTACAACGTGGCTAAAACATTGGCAAAACCAATAGCTCTTGCCAAGGTGAAACCTGTTGGCTTTGTCGATGCTTATAATCCCACTTAAAGCCCTGCAAACTTTTTTTGTAAAATAAGTGGAAAGGCATGAGAGCACGCTGTACCCACTAAACCCTGTCCACTTCGGCCACGGTGCCTTTATGACATTATAAAGCGGTACTACGTGTACGATCATGCATATAAATATCGTGTCCAGCTTGACCAGCTAGCAGTGGAATCGGTAAACATGACAGTTGAATAACATTACTGGAATCTTGCATTTTTGTTTTTAAATAATTGACCAACTGACTCCCAATCGGTTTAAAGCGTAAAGCGTTGTAGCCTTTGCGCGTAATTCTTAACCATAACATAAAATTAAAAAAGAATTAACAAAGCTCAGTTATTCCATAATAAAATAAAACTCTCTTAAGGATTTTGTTTTCACATTGGGACCTCTCACAGTAAGTTCCGCACACATTGACGCAACCCATACAAACCATAAAGAGCACGCGAATAAACTGACCAATAAACATGCGGCTCACAGCTACCAATCAATGCCACGTTCCTTCTTGCAATCAAGAGCTGCCTTACTTCTGAGCTCCAGGAAGTAGTTTTCTGCAGAATGTTTCTCTATTGAAGTTGTCTTGTGACTTCGGTGCGTTTCTGAGGCTTCACTTTTACTCCTTGGAGCTAATGATCTGATGCTGACTAGAAAAGCAGCCAATAGCTGCAAGAGAGAAGGCTAGCGACACAGAATCACTGCCGAGGTTTGGAGATTGAGAACTGGGTCAGTATGAGCGGTTCACCCCTGCACACCATAAAGAAATGGGACCCTCTCACTTCACCAGGGACCTCCGCCCAGATTATCATTAAAGGTGAGTGCAGCATGCATTCCTGTACTTCAGTGTCCACGCAACGAACCTGGCAACTTGAGAAACTTTAGGTGGCAATGTTAAAGGACCCATAAGTTTCTGAAGACATTCTCGAGACCTAAATATTATTGGAAGAATTAGCAGATTCTGTTAAAAATTAGAACAGAGGGGACAGGGCGCAGAGAAGGTGGTGGTGTGTGTAGGGAAGTCAAAAGGAAGAGAAAACACGCAGGAAACGTGTTGGATGAAGACGTACCCAACAGTGTGTGAGAGGAGACTAGGAATTTTCGGGGCAGTGTGTAAGCAAACCAGGCACTTTGTGAGCGGAAGAGGCAGTGAGCCCCTGAAGAGTTTACTGCATTTTCAGGTTGAATACATGTAAGTGCCTCTGCCAGTTACTCACCCGTCTCACTTGCGATTCTTAGATTGTTTTTACTAAAAAATTGATTTTTTTTTTAGCTTGAACGCAATACCTTCCTATGATTTATGGTTTGCCTTCTAGCGTGGCTGTTGACTAGTAGATCGGGCTACAGTGACTTTACTCCTTGCGGGTTGTTGTGTGCTCATCTAGCAATCTGCAGGCTTTCAGCACCTCCTAGTAGTATGCTTTCAGTTTTATTTCTGTTTTGAATAGCAATTCTGCTATGGAAAATAGCAGTTCCACATGCTTAGAGAAGACACAGGGGCCACCTGACTGTAAACGCAACGCTACTTATATCGGCGCTGCTGCTGTGGGATAAGACAAAGATGGTGTTGCAGTGTTACTTGCATCCTTTTACCCATTTAAGGTCTCGTCTGTGACCGAGCATGCACTCTCGCTTGCAAGAGATATGGCATAAAACAAAGGGCTGGCAGCCTGCCCAGTGCTTAAACATTCGTTGTCTTCATTGCCACTCTTATATGCTGCTTTCTAATAGTCCAGCCTGTGCCTGTTTCACTTGCCCTTCTTTTGGCTGAAGCATGGCCCAGTACTGTGACAGAGTTATATTTTAATATTTTCTTCTTTTCGGTTCTCCTTGTTGAACCTCTTGCCATTTGTAGCTATGTTTTATTATGCCATATGGACTTCAAAGAAGCCCTTTTTTCATTTGAGATGGATAATTATTGTAACAACAGATATTATCTGCTTTTATTGTGACATTTGTTAGTTGCTCTAAATGTATTTTCTCTAAGGCATAGGTGCAATTGCTTTCTTCATGTGATAGGATTTTTTATGAAATGTATTTTTTTTTCACGCATGGGAAGATTAACTGATTTGCTTAGAATCACAAAGGTGTTGTGCTGAGAGCCAACAGGTCTTGCCTTTGAGACTATTGGCACTGCCATTGCCTTTTGTTCATGCTACACAGCATGAACATTGCCAACTTTGCCAATCTTGTGTAGCCATAATAATATAAAAAGGGCTATGAAGCACCCAGCACTAATGCAGATAAATAAAAAACCGCATTAGTCGTAGATGCAACATAATGCTTTTTTCAATTTAGTTTTAGCCACGCTGCAAAGCAGCCGCGCTGCTGTACAGCATGGCTACAAAACAATGCAAAAGCCAATAGCTTTCATGGGCAAGACCTATTGCCTTTGTCAATGCTTCCTCTTGTTATGTTAAGCAATTTTATAAAGCACAAATGGCACTTATTGCACCTCTAACATTTTGTTGCTGAAAGGTAAATGGGCTGTGGTTGTCGTTCTGCCCATGAAAGGCCTTCTGATTGAGTGTCTGGATACCAGCCCTAGCCCCAGCGAATGTGCTACTTTGTTTAGAGGGTGAGAGTTTTCCCTTTGGAACATGCTTTGTAGGGAGGTGAGTTTTGCAACCTGCCATCCATACTTGTGCGGCAGAGATACAAATTTTATCTGTAGGGTGTATCACAATAAGGCTTCGGATCTTGAGATCCTTTTCTGAACCTGTGCAACATGTGATGATATCTTTTGAATTTGGGATCTTAGTAGATGTTAAATAAGTGCCATGACTCTTGCTCTCTCTTAGGGTCTCTGTAAATGTTTACTAGATGGGAAATGCTGCTGCTGCTTTGTAGGTTACATTTTCTCTGTTAAAATTGAAATCGCGATGGTAAGGCCAATGCTGATGGTTGTGATCTGTTGTGTTTTCTTGAATGTAAGATTCAATTCTTACCTAAATCGATCTGTGGCTCACGGTTGTTGGAATGCTTTCTGTTAGTAGTCCTTATTCGCTCTCACTGATTTACCTGTCCATGTGAACATAGATGGCAGGATTCACAGTCCCTATGTTTCCTTTTTTATTTCAAAATATTTTTATTGAAAATAAATTTTACATATCCATAGAAAAAAACATTCTTAATACTTGTACTGGTCTTGCAAGATTGCGGCCTGGCGGGGCCTGAGAGAGAGAAAAAGAAAAAAGGAAGAGAGAAAGAAAAGAGAGGGGGGGGTGGGTTGTTATCGTTCCAGGTATGCGTCGAGAGCTTCCCACATGTTCTCCTTGGCCGTATGATTTGCCGCCTTTTGCTTGGCGGTGATGTTATCTGCCCCCCGGAGGAAGGTTACCCAGTTGAACCAGCGCTTGAAAGTGGCTTTGCTGGTGTCCTTCCAGTTACCCAAAATCGTTTTCACTGCAGCCGTTAGTAGTACATCGACCAGATCTCGTACTTCTTTGGACTGGAGTTCTGTTGCTAGGAAGGCAGTGGCTGCCCCGGCTAGTCCTCTTTGTATCTTACTGCCCGTTATTGTGTCTATGACGTTATAGACCTTGCCCCAGAAAGCTTTGACTTTGGTGCACTCGTATAGCATGTGAGATAGATCTCCCGTGGCTCTCTGGCAGTTCCAACATGTGCTGCTATCACTGGCTCCCACCCTCCCTAGTTTCGCTGGTGTCCAGTGCAACCTGTGGAGTAACCAATATTTGGTTTGGCTAGCTGTGGTGTGATTTTGTTTTTGGACGCTGTCATCCATAGTTTGGCTCTTTCTACTTCGTTCAGCTGTCTATGTATGGTCTCCTCCCAAAATGCCAGCGTCTTGTTGTTTAGGGTTGTGGTGCGTGGTGTAATTAGCTTGTAGATTTGTGCTGTTTGGTGGCCCGTCTTGTTTAGGTTGTGCGCATATTGTATGATGGTGGGTGTTTGTTTCGTTAGTCCTGCTTTGGTGACCGCTGCTTTTATTTTGAGGAATTCGTAGAACTCCTTGTTAGGTAGGGGGGTTGTCTGCTGTAGTGCCGTGTAGGAGAGTGGGTTGTTACCTGCCTCTAGTTGCGAAGGCGTGGTGATGCCTCTGCTACGCCATACCTTGCTATCTAGTGTTTTCCCTTTGTATGTAACTTTGGTGTTATGCCACAGAGATTCCCATTTGGTGCCTTTGATACTCACTGCCATTTCCCTGTCTACTCTTAACAGCGCTATCTTTGTGTTGTGGATTATTGCGTTTTTGGCTTCTGGGTGCTTGTGGGCCGTGAGGGCCATGATTGGGTCTGCGCCACCCAGAATACACCTTTCAAGGTCCAGCCACACCGGCATGTAGTCTGGCGTGGGGGCAATCCAGTGTAGCCCCTGTTTGGCCAGGGATGCCTTCTGGAAGGCTTTGTAGTTTGTAAGGTTCAGTCCACCTTGTTCTTTTCTGAGTCTGAGTTTCGCTAGGCTCATTCTTGGTTTTTTCCCTCCCCAGAGGAACAGGTTGATGCTTTTGTCTAGGCGTTTGTGGAATTCGGATGTGAACCCAGAAGAGTCAATTAATGCACTCGTGCAAACAATAGAGGAGTATGCACACGTCTCAGGCTACAAGCTCAACAGGGAGAAATCCGAATGCAAACCCATGAACTGCCACACCACCAAGGCTGTCCTGGGAACATCCGGCCTAGCATGGCAAACGAAACCCCTAAAATACCTGGGCCTCCTCTTTGGTAGGGACTTAAGAGCGACACTGGACCATAACGAGGAAGCGATGCTAAAAAAAATTAAGTCCAAGCTAGACACATGGGGCCCCAAATTCATAAGCTGGTGGGGAAGGATCGAAACAATAAAGATGATGATCACCCCCATGCTAAACTACCTGCTCTCCATGCTGCCTATGTTTCCTTTTAACATGTATTTAGTTTTGGAACCCTTTTGCTGAAAACTTTCTGCTTTAAGATTCCTCTTTCTTTGGAAATTGCTTCCTTAGTGTCTTTCTTTGCTTCTCCAAAAGTATTGTATCTCAGAAGCTGCTATTATTTAAGCATGTCAAAGTTTTAACACTGCAGTCTGGTGTCAATTAATTAAGGTGTTGGATCCTGAGAGCAAATGCCATAGTTGCGTAGCATATAGTTAAACTTCAAGTTTCATGTGCGATGTTTTATTGCACGTCATCTCGTGTTCGAGGTGAATTGGTTATCAAAGACTCACATTGGTAATTATGGTTTGTTGTCCTGAGTACTGAGATGGGGGCTCTGTGTGTTGTGATGTGCTTTACAAATGGAGTGGTGCTTCTGGTGTGGAGTGCAGAATTGACACTGGTGCCTGTATTGTGTGATCTAGCGAGGTGGTATAGAGGGTTTTGTGGATGGTATGTGGAGAAATGGGTGTTGAAGGTGGAATTCAAGGTAGTGTGGGATTTTGTGGTGATATGGTAGCCAGTGGTGCAGTGTGCTAACAGTGTAGTGTGGTGCTGTCTTTTAGGTATGTTGTAATAGGAGGGTGAACCAACTGGTGTGCTGGTATGTTGAACTGTGAACTTTTTTCAGCTCTTAGTAGCTATAGTGTTTTGCACCAGTGTGATAAGAGACGTTGTTGCAAGGTACATAGATGTTGAGTTGTCCGCGAAACCTGATATGTATTATATGTCAAATCGTATTTTGTTATTTGTAAATACCAATAAAAATAATAAATAAATAAATAAGGAATAGTCAAGCTATACTTCCCAGTATAAACTTGCCTTGATTATATTTTAGTCATTGATATTTTTACTATGTGGCGTATAATAGTGATGCATTGTTGTGAGGTGTGATGTAGCCCATTGCCATGATGTGCAGTTAAATAGAATAGAGCAACAAGCAAGTACCCAGAAAATTAAAATACCCCCCACTTTGAACAAAAAGATCTGATGACATAAAGCAAGAGAAGCAAGTGTGCCTGACCCTCCATAGAAGAGCTTCTTTGACTCTTACACCCGGGCATCCATCCATTCATTCTTTCTTTCATCCTTCCATCCAACCACTGATACCCACCATTTCACCTTTCCATTTTGTCAACCATTCATTCTTGCATTCGCCACATATGTGCCAAAGATTACTCAATTCTAGGTGTCCCCTAGACAGCATTCACGGGAACAAATATGTTCTGTAAAGTTAATCATATATTACAGCATTGGGTAGGTTGTCTTTTCACTGTAACACTTCTAAAATGAAATGAGTACTTGAGGCTGTTGGAAATGAAAGGTAAAAAGGAGTGGTCTCATCTGCACCTTTTTATGTCTCGCCTAGACAGCTCTTGGGCTGTCTCTTCGAGACATGCTGTATGCAGGATATGAGCATAAAGCTCCGCCTACTTACTGCCCATCTTTTTAATTGACTCCTGTCACTGTCCTTTGTAAATGGTGGCTTTTATTGGTGAATAGGCTTAGTAGTCCCTTCTTAGTACCGCCATATCTCTTCTTGTAACCTTTCATGAGTACACCCTCTGGTACATGTGTTGTTACTCAAGGCACTATTTTCTTAAATGGCTACAGGCAGGACACACACTTGGTCCTAAACTAGGCTGGCAGTGGTAACTTCACTCACTAGAACAACACACATTTATATGAGGCTGTCTATAAATTTCCCTTCATCCGCTCCACACAGAGTACAACCTAATCCGAAATTAATGTAATTATTCTTTTGTTACATTTCAAAGCTACTAATTGTACATATGGACATAGCTATTTGAGTGTACTCAAAGCACTGCCTTGCATGCAATGCATTATGGGTAAGGTGGATTTACCATATCTTCTGTAGGATGCAGTACCATATGTGGTCAAAAGAGGTCCCCTTTTGGCCACATATTGTACTACACCCTGCAACATGGGCAGGCAAAAAACATTGTCGTTTATAATGCCAGTAACTCCAACTTTGTAGACATGCAGTGCTGGTGCCTTGCACACTAAGGACCTCCAGGAACAGCTTGCAGTACTAAACCTAGACATGCAGTGCTGGTGCCTTGCTCACTAGGGACTTCCAGAAGCAGCCTGCGGCACTGCACTGAAACAAACAATGCTGGTTCCTGGCTCACCACACAAGCATTTGCAATGCACTAGGTCTCACATTACTGAAAGTATGAGCTATTGGTGTTGCATTATTATTTGCAACACCAATATCGTAAACTATCAGTAATGCGAGACCTATTGCATCGCAAATGCTTGTTTAGCATTTGTGTGCACAGGCATTTCTAGGTCGGCCCACCAGAGAGTGCAAGCTGTCTGGTTGCAAAAGACCTGTTTTGGGCTTACTAAGAACTTAGAAGAGCTTACAGCCCTCCCATTGCTTACAAGCTGTTTGCTTTATTGTCATTCTCATTTACTTACTTCTTAATCTATGGCTTTCCTTGTCCTAGCGTGTCTTCTTGTGTGTGTCCCTCCCCTGGATCATCTCTGATTGGCTTACTTCTATCCTTCCACTGCTCACTTTAGGGAACTACTTTTTTCTTTTTACGTAAGCAGTCCATGAGAGTCAATTTATTTACCATCTCTCTCTCTCGAGTGCTTCTTCAGCCCACCAGCAGCCCTCCTCCTGTGGTCTGTGTTGCTGACTTTGTCATGTTGCAAGCTCTCTCCGGTACTTCACCACCCTGCCAAACTCCCAGCTTCCCTGAGCTTTTTGTTACTTTCTTGTGTCTGTTTCTCTCCTGCCCCATACGCTGCTTTCCCCCTTTTTGCACCCCCCACACTGTCCTCAATTGAACCCAAGGCCATTGTCTTTGGACACTAGACATGAATTTATTGCCACTACCTCGGCATTCAAAACAAACATTTACAATGCAATGGTCTCGGCAGCATTAAAGGTAGAGCTATTGGCATTGCTCATTATTATTATTTTTTTAAAATCATAAATAAATGGCATTGTCATTTACATTGCCAATAGCTTCATCGCTTGCATATGCGAGACCTATTGCATTAGCACCCACACACACAGTAAGTAGTAGAGTGAGAAGTTGACAGTGAGTAGGAGGGAGTTATTAGTAAGGAGTATTAGAGAGCGCATCAGAGCTGTGTGAATAATAACAGCTGTGAGCCCGTGCCTGAGGTGCATCATCAGAGCTGTGTGAATAATAACAGCTGTGAGCCCGTGCCTGAGGTGCATCGTCGGAGCTGTGTGAATAATAACTGCGTCAGCCCCGTGCCTGAGGTGCATCGTCGGAGCTGTGTGAATAATAACTGCGTCAGCCCCATGCCTCAGGTGCATCATCAGAGTTGTGTGAATAATAACAGCTGTGAGCACCTGCCTGAGGTGCATCATCAGAGCTGTGTGAATAATAACTGCGTCAGCCCGTGCCTGAGATGCATCATGAGAGCTGTGTGAATAATAACTGCGTCAGCCCGTGCCTGAGGTGCATCATGAGAGCTGTGTGAATAATAACTGCGTCAGCCCCGTACCTGAGGTGCATCATCAGAGCTGTGTGAATAATAACTGCGTCAGCCCCGTGCCTGAGGTGCATCATCAGAGCTGTGTGAGACTGCTGATGAGAAATTCATTCTGCAATATAAAATCAGTTGCACCACCCAAGATACACCTGCTTCACCATCAGACACAATACCAGAGAAAATCTTCACCCCATCTAGCATAAGTCGAGTTGCTATAGAGGCGTCTTTAAATCAAATAGCAACAGGCAGACAATTATTGACGTATGCCATATACCAACCAGTACAAGACAAACTCCCAATAATACATGAACTACACTATTTGATCTCAGACAAGTCGCAATTGAAAAATCCTTAGCCCAACACCCAGACATGGTTCCAGTAACATGCCCTCTACACCAGCTGTTACCAAAACCCCTCCAATGACAAATCGATTTACACCCTTCAATTCCCAGTTCCACTTAAACAATTTACCAACAGTTTATTGAAGCAGCCAACTCACCTGATGCGCTTCTCGATGGTACTCTCTGCCTTTGATACACTGCCTCAGCTTTCTAACATCTGATGCACGCGGACCTCTAATCCTCTGTGCTGTCTCCACGCGTGTCCTTAGATCCAGGTGACGCGCCCTGTAGTGTGTGGTGGGATGGACCTCTCTCTCTCTCTCTCTCTCTCCCCCTGCGACCTTTTCTCCAGTCTCTTCCCCTATCCGGCTCCTGTCCACAGCTCTCGATGTCCTTGTCTCAGTATCCCCTCAGTGTGGGCAGCGAGGTTGGTGGAGATGTTTTGACACCTGCCACAGGCGCGGCTTTCTCAGACCAAGGGTTTTCTTTGGTGTCTCCGTGGACACTGGGTGGAGCATTAAGACAACAAGGATGTCAAGTCACAGCCTCCCCCTCTGTGCAAATGCTGGACTTGCCAGTAGTAAATGAAATGCGCGTGGGCCATTTTTTAGCAATTAGCGCTCCGAAGTACAATGGCCGCCCGCTAAGCCTTACAAAACTCTTCACAAATAAATACAGTGTCAGAGCAGAAATTCATCCATGTGATCACGTCCATTCAGCGGCCCGTAGGCCCATACATGTGTCTGTGCATAAGTGCAACTGTACATTCTGCCTGTGCACTATCGTTCCGCTCCAAGAACACAACCACACAGGAAACCACTACTTTTCCCTCGTGCACTGAGCTGTCCTTTCACCAGGAAGTGTCAGCGCACAATTAGATGTCCTGTGGCATCATTCACGTGTACGTGAAAAAGTGCAGGCACGCTAGTGGTAGAGCACTATGTACTAGCACATGCTGAGCTCACAATCCATACTACGAGTAAGTGTCAGTGTTTCCCCAGTAACCACGTACCATGATATTGTACGAGGATCAGTACACAATCAGACGTCAAGTCACAAGTCAGTGTCAGTGCACAATTAAATGCTGTCAAGTCATAAAGTGTCAGTGTACGATAATAAGCCCTTGTGTCACCCACACATTGTTCAGTGAACAATCAAATGTTTGAGTCATTATGTTAGTGCAACCGCACAATCAGATACTTGTGTTACAAGAAATCAGTGTCAGAGCACACTACACTGAAATCTGTGTCAGAGCACACTTCACCGAAATCAGTGTCAGTTCACAAACTCGTGACAGTACACAATTAAATATCATTTGCCAACAAGTCAGCGTCAGGGCAACAATGTATTACGTCCCACACCACCATCTCACATACCATGTTGACTTCCCCTAGCTACCAAGTGTCTCACAATACTTTTTTTGTCGCCTGCGAGGTGCATTAAGAGACTTGCAATAATGCTTAACACAATAACGCTTAGAACATTCTACGTTTACTAGCACACGACAGCATGCAAAGCAGCGGTAACTAAAGTTTACAGGCATGACGCTGGTGCCACTTGACAACCTTACTGTCGATCCCTACTTACTCTTTACCTCTGACTCCTTCGTCACTACCTAGGATGCTTTTTACTGCCCCACTGCACGTGCCTAGCTTCTTCTCGTTGCACGCGCTTTGCAGACTCACCCCGCCAAGTCTCCTGACGACGCACATGGACAACTGCATGGCTCTTCAGTGTACAGTCAAGCCTGTGTACACACACTACTGTACTGCCAACATGAACCTTTCATAACCTGCAAGTGTAGCAAAAGGCTCTGCGCACACGCGTTGTGTCCTGCCAAGCTGCCTTCTGAAGCCAGTATATGTGCGCCTGCGAGCTGAAGTACGGCACGCCGGGAGATGTCGTTTTTCGATCGAATTGCAACATTCTATTAGTTCTTTTGTTTAGAGAGTCAGCTAGTTTCATAGATATATGCTCCCTAAACTCTGTTAGGCCTCTCGCAACTCACAATTCACATGTAGGTTGGACAACAATCCTGTTATTCAAGCGGCTGGGAACAACAATAAAAATAAAAAAATGCCTTAACACGTCTCTGTACACGGGAGAAGAGCCTCTGACGCACACGTGCGCAGCAGATGCCCACCGTAGAAGCGAAGCTTTTATCAGCGCCGCACGCCTCTCTGCAGACTCCCCCTGCATTCCAGAGAGGCGCGCGACGCGATCCGGTCTGCCCTGCAATGCTGTTGAGACAAGACCTGGCCGCGCGCACAACGCTATCCTATGGGGAAACGCTGCGCGCGGCCAGGTCTTGTCTCCCTTTGGCGTTCTCAGACTGCTGGGACGCCGACTCTAGTTCTCTGGCGAGAACGCGCTTTCAGCGCGTTTCTAGCCGAGACCTAAAAAGGACATTTGGAACAAATCTTTCTTTTTTTAAATTAATTTACTGATTCATTTTAAGATTGGTAAATAAAAAAAAAAAAGAAAACACCATTGTTGATGCATGCAAGGTGCCCACAAAATTATATGGTCACTGCAGCTTCTCCCCCCAGCCCGTTTTTTTCTTTTTTTCTCCTTTACCTTTGAATGTGCTGCACAGCATCTTGCTGATGCTCTAGTATCACCAGAAAGCATTGGCAAATTGAAGGCGAGACCTATTGTCTTTTCCAATACTTGTTTTTCAGAGCTGCGGAGAGGTATCGGGTGGATGTTGAATAACGAGTCTTGCGGTTGGTGACATTGCATTTGTACACGAGCAGATAACATTTCTGTATCTAATTTTACTTGTACGTTGGAATTTTCTGTTATTTTTCCTGTCATGTAAACCAGACCTGTGTTTTACACTTGCAGATCTCGGTGAAATACATTCTAGGCTCCTGGACCACAGACCTGTTATTCAAGGAGAGACACGTTACTTTGTGAAGGAATTTGAAGTAAGTTTCTCTTTTCAATTGTTGGTGAGACTTTTAAAACTAATAAACAGGTGGTGGCCCTTTCTTTATCATTCCATTCGCCTGCCCTGTGATGTGCCTTTAGTCTCAGTTGCATGCAGGAGATGGGCTTCCTAACTTCTTCTTATTTTGTTTCAGGTTATTTATGTAGCACACAACTAAATCCAAGGGGCAGAAGTAGTGCTTTACAGTGAGTGTGGGCATGTTTCACCTCTTGAAAGTTAAAGGGCATAGGTGAAACTTTACAAAAATAAGGTGGAAAATTCATCATGTTGATTGGTTGAAATAAATTCGAGGTTAATGTTTGAGCACAAGTACATATTACAAGGGTATACAATGTACAAGATGTAAAGAATTGAGAGCGTTTACAGTATTCTTGTAGTTTGTACTGTGGCTTTCGTGATGAAGACAGTTCAGTTTTGGTGGAGATATATTGAGAAGAGCAGGGCCTCACATTGCTTTCTAATTGTTGGGAGAGGGTGCTAGTCTTATGTTTATATTGGATTTTGCCTATATGGCGCTGAAGGCGTGCTTGCAAGATCTCCTGTAATGAAAAAAGAATCTTAAAAGGGGCTTAGAGCCCGCTTATTACTTACCTTTGCTTGTCTTTGGTTGGCTCCCATGTCACTCTCATTTTCTTTCTTCCTGTTGCCAAGCGCAGCCTCCAGTTACATTACACAAAGGCTGGGGTTTAATTATACTTGCTCCTCCCCCTCTTGCCTTGAGGTCAATGGCGACTGCTGCAGTTTGGCGTGCTGAGCCGGGCATCTGGGCTCACGCCGATAGATTTCCTGGGAGCCTGCCGAGTTTGCTGTTCGGCTTTTCTGAAGGGATTTCGGATTTCGGAGAAGGATTACTGCAGTCCACTGTGGGGGCTCACGGACACGAGGCTCACGGAGATGATAACGGAGCCTCTCTCTTATTGCGAGGTGAGCGGAAACCACATCAGCTGCCAGGACACTTGGGCGGGTGATTTTCGGACCCCCTACCTGCTTCGTGGGGAGTTTCTACAGCCTGTTGGTGCCTGCCCTCCGTTCCCCTCCCGCCGCCAAAGAACTCCAGCTTGCGGCCGCAGTGGGGAGGGGTACTACATCCCCCAGACTCCTTTTCCGGCAGCACCGTGCCTGGAGGCGCTTCATAAGGGAGGGCAGCCCTCGCGTCGCGGGCTGAGAGAGAGGCCAGAAAGGCCGGGATGGGGCACGATTCTTGGATTACCGAAGAACCAAGGTAGGATCTTCACAGTGTATTGCCCAGAGCCTACCAAGCCTATCCCCGGACATAAAAAGGAAGTAGTTTAATAAACTGTCTGTTCACTGGTGTGGGTGAGTGAATTTAGCTGCCCCATGACGACTAAAGTACTCTACAATCAAACTCCTGCTCAGGGTGGATCCTTGAAAGGGACACTGGACCTGTATCTAACCAGGGTGACATCGGCCATTGCTACTATCGAACACAGCCTTCCCAAAGATGTCACATGCTGTGAAGGACCCCCCTCAACTCCACTTGATTCGCCGAACACTGTATTGTTGAAAGAGCTAAATGGGATTTGTAACACTAAGTATAACATTATATCGCAGGAGGATGAACAGACTGGTCCCTATTCACGCCCTGTGGGTTCTGGAAGTCCTAAGCCCAGAAAACCGCGGCAAGTCATTAACAGTTCCCCGGTAAACCCGGATGTTGCTTTAGTAGAAATTCCCACCGTCCAATCGATAGATTGTCCACAGGTTCCTGTCCAAGGTATTAAACGTAAAAGTGTAGCTTATAATGGGAGACCCTCGAAACACCCAAAAATCACCTTAAAACCACTTATGTTTACAGTTGCCACCACCCCTGAGAGCCCCAATCAATTACTGGAAAAACCTGTATCCCTCCTTCCAGCCACCCTGCTAGCTAGCCTAGAAGAAATGCTTAAAAACCTGCTTGTCCCGATAATCGACAGGATAGAGAGAATTGGGGTAAAGCTCGCAGAACTAGAGGTAAACAACCTGACAAACAACCAATCTCAGAGCATAGCTGCTTTAAATACCTATGACATCGTTTTCAATCATAAAACCCCCCTGGGTCAACCATCGGACCCTGAATCCCGAGCACCTAAAAGTAAGGAGCCTTTTAATAAATGCATTACAGCCAACTGCTCTATCTCTAGAGCACCGCCGACCCAACTAGGTAAGCTTCCCGAGGGTCCAGTAAAACCCAACAACTGCATACGTTTACCACCAGAGGCAGGACCCTATGTGTGCGTCCTATCGGGAGTGCCGGAGCTCACTGTTGGGAAAACTGAAGGCCATCAGGGCCTTAAAAACAAAGTTCAGTATTGGCTGACGAAAAACAGACCCCTCCCAACTAGTATCAATGGTAGAATTTTGAGTGTGAGAAGGGTGGGGTGGATAGGGCCTCGGCCTAAGAACATGGTAGGTGATTTGGTAATTGTCAATTTTAAGGATAGGCAGGTCGTTCCATATTTGCGTAGCTGGGAGCCACAAAGAGGAGATGGGCAAATAAAAACACGAGAATTGTATCACTTCTACCCCTGTACCGCATATACGTTGAACTCTGTTTAACATCATTAACTAAGGACAGAACGCTATAGCCATGATGCAGTCCATCTGCCCCACTTCTCCCGTTTATAACTGGTTAATGTACTTTTGTTCTTGTTTTTTAATTGTAAAAACCTTTTTTAATGTAATATCTTTTGCGCAATCTTGTGTGTATTTTAATGAAATGAATTTTGTATTCTGTATGCTTTTATGGTTATTTGATTGTAACCGAATAAAGTACTTGTGACTGACACAAAGGCACACTAATTTTTACAGGCTCTGAGAGATTGTGATTTTCACTAAACCATGGTATATTGACCAGCGCAGAGAGTCGAACCTTGTTCTCCAGCACCAAAGTCAGCAGCCCTGGCCGTATAGCCACCTCCTCTCCATGTTCAGTATTCCAGCTAGCTACACTTTAACATGCTGTAATGGGCATTTGTTCAAGAATATAAACTGCATATTAAGTATAGGGAAAATAAAAATGTATCTTATTGTTCATGCATTGCCTAAAGTTAAATAATAAACAAAAGTTAAATATTAAACTCTATGAAGTGCTCTGGCCACATAATATTGCTTTTTTTCTTAAAAGTTAAGCTATGTAGCACGGCAGCTCGCACTGCTGTGTAATATTTAAAAAAAACTAAAAAACATTAACACACTTTGTTCATCCATCTTAAAATCTGTAGCAGAAATGTAGTATGCCATCACTGATTAGCAGAAAATGTGTGTTTGTGAGGTTCAGTTTTGGTGGGCATGTCAAGTAGTATTTAATGTTCACTACTGTCAAATGAAACAGAGAGGTTCAGATTTCTATTGTGATTGCTGCTCAGCTTAATTTGAGTTATACAGAAATACTCCCCCCCCCCCCTCCCCCCCCCCACACACACATTTTTTATGGAAAGACAAAACAACATAAAGCGAGAAACATGTTTTTGTAAAGTCACAACCTCATTACAGATAAAGTATCACAAAGTGTCGTAAATTGGACCCCAGGCTCGTAACAGGTGCCCATGCTACTGCTTCCAGCTCGTATCCATCCAACAGGGATGCTTCAGCTTCTTACAGAGAAGTCAATAGTCAAGCCTCCTATTGTTTTATCTGTCATCTATAAGGCTATCCTATCAGTCATTCCACCCAGTGGTCTGTTCTGCTTCTTGATTATAGAAAACTGTTTTAGCCGGGTCTGGTGGCTCAGTGGACTAATGCTTCCACTGCAGGGGCCTGCGTTTGACCTCAGTGTCACAGGTTCAAATCCCGACGGGTCCACTTAGCCTTTCATCCATCTGAGGTCGATAAAATGAGTACCATCGAGTTGGGTAATAATAAACATCTGTTATTCAGCGCCAAAATACCTACGGGTGAACGTGCGCTTTACAAATACACATGTTATGGTATGTTAATGTTAACATCTCATGAAGCAATGAAGGAAGTTACACCGAAACAAGCAAAGCACGTCCTATATTTTCCTGTATAGGCACTTCCTTCATGCCTCGTTTGATGTAATTCCTTTTTTTCTATATCGACAAGAAAAGGATCATATGGGAAGTTAAATCTAAAAAAGTCATTTTTTGACCATCACCCCCATACAATTTTTATTTACTCCCACTTGACAAATGTACTTGAAACGTGCCATTCCGATCGATTATCGGATAGACATTTTTGGGAAATCCTTTGAGCAGATTCATTGAACTGTACCAATGTTAGAAAGAAAACAAAAAATAGGCGTTTCAATGGACAGTCAGATATAGCTGGATCTGTAGAGTCACTAGTGCCCCTTCTGTGATAAACTTTACTTAATGGTAAGGTGGTAGTCGTTATCCTGAAATCAATATTGTGGCATATGTCCAAAATCTGTAAATCACATGCCTATTATTCTCCAACTTGTTGCCTCTATAGCTCTATAAATTCCTTTGTGAAGAAATCTGGCCTCCTAAAAGCTAAATATTGAAGTACAGCAATATTTGGAAAGTAATTCTAGTGATTCTTATAAAGTCGGGAAGAAATGCATGTTAATAGGTAACTGTAGGAAGGTGGATACCTGACTATGGTTACCCCAGATGTTTTGCCTTGTGTTTAGCTGGTTTTCGACTTAGTTGGCCTGGGATCCTGCTAATCAGGGCCCCAGGCTATCTGCTCTCTCTTTAAATGGACTCCATGTACTATAGGTACATAACCAATTTGGTACTGGACACCTTATCAGCCCCTGTACAGTGCACTATAGGTGCTCAGGGCATAGGTGCATCCAAGGCCTACCAGGGGCTGCAGCATATCTTTTGCCACCCCTGGCTGGTACTTAAATCGACACAACTGGCTGTTCACACAGCTGGGGCAAGGTGGTGTACTCACCCCTTGCTTAGATAGATATAGTATACCTATGTCTAAACCTATATCTGGACACATAGACACCTATAAGTCACTCCTATGGCAGGCCTTTTCAGTCCTGAAGGCAGAGTGCTTGGTTTTATGTGAGGTGGTGCTCTAGCATGAGCTGAGCCTGTCTGCAGTGTTGGGACCAATTCCTTAATGCTGTTCCAGTGATACTGCCATACCATATACTCTTAAGTGCATTATAATCCTCGCGGTTATTGCAACTCTGGTTTTGCTTTATCAAAACATGTCGTGTTTGGTGTCATACACATTGGAATACTATCCCCTTGCCAGTCCTGGTAATGGGGATAGCATCCCACCCTTCTAGAGGGTGAAGGCATGTTACTTTACTGAAAACGCGGTTAATCCTAACCAGAGCCCCAGCATCACAAAATGGATGCTGCTGCCACAGACACATGTCTGGCCTCCTGCTGCTGACCGAAACTTGGCAGAGGACGCCTGGACAAAGGGTTTCCTGTCACAGGGAGGTGTCACACCACCCCAGACAGGAGATAGTGGATTGTAGCAGGGAGGGTTGAAAGAAACTAGACACTGCCTGGGGCGCACAAGGTGTCCCTGGGCAGATTTCAGTCAAACCGGTTCTGGGGCCATTCTGCCCCAGTCCTGGCGCGAAACTGGACAAAGGAAAAGGGGTGTAACCACCCTCTTCCTGGGTCCCACCCATAGGAGGGACCTAGCAGGTAATCCAGCCCCTTGATTTGACTTAAAAGTAGGAGCTGTGCAGATGCACATCAGATTATCCTGACTGAAACTTATGAAACGAAACTCTGGACCCTTCGACATCCCACTCGACGTGGAAGACTGAAGAATCTCCCTTGTGGTCAATGAGTTACCACCCTGTGCAAACAGGCACCATCCAGCACCTCGACGTTTGCTTTGTTGCAGTTCCCGCCGGAACTCGAGCGACAGAGACCGACAAGACCCAGCGTGCCTGCCTTCTAACAGCCCGATCCACAGTCCCTGCAGAGCTGAGACCCGTGGAGGCGACCTGAAGCGCGGGGCCGGCCATGTTGGAAAGACTACGAAGCGCTGACCGTGCAGCATCCGAGGCTCCCTCGAAGCTGTACATTGGAGTCTGAGAAGCTCCAGCCCCGAGCAGCTTGTGCACCGAAGCTTACCCCTCCACACTCGACGAGTGCTGCGTGGGGCCCTTTTGCATTTTCCTGCTCGACGCGTTGGTCCGGTCGCTTGCCCGTTGGCTAGTGGCCCCAGTACCGACGAACCTTTGAATTTGCTCAGCTAGTCGGGTTGCTCCAGACTGGCCCTGGCTCCACTGAAAAGGAGCACCCGCTCAGACCTTGCTGGTCCGAGTATTAAGCCATCTTCGAATCCTGCGTGGGTTGCATTTGCCAAGGCCTGTTGACTCCGATCTTGAAGCCGACACCGCCGACAGCGAGAGCCTTCGTGGGACAGCTCGTGATTCACTCCAGGACATCCTCGGTGCCCCAGAGACCACGTGGCAGTGGAGAGAAGCTACATGACATCGACCTGATTGCGCCCGATATTGCCTGGTTCCTTCCTGGTTCCTTCCTGGTCACTGGCTAGTGACCCAAACTCTGTCCCCTCTGCTTTCAGGTACTCTACAACTTCGATCCACCCTTGGATCGCACTGGACACTTCTCTTCTGGACGCCTGCAGCATCTTCATCTCCAGGCACCCTAGATCTTCGTGACGAAACCCGACACATCTTTGCACCTGTGCACCCGCTTCCTGTGGGTGAGGTAACTCTTGAACACCGGTGCTCCTGTAGTGGTTTACACCTCTAGTGTCTAACTCTAAAGTTTTGTCCTTCTAGTCCAGTCGGAAGACTCTTAAAACTGTAACTCGCTAACTTTTACGTACCATTGACTTTGCATTGGTGCATGCGTGTGCTTTAGGCACTGCACCCGAATCCCGCGGGCTACTCCCGTCCTAACTGCTGTTAGTCCAGTGTAGTCCCAGCGATTCACAAGGCCCTAGGCCTTACCCCTGATCGATTAGTGATTATTATACCACTTTTTTGATATATGGTTTGAGTGGCCACCGGCCTCATCCATAACTGTGCAACTTGTGTATGTTATACTGTGCTTTTATTTAAGCGCTTGTGCTTCATTGCTCATAAAGAGTAGTGGGGATTATTCTAAGAATAAATACATATATTTTGATAATATATAACTTGTGTGGTGTCCTTTCATTTGGTATTACAGGATTGCATATGGTAAAACAGCTGGCTTCACTCACCCTCTGAAGTTAAAGCCTTTAGGCTGCTTAGTCCATGCTACCTCTAGGATAGCTTGTCTATAAGGTTGACTTACAACCACCACCATAAAGGATTGTTTGGACCGATACAGGGTGCCCACAGAACTGTGGACATCATACATCAGGCCAACTTCTCACATTGGCGGCAGCGGTGGGATACGAGCTTTGCTGTTGTTTTACCTCTGCAATCTTATATCAAATTGAAAGATCACATTAAGTACCATAGGTGCATTTAAATAAAAGATTAGAATATTTAAGTTCTACTGAACTTAGTAGTTGTAGGTAGAAGGGCTTAGCACACCCTGACTACAACTCACTAGCAAGGTACAGTAGGAAAACACTTAGTGTAGGTAAGTGCATCACTTACACCACACTAGAGTCATGTCTGGCACAGGTGAAGCTACAGGCTCTCTACCTGTGACGGTTGACCCTCCACAGGCAACCTCCAACTATGACAAATTCATCCACAGAGACTTGAGTGCCTTGTGCACTGCAAGGCAGCTGAGAAAGGGACACAACCCTACCATTCCTATCATGATAGCCATCCTAGAAAAGGATGATCTTGAGAAAGCTAGAATAGTTCCCTCAGGGTCAGGAGAAGGAATGAATCCCCCAGATACTGAGAACACCTCCCCAGAAGTAGACAATGAGGAGGCAGACCCTGAATCAGAAGGTGAAGAGTCAGATCATGGGCAGGGGGATACCCAGGTGCCAGTTGTAAGGCTTAGCCAAGCCAACCTGGCCCTACATGGGAATGGAGAAGGACACTTCCCCAGACCCAATAGCAGAATTCTCCCAGGCAATAGGAGAGAGAGAACCCCTTCAAGGGATTCTCACATTTCTAGTGCCTCAAGAGAATCTCAGAGAGGAATGACTTCTCCTCAGAAGAAAGAGCATAAGGCCAGGATGAGAGCTGTTAATCTCCAAATAGAGAGGGAAGAATTAGCCCTGGCCCGAGCTAGACTTGCTTTTGCAAGAGAACAGAAGTTGAGTGGGGAGACTCCCACTGGTGGCAGCAATATCCCAAAGGATAAAGACAGGTCCTATGACCATAGAAACCTGAGTAAGATTGTGCCCCCCTACAGAGATGGGGATGATATCCACAAATGGATAACTGCTCTGGAGAGGGCCTGCATGGTACAGCAGGTCCCCCAAGATCAGTGGGCAGCAATCCTGTGGCTCTCCTTTTCTGAGAAAGGGAGAGATAAGCTCCTCACTGTTAGAGCTGAGGATGCTAAAAACTATGCAGTCCTGAAGAGTTCTCTCATTGATGGGTTTGGCTTAACCACTGAGCAATACAGGTTGTTGTTCAGGGATACCCAAAAAGCACAGACTCAGGACTGGATTGATTTTGTAGATTGTGCTACTAAGGCTCTGGAAGAGTGGCTACATGGCAGCCAAGTACATGACTATACAGGATTGTATAATTTGATTATGATGGAGCAGATCCTAAGTAATTGTCAGAACCAGCTTTTACACCAGCACCTGGTGGACTCCGATCTGACCTCTCCACAAGAATTGGGTAAGAGGGCAGACAAGTGGGTCAGAACCAGGATTAGGCCTAAGAATCAGGGTAATGACCAAAAGAAGGATACTTCCAAGGCTCAAGAGAAGGGTGGGGATAAATCTAAAGAAAAGTCTCCCACAGGGCCCCAAAACTCCAAGGGTGGGGGTGGGTCCCAAAACACTTCCTCTGACCAGAAGAAACCTCATTGCCATGTCTGTAAACAGCCTGGCCACAGGAAAACTGATAGCAGTTGCCCCAGGAATAACAATAAGGAAATCATACCTCCAAGTAAAGCTCCAACACCTCCTGTTACTGTCAGCAGTAATCCCCCAGGTGGTGGGAGCACCCCCAAGAATTTGGGTGAGTTTACTTTTGGAGCTCAGGTGGATTCTGGCCTAACCAGGTCCCCTAACACAGATAATCTTGTCTATGAAAATGGCATGCGGTTTGCCAACTTCACTGATTGCCCAAACACTTTGAGCAAGTATAGACAGGAGCCCATCATCAATGGTCAAAAAGTTGAGGCCTACAGAGACACAGGGGCTAGTATCACTATGGTGACTGAGAATCTAGTCCCCTCAAGGCAACTTTTACCTGGTGCCACATATCAGGTGACTAACATTGATGGAGTTCAGAAAAATCATCCCATGGCAGTAGTAAATCTCAGCTGGGGAGGTGTCACTGGCCCAAAGAGAGTGGCAGTGTCAGCAAACTTGCCTGTAGATTGTCTACTTGGGAATGATTTGGAAATCTCAGCCTGGGCTGAGGTTGAACAAGAAACCCATTCTAAAATGGTAAATCTCCATGGAAAGGTTAGTAGGGCTGTGCTGGCCGCAGCCCCAATCCAAGATGTCCTTCCTGAAAAGGTTGGTAGGGCTGTGCAAGACTCAGCCCCATCTTCAGCAGAATCCCTTCCTGGAAAGGTTAGCAGAGCTGTTATGGTAACAGCCCATACCCAAACTGAGTCCCTTCCTGAAAAGGTTGGTGGGGCTGTGATGGCCACAGTCCAAACTCAAACGGATTCATGTGTTGTGAAGCCTGAAACTATGGATCACTCCACACAAACAGAGAGCATTGAGGAGGAAGAGAAATCTCCCTCCCACCAGACATTAGGAAAGGATCAGCCTCCTCAGGGAACTGATCTTACCCCTTGTGAAGAAGCTGCCCCAGAGGTAGTCAGGCCTAGCCTGGCAGAGCCCCTGATGTCAGTGGACCCTTCTAAGGTGGGACCCAGTCTGGAGCAGGTAACCTGCCCCTCTCTACCCTGCCTCAGTCAGCCCAGGGCTGCAGAGGTAAAGGAGGTCAGTGAGCCCCAAAGGGCCCCCTGTCAAATAAAACACCCCCATCAGCAGATTAGGGGCACCAAAGCTAGCAGCCCTAGCAAGGTAACAACTTTAAAAGTTCCTGAGGGATCCCCCTTACAACTAGTTAGGGACCTCCCCCAAATGGACATTGTTGGGCACAGCCAAACCGGGGGCCCCAAACCTGACCTGTCCCTCAAGTAAGCCAACAGAAGGGACCCAGCCTCCAGCTGTAGGCAGCCAGAGGTTGACCCTGAGAGCACAGTGCAACTCAGTCAAGGAAAGAAAGGCACACATGGTGGAAGATGATTGGAGGAAGCTGAGCTCTACCTTAGTGGAGCCTCACTTCAGTACTCCATCTCAAAACCAGCCTTTTACTTTGCCATAACACCCCAAAGGTAGTGATTCCCTATGGTGGAGACCCTCTGATACCCCTAGGGTGAGGGATTGCTTAGTGGACCATGAGACAGGGGGTAACCATGCTAGTGCAGGTACTTCCTTATATGGCCACTTAGGCAATATAGGCATACCTGGTCAAGGATAGCCTTATCTCCTTTCGTTTGGGGGGGGGGGGGCTATGTAGGAAGGTGGATACCTGACTATGGTTACCCCAGATTTTTTGCCCTGTGTTTAGCTGGTTTTCAACTTAGTTGGCCTGGAATCCTGCTAATCAGGGCCCCAGGCTATCTGCTCTCTCTTTAAATGGACTCCATGTACTATAGGTACATAACCAATTTGGTACTGGACACCTTATCAGCCCCTGTACAGTGCACTATAGGTGCTCAGGGCATAGGTGCATCCAAGGCCTACCAGGGGCTGCAGCATATCTTTTCCCATCCCTGGCTGGTACTTAAATCGACACAACTGGCTGTTCACACAGCTGGGGCAAGGTGGTGTACTCACCCCGTGCTTAGATATAGTATACCTATGTCTAAACCTATATCTGGACACATAGACACCTATAAGTCCCTCCTATGGCAGGCATTTACAGTCCTGGAGGCAGAGTGCTTGGTTTTATGTGAGGTGGTGCTCTAGCATGAGCTGAGCCTGTCTGCAGTGTTGGGACCAATTCCTTAATGCTGTTCCAGTGATACTGCCATACCATATACTCTTAAGTGCATTATAATCCTCGCGGTTATTGCAACTCTGGTTTGGCTTTATCAAAACATGTCGTGTTTGGTGTCATACACATTGGAATACTATCCCCTTGCCAGTCCTGGTAATGGGGATAGCATCCCACCCTTCTAGAGGGTGAAGGCATGTTACTTTACTGAAAACGCGGTTAATCCTAACCAGAGCCCCAGCATCACAAAATGGATGCTGCTGCCGCAGACACATGTCTGGCCTCCTGCTGCAGACCGAAACTTGGCAGAGGTCGCCTGGACAAAGGGTTTCCTGTCACAGGGAGGTGTCACACCACCCCAGACAGGAGATAGTGGATTGTAGCAGGGAGGGTTGAAAGAAACTAGACACTGCCTGGGGCGCACAAGGTGTCCCTGGGCAGATTCCAGTCAAACCGGTTCTGGGGCCATCCTGCCCCAGTCCTGGCGCGAAACTGGACAAAGGAAAAGGGGTGTAACCACCCCCTTCCTGGGTCCCACCCATAGGAGGGACCTAGCAGGTAATCGAGCCCCTTGATTTGACTTAAAAGTAGGAGCTGTGCAGATGCACATCAGATTATCCTGACTGAAACTTATGAAACGAAACTCTGGACCCTTCGACATCCCACTCGACGTGGAAGACTGAAGAACCTCCCTTGTGGTCAATGAGTTACCACCCTGTGCAAACAGGCACCATCCAGCACCTCGACGTTTGCTTTGTTGCAGTTCCCGCCGGAACTCGAGCGACAGAGACCGACAAGACCCAGCGTGCCTGCCTTCTAACAGCCCGATCCACAGTCCCTGCAGAGCTGAGACCTGTGGAGGCGACCTGAAGCGTGGGGCCGGCCATCTTGGAAAGACTACGAAGCGCTGACCGTACAGCATCCGAGGCTCCCTCGAAGCTGTGCATTGGAGTCTGAGAAGCTCCAGCCCCGAGCAGCTTGTGCGCCGAAGCTCACTCCTCCACACTCGACGAGTGCTATGTGGGGCCCTTTTGCATTTTCCTGCTCGACGCGTTGGTCCGGTCGCTTGCCCGTTGGCTAGTGGCCCCAGTAACGACGAACCTTTGAATTTGCTCAGCTAGTCGGGTTGCTCCAGACTGGCCCTGGCTCCACTGAAAAGGAGCACCCTCTCAGACCTTGCTGGTCCGAGTATTAGGCCATCTTCAAATCCTGCGTGGGTTGCATTTGCCAAGGCCTGTTCACTCCGATCTTGAAGCCGACACCGCCGACAGCGAGAGCCTTCGTGGGACAGCTCGTGATTCACTCCAGGACATCCTCGGTGCCCCAGAGACCACGTGGCAGCGGAGAGAAGCTACACGACATCGACCTGATTGCGCCCGACATTGCCTGGTTCCTTCCTGGTTCCTTCCTGGTCACTGGCTAGTGACCCAGACTCTGTCCCCTCATCTTTCAGGTACTCTACAACTTCGATCCACCCTTGGATCGCACCGGACACTTCTCTTCTGGACGCCTGCAGCATCTTCATCTCCAGGCACCCTAGATCTTCGTGACGAAACCTGACACATCTTTGCACCTGTGCACCCGCTTCCTGTGGGTGAGGTAACTCTTGAACACCGGTGCTCCTGTAGTGGTTTACACCTCTAGTGTCTAACTCTAAAGTTTTGTCCTTCTAGTCCAGTCGGAAGACTCTTAAAACTGTAACTCGATAACCTTTACGCACCATTGACTTTGCATTGGTGCATGCGTGTGCTTTAGGCACTGCACCCGAATCCCGCGGGCTACTCCCGTCCTAACTGCTGTTAGTCCAGTGTAGTCCCAGCGATTCACAAGGCCCTAGGCCTTACCCCTGAAAGATTAGTGATTATTATACCACTTTTTTGATATATGGTTTGAGTGGCCACCGGCCTCATCCATAACTGTGCAACTTGTGTATGTTATACTGTGCTTTTATTTAAACGCTTGTGCTTCATTGCTCATAAAGAGTAGTGGGGATTATTCTAAGAATAAATACATATATTTTGATAATATATAACTTGTGTGGTGTCCTTTCATTTGGTATTACAGGATTGCATATGGTAAAACAGCTGGCTTCACTCGCCCTCTGAAGTTAAAGCCTTTAGGCTGCTTAGTCCATGCTACCCTAGGATAGCTTGTCTATAAGGTTGACTTACAACCACCACCATAAAGGATTGTTTGGACTGATACAGGGTGCCCACAGAACTGTGGACATCATACATCAGGCCAACTTCTCACAGTAACCAGGAAGGCTTCAAGCAGGTACACACGTTCAGACCTTCAGTTCTACTCAAGAGATCTCTGCATGAGCATTTGTATGTTTATGTGTAAATATACGTATAGAGCTCAGATCTTGCTAGTAAGCATTTAGACTTTTTGCTATAGTACTTCCAATAACCAGACTTCCTCACATGACTCTTGTCTCTGAACAAAAGCAACCCAATATTATATGAATACACCTGTATCTGCCACTTTTCTAATTATGGCTAATGCCCCATCTCAATTTAGGTACTTGGTTGAGGAAAACGTAGCGTGAATATGAATTTTAATCTAATTTGCCTCCTCTGATGAGGGATCTTTTCCCTGATGACTTTTCTTGAGTTTCATGGGTCCTGCTTGGTGTCTTCTTATTCACTAAATCCCCATACTCGTAAGAGGTTGCAACTGCGTATCTTATTGTTTTGTACAGTAATTGAATAGTTGTGGTTTACAGTTTTTGTCACTGCTTGGGAAAACTACAAGGTAGCAGACGTAAGTCTGATTTGTTGCACTCCTTAATATTCTGGGTCAAATGTTCTAATTTTCTGAGATGCCCTGCATATTACGAGCCGCTTTTTAGGTCGAGCATTGATTGCTGTTGCTGTTGTCTGCTTCTAGACCTATTGTCAGCCGTATTTGGGAATGTGGACAAGAGATGGGCACAAGCACAGATTGCACCTCGTGGGCGCGCACGGCGCCGTGCCCATCTCCTGCCTCGGAAGCTCCAACACGCATGCGCATACCCAGAGACACACACACGAGCACCCATGCACGCACCCATACATACAGAGAACGCACCCCGCCCTCTCTCTCTCTCTCTCTCTCTCTCTCTCTCTCTCTCTCTCTCTCTCTCTCTCTCTCTCTCTCTCTCTCTCTCTCTCTCTCTCTCTCTCTCTCTCTCTCTCTCTCTCTCTCTCTCTCACACACACGCTCCCCCTTACCTCACCAGAGACACACACGCTCCCCCCTTACCTCACCAGAGACACACACGCTCCCCCCTTACCTCACCAGAGACACACACGCTCCCCCCTTACCTCACCAGAGACACACACGCTCCCCCCTTACCTCACCAGAGACACACACACACACGCTCCCCCCTTGCCTCACCAGAGACACACACACGAGTGCACATACACACACGCACGCATACAGAGACACCCCGCCGTCGCACACATACACACACGCGCCCCCCCGCTCCCGAATACAGTCCCACTTACCGCCAATCCGGTGTTCTGTAGCCTCCGCGGGGCTCTCCCTCGGGCATGGGAGCCCCGCGTCACCACTGGTACTCGGGCCAGGAACTCCGTGGGCGCTGATTCGCGCACAAGACGGAAGTCCCGCCCCCACGCTAGGTTTCGTTTCACTTGTTCTTATTGAGATTAGTTCACGTTCAGTCCTGGTGGGCGATAAGTGGACAAAAAGACGAAACACAAACCAATCAGGTTTAAAACTGTCGCCTGCCTCCGAGTGTCTCCTCTGACTTATAAACCAGTTGCAAATGAAAGGCACAGTGTCAGCTAGACGTAAATGCCTATATGTGTATAGCTCTCGGGTGAGGCCGATCCGTGGCACAGGGAGGAGATGTTATCTGCCCTGGATCACACAATGTCATCACAGGGAAGTCGGGATTTCAAGAGAGGTGTCCTGGTTCTGTTGTTCCGCGCTCTATTGCGCGAAGCGGGCTTTCTCGATATATTGTGACATATATTGTTTCGCAACACAACGTTCGCTCAATGGCTATGTTTTTACTCTAGCGCGTCGTCATTAAACAGTGCGGCTTGAAAAGGAGGGCTGTGAGAGGCAGGTGCTTGAATGAATGAAGCTGCTTGCATCTGTTCAGGTGGGTGCGCGCGCCCGCTGCAGAGCGGGCACTGAAATGTGAGCCATGAGAGCGCAGCGGTGAACATGTCGGTGAGTTGAAGTCGTGGTGAATGCGTCTGGCCGAGTGTGCGGCTCTTGTGAATACGTTGCAGAGTCTGCATTCTTGTGAGTGTGTCGGCTAATGTGTTACTGTAGGCAAAGAGGTACCGCAGCAGGGCCGTAACTCAGCCCCCGAGAAGCTGCGAGGTCCCAAGCCTTCAGGGGCCCACCCAGCCCAAGGCCAATGAATATCTGTGGTGTATGCTCGACCCAGGGGGCCCTCAGCACATTCTACAGGGGCCCCGTCATTTTGCTTTCCGCCACGACGCCTCAATGTTTCTGTACTCTAGCACTGTTGAGAACAGGTATTCTTGTTACCTAACTTTACTGGCACAGTGTTGCATAATGTAGTGCTAAGTGGGCACCCGTTGAATGGTGACTATTATTTAAAGTTTTATATAGCGCGAATTGGACCCGAGGCATCGGGTATCAGAACGCTTTACACGAATTGACGAGTGTGTACCAGCGGGTATATAGTTTGGTAAGTGCCATTTTGAATGTGTTTCTGAGTGTGGACACTGGCAACTGAGCACTTAGGGGAGTGTGCTGGTGGGCATGCATGCTGGTACATTTGTTGAAGCTAGTCTACCCGAGAGGATATGCCAGAGGTGTGCACTCTGTTGAATGTGTTGCAAGTGTGAAAGATGAAAATGTTGATAATTGTGCACTCTGGTGAATGTGCTGGTACGTCGTCACTATGCTGAAATTATTGATGATTGCCCACTCGAGTGACTGCAGTCTAGTGAGTGTGTTGTAAGCGTGTACTGGGATGAAAACGTTGGAAACTGAGCACTCTGATGGTTTTGTGGGTAAGTATTCACTATGCTGAAATAGTTGATGATAGCCCATTCCAGTGACTGTATTAGTAGCCAGCACAGCAGCACTCTGGTGAATATGTTGGTAATTGTGCATCCACTATGCTGATTTGTTGATGATTGGCCGTTCCAGTGATTGTATTAGTGTCCGGCACTCTGGTGAATGTATTGGTAAGTGTGCACTCTGATGCTTGTGCTAGTAAGCATACCCTATGCTGAAATTGTTGATGATTGGCCGCTCCAGTGTTTGTATTATTGACAGGCGCTCTGGTGAATGTATTGGTAAGTGTGCACTCTGATGCTTGTGCTAGTAAGCATTCCCTATGCTGAAATTGTTAATAATTGTCCATTCCAGTGATAGAATTAGTGACCCGCGCTCTGGTGAATTTGTTACCTAGTTTGCATTGCGGAGTGGGCACACAAGTGAACGATATTGCGGCGTATGTGCACCTGGGGGAATGCTTGTTCGAGCTTTCAGTATGGTGAATGTATAATCTGGTTAAATATGTCTGTGAATGTGCATTTTGTTGCATCTGCTACCGAGTGCGCAACGTTTAGTCGTCGTTGTTTAGTATGCCTTCGGGTGCAGGTGTTGAAATACACACTCAGGCCAATATGTAAGATTATGGTCTGGGGAAGGCCTTGGCGAGTATACAGATGAGTGAATGCTCGTATTCAGTCGGCTATTGATTTTCTCTCTTGCCACCGCAGGCCGACAGAACCGCCGCTGCTTGAAAAAGGTCAACTGGTAAAACAAGTACGGTGACAGCTCATTCCTTTGAATGCATCTGTTAGTGTTCATTAATGATTGCAAGGTATGAATGTACACGAAAGTGTGCTCGAAAGTAACAGCGGTAAATGCGCAGATGGCGTTAAGATCTGCACATTGTGTTCACTCTCCCTTGTTACTCTGTAGTGAGAGGTGTATGTATGTGGGGGGGGAGCAAGGGAGGAGATTTCTTAATCTACCATAAATTAGTGCACCTGGGGACAAGTTTTGTGTGTGTAGGAGTGGGGGGAGAGGCACAATACCCTTTACCCGGGGAAGTATGTCACGAACTGGGGCCCATTCTAGTGTCAGGCCGCTACCTAGACCTGGCCATTAGAGTGACCGCGGCTTTTACCGCCCGGACCGCCGACGTAGCGATGTGAGGTGGATGGCGGCGGCGCGTGGTACCGAAGTGCGTGCTGGGTGGCGTGCACGTGCAGCCGGCACAGAGAAGATGCGAGGGCTGGTTAAACTATGGAGGTGCGTGTCCGGGTTAGTTGTGGGAGGGCTGCTGGGAGAATGGAGTGTTGTGCCAAGGTAAAGGGTGGGAGTGGGCGCTCGTGAACGGATAGCGCGAGGGAGGAGTGCAGAGCCTCAGCTCCGGACCACCGCCTCCTCCCAGGCCTTCAAAAGGGACCTCAAAGTTCTCCTCCTCCAGAGACACCTCCAAAAGTAATTCACGTCCTCTTGTTATTTGGAGGAAGACTTCCCACTACTGAAAATTTCTACTTTCCATGTCCATGGAAGTGCCTTCCCAGTGTGTTCTTGTGGTTTGAGTGTCTGCCTTTTTGCAGTATTTTCCATGTAATTGTGTTTGGTGCCCTTTTGTAACATGCACACACCACTTTGCCCTTGTAACACACGGTTTGCTACCTCTCACATGTTTTTACCTTTGATACTTGCACAAGTGCCACCTTTGCCTACGTAACGCTTGTTTTTGTGCCTGAGTGTCTAGCTCTTATTGCAGTATTATACCTCAAATTATACTTTGTTTTCTCTTGTAACTGCACACTTGTCACTTTTTCCTCTTGTCACTTTTTACTACCTCATGTATTTTTGGTTGCTCACAATTTTTACTACCTCATGTATTTTGTTTGCTCACAATTGTCACTATTACCTTATGTAACGTAACGTATGCTTTTGTAATCTGTTCTTGTGTAATGTTTCTCATTATGTTTCATTTCTGTTCCTATTGTGAAGCGCTCTGACACCTTCGGGTAAAGTCCGCGCTATATAAAAATGCATAAATAAAAAAATAAAAGATGGTCGAAAGGCGTGAGAGTGGGCAGCAGGGAACGGGGGGGGGATACAGTAATGCGCAAGAAAGCAAGACAGACAAATGGAGGGTGGGAAGCCTCGAGTGGTCGGAATGTTGGCTATCTGGACAAACGCAGGAGTGACTCGAATGGACAAGAGGAAGGGACACAGTTGATGGTGGGAGGATAAACAAAAACTTGAGGGGTGGAGGTATGTCCTGTGTAGGCGGAGGGGAAAATTGATGTGGGGTAGGGTGGTGCATGGATTTTGTGTTTGATAAATGTGGTGGATGGATCCATGAACCAACCTACCAATGATGCTCCTGTGAAGACTACATGTTTCCTTTTTTAGGTCTCACCTCTCAATGCGCATGCGCATTGAGCGAGACTATAGGGGCTTAAACAAGGTTTACCTAGACTGGCGATTTGATGCTGTGCCCGTGCGCTTTTAGGTCAATGCGCAAGCGCATTGACCTAAAATGCGCGTGCACATCATCAAATCGCCATCTGTTCCCCAGCAGCACTCCTCCCACTCCTTTGAAGTGAAGCTTAGCTTCACTTCAAAGGCCCCTGCTGCTTCACACTCGCCGCTCTCCCTGCTCCGCCCCGTGTCGCATTTCTCCTCTCCCCACAGCAATGCCCTCCGTCTTCTTTTCCCCTCCCACCCTTCCTTTGATGTCCGCCGCGCGTGGCTTCTGCCTGTCACCTCTCCGTCCTTCCCTGAGCTGCTTGTTATTCCTACTTTGAGCACCGTCTTTTTTTTGTGCATGAACAGTCCTGCCGTGCTTTAACTCCCTCCCCCCTCACCAAAGAGCACGTATTTTTTTATTCTTTATTTTCAGTCTATGCCACTCTTACATCAGCATTCCACTCTTCCTCTGCCATACTTCCCTTTTCTTCCGTGCTTCTAGTTATTTTAAGGGGCATGCTACATTTTACTTTCACTGGCAGTGTTTATTATATTTTGGGAATAACATCCCTCTACATTACTTTTTATTAGGCGCATTATCCTACTGTTGTCTGCTTTATCAACATGTGTTTAATGGCATCGCTCTCCATTAAGGATCACTGATCAAGTTCAGCCTCCTCCCTGACAGTCTGTTCTATGCACATAGCTTCGGTCTTCGTGTACACCCCCAGGCCATCATGTAGTTTGTGCACGAAGCCTAACTCTTTTTGTACTGTCTCCATACATTCTCTGCACACAGCCTGACTCCCTGTCCTGCCTTTATTTATTCCAGGTGTTTTCTGCATGCAGTTGGCCTCTCATGCACACAGACTCAGTCTTCCTGTCAGCCCCCATATCCCCATGTGCTCTGTACACACAGCCTCACTCGTTGTGTACTGCCTACATGCCCACATGCGCTCTGGGCACACAGCCTTACTCCGTGTTCAGACCCCATATCTTTCACGTTTTTTCACCACGCATTTTGACTTGTGCATTTACCTACTCGTACACACAGGCTCACTGTTCATGTTCAGCTTATATCCCCCATGTACTCTCTGCACACACACTCACTCTTCCTGCACTACCTCCATGTCTTCATGTGCTCTTTGCAGACAGTCTTGCTCCATGTTCAGCCTTCATCTTTCCTAGGTCTACGCAGTTTGCTTTCAACGCACAGCCCACTGTTTGTGTACTGCTTACCCCCCTCATGCGCTCTATGTAGACAGTCTTGCTCCATGTTCAGCTTCCATCCCTCCTAGGTGTTCTCTGCGTGCATTTTGCCTTCAACACAGCCTCACTCTTCCTCTACTGCCTCCATATGCTCTATATGCACAGTCTTACTTCCTGTTCAGCCTCCATCACTCTTACGTTCTCTGCACGTATTTTGCTTTCAAAACACAGCCTCACTCTTCCTCTACTGCCTCCATGCCTACATATGCTCTATGTGCACAGTCTTACTTCCTGTTCAGCCTCCATCACTCTTACATGTTCTCTGCACGCATTTTGCTTTCACCACCACATCCACCACCACACCCACCACCACCACATCCACCGCATCCACCACATCCACCACCACCACTTCCACCACATCCACCACATCCACCACCACATCCACCACATCCACCACCACATCCACCACATCCACCACCACATCCACCACATCCACCCCACATCCACCACCACATCCACCACCACTTCCACCACCACCGCATCCACCACCACCACCGCATCCACCACCACCACATCCACCGCATCCACCACCACATCCACCACCACATCCACCATCACCTCCACATCCACCATGACATCCACCGCCACATCCACCACCACATCCACCACCACCACATCCACCACATGCACCACCACCGCATCCACCACCACATCCACCACCACATCCACCACACCCACCACCACCACATCCACCACATCCACCACATCCACCACCACATCCATATCCACCACCACTTCCACCACCACTTCCACCACCACTTCCACCACCACATCCACCACCACCACCACATCCACCATCACCTCCACATCCACCACCACATCCACATCCACCGCCACATCCACCGCCACATCCACCGCCACATCCACCGCCACATCCACCGCCACATCCACCGCCACATCCACCGCCACATCCACCACCACATCCACCACATCCACCACACCCACCACCACTACATCCACCACCAC
Source organism: Lissotriton helveticus (assembly GCF_964261635.1). Classification (NCBI taxonomy): domain Eukaryota; kingdom Metazoa; phylum Chordata; class Amphibia; order Caudata; family Salamandridae; genus Lissotriton; species Lissotriton helveticus. The sequence continues at coordinate 1,492,074,316 of NC_136063.1, forward strand.
CACTACATCCACCACCACCACCACCCCATCCACCACCACCACCGCATCCACCACCACCACCGCATCCACCATCACCACATCCACCGCATCCACCACCACCACATCCACCGCATCCACCACCACATCCACCATCACCACCACATCCACCACCACATCCACCACCACATCCACCACCACATCCACCACCACATCCACCATCACCTCCACATCCACCATGACGTCCACCACCACATTCTCCACCACATCCACCACCACCACCACATTATTTACAAAATTAAAAGCCATTGTTATTTGTAATATCAATACATCTAAGTCAAGTAATTACAACACACATTGCATTACAAATGCTATAGGTGTCACATTTGCGAAAGTTAAAACTATTGACATTGTAACTGACAAAGCTATTAATTTTGCTATTTTCAAAACCAATACATAAATAAAAAAGTGTCATTTACAATACCAATCGCTCAAACTTTCCTAATGCGAGACCTATTGCATTTCCAATGCTTGTTTTGTTGTGCAAATATAGCCTTTTTTCAACGCGGTCAAAAGTTTAATTGCTTCAGTTACTGCTAAGTTGGAAGTAAGCACAGATACTGGCTCAACTGCAGAGGATAAGCATGAGAACAGGAAAGTACATATGGAATAATAAACAATGTTTGTCTAACCAAATTGCATTAGTACCTTTTGGGTTATACAGTCTTTACCTGTTTTTATGCTGTAAGTTCGTTGATTCTGTGGTACATAGCCAATCAGATCACAGAGTAGAATCTTTAACTCTTGAATTGTCCTTAACTGTGAAATTGATGACAAATATGATTTGAAGCTTACTGATCTATTTGGTGTTTTCAGCAGTGTAAATAGGAGTCATGCTCCCTTACCCATAGTAAATCTTTATGTAGTCATTCTCAGCTGTTCATGTGAAGGCTTGCCGATGGTGAAATGTGGGGCATTGATCATACTGACATAGTAAACCCTCTATTTTTTATGTGAGGGCTGGTAATAGAGGAGCGAAAGAAACAACGGAAAGGCAATGAGGAATGTTCACCCAAAATAATAGCTTTTACATTAATGGCAATCTTAATTTGTTTTCATTTTTGGTGGGCTGTGTCTTCTCCAGATTGACTAAGCCAAAGGCTTAGCCCCGTTTCCTAGATTTGGTGTATATTTCCTGTTCATTTCCTTTGGGCGATTGTCAAAACATTTCCATTTCAATGTTTTAGTGTTGCATGCAAAATGCAATAAGAATCTACGATAGCAAACCGCTCATGTTGTTAACTTGTTTGCAAGAGCAAAGTGTAGTTCTGACATTTTAGGACCGGAAATCGATTAAGTAGCTGTTAAATCTGGGGCAGATAAAATCAGGCTTTCTGATAACAGAATACTAAAAAAAAAGAAGAATCAGAATAAAAGAACCTGACATAAAAGAAAGTACAAAACAAAGATTTTGAGAGACTTCTTTCAGAAGACAAGAAGTAGCTGACAAGTGAATTAAACAAGCATTTACAATGCAACGGTTTCGCCTTTAGAAAAGTTAGAGCTATTGGCATTGTAAATGACAAAATTTGTATTTATGTACAAAAAGTGTGAGTCCCGTTGCTCTAGGGGAAACGTGATATACAGTCCCATATCCAATGATGATTAAGACATCCACTTTCAACAGATTGTGGAACAAAATAGATCTGAACTGACGTGCATAATGCAAAGTTTGAGTTTACAGAGTACCTAAGCTGTAAGATTCATTAATACCGGCCCTCATATATGTACCCCTCTAACATTACTCAGTAATGAGAGCCCAGATTCCACTGTTGCGCAAGAGTGGAATGAAGGAGCCAGGAAGGTCCAATTACTTGAAAGTGCCTACCACCGCTCTTATAAGTATCAACAAATGCCACCTTAATGAAGCCACTGAAGACTTTACCCTTCCTTTAATGAACTCTAGTTGGGCTTCTGGGCCTAGACGAAATCTCGATAGCTTGGTATGCACAAGTGAATCGTCATTTCTATCAATCAACATTGATGATCCTTAACCACGCCCTCCATTTCACTTGCTGGTACGATGAAGCGCGCAGAATCCACTAATAAATTCAGTGCAACTCTCAAACTTCAAGTAAAGTGTCAAACAAAGGAAGTGGGTGTATAAATAAATGGCAAATCACGCAGACCTTCCTCTCCCAGCCACACTTCTGTAAATGTGTTAAAAGTCAGTTCTCTCGGATTCCATACTTCCTTTCTATAAACACTTTCTTCCAATTGATTCAATGTACACATAATTTAACTGGCAGCGTTCAAATATAGTTATTTCCAGAATATGTGTAAGGCCATATCACGACCAAATTGCATTCACTTATGAAAAAAAAATGCAAATAAAAAGTGTATGTCAAACTGCAGGCACATGACGTGTGAAGCAAAGTAAACAAGTGGCATTCGTCTGCTTAGACTAGCGAAAGCACAGTTTACATTTAAAAATTCCAGTTCCTCACACTGCAAGCAAACGAAACAGCACTCACGTGCACAGAAAAGGCAACCCACAACGTGGCCAGAAATGACTGCGATCTCAAAACCATGAAGATACCAGTCACAACAAGGCGCCGGCGGGCGTCGTGATTAAAAGGCGAAATTGTTTTCTAACACTTCAACTGCAGACAAGAAAAGCAGTGATAAAAAGGGATTTTTTTTTTAATTCATCGCTTTCGGTCATCGGGTCTCTGTGTTTATCAATTTGCATGTGGGAGTAAACTGTATAGTCCAGGTTACTTTGTATTGTAGTACATGTACTCTTACAACATACAAAAGAATAAACGGAAATGAAAATGCCAAAATGAAAAGGCAACTCAGGCACGATAAACTGCTCAGACATAAAGACTAACATTCTAGAAGAGGAGAAGCCCCTCCGTTCGGGAGGGATAGTGGAGCCATTCAGTAATGGAGTTGGGGGCAAGACGAGCCCCCGAACTCTTAAGGGCGTGGGTAACTCGTCCAGGCTGTGTGATTCTGTGATTTAGAGGGGGAAGAGGAAATCATAAAGCGTAACGAGAATGCAAGACAAATATAAACGTACGAGCCAGTGAAATAACTCACTTTTATAGACACAGAGACAGCGATGCGCCTTCCCTTGCTTCTTAAAGCCAGGCAGAGGCCGGCGTCAGTCAGTCAGTCGCAGCTTCGAGGCCGGTTGCAGCCCTGAGTCTGAAGCAGCAGCAGTTCCCCTCTGGGGCCCACACGAACCACCACAAGGAGGCGGGAGGAGAGACCAGCGCCGTGTCAACGCTGAAGGCGGGGCGGGGAGGAGGAAGTGAGTTTAAAATAGCACGCATCTGCTGTCTGGCGGATTCAAACTCTCTAAAACTTTGAGACATGGAAAAACAACAGCCCCAACTTGTCCCCGATTCCCCCCCCCCCCCCCCGAGCTATGACAGCCGAGTCTGTACCTGAGCAGCTTGGCAGGGCCTTCCTCACAGCATCGAACACAGACAGTGGGAGGGCGGGAGGGAGTTGGCACGGACAGTGGGCGGGCGGGCGGGAGAGAGAAGGCAGGACAACGGGAGGGAGGGCGGGGGAATCACAGCATCGAAAACATACAGTGGGCGGGCGGGAGGGAGGTGGCACGGACAGTGGGCAGGCGGGCGGGAGGGAGAAGGCAGGACAACGGGAGGGAGGGGGATAAACAAGATGTTAAGAAACCAGGTTGGACAGCATCGAACACGGACAGTGGGCGGGAGGGAGGAGGCACGGACAGTGGGCGGGCGGGAGAGAGACGACTAAAAAAAACAAGGGAGAGAGGGAGGGCGAGGACAGGGGAATGAATGGACGGGGTTGGGATGGGAGTGCGTGTAGGGATTCGGGGGCGTGTTTTTCGTGCTCTCCCTTTCCCATTGGCTGGAAGGTAAAATTCCAGCCAATGGGAAGAGGAGAGGGCGGTACTTAAAAAGACACGGAAACGCCCCCGAATCGCGTTTTCACGGGGAGAAAGTGATTGACGCTGATGTCTTCCAATGGCTAGCCTCCATTTACGGAGCTAGCCAATGGAAGACAGAGGCGGAACCAAAGCCCCATATCTAGGACATAAGATTTCGCCCTGGGCGGAGCAACTGCTATGCAGTTGCTACGGCCAGGGCGAAACCTAAAAACCAAACAAAAAAGTAAGGCAAACCGCAATTAAAAGCAAAACGTATTGCTTAGGAGAAAGTAAAAAATTGCCATTTAAGAACTTGTGGAAAGCAGAACATTTAAACAAGCATTGGCAAAGCCAATAGGATTTGTCTATGCAAGATCTATTGGCTTTGTTAATTTTCTTTTGTAAATTTTGCGCAATCGTGCGAGCTGCTGTGCTACATAGCTTAAAGTTCAGAAAAAAATATATAGTGGCCGGAAAAATAATAAATTGTTAAGAAAATAAAAAAATTAAAAAGAGGAAAAACTAAAAAAGTACGAAATTGTGAAGGAATTGAGAAGCAAAATCAAAAGAAACTATGAAAACACGAAACTACCAATATCGCTAGATTTCTTTTGCTTTGATGACAGCAAATTATCAATAGGAAAGCTTGAGAAGAGATGGCAGTCTTTTAACTACCCAGCCGATATTGTCTCTCAATCCTGCAGACAGCCACACATAAAGATCTGCTTCTATCTCACAATTTTACATAGTTTGCCATTGTAATTTCTCCTACAAGCAGTCATTAATTTGCCACTGCCAAACACGATTGGTTTCCACTCCCTTCAATAGATTCTTTGTTCTGAATATTTGTCACCAACAGTGATAAATGTTTCTAGGACAAAATTATCAAGATCAGTGATCAACTTCTAGACTTCAGTGGTCCTACGTCAGTAACTCTCCTACCTCACTACAACATTTTGACCTTGTCTTCTTTCTCCAACTTTTATATTGATAACTTCCTGAACCGCAAACAAATCTACTCGGCAACTTCTTCAATGAAATCGTCCTCAAAACTAGACAGCCTTATACCAGATAATTGTATTTATTGATATAGCATTCACTACCCCTGATGAGGCGTTGAAGCACTTTTCAGTGAGTAACCCGCTACTCCGGAACCTAAAGTGGATTAGTGGTGGAGTAGTGTAGGCAAATGAAAAATTTCCTAGTAGACACAAAGGAAAGTTTCAATTCTATTATGGACTCAGCGCCGAGGATAATGCTCTACTTTCTTTTTTTTTCCAATCACCAGCAGCATTCAACTTTAATAGAAAAAAACTCTCTTTCCCATGGAACATCGGGAAAGGCCAGTCCCAAAGGTGAGCCAATCAGCAGCTGTATATGTCCTGAAAGGTCCGGAGCTGCTGGGATACTTACTCTTTCTTGACTGCGATCATCCAGCCGTCATCGAATTTAACTAGTCCGTTTTGGTAGACTCTGAACATAAAAGAAGCCAAAGGATATCGAGATGAACCAGAACTTAATGACCACAACGTTCACCAAATAATAGTACAGGAGAAAAAGGTCGAAGATTAGAAAAACCCAATGCCAACTGAACTGTAAATCCATGTGGAAAAAGACCATGCTTTACAATGAGAACTGTGAGAATACGTATACCATACGGAGTGCTGATCCATAGTCGAGGGTGGGTGATGACTGAATCCTCAGGAAACTCCAGGCGGGAATAATCCTCGCCTCTGAGTCCTTAATAGAATTGAAACTTTCCTTTGTGTCTACTAGGACATTTTCCATTCTATGGCAGGACCGGAGGCGAGGATTATGCTCGTTCAAAGCTTTTCCACCACCAGGAAAACCTTTTAAACATAGTCTGATGACCAGTAGCGGCATTGATAATATCTTCGAGGAGTTCCCCGAGATAAAAGGCTTCTCTAACTAAGTGAGCACTGAAGTGTGAAGTATCAATGCCTGCTTCCCGCATGACCCATTTGATCCATCTTGCTATGGTGGGAGAAGAGACAGCCTTGAAGGGTTTCCTAAGAGATCTCAGCAGCTGGTTCATGCCATGGGGGCGATATTCGTCAGTCATGCTCTCGTAAGCCTTGAGGCAACGCACACACACAATTTAGGGTGTTTATCAAAAGCCGGGTACGAGATCACCCCAGAATCCGACTTAGTACGGCGGGAAATATGGAAAGTAACTCCTTGAGGGGTAAACGCCCGACCATGGAGATCCAGGGCTCTCACATCAGAAACCCTCCGACAGGAGACCAATCATAGAAGCATGGCCAACTTCGCCGAAAGCTCCTTAGGGGACAGGTACTTATTTGAGTGGCAGGACTTACAAAAGGGATAGCACCTTGTTGATGTCCCACAATTTAGAATATTTAGGTAAAGGTGGCAGGGATGAGCGAATGTCTCATCAGTTTGCAGACAAACAGGTGCTCCCCTATAGCGTTACCCTGCACTGGGTCGTGGCCCGCTGAGATCGCCGATCTGTAAGAATTAATCGTGTGGTATGCCAAACCCTCCGTGGCCCGGGAGGCCAAGAAGTTCAAGATGTTGATCACCTCACATCCCACAGGATCCTGATCCCGGCCAAGACACCAACCCACTCATCTGGCCCAAGCAGATCTGTATCGTTTGTTGGTGCTGTTTGCCCATGCTGCTTCCCGGATGTTTTGAGCTTCTCCTGATAAACCCCGGAGTCTCCAACAGTGCCGGAAATCCGCCAAGCCATGAGGGGCATCGGCAGGACCAGGGGATGAGGCTCTCCCTGGGGATCCAGAAGAATCATATGATCGTGGGGAAGAAGGATCGGAGAATCCCAGGAAAGTTCCAGAAGAACTGGAAACCATACTTGTGACCTCCAATAAGGCGTGTTCAACACTATCTTCGCCTGCTGTCTGCGGACCTGAGCTGAGAGGCACATTATAATGACGAACGGGGGAAAGGTAAAACCCTTCTCCGCCGACCAATCCTGAAGGAAGGCATCCGCCGCCGCTAGAGGGTCCGGCTTCCAACTGAAAAATCTGGGTAGTTGGTGATACAGGCGAGAGGCAAAGAGATCCCCAGAGAAGGGGTCCCAAAGGGCGTGTAGTCTCTGGAAGACTCTGGTATCCAATTGCCAGAGGCTCACATTCGACCACACCCGGGAGTACCAGTCCGCTGCCACATTGGATGCTCCCGGAATGTACTCCACTGTCACAGACACGTTGTTCTCTAGGCAAAAGGTCCAGAACTCCTTGGCCATATCTGCTAGCTCCTTGGATTTCGTGCCCCCCAGGTGGTTTATGTAGCGGACAACTGACACATTGTCCACCTTGAGAAGGACATTGCAGCTGATTCTGTCCTTTGTCCAGCACTTGATGGCAAAGGAACCTGCCAAAATTTCAAGCAATTGATGTGAAAAAGTTGCTCGTCTGCGGACCACTTTCCTCCTGTAAAGGAGTCCCCACAACGCGCTCCCCAGCCCGACCTGCTGGCATCTGACTTTATGACGATGTCCAGAACCGACCCAAAAATGGCCCTCCCGTTGCAAGCCTCCATATGGTCCAGCCGCCACTGCATCTCTAACCTCACCTCGTCTGTGAGAGGAACAAGCTCTACATACTGCAGGCCCTTCCTGAAGTGAGTGGCCTTTAGCTGTTGAAGGGCTCTGTAATGGAGAGGCCCGGAAAGATAGCTTGGATGGAGGATGATAGAAGACCCACCACCCTGGCAACTTGCCGGAGAGAGACGGTGGAGCGGGCTAAGGTTCGTCCCAGCTCCCGACGAATTTTGGAAACCTTCCTGGAGGGAAGACTCAAAGTTTTGTTGGCAGAGTCTATGACAAATCCTAGAAACGTAGTTTGCTGGGCTGGGATGAGGAGGGATTTCTTGTAGTTGATAATGAAGCCGAGGTTCTGCAACAGAGCTACGGTTCTCTGCAGCTGGTCCTTAAGCAAGGTTGGAGAATGAGCCAGCAGAAGGATATCGTCTAGATAAATAATGAGGCTTAAGCCTCGGGCTCTGAGGTATTCTACTACGGGCTTGCGCACCTCGGTGAAGCACTAAGGTGCGGAGGAGAGGCCGAAGGGGAGCGTTGTGAACTCGTAAACCTGTCCTCTCCACTGAAACTGAAGGAACCTTCGGTGCGGAAACAAATCGGAATGGATCAATATGCGTCCTTTAAGTCGAGCCACACCATCCAGTTGTTTGGGCGCAGGAGGTCGCGCAACAGGTGGATCCCCTCTATTTTGAAATGGCGGTACACCAACCAGCTGTTGAACTCCAGATTGATTACTGGTCACTGACCCCCGTCTGTTTTGTCCACGTTGCTCAGAAAACCCCTTGGATGGGGGGGAGGAGCACACAATTGCCCCTTTGTGTAGGAGATCTTGAACCTCTTCATCTACCAGGACATTCTTGCCTGACGTAAAGACCAGGGGGCGGGGGGGGGAGTTCTGGAGAAAGGTAGCCAACCTGACAAATATTTCAGGGGTGATCGACACCTTGCCTGCCATGGTGGGACGTGGGCACCCGCAAACAGGCCCTAACCTCCTTTTCTAGGGGCTTCCTCATGCGGCTTGCTACAAATTCAGCCACCTTGTCACCCGGGATCCATTCTGAGGAGTGCGGGTGCAGGAGATCCTCCAGGACTAGCATGTCCGGTGGGGGCTCCGTTACACTCACGGAAGGACACCAGGGCCTAGAAGGGCCCAGCTCCTCCAGAGACTCAGTGGGGGAATCATCACCATCGTTGTCCCCCCCCCCCTCCTTCCCCCCCTTCCTGGGGATAAAGGGATCACCTCCTCTACTGGTTCTATTGGCCCCAATGAAGGACGGGCCAAGAAGCCATTTTTAAGGTGTTCAAACGCCACCAGATCTACTGCAGAGTCTTGCATAGTCTTGCTTTCGTTTAGGGGGGTGCGGGGCGGAAGGTAGTTCCTCAGAGGGTGGTCCTCCTACATAGGAAAAGGCTACCTGCATAATACGCCTCTCAAAGGGCCCCATAGCTACAGCGACTGCCTGGTGGATGAGGCATCCACCGCATCGCAAAAGTTATCATCTAGGGTCAGAACCTGAAAGGTTTCCTCCTCTACACAGTCCCCTTCCATGGCAACTAAAGGCCAGCAAATGTGACAGACCCTGAGGTCCAAAAAATGAAGTGAACCAGAGGTTCCGTGAGATTGTCGGGTCTGAAAACCCTGGATTTTGGCCTGCGCAAGTGCAAGATTAAGGGTAACTAAACCTGGGGGCCCAACACCCACTGATCAAGGGGGTAATGAGAAAAAAATATATATATGCCCTAGCGGCTGTCAGCGTCACCGCGGAGCCCGCCAAAACACACAGCCGCGAAAGGAGCGATGAGGGACGCTCCCGCGGCAGGACAAACGCGCATCGAGAGAGCCGCTAGTCAGAGAAAACCAAGCGCGCGCGCTACCTTACAATCATCCAAAAAGCGCTCGCGTTGCCACAAACATTGTCAACAATTAACGATTTAAATGTACAGTGTCACAAAACCATTAGAGAAAAGAAACGCGACTTAACTGCTGGTGGAGCAGGAAAATAAAGAGGAAGTACCCCAGCAGCCCCGGTCCTTACAGGATGTATACAGCTGCTGATTGGCTGACCTTTGGGACTGGCCTTTCCTGATGTTCCATGGGAAAGAGAGTTTTTTTTCTGTTAAAGTTGAATACTGCTGGTGATGGAAAATAAGGAAAATGGAGCATAATCCTCTCCTCCGGTCCTGCCATAGAATAAAAGTTGTTTATTGGAGCGGTGGACATGTGAGTCTGTTAGTTCGATTGAATAAGATAAAGGAAGGATAGAGAAAGGAAGAGTCTAGAAGGTGTTATTTGGGAGATCATAGTAGTAAAATGGGGTTTAGGAAGAGTCAAAGGAGGGATAGAGGAGGGAAAAGTCAAGAGGTATTTTACCAATATTTGCTCGCAAGAGGCCTGCCTGTCTGATTAGCCCAATTTCAATACTGCTAAAAAAAAGCTCACCCCTACCCCACATAATCTCTAGATCCAGGCCTGATCTCAAATATGCTATGTTTATTTTTATGTATTGATATTTCCATAGTGAAAACTGGGCCGTTAGTTGATACAAGATTCTGTACATGATATTAAAACTGGCGTTAGAATCCAGATCTCAAGGTCCAAAAGTCAGAGGATCAGCCACTAGACTGTGGTAAAATTATTGAGGAAGTGGTGAACCTCCAAATGCATGATGGCATCTCGAAGAGCAGCCTTCTCTACAAATATCAGTTTTGCGTACAAACTGAATGCAGTATGGGGTGGATACCTGAAGGGTCGGAACGATATAAACAGCTGCCCGCCTCTTGGTGTCTTTTGAGACTGCCAACTTTCAGATCAGGCTCTATTTTCTTTCCATGTGACTGGTTACTTTAGATTGCTTGCTGAACTGGTTTTCTTCCTTTAAGAAAGGTAGAACTGAATTCATTCAGCTGCAATCCTGATCTCATACAGTCTGTGTTCCCACAAGAATTTGGAGTTTATCACAGCTGAAATCTTTTCCCTGCTCTCGTTCTAAATGTGCTGGGGACACAGACTGCAGGAGATGGTGTCTACTGATCAATATGCAGGGGATACCCAGTTAGAATACATCCCTTTATAAAATCAGGAAATTGATGCTGGGTTTCTCCCTAAAATTTAATTCCAGTAAAACTTGAAATGTCACTCTTTCACACTGGTAAAGTCCTCCTTGACCACAAATATTGAATTGTGTCTAGAACAGTGCACACCCCTAGACATTACCCCATTAGCATTAGCCCCGTAAGATTTCCTAGTGTTCACAGTGATGCCCATTCAAGATGGCATGGCCAAAACTACAAAGGCTTCAATGTATCCATTAGACTTTATCAAGAAAATCAAAACGCCCATCCGTGCAAGGGCATGGTGCAAGACGCATTACCAGGCAGATTATTCCGCCTGTGTGAGCAAAGTCAAACATTTCATGCCGAAATCAGGCAAGCCTGCTGCATCCATTTACCCAGCAACATTCATAATGCCTACACAAACCAAGCGTTTTCATTGTTGTCAAAAAGTTATCAGGTTCCCTTTTGCCTGTCTTCTCTGTCCCAAAAAAGTCCAAGGATCTCTCTCTGCTTTTATAGCAAGGTAAGGCTACATTTAAGCTGTTGTGCACTGGTATTTCATCTTCTGTCAGAGGTAAATTCATGGGAGTAAATACTTGGTTCTTTCAAGGAAATTCTGTTAGTATCAATGTTCTTTTCATCAGCTACATCACTGCATCTGTCTTTGTCCATGTTTCACGAAATACATGCATTTAGTTCTCTTGTACCATCCAGCATTCCCTAGCTATCACAGTCCAAATCTCCTTTTCCGGTACAAATAGTAGCAACCACATTAAACAACATTTGGTGTGAAGGGCGCAGCCAAATGTTTTCATGCCTGGAGCAAGTGTGTCTGAGGTAAATGAAGTATCACTTGCAGAGCTTAATGATCTAAGTAGGTTTTCCTTTACACCTTTACATAGACTTCATTAATCCACAGTCCTCTGTTTCAAAGCTTGTTCATAAGTTTATTTATGGAAAAGTCCAAATACAGACCCCCAAACAACACGTGTTTCGAGGAGAATCCTCTTTCTTAAGGCTTATGTTTCGTGGTACTTTTATGTTCAAATCCTAACATAACGGTAATTGTGGTAAAATTCTTCTGTTTCCGTAATACCAGTTTTTGGACTTTATCCCATTTTAATTCATCTAGTTAAGTGTAGTTGTGAGGTATCCCTTGTTCTGGCAGTATCATCTCAATTTCAAATGATTATCTCCCCCACATATTAAGTACCAGGATAACGAATTTCCTCAGGGACAGTTTCAATTCCAAACTTGGGTTAATTAAATAGATGTAATGGTTTTAAGAAAAACCTCTTTGGCACTTCATTTAATAAGAACTCACCATTGGGGTTTGGTTCTGGAGGATAAGGCACTGGACGATATTTCCGGTTTACCCCTATCTGTGGCTTAACACGGGTAGAGCTTGCACAGTTATATATGTAAATACATGTGCATTACAAAGGTTAAACTCTGACTGATCAATGTGTTAGATTCTTGCAAGTGCAGCAAATATGCATTTGCTTTTATAATGTCAAGGGCATTGCTTTTGACTCATGGGTTAATGGGCAGGAACTGGTTTAATCTGCTCTTTACCTTTTGGTTTCCAGTTTTAACACTTGTCTGCATTAGGCCTAAGAAATCTGAGTAATTGTGTAAATGTTGTGTTTCTCTTCTTACAAGAAATAACAGAAAATTATGCAGGCACGCCTTTTAGTAATGAAGATTAATGCCCCAATTGTGGGTTCAAATAATTTTTATTCGTATAAGCATCAGACACATCTGGTTCAGATGATGGTCAACAGAGTATGTTCGGTCAACCGATCAGCAACTCTCAACAGCGTTTGGTAAAGGCTTAGTTGTGCCCGTTTAGCGCCCAATTCTTTTAAATTTCACCACTGTTGTATAAGTTGAAATTCTGGGGTTCTCGCTCTACTTTTTAAACTGTTATGTTGTTACTAAAAATGTTATAGAAAAAACGGAATTTGGGTCTATACTGGGGAGAATGTTTTGGGACTGTTGAGTTTTTGCTGCTATTGTGTCGGAGTGTGTTATACTCCTTTCCTCTGCATTTTTACATTTGCGAGGCTAGTCCCGGCCTGCAGCCATCTTGGACGTGCCTCGCACCTTCTGCCTGCAGCGCTCTAGTCGCTGCACGTCGCACACCACTTCAGCCTTCCTCCATTTAATGGCCCCGCCTCGGATGTGCAGCGAACACGCGCCGATGGCGCGCCTAAGGCAAGCCTGTCTGCGCCAAGTCAGTGCCCAGGGCCAGAAACGCTGTCCGTGAGGGACCTTTAAGCAGAAAGGATAACCATTTGTATAGAGAGTTCCTTCTTCATTGTAGACCACCTCCATGCCCCACATAGTGTTGCCACCCACCATTGTCTAGTATGTCATTTATCTGCCCGGACTGCGGGTTCAGGCTGACTGGTGTTTCTTCTCGGAGCACTTTGTTTTAAAAAAAATCATTACCTGGGCCTCATCCCATTAAGGCCTGATTAATGGCATATCAATGAAGAAGCACTATGTGGACATTTTTAATCTGGTTGCCGATCATTCTGTGGACTTTCTTTTAATTACTGAAACGTGGCTGGATGTTTCATCAGACCCTATCGTTACTCTGGCCACTCCGCCCGGCTATAAATTTCATCGGGCGGATCACCTAGTCGGTAAGGGAGGTGGCCTTGCCATTATGTGTAGAGCAAATTGGGTTCTTCACAGTGAACCTACTAGCCTTTGGGGTGATTGTGAAGCTCTAGATTTTAGTGTGGAGCTTTCCGCCCATTTCACTTTGGGTGGGTCCCTTATCTATCGGCCCCCTGGTACACTGAAGGGCTTTTTGAATGCATGCGGTGACGCTCTTACAGAACAAGCTTTGCGCTTCTCTCACTATGTGATTCTTGGGGATGTTAATCTCCATCTGGACCATCAAGAGGCCTTGGAATCGGCTGCCTTCCTCGATGCACTTCAAGCTGTCCAATTAAATCAATGGGTCACATATTCGACCCATGAAGCGGGGTCATACGCTTGATCCCATCTGCTCATATTTTGATACCCAGATGGATAAACCCCTGCCGGTTTCTTGGTCGGAGCACTTCCTGGTCTTTTTTTCTTGGGAAGTGGTGCGGCCAGCTCAGGCAGCGGGCTGCCATCATCCTCCGGCCTGTAGCAAAATTGACCCCTTCAGTTTATTAGCTCCTTGGCTGCCTCCAGACTCCCCCCCCCCCACCCCCACCCCAAGATAACTTAGAAGGATATGTTAATGGGTTTAACTCTTGGATCTCAGATTCAGTATCAGCTTTGGCTGCTCCTTGCCGATCCAAGCTGGCCAGAGACTCACCCTCCAATCCATGGTTTTCCCAGGAGCTGAGGGACCTCAAACATGAATGCAAAGTTTTGGAGCGGACTTGGCTTTCTGGGGGCTACAGCCCTGCATCCAAACTGGGCTAAACAAAAAAGTTATGACTCTTCCATTGTCGCCGCCAAAAGTCTCTACTATGCCTCACGGATTGATTTGGCTAATAATAATTCAAAGGAGATACTTGCTATAGTCCAAAATGTCATGGCCCCCTGCGCTTTAGTTCGAGCAATGCCTGCCTCAATCACCTGGTGTAACACGCTTTCCCATTTTTTTGTGGACAAAATAAGTAGCATTCAAGCTTCTTTTTCTGCTCAGGCGGAAAGACTTACAGTTACCACACCGGGTCATCCGAGTTCTGGCTTGGCTAATAGGCTGTCAACTTTTGTACCGGTTGATCCATCGGACACTTTAAAAATTCTTAAAGCTTTGAAGTCCCGATCCCCTAAGGACCCTTGTGCAGCCTGACTCCTTGCCGCCGCTACGGACATTATTAATCAGGAAGGTAATCGAATTATTAATATATCCCTCAGTGATGCTATGCTTCCAACACCACGGAAGCAGGCACTGATTCTCCCTCTCCTCAAGAAGCCGTCACTCAACCCTGCAATACCCGGGAATTATAGGCCAATCTCGCTTCTACCTAGTTTAGCTAAGGTTTGCAAGAAAGTAGTCACCAATCACCAACCTATGGTGAGGTATTCGGCCTGCTGCATCCAGCTCAACCTGGCTTTCAGGCGGCCTACAGTACGGAATCAGCCTTGGTAGAGGTGGCGGAGGCAATTAGAGAGTGTTTGGGTGCCAGCGGGAGGGCTGCATTGGTTATGCTTGACCTCTCGGCGGCATTTGCCACTATGCAGCATGCTCTGCTCCTTAATCGCCTTTTGGAAATTGGCGTCTCTGGTTCCGTCTGGGGTTGGATCCGGTCCTTTCTCGAAGCCCGCACGCAGCAAGTCTGGCTCCCTCTGTGTGCTTCGGAGCCTCAGCAGCTGGCCCCGGTTGTCCCGCAGAGATCACCCCTTAGCCCCCTTTTGTTCAACATCTATGTTTCGCCGCTGGTCTTTTTAGCGGAATCACTGGGGGCTACGGTGATGGCCTATGCCGATGATACCCAACTTCTGTTCTCTTGGGGAAGAGACGATGAATCGGTCCAGTCGGCACAACACTGTCTTGCCTCTGTCTTCCATTGGCTGGCCCAGGCTGAGCTGAAGAGCAATGAAGGGAAGTCCGAGGTTCTCTTGTATGGAACTTTTCCGATCGTCTTCAGAGCTAAGCTGTGGCCTCCGGGTTTACCCCTGCCTAGTGCAGGGAATAATACTGCACAAAATCTAGGGATTTGGTTCTTTGAATTTCTGGACACAACTTAACAAACTTGTCGGGACATGCTTCAGTACCTTGAAGGCCCTGAGAAAATGACTTCCCTTTCTCCCAAGACATGCTAAGGAAACAGTGTTTCGCGCTTTAATTCTATCTTGCCTGGACTACGCGAATGCCCTGTATGTGGGCATTCCTGGTTACCTTTTATGTAAGTTGCTGGTTGTTCAAAACTCTGCCGCCAGACTCCTGTTTGGCCTGTCAAAAAGGTGCAGTGTGCGTGCGCATTTGCACTCCCTGCACTGGCTCCCCGTGGAGGTTTGAATTCAATTCCAATGCCTTTCCATTGCCCACAGGGCCCTTTATGGTAAAGGCCCGAGGTATCTCCAGGATAGATTTGTCTTCTACTCCCCTGCTAGGCAGCTGAGATCCTCCTCTTAACTCTTGTTGCAGACCCCCAGATTCAAGCGCCACAGATTGGGCGGCTGTTCGCTTGTCAGGAAAGCTAGTGCAGCCTGGAATGCTCTGCCTTTGGCGCTTCGGAGCATTCTGGACCATGCGATGTTCAAAAAAAGTATAACATTCCTATTTTAGATGTTTTCTTGGTACTGTCTACCTTTACCTCTGCACGTGCTGGGACACTCTGTCGAGTAGCTGAGCGCGATACAAATGTATTTAACATAACAAACATGAAGAGAGATGGTGCGGCATGCAGTGCCAATGAGGTTAGGGAAAAGTATTGCATCACAATAGCATACATTAGCATGTCAATACATCATCACAACATGCCTGTTATATATTTTGGGTAAATCCCTACCCAAGAGCACAGTATCAGACCGCGAGCGACTGCCGCTGTTCCTGTTACTTTGCATTTATTGCTATTTACTTAACACAAAATGCATCCTCGGGTCCATTTTGGACGAGAGGGTGCCTTTAGGGCTAAGAAATAGCGTATAATCCACAGTTATGCTCCTTGTATAATTCCATGTAATTTCACGTCATTTATCTGTAATTTCACGAATTATACGCTACAGCAAATTACACAGATTACTCCCACCTCTAGTCTTCATCTGTCACACATGAAACCTCGAACCCAAAATTATTACCTACACACCCACATCTGAATCTTCTGCAACCTAGTGGTGCTACTTTTTTCCCAATCTAACATGTACATTTCTGCACAGGGATTTATGTATAAATATAGTCCATACTGCTCCCCCACAGCTCTGTTTCGTTCAGCTGTATTTATCTTCTCTGGCAGAACGGCTGCCACTCACTGCCACACACAAGACAAGCCTATTCATTGGTTCTCCTTTGTTAGGTCCTATGACGCAAAGAAAAGTTTTTTTTTTGCTGTCGCAGTACGATTGTATTGCAGCAAACGTGTGCACTTATATAAAAAAGCATTTGCAATGCAAACAGGTCTCGCATTTACGCGAGTCTGAGCTATTGGCATTGTAAATGACAAAGCCTTTTATTTATGTTTTGGTATTTAAAACATACATAAAAGGCATTGCCATTTATAATGCTAGTAGCTTAAAGTCTTACAAATGCGAGACCAATTGCATTCAAATGCTTGTTTGTAAAAGCACCCTATGCTGCGATTTTACTTTAATGGCAGCCACGCCCCTTTCTTTAGATGACCCGCATCCAGAGAAAAACACTCGTCTGCCATTAAAGTGAAAACGTGGTATGGGGCGCTTTTACAAATAAAAAAAAAATACAAAAAGGCTGTTTGTCAAGTTGAACAACAAATGAGAGCAAGACAATATATTAAAACCATAAAACAACAATTTTCAAATTCAATGTTTCGCCTTGCCCAAACTTCTTCATAATGCAGGCATAGCTAAAGACATGGAAGTCCGATATTTGGGCAGAGAGTTGGCTAAGCAAGTGGACAGGCGTATTTATTACATATCTTCACTTGCTCTGCTTCCGCTTGTCCGAGCCTGCTTGGCCTTTGATGTATTCCTAAATATTTTGTATTTCTCCCTTGACACCAGCACACTGTAACTTCCACAGAGCAGGTTTTAGCACTAAGCAAGAACCAGCACTATGCACTGGTGGGCACAATTATGCCAGACGTGCGCGGAAAAGGTTATGAATTCCTGTCATAGTTAGGACACACATTTGATTTTCGGGTGTCAAGGATGTGCCCAGTGTCGAGAATCACAAACAGTGTGAAATTAAAGTTTCCAATATGCCAGAAATTACCACAATTCTGCCAGCATAAATATGATACTAAGTATGGAGATGAATATACAATGCATGCCTACAATGTGCTGCCGATTGCCAACTTAATGCCAGGGCCACTATTAAACTATGGGTGTGCTCCACTGTGACATGGATGCACATAATATATCAAGAATTAACATCTACTTAGTCTAATACTTCGCCAAAGATAGGTGCCATCATACCATGGATGCCCACAATATGCCCGCGATTACCACCATTATGGTAGGGTTACTTTGCACATATGGGCAGTGGGCACACTGCTCAAACCCACTCCACACACACGAGCACAGGACGTGCACACTAATACAGCATTGTTGCACGTGCCATTCATACCCTTTTTCTGCAGCTGTCCAGAGAGAAAGGAAGGAGAGGAGGGTGGAAGTGCGTCAGGCATCCCGGGGTAGGGAATAAGCATGAGATCCTAGTCCGGCCTGGAGTCCTTCATGATACTCGAAAGTCAGTCCTGCAAACCAGTAGCTTCACTGCAGGATTTCTTTACCAGCTCCCTTTCAGCTGCAATGTCAGCACAGGGTAGCTTGGGTGTACACTTGCAAAGAGGGTGGAGGTTTTTCCACCGCCCATAATTAAGTCAGTAAGGTTCTGTATCACGGCCACTAAAGTGAAAGCGGCCCGAACTGTTAAAGCAGACTGCCATATGATTTAAATAAATACATTACTAAAATCATGCTGCGATGTCGTGGGTGGAATACGGGAAGATCGATAAAGAAAATAGTGCTCACCGACTTATAAAGCAGACCGTGTAACGGCACAAGTAAAAAGTGAAGTCGTTGCGGGAGGTTACAAATGCAGACAAGTCGGTACCAAAGCGGGACTATTCAGCCTATTTACAAATGAAAAGCAACAAATTTGCAAAGACAGTAACAGGAGCCAATTGAAAAAATGGGCGTGAAATGAGCGGAGCTTTTATGCCATTTTAGCATACCTCGCAGAGCAGCCCATGTGCTGCCCAGGCTCGACCTAAAAAGCGGGTCCAAGCGCCTTCTGTGTAACAGAAATATGAATGTGTTCATGGGAAGAGAAATAAATAAGTCCAAAAATGGATGTTGGGTATACAATGTTAAATAAAATCAAGGAAAGTCCAAGTTATGTACACGCTTCACCGAAAATGCATTCAGATGAGCAACATTTTACAGAGCAATGCAAAGTATTTGCATTTCCGCCAGAGCTTAACACTTTTGCTAATGTACATATATTCATTGCTTGAGAAAGATCAGAAGACATTTTACATGTTGAGATTAAAAAGAAATATCTGCCGGTAAAAGTGCACTTTCATAATTGACCAAAACTTATAGGAAAGGTGGGAGCGAAAGGAAGGAAATTGGGGAGAGCGCGAGGAAGAAGAGATAGAAAGAAGAGAGATGAATAAAGCGATGGAGGGATCTAGAATTCTAGCTGTAGCTGTATTTGCATATCGAAGCCTGCATATTTCAAAGTCGTGGTGTGTAATTTCGCTCTGTTTAAAAGTTCTGCTCCATTGGCTCGATTTCTGAATAACTGTGGCTGCTGGTTTCGCTGGGTTTTCGTTCACGGTTTTGCCACACACCCTCTTAAACGACATAACAGCAGATGCTTTTACCATATGATACCTTAAACCGAAGTCTAATTTTCCATGAGGGCAATATGTTGGCAAAGTCTGGTGAGTACGTTTATAGAAGAGTCATAGCCCCTCTCAGTCAAACTAGGACACCTTGTCAGTGATACACACGCCTAAAATAATTTGCCCAATTTTGGAAATGTTGCATTTTGGGGCACTCCAAATTGAAACAAAGCATATTTTTTTCCCCTTCATTCAGTATAGGGGAGGGGCATCAGTGCCACACAAGTGAGCTGCTGTGCAACACAGTCCATTCAGAAGGGCGACTGTATAAGTTCCAACATTGATTTCCACTAATTACTATTTTTATTCTTATTCTTAATGTTGTTATTACTTTGAAACATACGTTCTTTGTATGATTGTGCTTCACAACATATTCACTGTCACTTCCTGTGATGACTATCGTGACAGAGAGTAAGTGACATTTCTTTCTTGCAGTGATATTCATGTCGACCCTTAAGCGGATGGAACAATTGTAGCCTTGTCCCCATTTTAAAAGGTAGGGCCCCTCCTTGTTGTAGTGGACAGTCCACAGGCTTTGAACAATGTGTGGCTGAAATACGCTAAACCACTTTCAAATTTCATAGAGAAAGCATTTCCCCATTGGAGCAACCTATTCAACCAACATGCTGGTGAAAAATGGGGTGTGTACCAATTGCTTTCCCACACTGGGTAGGGATTTGCACTTACTATTTTCTAATTCATTTTTCAGACTGGGGATTGATCTGCAAAATGTTGATTGTTGCTCACAAACCTATGAATTTGTTAGTGTTCATCGATTTTTTTAGGCAACAGTCTTTCAACTTTCCAGGTCCCTTACAACTGGTGGGTTGGCGACAAGACAAAATTCAGTCGTGGGGAGGGGCTATATTAATACCTGCTAACCTGAGTAGTGCGTCTTGTCCTCAAAATTCAGAGGCCTCCCCCAAAGGGCGGAGATTTTGGGATTGTGGTCTCTCTTACTCTTCTTACATTTACGTCATATTGGCAACAAAAGTTGTGTGGCACACGTGCTTACCATGAAGTGCAAAGTTTTTTTTTAAAACATATTTTATTGCATTTTATATGATCACCACACAATAAAACATATACCACCTCATTCTCAAATATGTCTCCAGATTAATACCCAACTCACCCCCCCTCTCCCCTCTTAACGCCCTCCCCCCTACAGACTCGGTGGTGTGGGCACGTTTAGAGTCTCATATTCCATTATAGTACCAGTTGTACAGAAAGCTTGCACATCATTGTTCTCTGTATGATCATCACATGCATGAGTATTGCTCATTCATCCCCTTCTTCCGGCTGATAGTCTTGCAAAGCCTGAGCCAGGGCCTCCCAAGCTCTCGCCATCTCCAAAGCTTTATCACTACCTACGCGCGTCGCTTGTCGGAGCCTGACCGCACTCTCACACTTTGCCCACTTGCAGAATTCCGTACGCCAGCGCTTGCTCGAAGGCCCCTCTCTCGACTTCCAATGCCAAGTTATTTCATGTTTGGCCAACAATAGACCTAAATCAATAAACTTGCTGGTTATTTGAGTTTTAGCCGTGTGCGGGAACGAATGCAGCAAGCAGGCAGCCATATCGTAATCCAGCTGTCTATCCGTGACAGCAGTCAAAAGGTGTCCCACGTCTTCCCAATAATTCCCAATATTCAGGCAATGCCATAGCATGTGTTCCAGTTCGACATCCTCCTCCAAGCATCTAGGACACGCCGCGTCTTGGACCCGGAAGTACTTCCGGACCCCACCCGGGGTTAGATAAGCCAGATGCAGAATGAAAAACTGTATCTGTTGGAACCGAGCATTTCTGCTCCCTTTCCATGCCCTCTTAAGGATGTGTTCCCATGTTGGGTCCGGGATCGGGCGGCCTATACCCGCTTCCCACTTTGCCTTGAGGTCCGCCAATGGGCGCAGTCCCTCACGCATCATCCGAGACTGGAGGCATGTGACCGCCTTGAAGGTTCCCGCGGCCATTACGACATACTGACAGGCCAATGCGGTCACAGGTTCCGTTCATCCACCTCCCCAGTGCTTTTGAATCGCGTTTGTAATGGCTGCATGAATCAGAAAGTCGCCCTCGGGGAGGCCATACATGTCTTGCAGCGCTTGAAAGGGCATCAGTTCCCCATTCATGTATAAATCCCCCATCATGTGGATACCTAGTTGTTCCCAATCCGCTAATGGGGTCCAATCCCCCCCGTGTGAAAGCGTCGTCAGCATCCCCAATGGAATCTCCGGTGCATATGGGTGGGAAGCCCCTGCCTTACGCTGGCTACTATTCCAGCAAAGCCTCAGGGTCCGCTCCTCTATGATCAGGTCCCTCAAATCAAGCTTTTGCTGTAGGACTATGTAAGAGAGGACGTGTCGTTGTATCCCTTGTCCTCGCTTATGGTCGGGACCCCGAAATTCCTGTGCTATACTTTGTGTAAGGACCTGCAGCTGTGCCGCCAGGTAGTAGAGCTCAAAATCGGGTACCGCCAATCCCCCATCTGTTTTAGGCCTCATCAAAGTTGTTAGTGCTACCCGGCGTCTGCTATTGCCCCATAGAAAGCCGATGGTCAAAGACCGTAATTCTTTAAAGAGTCGTGGTGGGACCCAAATCGGCAAAGTGCGGAAGTAATAAAGCAGCCTGGGGAGTGCCACCATCTTAAGTAAAACGATTCTGCCTACCACCGATAGAGGGAGTGTCGACCAAAACGCCATACATCCCTTCAAGGCCCTGATACAGCGCCCTACATTTCCTTCCAACAGATCCATATTGTCGTGATATATCCTAACCCCTAAATAGGGGAAGCATGTCGGTTCCCAGGTGATCTCACCAATTGAAAGTGGCGGGCTCACGCCCCGACGGATCGCGAAAAGGCACGTCTTGCTCCAGCTTACCTTGAGTCCCGAGACAGCGTCATATTGTGATAACAAAGAGGTCCCCCCTTGTAAAGCGTCCTCAGTATCTCTCAAGAAGAGAAGCAAATCTTCTGCGTACAGTGAAATATAGTGTGGTATGCCACGGAGCTGCAGTCCCCGGTAGGCCACTCCCGCCTGAACCGCCAGGGGCTCTATCGCCAGCGCAAATAGCAGTGGTGACAACGAGCAGCCCTGCCTCGTCCCTCTCATAACCGGGAACTGGTCAGATATCACCTCCCCCAGCCGTACACTGGCAACGGCCGAGGAGTACAATACTCTCGTCCAGTTTCCGAACTGGTCGCCCAGTCCGAATCGTTCCAGCACTTTGTGTAGGAAAGCCCATTCCAGGCTGTCAAACGCCTTCTCCATGTCTATAGAGAGGACCGCTGGTGAGCACAGGTCATCGTAGCTCTCAGCTAGAACCCTTAGGAGGCGTCGTATATTCGAAGCAGTATTCGTAGTCGGGATAAATCCTGCTTTATCCGTGTGTACCAGCGTGGTCATATATGGAAGGAGTCGGGTCGCCAGGATCCTGCTCAGAATCCTATAGTACACTGTCAACATGGACAGCGGTCTATAAGAAGTCACATCCATGTCCGAGCGCCCCGGTTTCAAGTGAGGAATAATCAATGCCTCACGCATCGACTTTGGTAGTTGGCCTGCTTCCCCTGCCTCCTTGTAGATCTCCACTAAGTGGGGCGCCAGCGTATCAATATACTGTGCATAGAATTCAATGGGCAGCCCATCAGGCCCTGGCGTCTTATTCCGGGCCATGTGTTTAATTGCGCTGCGGATCTCGGCTAGAGTGATATCTTGCCCCAGTAGTTTTGCCTGGTCTGCGTCTTAACTGGGGTAGCGAAATCTCCGCCAAATACCCCTCTTCGTCCGTTTCCGCAGCTTCCCTGATTTTCTTGAAAATAATGTTTGATGCCCTCTCCTATTTCAGTTCTAAAGACCTGATCTTCCAGAGTTTCGGGGCGCAGACGCCACGTCGGAATCGCGGACCGCACTCGCCGCCAGTCAATCGACATCAACTATGGGTTGTGATCAGAGATGGTTCTGGTAAGATATTCAGTGTGTGCTGCCACGTGAGCAATCGAGTGGGAACAGAGAATTGCGTCAATTCTGACATGAAGCTCATGTATGGATGAAAAGAAAGAATAATCCCTGTCTTGAGGATGTTGCACCCGCCACACATCCACTAGCCCCCACCTCTCCTGCCAGTCAGATCAATTTTTAGCCAATTTCCGAACCGGCACGTTAGCTAGAGGAGGATGCGATCTGCCCATCTCTACGTCTGCTATGGCATTAAAATCCCCACCCACCACCGCAGGACCAGCCAAGTAAAGCGCCAGCACGCCTGATAATCTATCCAAGAAATGAGCTTGGTCTACATTTGGGGCGTATATACTACATAACACAACATCCCTACCATATAGCGTTCCCTCTACCGCAGCATACCTGCCCTCCGGATCCAACACATGTCTGGTGGCCTGAAAAGGGACGCCCGCCCTTACCCATATGAGCTCTCCCATGGCAAACGCCGAATACGCTGTACTGAACACCTGTCCCCTCCATCTGCGCTGCAGCGCCTGGCCCTCCGCTCTAGTAAGATGTGTCTCTTGTAGCAGAGCTATGTGGACTCCTCTTCTCATCAAATACGCATGAACCTTGTGGCGCCTAGTCATTGTGTGCAAACCCCTCACGTTCCATGTGATGCATTTCAAATCAGGTAATGTTGCCATTGCGCTTGCTTCGCAGCCTCAACCTGTACATGTTGTATGCGCCCACACCACCACCAGACCCCCAAATACCAACATCCCATGTAACACCCTCAGCCCTCCCCCCCCAGAACAGGACCCAATAACAAGCTATCAGTTCCCATCCAAACTTCTCAACAATACACACAGTTCTATCCTGTAGTAGTCACCACAGGTTGCCTTATGGGCAATGGAAGGGTAACTCGGCCCGACAGGCAGCAGCTTTCGCCCAAGCCCCACCGCCCTAGATCCCACATGGTAACATTCTGTAATCGGTCTGATCCCCATCGCTTCCAGGTGCGATAACCCTATTGAGCAGTTTGTGGCGGCCATCCAACCTCCAGTGTGTACTTAGATAGGCTATTCATCCAACATTCCTTCTGCTGTTCTTGGCGTGACCACAGGTCCCCTATTACTGTCCGATTCCGATAGCTCCGTGTCCGACCTCCTCTTATCTTCTTCCGATTCCGTTCCCACTGCTGACTCAGTTCTCTGCGAGCCCGTTATCTCCGCTGTCGCTGCCAATGCTCCTTGCCTTTCCATCGCCATTTGAGTCAGCTGCTGCTTCTTCAGAATTTTATTCTTTTTCCAGAGACGCTGGGATTTGCGCATCTGAGAGGGTTTAGGTGGTCCTGAGTGTCCTTTGACCTGACGATCAGTGCCCGCTCTGTATGTCTCGAGCCATGTCCATGCGTCCTCGGGCATCAGGAAGAACTGGGTCGTGCCATCCACAATCACCCTCAATTTTGCCGGGAAGATCAGTGAGTACCGGATCCCCTCTTCCCTGAGTTCTTTTTTAATTGCCAGATAGGAGGCCCTACGTCTTTGTATTTCCTGGGTGTAATCCGGGAATATTGTGACTGCGCCATTGCCCACTTTGAAGGGGCCTGCCTCACGCGCCCTTTGGATCAGTATGTCTATATCTTTATAGTGCAGTAGTTTAGCCACCACAGGTCGAGGAGGACGGCCAAGCTGCGGTTGCCGAGCTGGCACCCTGTGAGCCCTCCCAAGTGTGAAGAGGGGAGATAGCATCTCCGGAGCGACCTCTGTTTTGAGCCAGGTTTCCAAGTAGGCAATCATATCAGTTCCCTCTGTTTTTTCCGGCAGGCCCACCACGCGTATGTTATTGCGCCGGTTCCTACTTTCAGAATCTTCAGCTCTCTTTTCTAACATTGCTAAATGTCCTAGTGCATCTCCCAGCTTGGCCTCCATGGTAGCTTGCGCCGGCTTCAGGTCCTGAATGGCCAACTCGGTCTCCTTCACTTTGTCCGCTAGCTTCGAATGGTCCGCACGTAGGAGCCCCAACCCCGTCGCGACCTGCGCAATGTCCTGCTGAAGGGCGTCCTTCGTCGCCGCTATGGCCTCGAGTATCTTATCAAGGTGTTGGCGCAGCCCTATTTCCGACATCGCTTCCTCGGGCCCACCTTCTGCGCCATGAGTGTCATCCTGCCACGCAGCCTCCTTTTTCTTGTTCTTTGGTTTCATCTTGTGTGGCTAGTTGTTACTCTGTGCGGTACGAATACACTTCCCTGCGCAAGGACTTCTCATAAACTTTCACATGTCCTGAAATTTTAGGTAGAGAGAGACTGGCAGGACTCACACCCTATGATTATTCCATCTGGTAAAGCCCGCACCATCTCAGTGTTAATATACCAAGGAACTATCATCAAGCAGACCTTGGTAACAGTACCTTAGTCCCACAGCCAATCCTGGGAAAGCCCGGAGACCCCCGTAGCGCTCACCGGTTTGGGTTCACTGGTCCCCTCCGCCCAGATTTTGTGGTGCGTGTTTCCTGCTGCGCACCCAGTCACTCCCTGTGTGGACAGCGCAGCTCTCAGTAGTGTGGTCTCCTTTTTCCGGTGCTTATCGGGCCCAATGACTCAGAATCCAGAGTGTTGCCCTCCTTCAGACATACAAATGCCCCCCTGCTGGCGTCCACAGGTCCCGAACGCGCATTCCTCCCCCGTCCGCAGCGCACTCCGGGCCTGGCCTGCAATGTCTCTGCGCCCTGTGTCTTTCCCAGCTCGATCCCACACGTCTTGCTCGATGCCTCTGGGTGCGCGCCTCTGCTCCTGTTCATGCAATGTCGCAGACCTGCTCCCACCTCCGCAGTACCGGGTGCAGGCCCGCTCCACCACACTTACCGGGCACTGCGACTGGGCGCCACCATCAGTCGTTCACTCTTCCTGCCAGTCGGAGGGACCCTGATTGCTCGTCTGTCTGGCTGGGGTCATTCAGGGCCTCTGGGCGCCAGAGCTGTCTCGGTATCAGGCCTACGATTGCCGCGCTGCTCCAGTAGGACCTTCCGTGTTCCCTCGGCTCCCAGGTCTCGGCGTCCCTGCCGGCAGTCAGATACCAAACATAGCCGCACAGGTGCTGCCTTATCGGCCGCTGTACTCCACTTCTCCAGCCCTTAGAGTCATAAACGTAGTGCCCAGGAGTCTCACAACCTTCCGGCCGCCATTTTAGGGTCCAGGACCGTCCCGGAGCTCATTGTGCAGTCCAGGGACCAGGGCGCTCCGCTCATCAGTGTCGCCGCTCACTCATCAGGGGCATCAGGTCGGACCTTTTTGGGCTCAGAGCTCCCACTATGCTCACTCGCCGCCCGTGTTAGCAAGATCACTTGCCCGGCTCGTCCTCACTCGCTGCTCCCTGCCGCCATCTTGCCGCTTCCCCCTCGGGTTGTGCCGGCAGCAAAATCCGTGCCTGTGTCGCGCCTGGGCTTTCGAGTGTTGCGATGTCGGTCGGGTTCAAAAGCCCTGATGTTCCGACCCTCGCTTTTTCAATTTCACCAAGTTTCAGGAGATTTAGCAGGATATTTTCGGGATCGGGCACAGAGCTATCCGCTCATGCCGCCTCTCCCATCGGCGCTCAAGCCACGCCCCCCCATGAAGTGCAATGATGCTATGAAACTCCCACTTTCTTCGTACATTTATTATCATTTGATTACTGCACAAAAGCAAGTATCCAATTAAGGTACACAAGGAGCTAAAATGCAAAGCTGGACTAGTATAATTTAACATGGTCCATTACAAAATGTGTCCAAATCCTGCTACTTGCCCAAATATTGTATCGGTGATAGTTGTCATGACATCTTGATGCCCTTAAATGTGATAATTTGTACTCCACTTTCTTTATATACTTTTCAAGTGTGGCAGTAGGCTAGATCCCCTGTTTACAAACTCACTAGTATGGTTTCACTTACAAAATCCTGTGCAAACCCGCCCCATTCCTCTCTACTCCTTTACAGATTCCATTCCCACTATCAGAAATCACTGAAACACTACTTCATCCACTTGTTTCCAGCTAACCGCCATGTGCTATTAAGTAAACCGAACTCTTTTCTGTCCACTCTGATTCGTTCTCCCCCACCAAAAACCCCCAACCTAAAGCAGTTCAATACTCGTAGAAATGTGAAACAAGAACATAATGTGGCGCTGAAATGCTAAATGTTCCCACTAGATGGCAATATATTATTGCTTTTCCCTTGGTTTGTGGCGATGCATCCTTAAAATGTGTTGTTCCATGCATTCCCTCTGCTCACATTACAAAATCCTATATTGACATAAAAATGCTAATTATACTTCCCAGAACCTCTGTTTGCAGAACTTCTTTTTAAAGCCTGCGTATGTTCCTTCCTATGGGATACATACCGTTCCCATTACTTTCCAAATCATTATGAATGGACGACTAGTTGGGGCTAGACTGTATTCCTTTTTTCCCGGCGTCCATTATAGCCAGACTGGAAGAGGACAAGTGTACTACTAATAATTTTAACCAAAGACTGAAAATATTTTTTGTGTGGAGAAAGGATTATGGTGTTCCGCTAGGGATGCCATAATTTGGGGTCATGTATATTTTGCGTACTTCCTTGTAGTCCTAACTAAGGACTACAATTAGCTGTTAGTTAATTAAAGTTTTGAGGTGAAATGCTGGTCCTACTCAACTTTTGCTTTACAGTTCAGTGTCCTTGCTCGATGAACAAGTTAATATGGTAGTGGCCATTTTCTATGGTAAAAATGTTTGGAGAAAAAGTTCGTAGCTCAAGTGCGGGTTAATTGAGAGCTACTAATGCTGGGTAGATCAGTCCCACCAAGAGCCCTCCTCGTTCACAGGCACATGTTCTCCGGTGCCAGGGCCCAGGGTGTTACCACCAAGGACCACTGAAGACCACTCACCTCAGACCTCTCCCAAATTACTGTCCTAACTACCCAGGGAAACAGACAGCCTCACAGTTCGTGTGGTGTGGATGTTGAGCAGGAGCATGATTTAGAGCAGTGTTTCCCACACTGTGGTTCACAACCCACTGGTGAGCCTTGAGCCGATTTTTGGTGGGTTGCGAAAGTCTAAGCAATAAATTAAGATGTCTTTGAATTCTGTGTTTTATCTTGTCACATTTACTGCTCTTCAAAGACAAAAGACAGGGGTTAAATGTCAGGCTGTGTCGCCTGACAAATTAGTGCTTAAGTCTTTTTTTAGGTCGAGTCTGGGCAGCGCATGCGCTTCTCTGCGAGCCATGCTATATTGGAGTACGGAATAGAAGCCCCGCCCACTCTCCAACCATATTTTTGATTGGCTCGTGTCATTGTCCTTCGTAAATGCTGGCTTCTGATTCTTTAATAGGCTTGTTAGCCCCACCTTAGTACCGCCTTGTCTTCATTCGTTACCTCCCATGAGGACTGGCCCTTTTAGTTTGGTTGTTACACGGTGACTCTTATTTAGTCTGCAAGCACTATTTTCTTTAACGTGCAGTGGGCCCAACACACCTGGGGGGACAGGACCGCCAAGCTGCACATTGAAGCAGCCACTCAGAGAGGCAGTGAGAGGAAGGACTTGGTCCTGTTAGGCCCAGATGGATACCGACGTTATTGAGGCCTGTACAGTGAGGGGCCCCTGTTGGGACCTGGTTGTCACTACAAAAGGTGCTATTGTGGGACGGGACTGGGAGGCGGCCCCAATACTAGGCTCTTCCACACGGTAGATATAGGACACAGTGTGGTTCCCTGAGTTTACAGGGCAGAAATAACAGAACAAAATGGAACCTATGTTGAAAATATGTGCCGCTTCCTGTGTGGCGATGTCCTAAAAGTGGTCTTCATAGTGAAGTATGTGCGCCATGTGCTGGGTCCACACCATCCACCCGGGGCACCGGCTAGACCCATTTTTTGCCCGCCTGTAAAACTACAAGGACAGAGATGGAATTCTGAGGCTTGCCAGAGAACGCCAATCAGTCCAGTGTCAGGGAAATGCTGTCTCCCTATACCTTGATTTTACACTAGCAGTTCAGGATGCTCCCCGGGCATTCCTACTCGTGAAACACATCCTTCAAAACGTTGGGATCCTCTACTCCTTGCTGTACCCGAGCAAACTATGCATAATACATGGACAGTAAGCCTCATTACTTCACAGAACCCAAGCCGGCTATGAAATTCTCTTGCAAATTTGCAACCTCTAACATG
Organism: Lissotriton helveticus; assembly: GCF_964261635.1. Taxonomy (NCBI): domain Eukaryota; kingdom Metazoa; phylum Chordata; class Amphibia; order Caudata; family Salamandridae; genus Lissotriton; species Lissotriton helveticus. The sequence goes on from NC_136063.1 coordinate 1,492,103,439, forward strand.
GCTGAATCAGCCACCCCTGTACCAGGTACAGAGGGACACATCAGCGACATCGATTAATTAAGGGTTCATAGCTGCCTCAAGCTAACTTTTTACCTGTTGCGGTGTGGGAACTTGTGGGCAATTCCTGACACGTCCGGTACTCTCTCCTGACAGTTTGCTACTCCAGACTGAAGTTACAGGTGACCTCCCGAGCCTGCATCAGAGACCTCTCTCACCAGACTTAGCAATATGGCTCTCACACCGTACCTGTTCTGCTTTCTTTCTTCTAAGCCACCAAGTCCAGTGCCAACTGGGTTGTATGCCTGGACCTTTGGTGACTCCAAGAGATGTTTCCCAATGTGTTGAACAATTGTTGGGATGTTGAAATGGGTGGGGGTGGGCTGGGCTTATTCAAACAGTGGCTGGGTTGAAGTGTGTGTTGGGTGAGTTTTGCGTTGTCTTTTCACTGTTTGCTTTACACACTGTGCACTCCATAATGTTGAAGCACTTATATTTAACACTATACATACAAGCAGGTCACAATTTCCCCATATGCAGTCCATTACCTCCATGCCACCTCTGCACCCGATGGCGGCTACTACATGCCTAACCAGGAACATCCATGGGCTCAATGACCGATGCAAGGTGCAACTGGTCCATACCTACCTAAACAGACACCACATAGACATCTGCTTCCTCAAAGAGCTGCACCTGATTGAGGCAACTCACCCTCATCTTCAGGCTGGGTGGGCTGCTTAGATACTTACCTCCTTGTACTCCAACTATGCCCGGGGCACTGCCATCCTTTTCCACAAAAGGGCTCCAGTGGCGCACACATCGGGCGCTCTGCGACATGGAGCGTAGATTTGTCATAACACAGGGCACAATGTGCGGCTTTCCCTTAACTCTGGCCTCAATATATGATACTAATGAGGACTGACTCAACTTCTTTGCCAATTTGGCATGTGATCACTAATATGGGACCTGGGACGATACTCTGTGGTGGGCAGTTTAACGTGATACTGGACCAATTTGCTGGAGGTCCAACAACACTTGTTGCCCTCATCCAGATGCTGCCACCCATCTACACACACTCGTGCAGGATAACAACCTTCACAACATGTGGTGACTGAATCATGCCAACAGCGCAGAAGGCACATTCATCCCCTCCACGCATAACACCTGGTCCAGAATAGACTACTGGCTAGTTACACGAGATGCACTCACTAGGACTACCAACATAACCCACCTCCCAGGGACCTATCATACCATGCCCTGGTTCTGCTGGAAGTCTTGCCCCTCCATAGGGACACACACACACACGCACACACACACACATACACACACACACTAACACCAAGGCCTCTTGGAGGCTTGTCCCACACGCGCTTTTAGAACCTAACGAGCAGTCACTTGACTTCCCATCCACATTACGGGAAGCGTTCAAAGTTGCTATCCAAGCAGTCAGGGATACTAAAGACACTGCACACCCAACTGACCCGGCTGGAAGCTGACATTTGCGATCATTAGTACTTTGAAAATGGGAACACCAAGATGCTCGCTGATCTTAGAGAGAAACTGTCGGTCGCCCTGGGCCAGCGCATACATGACCGAACTCTGGGACAACCAGCAGTCCATTTGCACCGCTAGGCCCAGATATGGACGCTCTACATGCATTCCTTAACACGGTTCTGGTTGGACCTACTTTCAAAGCTCGCTTCCGGCTGCTGTTGCCTGGGAACTCATCTTAGGAGAAAATTGTATTTTTACTGTGGGAACTCTCTCTCGCACACCCGGCACTGCACCTGACTCCTTCCGTGCTTAAGACCCCCCTCGTGGATATTTTTTTTATAAGCGAACATGCGGTGGGGGAAACATTGTAGTTCTCATTTTCCCCTGTCTTTCAACAGGAGAAGCGAGGTTTTCGTGAAATGAGAGTTCTCGAGAATGTAAAGATCTCGACCTCTGAGGCAAATGAACAGACTGTGCCAGGATGTAAGAAGGCGATGCAGGACAACCTTAACAGAGCTCTACAGACATGTAAGTCCAGCGTTACTTTTAATTGGTGTAGAAATGTACTCTGTCATGCTGCCTTTAGTTGAAATCTAACCCAGGATCCCTTTGGCCTTTGGTTTCATGTTCTCGCCTCCCAGTTAAGAATACAGTGTCCACAGAACATGCACCAATCGTATTGCCTGTTACAGCTATCATTCCAAGTTGTCTTACTAGCGTTCGACTAACGTTCTAGCCCATTTTCTAAGTTTATTATTGCATGTTCTGCTGTCACCATAGTTTTTGAGCTGCCCAATACACATGGAAGGTTGTGTGCGTGATCTTGCTGGCCCTGCTCCACATTTGTGTCCTCCTGATTGACATATTGCACTTTCTTACTGGTGCAATTCAAACACTCAGGGGCCAATTCATAACTTTTTTGCTCATCTAAGTTTAACTCACATGAGCAACAACGACTTTATACATTTAAAAACTAAGTCCCGAGTCGCAGACTTAGGATGGTGCCTTTTTACGTTCACTTGGTGCATCTGTTTTGCACATACCACTGGCATGATTGAATTTGCACAAGTTTGGGTTTCTGAAGAAATTGTAGGTGTTTCTGGATGGGTCGCACACCTGTATATATGTGAGTATTCACGTTCACGTTTCTGGTAGTTTCCCACCTATATTTGCTCCTATCATTGACAGAAGTAAGTGTGTTTCCAGATAGGGAGACTTCCCATATTTAAATGAGTTGAAGTACAGGGGTTTTTTCCCGCATGGAAAACATTTTTTCCGTGAAGGTGGAAAAAAGGCAGACTTGCATCACATATATGCATGCAACATTTTACTTGAAATTTTGCATACATGAATTTTGAATACATCTCCTTGCTCCTTTTACCACATTGAGATTGGCTTTAATTGTAAATTTGGTGGAGCGTTATTCCCAGTCACGATACTTCTAAATGACGCAGTATTCCTGCCCTCGGATTCGCCTCGTGCCATCCTACCAGGCCTGAGTTTACCGACAAGAAAATCCAGGCCAGTAAAATGACATGAGGCTCGGGCTACCTAGCCCCCGTTTAAGGCACAAGAGAGCACAAAAGGCGCTTCCTGCTCGACTCCAGCCCCTGATGAAGTGATAGCAGAAAACCTTTTCTGTGGATCTCTGCTGCGTCACTGCCGCCCAGCAGCCGCCGCCTGACAAAATGGGTGCGACCGTTCATGAGTTCTACACAGACACCGTGCTTCTCCTGTCTCCATGGAGACAGTAGTGTCGCCCATGTGGGTACTCAACTGGGCTCCTCCTGGGAAGGAACATGTGAGTCCATCTCTGCGCCCACAGGCCGATGCAGCGAGAGAGCTGCAGGAAGGCCGCACTCCCCTCACATTGATAAACCGACAAAGGACTGCAAGGGGCTAGAGGAGGGTTGTCTAACGCATCGATTGTAAGCCACTAGTCCACAGGCTGCCTTGACGTAGCTCGCTGCCTAAACTTTGGAAGCATTTCTGTCAGTGCTGCACGTAAAGGCCTGACTCGCAGTGCAGGAGCAGCATACTGCACACCCTCTTGTGAAATACAAGTGTGGTGCTGCTGCCTGCTAAGAAGCCTGCCTACAAAAAGCACATTATTACCTCTCTAAAAAACTCCCTTGAAAAATATTGCTTTAATTTACTAATTAGTTTTTTGATGATGACTCTGTCAGAAGTTTATTTCAATACTGTCAATGGAACGTAAATATGTGAAGGGTCTTCATACAAATGTGCATTATTTAGTGTAGCACAGTATGTAAATATTTTTCTATTTTCTTCCCTTTTGTTTTTTCTCTTCTTTCTGTCTATTTCTTTGTTTCCTCTCCTTTTCTGACTTTTTGTTTTTCGTTCCATTTCTTTCCTTGTTTGTTTCATTCTCACTTTGTACTGTTCTCACTGTCTGACTTTCTTTGTCTTTCTTCTCTCATTGCAATCCTTTATTCTGGTTATTCTCCCCCGCTTACTGTCTTTCTTTCCTTGTCCCAGCCTTAACTTTTCTTTTTGTTTCTTTTGTTTCCTGTCTTTTCTTTTTTGGTCCTTCTTTATTTGTGTACTCTTCTTTGTGCTTCCTTTTCTTCTCTCCTTTATTTTCTTACTTTATCTCCTCTCCTCTCATTTCTTCCTTCTGTCCTTTCCTATTTTTCTGTTACACTTTTTCTTCCTTTGCTCCTTTTCTTCTCTCCTTTATCCCTTCTTTCCATATCTCCTTTCTGTTCCTTCCTTTTACTTCCTTCATACCTTTAAATCCATTGTTCATTCCTTTCTCTCCTTCCTTAATTCATTTTTCTCCTACCACTTTTCCCTCTGTCCATTCTTCCTCTCCTGTTTCGCTTCCTTCCTCTTTTCCTTCCTTCATTACTTTGTCCTACCCTTTATGGACACTTGTTAAATCCATATATAAAGTAGTCGCACAGAATGATTTTCGTTTATCAGAAGTAGACTTCTAATAAGCTCCAGCTAGGCATTAACTTGTTCCCACTAATACTTCAAATCTATTACTGTCACCCACATTTACACAGAAATCATGACAAGGAAATAAAGTGCTTAAGTGGCTGCTGAGCAACATAGAGGGGAAATTTGGGAGGACCCAGAGGTCTCTTTTTGTGTAGAGACTGTGCTGAGACTGATTATATTTGATAATTTTTTGTAGTTTATTTCTCTGTGTTGGTTGGACAAAGTAATTTTTTTTTCTTGGCTTCGTATGCCTAGAAAGGGGGTTGAAAGTATAATGCATGTCTCTAATCCTGACAGAGAACCGTGCTGGTCACTGCTTTGTGTAGCATCCCATGTAATTATTTATTTTATCTGTGACAGTAGCGGACTGGACCCTCCATGTTTAAATCCCATTTGAGATTTCTTGTGTTGCCATTCACAGGTAATATGGCCTAATGTTTTTCACTGGACTGCCCACTGGAGGAGGGTCAAATCTTATGCTTGTAGCCTGTTTCTTTTGCCTAAGACAGAATGGAATGCTCCGTAGAAGAATTGCCAATATGTACGTCTGGCTCACACAGACCCAGAGATCACTTTTTTGTTGCTGTTTATTAAGACTCCCATAGTTATAACCAGATGTAGGCCAGAGCGTGTTGTCCTAACTGCCACGTGCCCTGCTTAGGCAGCGGAGAGCTCTTTCCCAGCAGTTTGCACAAAGATGCTAGGTTCAGTTCTCTGTGGCCTGAGTGTTCCCCAGGCAGTTAAACTGCAGTCTAAGGCCCTTGTGGGAGGAGCTTTTGAGGCCTAGTTCCCACTACCACTTCTGACAGCTCTACAAGGGTGTTTCTAGCTTGATTTGTCATATCAGAGCTTCATGTAGATACTACCCTCTGTAACCATTTTTGTTAGTTACTTTCATCCAGGCCTTTCAGTGTAGGGGATTGTCCAAGTAGGGTCTCTGTGACCAGTTTTACCACTGTAGTCGGCAGAACCACCCTTGTGAGGTTTGGGGCAAGATTGAGATATAGTAAAGTTACTGCGGATGTGCTTTTCAAAAAAACATTGTGAGTTACTCAAAATTACCCTTTGTGGGAGAGAAAATGATGCAAACCTTCTTCATCCTATTCTCCCCACTCATAAAACATTCTCTAGATGCTGCAGCGGGAGGGTGAAGTTAAACAGGGAAAGGCTGGCACCTAATTCAGTAGATGTTTTCTTAATAGTAGAGCAAAGTTGCCACACCAGAAAAATTACTTAACAAATATCTGGACAATGCAGTTTCACCAAAAATATTTGAATAAAGGGATATATACCCTACTGCCTGTTGCTCGGTACTATCCTCACCAATAAGTTAATAACAGAGAATTTGCTCAATGGGAAATTCATTAAAGTTTGAAAGCTTCACACAGTAAAATTATTTAGTCTATATTCGCAGCCCTGCTGTAGTCAGGCCTTTTTCATACAAAGTTCTTTATTAAGAAGTTGCCCCAAATGCAGTGGTGAAAGCCCATCATGAAGATATATTGCAGAGGGCCCTTGTTGCTTATATCCTGTTTGGGGCATCCCTCATAATATAATCATAAGAATAGACTGGAAAAATTTTGCTGGGGCAACCGAGTTTAGGAAAAGCTACAAATGCTTGTTATGACCTGTGATAATTTTGAAACCTAATAAGAAATCAATCCTATGAAAGCCTTGAAAAGAGGGGTTCCTCATTTGGCTGCAGCTGTTGGATTAATGAAAATTTTTAATAAAGATGTTTGTATGAAAATTATTGGACTACAGTGGATCTGTGAAGATGGACTAAATTAATAGACTGACAACTTTAAAAGGTTTATGATAATGACATGTTTGATGGACCTCCCATTGAACAGATTGAGAGTTTTAAAGCTTATGTGTTCCTGAACTTTTCAAAGAGATGAAGCCAGAACTGTCCCCGACGGCATAGATTATACCAAGCATTCCGAATATTGTGTTTGTGGTCTATGTCGAACCACATTTTCCTACCTCTCTTCCTGAGCTAATTAGGCTACTTATATAATTGCTACTAATTCTGCTTGCTGTACGTAAGTAACATTTTTGTAATTATTTGGGATTTGAGATTCAAAATTCAAGATTCAAAATGCTATTTCAACTTATTCAAAATCCACCCCCCCCCCGTTTTGACAGCCTCAGCACCATGTTAACAACAGCAATACCAAGCACGTTTTTAAATAAATCATCAAATCATAAGATGATCTACCTCTATACACCAAGTGTTGGACACTGCTCATTTTCAAAAAGAAAAGAAAATTTAACTAAACTTAGGAATTCTCACTTTGAAACTATCTTCTAGTATTGTAACATCTCGCCAAAGCAACTCAGTCATTCAGTTTTGGCCTTCACCTATTATTTTCTGTGACCTGTCATTAGATTATTACATCACTGCCTCAGTAACGACGCCATTCAGTGCATAGAGAAAAGAATGTTAATTCTTCAGTGCCTCCTTGCGAACCAAATGGGGATCCAAAGTCCCTCTTGAAAGACGAACCTTAAGGTGGGACTAATCCTACTGGTGGGTGAATAAAGTGTTCCCATATCTGATAACATGCTTTCAGTTACAAAGGCTGCAAAGTGTGCATTTATTTACTCTCCAACAAAACACTTGGCTGTTGTGGCTAAGAAATTGGAAAATGGCACCCTTTGTCATGATGTACTACGAAATGCGGAATGAAGAATTTTTGATGTTATGAAGATACAGCCTGCAGAGCTGTAGTTACTCCATTGTTTTGTCATTTTCAGTATTATAGGAACTTCCCAAACTTCTGAGTGTGTGTGCTTAGGAGAATTTTAGCAAAAGACACACAATTGAATGACGGAATGCAGAACAATTCAAAATATTCACCCCCAGTCAAGAGATCTGTGTTAAGTGCATCATTCTTTTGCTCACCATGCCACCCCAGTTTAGACCTGGCCATGTGCAAATCAGTCTTGACCCTGTGCCTCATGGGAACAGTCCAGACCGAACTGCCAAGCCAGGTCCTCCCTAGACTGTAAACAAGCATCCTAGGACCGGTTTTAGGGTTTCACCCCTTATCAGCTAGGTTAGCTTGAATCCAGTGACACAGTGAGCCCGGGACCCACGTCTGGGCATACCCGGCGCACTTAGGGCGAGAAAGCAAAAGACATACAATTGATGGTCGGAATGCAGAACAAATCAAAACATTCACCCCCATTCAAAAGATCTGGGTTAAATCAATCATTCTTTTGCTCACAATGCCACACCAGTTTAGACCTGGCCATATGCAAATCAGTCTTGACCCTGCGCCGAATGGGAACAGTCCAGCCCAAACTGCCAGGCAGGAGGTCCCTGGACTGTAGACAAGCATCCTATGACCGGTTTCGGGCTTTCAGCCCTCATGAGCCAATATAGCTTGACTCCAGTGGCATGGAGAGCACGGGACCCACGTCTGGGCATACCCGGCCCACTCGGGGTGACAAATGCAAAAAGAACAATTGATGGACAGATGCAGAACAATGTCAAACATTCACCCCAGTACAGAGATCTGGGCCAAAATTCATCATTTTTTTGCTCACCATGCCATTCCAGTTTGGACCCAGCCATATGCAAGTCAGTCTTGACCCTGCGCCCAATGGGAACAGTCCACCCCGAACTGCCAGGGGGTCCTCCCGGTACTGGAATCTAAACTGTTGGCATCTGATTCTCTAACTAAAGGCCGAAGTATTGTTTTAATATTCCACTCTGCCCTACAATAGTTGTCCTGTAAAAGTCTGTCCTGTACCTCTGAACCCTCTGTAAGACCCACTAATCAGCGATCTAAATTTATCTGTTGCGCCAAAAACCTTTGATTCTCTGTCCAGCTATTACGGGGATGAAGGGATGGTCTCATTTGCACCAATTCCAGTATCTTTCTGTTCGTCTTCCAGCCTTTGTTTGGGAGGAAGGTATTGAACCTGTGCTAGTACTTCCACTTACTGACTTACCTCCGGCGTCCCTAGCAGCTTGAGAGTTGGACTGACTGATCTGTAATACTGGTAATATTCCCCTTAAATGTGAACAGAATCTCCAAATAATAAATATATATCTCCTCCTCCTGGAGAGATCCTCAGACATATGAGTAGTTGTTTCTTTACACCTGTCTTCGATGTGAATTGCTCATTAATAGCCATGCTGGATTCTGAAAGCACAGTAGGTAGTTGTGTCTTTCTACTGGCTTACGATTGGACAATACTAATCTTAGAAATGTGTGATTTTAGGTCTCGGCCTGCCTAGGCTGCGCTTGCGCAGTCTCGCTGGCGAGATCGTATGTTTTTCAGAGTGGGGCTTGAACCCACCCCTCTTCTTCATTGGCTGGCTTCCTAAACGGAGGCCCCTGTTAACAGGCATCAGTGACTGCATGCAGCACATTAGTTAATGCACCAATGCATGACTAGGCCTCGTAAAGGAAGTTAGTGGCTCCACATTGCATGAATCAAAGGGCCGAGTAAAGAGCATCAATGGCAACACTAGAGGACTTACATAAATGCCCTAGTAAGGTACTCAAGTTGCCCCATAATGTGCATGCATGAATGTGCTTGTAATTGGCATTGGTTGCCCCGTGCAGTGTATGGATCCGAGTGTCTAGCATGGATATCTGGCCCAATACAATTGAGGTGTCAATGGGACTAGAAAGGAGTGTCTGTCCCGCCCCCCCATAATCCCCCCCTTTGAGCTTCTCTTTGGACACCGTGTAAGGGTGACCATTAAGTTTGATAAGAGAGAGGTGGGAGAGACCTCTGAAAAAGCCCAGACAAGACAGAGTGGAATACGTAATAGGCCTTCATTCCAGGATGGCTTAGTACATGAAGAAGTGCATGCATCGATGGTTCTTGTAAAGACCTGCCAGTGTCCACAAGGAATGGATGCACGATTGAACTGCAGTGTGTGTGGGTGTGAAAACAAGCAGTCACACTAACTTTGCTGGTGATGTACTAGGCCTTAGTAACAGGCAAACTCAATCAGGAAATTCTTGTAGAGACAATAGGACAGATCGTACTAAAATACTGCAATCTAATTTACAGTTGGTGATTTCAACTTACATGTAAACAATGCTAAGCTAAACGCATTTTGAATCTAATGGCCTGATTTGGGCATCATCAACTAATTAAAGCAACCACACACATCTGGTCATTGGCTGGGCTTAGGGTTCATCATAAGAATCTCCAAGTACCTCACTTGGTAAACAACCTCTATGCAAGTCTATGGGCAGTCCAGCAAGGTTCAGCCAGGGATGGGCCTAATCTTTTAAAGATTGAGGGCCATATGTATCAACATTCCGTTTTGCGATTCCTAAATAGCGATTTTTAAGGAATCGCTATTTAGAAATCGCAAAATGGTATGTATGTAGGAATTGGCTATTGTTTAGTGATTCCTTAAAATTCCTTAATTGCGATTAGCAAATTGCTAATCGCAATTAAGGAATAATTTCCTATTCATTTCTATGGGCCAGGAGGCCCATAGGAATGAATGTGAAATTATTCTCAATTTGCGATTCGCAATTTGCTAATCGCAAATTGAGAATAATTTCAAGGGTGCAGGGGTGTCTCAAGAACACCCTGCTGCACCCCTGAAAATGACATGTGTGCGCATATGGCGCACATACATGCCCTAAGGGCATGTATGAGCGTCACATGGCACCTTTGGTTTTTAAAAAAAAAGCTTTTTTAAAAGAATTCGCAACTTACCACCAACTAGAAGTTGGTGGTAATTTGCGATTCCATAGGGCATTTTGGAATTTCTCTTTTCCTTGATACATTGCTTTTAAGGAATCGCAAAATTTGCAATTACTTAAATGCAATCGCAAAATAAGGAATGGCAAATTTTGCGATTCCTCATTTTGCACCAAAATTGTTTAATACATACCATTTTGCAAAAATGGGTTCGCAAACGCCGAAATTCTGCGAATTTTGGCGTTTGCGAACCCATTTGGCCTTCATACTTATGGCCCGAAGCCAGATAAAATCAAACTCCTTCTCCTGGGAAGGAATATGCTCAGTTTGAACATCTGTTTATGGCCTAACTCCATGGGTATGCCACCAAGCCCCCAGGCCAAGGTAAAATCCTTAGGGGTAATCTCTCCCCATAACCTAACATTTGACCTTCATATTTCTTCTACAGTGAGCACCTGCTTCAGCATGCTAAAGGCAGTTAGGAACATTTACTCTTTCCTCCCATAGAAGCAGCAGATACCTGCCTGTGCTATCATTTTTCACTAAATCTAGACTGGACTACTGCAATGCCCTTTACTTTATCTTAACACAATCTCGGATCACCAGGCTCTAGCATATCCAAAGGTATGGAGGAATAGGGTTATTTGAGGAATTGGGGTATATTGTATGGTGTGGTTGTAAGACCTCACCGTGTAATACACTGCCAACCCCTTAAGGACCAGTCCGGTTTCATTTTTCATACCTTAAATCAACCCTGGGTAGCTATGGCTTTGAGTTGTTAAAGGAACACGTGTAAATAATTTACACTGCACCAAAACAATTGAAGGAGAATCCAGACACTGATGAAATCTTACACAAATTTTTAAATGTTTGATATATTTTTATGAATTTATGAACACCAAAATGAAAGAGATCCACAGGAGAGTTCCGGAGATACAGTATTTAAAAAGAACTTTTAATTAAGACTTTTTGCTTAACTGTACACAAGCATTGGCAAATCAACCGAATTTGACACAATCTTTTTCCACCAAAGTTTTGTGAGGATGGAATGTGGTTACTTAAAGTTACTTAGGGCAAAAACTCTCCTTCTGTGGGCTCATATGTACTCCAATGACTCTCTCAGGTCCAGCAGACTAGGGTGCTACTTTTGAGCATCGAGTTACGGTCTCCAGGCAGCACTGTGGCGAGGAGTGATGATTGGGTGATCTGGGCTACCAACTTGCCAAAGCTGGCTGCGTCAGCTTTTGTGGCCCAGTGCTGTGAACGGGAAGTCAACATCTGACTGTTGGAGTCTCTACCTCTGCCTAGGCTCTGTGAACGACTTCTCTACAAGCAGTACACAGCAGGCACAGTCCTTTCCTTCATTAGCCCAAGAAGCGGCAGGTGCAGTGCAACCTTGGTGCAGCCTCTTCTTTGCGGTTTGAAGGGTCAGCTAGTCAATCCTTCTTCGATCCTCTTCTCCAGTCAAGCAAGATCTGAGTTCTGGTTACAGGGGTGCCCCTTTTATGCCAGGAAAGTCCTTTCCGGGAAGGACGCGGTCACTAGTCAGTGGACTACTAGGTTTACTCCCACCTGATGACAACATCCTGTGAAGTGTGACATCTAGGTATCTCAAAGTGCTTTATTCTGACCACTTCTAAGACCCCTCTATTGGTGTGTGAAGCTTAGTATTCCGTCCTAGAGATGTGCCTGCCTGTGGGCTACACGCCCATAGACAAAATGGTTGGCCAGTGTTTCCCCCTCTCTGTCCCGTGATGCCAACTGGTCAAGCTAAACAAAAGAGCAGTCCCTCTCTAATGTTTTTAGCATTTGCCCTTCAACAGTGGCTTCCTCTTTGAAGCTCGCCTTTTGGCCAGCATCCCTTGTTGCTTCCTGCCAGGAGTAGGTAACACCAGTGGCTAAAGCCCTCTTTGTAATCTTCACCATGGTTGAGTTCCCCGAGGAGGTCATATTAGAAAGGGGCACTAATTGTAGGTCAGCTTATCTGAAAGCAATGTGGGATGAATGTGGTGTGAACTTTAATTTCAGTACCCAATACCACCCCCAAAGAAATGGCCTTGTACAAAAATTCAAGAAGACCATAAAAGGCTTGATCAAGGGTTTGCCTGAAAAACTCAGGAGAAGATGGGACATTCTCCTCCCATGACTGTTGTTTGCCTACAGGGAGGTTCCACAAAAATGGGTGGACTTCATTCCCTTTGAGCTACGCTTTAGACACCCTGTAAGAGGTGTCTTAAGTTTGGTAAGAGAGTTTCGGAAGAGACCCTCGAAAAAGCCCAAACAAGACTGAGTGAAATATGTATTAGGCCTTCGTTCCCAGATGGCTTAGTACATGAAGAAGGCAAACCAAAATTTGGAGGCCAGCCTGGAGTTTGTGAAGCACTGATGTGACCAAAAGCCCTCAATAGTTGACTACCGACCAGGGCAGTTGGTGTGGGTCTTGGAGCTTATAGCACCCAAAGCACTTCAGGGCAAGTGAACTTGGCCCTACCCTATCCTGGAGAAATCCCCTATCTCGTACACTTCGGAACCCCCAAGAAACCCTCATAGAGCCATCCATGTGAACAGGCTCAAAGTGCACAATGACAGGGCATTTACCACAATTTACCACAGGGGAAAGTGAGCCTCTCCCTGAGCTACTTTCATCAAGTGCCCAAGATGGTATAATGGAAGGAAAAGTTCTCTCCTCCACCCTCCTATACCAGCAACAAAGAGACTTCCAGAGGTTGGTGAATAGAGTACTTTCAGGCTTGCAAAGTTTCAATGCAGCATATCTAGATGATACTGCTGTATTCGGTTCCACCTGGGAGGATCACCTGTCCACTACAAGGAAGTGCTTCCGGCTCAGCGACTGGAAGGCTGACTATCAAGGCAGGTTAGTGCCAAATAGGACAAGGATCTGTTGTGTGCATGGGCCGCCAAGTGGTCGGAGGCCATGTGGGACCTCTCTAGCCCAAAATCCAGACAATTCTGGATTGGAACGCTCCTAAGACTCAGACCCACGTCAGAACATTTCTTGGCCTAACTGGGTACTTATGGAGTTTTGATGCTTATGGTACCATAGTGGCACCACTAACATATCTTGCTGCAAAAAAGCAACCCAATAAAGTTACCTGGACTGAGCAGTGTCAAAAATCTTTTGACATCCTCAAGGAATCTTTGCACTCAGCACATTTCCTGAAGGCACCTGCTTTTAGTAAGGAGTTAATTCTCCAGACAGATGTTTCTAAACATAGGATTGGGGTAGTGTTTTCACAAGTGAATGACTTGGGCCATGATCAACCAGTCGTCTTCATCAGTAGGTGACTCCTTCCCAGACAGCAGTGTTATTGTGCCATTGAGAGAGCAGCCTTTGCTGTGATCTGGTCCCTAAAGAAACTGAGACCCTACCTGTGTGGGACTCAGTTAAAAAGTTCAAACTGACCACATGCCTCTCATGTAGCTGATGCGGGTGATAGGAGAGCACTCCAAACTGTAGAGGTGGTCTGTTTCCCTACAGGTTATAGACTTTACAGTGGAACACAGACCTGGAAATGACCATGCCAATGCAGATGGCTTTTTCAGATTCTTCCACTTCGATTATGAGACCTACCCGGATAAAGCTTAGTTGCTTATCACCTTTCATCTGGAGGGAGGCCATGTAAGGAAACGCCTCTTTTTGTACTGTCACCCCTAAATTCTGGATTGCTGCTGCTGGTTTTTTGACTCGTGAGAGTGCACTGAGACCTGCTCACCAGTCCTCCGTGCTAGTACCCCGACTCTTAAACTTGTTTGTTTGATTCACTGATTCAGTTGGCTTTCGCTAACCCACTGCTAAGTCAATGTATAAGTACCAGGGTACCCAGGGCCTGTACATTAGAGTGTCCCCCCAGGGACTGCAGCACTTGTTGTTCTTCCCTGGGTTGGACATAGTAAAATGTGACTCCCAGTCTACCGCTGCAGACTGGTAGAGCAGTTTAAAACTGCTAACTCGACTTTGACAATGGCAAAGCCCACACTCCCGTTCTAATATGTGTAAGTCACCCCCTAAGGCTGGACTGTTGAGTTCCAAGGCAGGGTGCAGCATATTAGAAGGTAAACCTTGTGTTTAACATGTTCTGGTAGTAAAAAACTGTCAATTGGATTTTTTCTGGGAGAGAGACTGGTTTCTCCATTGGCAAGTACAGAGTTACATGCTTACTCCTCAGCTGTGCTAACTTTTGAATGGGGCTACCAAAGACAAATTCGTAACATTGAGCCCAACTTGGTGCCCAACTCAAAATTAATGTAACTTTTTGCCACATGTAACATTTAGAAAGTTGCCACTCTGTTGCCCAGATTTCCAGTGGCCATTTGTCAAGCCTGGCCACGAGACAGTCTTCTGCCCGCAGTGGAAACATGTCAAATGCTCCCATGATTGGTAACAAGACACCTGTGGGCAATGGTAATTGCAGGTTTTTACTCCCAGAGCATGTTAAAAACATGTTCTGCAAAATGCTGCACCTTGCCTTAGGATTCGATAGGCCTGCTGTAGGGGTGACTTAAACATATATTTGAATGAAAGTGTGGGTTTTGCCATTGAGTAAAATGGCACAGCATATTTAGCAGTTTTAAACTGCTCTACCAGTATGCAGTGGCAGTCTGGAAGTCACGTTTTACCTTGGCTCGCTCCGGGTAGCACAAGTGCAGTTTATGAAGGGACATTCCAAATTACAGGCCCTGAGTACCCCTGGAACCATATGCTAGGGACTCAAAAGAAAGTTAGCTTATGCCGATTGAGTATTGGCCAATCAAACATACTTGTTTCAGGGTCAAGGCTCTTGCACTGAGGTCTTGCTCGGAGGCCTCAGTGTATTCTTGAGTCAAAAACAAGCACCATCAGTCCAAAACTTTGGGGTGACTGCACTAAAAGAGGCATTTCCATAAGGTTACCATTTAGCATGAACTACAAATTCATGTCCACAAAGATAGTAAGCCACAAGCTGATAGTTGGGGCAGTTCTTCCTTTCTTAAAGTTCAACTGTTGAGTGCAGTAACTTCATATTCAATAGTACAGCTGCATGCCTGTCATAGCTAGTACAGCTGCATGTCTGCCATAGCTAGTCCACCATTAGAGACGGACATGGCCAGGACACATTTATCGAAGGCGTTCCTTCTGCCCAGAGGAAGGCATGGCAATTGGCACACAGTTTCTAAAAGAATTGTGTGGCTTCTCAAAGGAATAATTTTGGATAACACACAGAAGCCGGGGGAGAGCGAACATTTTGAAGAGGGACACCTTACCCAAATTGAAGTTTGGTAGAGTGCTCCAACCTAAAAGAGCATCTCACTTAGAAGGGCGCCCTATTTAGCTCCCCTGCATCTTTCTCTGTCTGTCATGATATGTATCCATAAATAACTACCTCTGGCCTGCTATAGTTGCAATTACCAACTGACTGCATGGGCAACCGCCTAGACTGAGGATATGTTGATTTTTTCCAATTAACAATCATTGGAGGTTTTTTCAAATGTATCTAGAATTTCCTTCAGTCGTTCCCCTATCCAACGCAGGTACCTTTCAAGCACAAATATTGTGTATGCATTAAGATAAACTTTTAATTGCAAAGGCGATAAGGAAAGGCAAGAGAGGACTTCCCTGCAGGGTTTCTTGGTCTCAGCAAAATGGAGTTGAGAGAAAATCATTCACCTACACTCATGCAATGAGGCTGATATACAGGAGTCTCACAAATGGCAAGATACAAGGCTCCAATGTAATTAATGAATGGAAAGCACCCAAAATATGTACTCCCATCTTAGAGAGTTAAAGGACTTTTCAGGATTCTGCCTCTAGACTGCCTACTAGGTCTGTCAGTGGTTGGAACCGGTGATAGCCATAGTTAAGGTAACCAAAAACCCAGATGCAGTGCGAATCTTGAAGTTCACAGACTGGATTGTGGGATCAATGGGAATAAATAATCTCTGATGCCCAATGTTGGGTGTTGAAAAGCTTGTAATTTATAGGTGATCCTTAGCTCAGCTAAGTTTTAAAGGTCCCACCATTGTTTATAAGACCACACCTATAGGTTGATTATTTAATAAACAATATATATTTTATTCACTGCCTTTGTTCTTAATTGATTTTTGTTCTTACTAAGATTTTCTGATATTTACCTCTTTTCACAGGTAGTCCTCGTCCTTCTGTGACAGGGACGGGCCAGAATCTAGAACGGAATCTTGCACATCTGTGTGCGGACAATCTAGCAAATTATTCCCACACATTAATGTCCCATTCTGCTGAATGTAGCTCCCTGGGGTTTAGAATTGTCAAATACTCTGTTGACACACACAAACATATGAAGTAGCTAGCCCCTGGTTGCACATTTTAAAAAAATGGTTGTACATTGTGTTACAAGTTGCATCAGTGACATACTTTAGTAAAGTTTATGAGGAGGCACTGCCCTAGCTGTCTCATTACAGAAAAAGGTATACCTTATGCTTCACAGAATGCGTATAAGAATTCTTTTGCAGTAGTGTATTTATAACCATATCTATTAGGCCTTTGATTTGTAATATGGGGATCTACAGATACATGTGCACAATATGTGAGAAAGTAGAGGAATCTCCCCAGATAGATTTGTGGATTGCTTCATTCCTGTGAGCTGGGTGGGAACACAGTGGAGGAAGAGAGAACCAGGCTCTTCATTATGCTTCAAATGGTGCTCTTTGATTCAGAGAGCGGTCATTGTAAAGGGGCTTGGGCACATCTCAGGGAGAAGATGGGGCTGATAAGGGAATCGTAAAGAGTAGGGCTGTTGTAACCTTTTGATACACTGATCAATGTGGTTGACATTCAGGTGTGAACCTCTAGTCACTTCAGTGTCCTGCGATGTGGGGCTATCGGATTTGGAGCTTGCTCCTGCTGTGACAAGCTCCTTTCTCTAGGAAAGGCAAGGGAGAGGAGAGGTCACTTCAAAAGGAAAAAGACCCCCCCACACAACATAAACTTTAAAAACTGAAACCCTAATTCGCATTTGGTGTCCAGAAATGGATAATAAGAAAGGGAGCTCAAGACCTCCAAAATTGGCAACTGTCAAACAGCCAGTCTGGTTGTGCAAGGAGGAGAAGCTCAGCAAGACTTCTGCCTTTGACCAGGACTGGAGGCAAAGCCCTGCCAGTCTCCCAGCTGGGTGGGAGACCATCACCCAGAGAATCCAAGTCGACCTGCCCATGGAGCCTGGAGCAACAGTGCCTGCCTGCTTGCGAACACCAGTGTTCCCTGTGAGGAAGGGAAGAGCGCTGGCAGGAGGGAGCTCCTGTGGGAAATCCTGGTGATGAGATCCTTGAAACAAGGTGTGAGGAGACGGCTTCTGTATCGATTGGGTCATAGCCTATCTGCAGAGGGAAGTCTGCGATCCCGTATGCCAGGTGGGGCTCCTGTGAAGGTTACTGCAGTGCTGATCGGATCATAGCCCGTGTGCTCAGTGAAGTCGGCAACCCTGTATGCTAGGTGGGGCCTCCGGGAAAAAGCAAAACGTGTGGTCTGGTCATAACCATCATCGAGAGGAAAAGATGTAACGCAAGTGGACCCATTCCCTGACTAAGGTTCTGCACCAGGAGCATCAAATTTGCCCTCCAGGAAATGTATCGGCATCAAAGGAGCAACAAGGACATCTGGGTGTTGTCCTTGCAGGAATGCGAGTGAGGAGCTCAAGGGACCCAACCACTGCCCTTATAGGGCCTTCTGTGTGCAGTACTCACCAGAGACAGCTGCTGAAGCTTCTGCGCCTGTGAGGGGGGCTCATGGAGACTCCAGTCGTGCAGGTCCTGCTGATGTGGGTTGGACTGATTAATTGGCCAGAAGGCCCTGCGTGAGTTTGTCCTTTAAGATGAGAGGGAGGCTTTCAGGCTAAATGCACAACCCTCCGCTCCAGCAGACTGATGCAGTGTGCCACCTCCTTTTAATTCACCTTCCTTCGATCTGCATATAGATGATTCACAAGGGTGACCAAACCTCTCAGAATGCTACCAGTCACTTTTGTCTGGGTTGGAATGCCTTTATGGAATTTCATTCTTCACAGAAGGTTCATTGGATAATACTACCACTTAAATGACCGGACAGCATGTGAAGAAACTACAAGTATGCCTTTCCATTTCCCTGAGAACTGGCACCATTGATCATTTAGGCATTTTTGTAATGCTCTCATGTAAAGACAGGCGTTGAGAATTAGGAAGGTGCAGGACACCATTGAGCCGAAGAGAGGTGTTGTATGCTTCAGTGTTGGATACGTTGTCTTCAGAGGAGTGCAACATTTTAGATGGATAGATAAGTCTCTCTCTCCTTAAAGCATGCATATTTGCCTGCCAAGTGCCTATTACTGCTCCTAGATAATGCAGTGTTTGTGCTGCAGATGATGTGGACTTGTGATTTCTGTGTAATACCAATCAGTTAAGAGTAGACACTATTATGTGGAAATGTCTGGCAAAGTTGATGAGCTGGCTGAGATATTGACAGCTTGATTAGCCATTTGTTTAGATATGAATAAATAAAGGTGTTCTGTTTCTTGACATACACTGCAACCACATCCATGCATTTTAAGAATATCATTGGTGCCAACTTCAGGCGAGAAGAACAACCTTGTACTGAAAATTATCTGTTCCTACAAAACCTCAGGAATTTGCAATGTTTCTTGGTCAATGACACATTAAAACTTTCATCTTATAGATATATGGTACATAGCCACGCTCCCTGCTGAAATTGAGAGTAGATTTGATGGAGTGCTTGCATCCTAAATTTTCCCCTCCGCATCCATTTGTTTGCCAGTTTCATGTTCAGAATGTGTCTGAATTCGTATTTTGTTCCTTTCTTTTTCATCAAAAGTATTGTAAATAAATTCCCAATTCTTTCTGGGAAGAGGGAACCCTCCCAACTATTTGTTTTGCAAGAGGGTGCTAACTTTTTTCTAAAGCTCACCTAGTAAGGATGATATTGGTTGAATCTTGGTGGAGGATGAGTGATTTTGAGACCCAAGCCATTCCGAACAATTATCAGCACCCATTTGATGTTGCCTTTGATGCATTTCCACTGTTCTAGGAAATTTGAAATACTCTCTGTAAGTGGAGTGGGTAAAAGATGAGGGGAAAAGGGAAGTCACTTCTTGCCTTCTGCTGAAAGCTTACCAGCTGTTGCTGGTGCTTGATGGCCTTCCTTACTCTGGACTGATGCCTTTGGTGTTGATATTCAACGAAAAGAAAATTGCCCCATGGGCTACATAAAGAAATACATTTTATCGCTTGTTTTACCCATTGTGAGTCAATCCAAAGAGCTCATTGAACGAGACTCCATAAAAATTGTGCTGTCTAATTACAATGGTCATGAAAACATTTATTTTTAGATTCTAGCACCATGGGCTCCAACTAGATGTAAACAATGTGTAATGCCTCACTAAGACAACCATATGCAACAATAAGGAACAACAAAACAGCAGATGAGGATGATATTCCTTTATGAGGACCTCTTTGATGTTCTTGTTCACATTTCAGTCTTCCTTAGGTGATTTATGGGGACCATCATCTTGATGTGGTGTATCAAACTATTAAATAGGCTTAAAACCTCAAAGGGGATAACTCTCAACTTGAAAACAGTGATACATGAAGCCTAGTGTAATTTATACACCACAGCAGTTTCTAAGAAAGACAAAAAAGCAAGTAGCTAGGGAGAACACTAAAAGTATGCATTGTTCAGTAGTTCCTTACTGAATGGGACGCCATCCCTGAAGTCACGATAATATAACCTGGCAGTCCCCAAGTGAAACAGAATATGTAAATACTAAAAGTGCTCGGACATTTAGTATCAGCAAATCTAAAGTGTCTTTCGGGATCAAATAATCTGCAGCTGTTTTCATCCAATATAATGATGCACCAAAGAATCAAAAGGTGTTAAGAGGAAGTCACGGCGTACAGATGAAACAACAATACTGGTTTCCCAAGTTTGAAAAATAAACTTGATGGTGTTAAGGCCCTTATTGTTACTGCTGACACCATCTTTTAGAAACAAAAATGATCATAAGGCATGTATATATGTTTTCTATGCTTTATTTTCTTTTATAGACCAAAGGCCTTCACCAGCTCCCTCCCAGACTTCCTTCGTGTCATTTTGTCATCAGTATTGATGCCGATTAGGTTGTATCCAGGGAATGGTAAATTTAAAATCCTGTGTTGCATCTATGGTTTGAGACCAGTAAGTCTCAACCACGAGAAACATCTCGACACCAGACCATGACAATGTCCATTGACAAGTAGCAAAGATGTGTCTGCCGCTGCATTGATGATTTGATCTGAAACCACCATGCCTTAATTCAAGATATCTGTGAAATCTTCTCTTCTTTTGCATGGAAGATTATTTGTGAACTTTTGGAGTTGCACAATGATCTGGAAAACCTGTCAACAAGGCAGTATCACTTGTAGTCTTTATCATGGTAGCGGGTGTGCTGCATGTCTTTCTCTTCACTGAATCCTCCAGTTTCATACTCCTTGGCTGGTAGGACAGTGGGCAAAGGAGCAATGACATACACTGACACAATATTTTTTTGCTGCAGCCAAAGTTACTGAATCTGGTGGAGGATCAGTCCTTAGAAAAAGAAGACCTTGCTTGAGAGGCTTTTATTTCTTTTTTAACCTAGAAGGAGCTGCTTTTGTTGCGGCTGGAGCCCAGAACAGAGCCATGTCCGGTTCTGGAAGACTCTGGACTAGAGGAAATTGCAGTCTTTTGGGTGGTTTTGCTGAAAGGTCTCAAAGATCACTGAAGAGGTTAAGTTTGTCACCAGCAAGGATGTTGTAGCTTATTAGCTCATGCAATAAGAACTTCTTGAAAAATATTAACACCTTGGCTGCTAGGGAGATTTTCCTGCTGTGCTGCATTTGGATTATTCCCATTGTTAATGACAAGGTCAGCTCGTCGTAAGCACACGACCAGTGTACTGCATGACGAGCTGAGCTCGTCATGAGCAGCGAAGGGGTTAATGTCGTCCACAGGAGAAATCCTCAGAGGAGAAGAGTCCGAGAGCGTTGATGAATTTCTTTCTGTAGAAGATGATGATGTCTGAAAAGAAGAGAAGTGAGATCTGGAAAGAAGAGGAGCAAGATCTAGATCTGTATCTGTCTAGATGAGTGCCTTCAAGAAGAGGTGTGCCTAGGCCATCTGGAGTGATGAGAATGACATATACACCTTGATCTTGTTGCTAGTATATGGGAAGAATTAGGTAGTGGAGATGGAAACCTAGAACGTCTTCGATGGGCAACAGTAGGAAACAAAGTTGAACTGGATGGTTGAGTCTCAGATGGTCATGGTGGTAGCTTTGGAGGAATTAGTGGTTGAAGTGGAGAAGGTAGAGTTGAAGGCGGTGGTGGTAACAGAGGAGGAGGAGTTGTTGCTGGATGATAAGGAAGTTGAAGGACTGGTGAATATGGAATAAAAACTGGAGACAAAGGTCTTGATGGCAAAGAGTCTCTAGAGTATTTGGAATCAAGTAATCTCCTCGCTTTCATCCTTCTTCATCACTCTGCAGTTTTTCCAACAGAAAAAGAAGTTTGTGTACCATGTGATATCCTTTGACATCAAAATATTTCTTAAAGTTGAATTTCTTGACCTTTTCGATGATGAATGTTCCCTCAATGTGGACTCAGCCCTTGAAGGAGAATAGTTTGGTGCTGTCCTTTGTCTCTACATCGAAGTCTTCAACATCAAATAGGGATGCCTTTTCATGATGCCTTCTACTCTATGATCTCCCCTTGTGGGATTCCTCAGAGATAGGGATGGGGCACTGGTTTAAGAGTAAGGTCCATCTCCTTGATCATCTGATCTTCTTTTTCACCCTGACAGGGACTCTTGCTGCCTCCGCAGTTCTCTTTTATGAAGGCGAATGTTCTCCCTCTTCCTCTAGCTGCGCTTGGAAAAACTCCTGTAGAGTTTGTACCTGTCGGGGACATGGGTTTCTAGAAGGCAAAGAATATAAATACTATGTGGTCTATTTTTGCCACGGTCCTACCATATGAAGGACATTTGTCAAAAAGAGAAGGACATTTGGCAAAAAGAGAAGCCATTTTTTACTACATTTTTATTTCGTTTTTGCGGATTGTACAAGAATTCCATGTAAATTAAGGGAGACTTGGAAAATTATAAAATATTTATCTCAACCTGTTGAGCCTATTGAGAAATGAAACTGAACAAATTCTGTTACAGAACGAACCTGCCAGTGCCTGGTAAGTAACAAATAACAGAAAGTGTAGGTGTATGTTTTCGTAAATAAATGAGTGGGGAATATCCCAGACACAGTAGACTATACTAGGTGGGAGAAGGGGGTCCAGGCATGGAAGCCCCATGCAGGATAGTCAGTAGCAACGTGTAGGGGTGAGGCTGCTATCCAGGGGGTCAAGGTCAAGGGAGAGTGGCCCATGGATCTACCACCTAAAATGTGATGAAACGTACAGTGTGGAAGTTGGAAGGGCGGGGGCAGTCCTGCCGCTACTCGGGTAGGAGGGTCCCACATTTCAGACTAACTCTGGGAGTCATGAGCGATGAGAGCAGTTCATTCATTATTAACCGGCATTTTTAACAACATGTAAAATACTTTCTGTCAGAAAATGACTAGAAAATACTTTGAACGTCTAAAGGTGTGGAGTGAAGATGTTTTAAAAGCGGTCTGGAATTATTTCCACCGAAAAAAGGCCAAAAAGACCAAGCTGAGCGCTCCAAGATCTAGTCACCAGGAGCTGGAGTAAAGAACTGAGGTAACTGCCAACTAAAGGGCATGCTTTAAAAAAGGTTTATGAAAGGAGTTTTCTAAATGTCACTTAATTTTTCTAGTGACATTTCTGTTTTTTTAAGTAGATTTTCATGTTTTTTAAAGCAAACAAATGGAATCGGCAATATAGCCCTCTCTAGAGACTGCAAAATGATTTTCTTGTCATAGAAAATTTCTGGCCTCCCCGAAGTAGTGAAGGTTTAACTCAGAAATGTACATTTGGAAGAAATTCTCGGTGTACCTCCAAACGCTAGGACTATTCAGTGCTATTGATGTCAGTGGAGATTAACTGATGGAGAGCATGTTTGTCTGGTGGGTCATGAACAGCAGGAACTGGGCAGCCTGGCTTTGTGTTGCAATCCTCAAAGTCTATGTTATATGCCTTCTAGGGGGACTCTCAACATTCTCCTAAGGCCTAAATGTTTCACTATAATATGACTTTGTATTTCACATTGTAATATTTTCTGGGTGCCTTTTAGTTGATACCCCCGTTAAACATTTTTCGATTGTAACTTTAATATCAGTCTCTGTGTATACGAATCTTATTTGATCATAGTTTGAGATCTCACCTGCCCTTATTTTTGAGAGTCACCTTTTTATGCTGCTGTTCTGCCTGCCATGTTCTTGGGTATTTTACATCTCATGCATTTCAATGGTGTTTTAGACTTGCTGCTCAGAGTGTTCATAGTTGCACTAAAATATCCTTAAAATATATTATTTTGAAATGTGCCAAAATTAATATTTTTTTAATGTCTGTAACGAGTTATTGTTCTTACACTAAGGGCATTAGTTTAAACGCTGCCTGGAAATGGCATGCCATGTCTCCCTCTAAAAGACTGCTTTTATTAATTTATGTAATTCTTCCAATGTTTTCTAAAACTTGGCAAAAAAAGCAGTTTTAGCACATCTTTAACATATTGAAGAAAGTCTAATGGCGTATCCATATGGTGCAGTAGCAATATTGTATGTGTGTCCTACTTTTTGCATGCCCGTGCACACCTGTAAAATTTCGTGTTGCTGCCAAAGCAATCTGCTTAGCTCTTGGTGTTCCAAATATTGCAGGCATATATTTTTTAGTGTATGAAAGGGCCGAGGGCATTCATTTGATCCAAAGTATGTTTAACTGTTGCCAACGATTTTCCGATTCATTCCACTATCGTTAACTTCTTCACAGACATTTATTTTGGTACATGTTTGGGGATAACACTGGCTGAAATGTTTATAATGTAAATTGTTTTCCTTATGGGCTTCTTGGGGCATGTATATTAGGAAATGTATATTTGTAAATACAAACCACAGTGGATAGTCCTATTTTTAAATGTTTAGTGCCCTCAGCTATAGGTTGGAGAAACATTTGGAGAATAGGAATATAGGATTTTTGTCTAATTTTGACGTTTGTTTATATTTTGTTCAACAACAGAATGCTATATGAGTTTATTGATCCATAGTTGTAAACGTATGTTTACCATTTTGTAGAAATTCCAACATAATATTTTGTGCTTTGTAAGCTGCTGTTGCTCTCGGATCATCCACATTTGGTGGGTGACGTCTACTGTACTTTATTTGAAATCTCTTAATTGCTGAACTGCAGTCCTCATGTTCACCTACTATTTTTCAAAATGACAGAATCCTGCAGCAGAGATCCTTGGTCGAAGAGTAACAATAATGTTCCTTGCTCTGATCATCTTACCATGAAACAGACTGCTGTCACACAACCTGAGCCCACCCTACCCCCCACTAGCCAGGGGTGAGAAGAGTGTAGCTGGCATGAGTGGCGGCTGACACTGCTCAAACTGGGGAGCAATGTCCTGTTTTTTGTTTAAGTAAATCATAAATAACTGGTTTCTGTGTGAAAAGCTCTCAGGTCCAGTGCTTTATAAACTACGATCTCTGGTTCAAAATGTTTAAACCAATTCTTGATGTTAACATGGTCATAACTAATTAGATTTTTTTGTATATTATATTTTGTGATAGTGATCAAACACATAACAGCTGTTGTATTCATTCAATAAGATTTGAAGTATCAAATAAAAAAGTGAGTAGTGATGGTCAGTCGTATCCAATAAACATTAAAAGTGAATTTGGTTGACCCCGACACGTCTTTGGACAGTAACTAATCAATATTTGTCAACCGCAATCAAGTTTGTAAAATGTGTATGTCTGTCTAGTATTTGAATGCCTAACAAGGCTTACTGACCAATAACAACAGAAACTCCTTCAGTAACCTTCATCAGGATGTAAACAAGTGTTGATCATGCATTGTATGATGCTATTCAAAGTGGTACCTTTTGTTAATTGTGAATTAAAAAGTAAAAAAAGTAAAGTCCACATTTGTAAAGCGCACAATCACCCGTAAGGGTCTCTAGGCGCTGGGGGGCCGTCGGGAAGATTAAGCGAGCTATTGCCCAGAGTCACATGGTGCTGGGCTGACCTGCCGCCGGAGCCGGGGATCGAACCGTGGTCCCCAGATTCCAGAGTCAGTCGCCCTGGCCGCGGCGCCACACCTCTTCCACAATTACAAAGCAACGAATATAGTTGGGCAATGTTTGTGGAATGCAAGAGATACATTACTGCCAGACAAAATGGGAAAAATGAACACTATTGTGAAATGCATTGATAGCATTTGTCGTGCATTCAGTCTGGACTTGTTCAAACATCACTATTCTTACTTTTAGTGGGGAGGTAACTATGTTCAGTAAACTATATTATTATTATTATTATTATTATTAAGCTTGTAAAGCGCCTGGTTACACTGTACTAGTGTGTCCCCGCGCTATTGACTGCCACGTTAAGCCACTCAGCTTCTAATTCTGCTCACTCGAACATAACAGAACAGAGCCCGGCCCTAATCTTTAGGAAACAGGAGTGTTCTCAGCTCTTTGCGGAACTTGAGCTCTCACTCCTCCAGCCGAATCTCCAGAGGAAGTCTGTTCCATTTTTGAGCAGCCAAGACACAAAAGGAATGTCCTCCCATTCTTACTCTACTGAACTTAGGCACCAGCACCATCCCTGTCCCGCTAGATCTCAGTTGACGGGTCGGGTGGTACAGCGTGAGCAGGTTGTGAAGGTAAGTGGGTCCTTTCCTTTGTAGGATACGGTGACCAACACATAGTGCTTTAAATACCACACGTTCCCAAATTGGAAGCCAGTGCAGTGTTCTCAGTGCTCTCTTGGAAGCGGCTCTTTTGGGCAGCATCAGAACCAGACGGGCCGCCGCATTTTGTTTGCCCTGCAGCCTCTGAATGCATTTAGCATTGGCTCCCGAATATAGGACGTTTACAAAGTCCAGCCTTGATGTTATTAGTGCATGGACCATGGTCTTCCTAGCTGTCACAGGCAGATAGTCCAATGTCTTCCTAAGGACCCTCAGCGTGCTAAAGCATGTGCCTGCCACTCGTTTGGTGTGGTACTCGAATGAGATCTTGTCATCGATCCACACCCCTAGGTTCCTCACTTGATTGCTGGGAATAGGTAAAGGACCCAGCGCTGGAGGCCACCATGCTGAGGTCCACACTGACAGAGCATTCCCCACAATCAAGACCTCTGTCTTGTTTCCATTCGGTTTGAGGCAGTTGTTGGCCATCCATGCCGCCAGTTCCTGCAAACATGACCTAAAATTAGCGGCTACCTGCTCCTTCGGCTGGGTCAAGGCCACCACTAGTTGCGTGTCATCGGCATATGACATGACTTCCAGCCCAAATCTTTCTATGATCTCCGCTACTGGTGTCACATATAGATTGAAAAGGGTAGGGCTTAGGCTGGACCCCTGGGGCACCCCCTTCTTAAGGCTGATGGCTTTGGACCGGAAAGTTCCCTGTGCCATTTGGAAACTACGGTCGGACAAGAAGGACTCCAGCCATTCCCATGCCTTGTCCACCACTCCTCCCCTCTTTAAACAATGTAGCAGCGTATGATAGACCACAGTGTCAAATGCGGCACTGAGATCCAGCAGGATCAGTGCCGCCGTGTGGCCTTCATCAGCATGTTTCTGTAAGGTTTCTGTGGCTAACAGCAATGCTGACTCGGTCGAGTGGAGTGCCCGGAAACCCGATTAAGTGGGATGGAGCAGTCTATTGGCCTCAATGTGGGCTGTCAGCTGATTATTGACGGCCTTCTCCGTGATCTTGGCGAGGTATGGCAGGATTGAAATGGGACGCAAATTCTCCAGTTACTCCATACTGATATTAGGTTTTTTTTCAGGGGGAGCACCACAGCCTCCTTCCAAGTTTTAGGTACCTTGCCTTCCTCAAAGGAGAGCTCTAGTAGGTGTCTAATATAAGGCTCTAGAGTCTCCACACTCCCTCTCAATGTTTTAGGTGACACAGGATCTTTAGGGGAGCCTGAGTTGATACTGCCCGCTATAGTACAAATGATCTCCCGAGATGGAACTCTAAAGGTTTGAGGCAGTCCGTGCTTTTCACATTGGTAGAGATGTCTCCTCCCGGGTGGCCTTCTCTTGCCGTTACTGGGAATGAGGAGTAGATCTTCTCTACCTTGTGTGAGAAGAACTCTGCCATCCGGTTGCAGGACTCCTCTGACCCTGTCATAGGAACCGTAGTGTTGGAGAGATTGGAGATCTCTTTGTAAACGGAGTAGAGTAGCCACTTCAACAGCATCTCGACCTTGTAATGTATTCATGCTTGGGAGAGAACCTGTCAGGACCTGGCAGAACAGGTATTTTCCAGTTATAAACCAAATAATCTAGAAATATCTTTTTGTATTTATTGGTATAGACTGAGAAGAAACTGTTGTCTTTCCTTCACTAGTTCAGTACACTACAAGAGCACATGTTCAATGCGTTCTAGTTGTCTTACACGTAACCTGAAACAACAACTGTCTAGAATAGAATAAACCTGGCCATCAGCCTGTTTGACCTACACAATATTTTATATACATATATATTTAGTCTCCTACTCTCAGTTCCAGTGACAAGATTTAGTAGTTTGGCAATAAATGTTAGTGGAGAAATTGCCAAAAAATAACTTGAAGAAGTCACCTTTCCATTTAAGTAGCCCATTTTTCCATTGCATGGACATTGGTGGATTGCCTTCTTGAATAATTGCTTAAACTTATCTTTAGTAAGGAAGAAATATCCGCCAGATCCTACAAAGCAAACATTTGTTCCATTTCATCTACAGTGGGTAGACCTAACATGAGTTTGTTGTCTCCGTGCATCCGTTTTAAGACCGCAACTGTCTCTACCCAAGAGTTCCATCCATCAATGGCATACAGCATCTCTAACACTATCTGCTTAAAATACAGTTTTGGACAGCACAAAATGTCATCAAACATAACTCTCAACAAGCATTTGCAATGCAATAGGTCTTACATTAGTGAAAGTTTGACCTATTGGCGTTGCTAATATTAATGGAACGGCAATAGCTCATACTTTCAGTAATACTTTGCTGAAGTCATCGACGCCATATCATTGCGCTGTGACACTCTTATAAACATGTTCCAAGTAACAAGAACTTACTAAGAACGAGGAAGGGGGGAAGCGAGAAGGACACGATGTCTAGCAAGGAAGATAATGGCTGCGGGCGGCAGAAACAAGAAACTGAATGGAATACAGTCATGTGCCAATGGAAAGAAGCGATGTGTGCACAAGAAAGAAACAGGAACCGAGTTAGATAAACGCATATTGTGTATCAAAAACCAGGAGTGCTTGCATCTAATGCAGAGTGAGAATACAGCACTGTAAAGAGGTCGAGAAAAAGAAAAACACTAATGGAGCTGTGTGAAAGAATTACAGATCATATGGCACGCAATAATATTTCAAACCAGCTTTTCTTGATACCTTATTATACCTTGGCGTTTACCATCACGTCTTTTCTTTTGATCCCAGTACTAAACCCCTAAAGCTGAAAGAGCAGCAGCTGAGTGCGCCCGGTGTACTCACTCAGAGAAGCCCTCTTAATGATCACCTGTCACAATGACACTGCTCTGCCAATAAAGCCACCGGCCCAGCCTGTCATCCTCAGACTATCCCACCTCCTTCATCCGCTGTATACAGCCAGATCCCGGGTCACCAACACCTCCTGCCCCAGAACAGAGTGGATATCAACCCTCTGCCAGTCTTCCCTGCTATTGACACAGTTGCTTCTCACTAGGGACACCCCAGCCTTCAACAGGTGATCACTGGTGACAGTTATCTATGACTGAACCAACTCTGCAAAGTGACTCCTCGGCGAGGATTTGCGCTAAACCACAGAGGACCAGACGTTGCCTACCCTTGTAAACCCCAACTGCTTGTCTGAAACAGACCTTGAAAAATTGAAGTATTTGTAACCCCTTTAATGCAAATTGAAAACATAATTCTACCCCGAGTGTATTTCTGTAAATTCTGGCTTTACCCATAAAAGACACCCACCCCGGAAAGTTCGAGAACTAATATGGTCCGTAATTAACTACATGTTCCATCATGCTTTAAGAACTGTCGTACTATACGTGGACCCAATTAGGGTAATGCATGGACATAAAAAGAGTTATGTGAGCCCTCTGAGCACACCCCAAGCTGCCTGTGAAGAAGAGGCTTGCTGCCTCGAAACGCGTTGGTGAAGAAAATAAATACAGAACCTGAAAAAAATGGCTGCCTTTGTATACTTACATCTCCTGTCGAGTGCGTCTTTAAAAAGCTTTGGGGCATCTTGTTTGAAATATATATATATATATATATATATATATATATATATATATATATATATTCACTGAAAAAACCATAGGTTATAGACCATATATAGTTAGGAATTAGCATTTAAAAAACCTTTTTTTACTCACACAAAACCATTGAAATTCCATATATAGTTAGTAGTACTAACTATATATCGCGCACCCGCAATCCACTGCTGATCATGTCACATATTACATCAATTATGACATGTTCAGTGACATCACTGATGACATCACTGATGACATCTCAAATGACATCACTGATGACATCACTGGAATAAAACATCCAGTAATTTTATGTTTCTGTAAAGTTTAAATATGTCTTACATATTGAAGAATGAGTGGATGTATAAGTGTCTGGATGAAGGATTTAGTAGGTGCATGACTGACTGTATGAGTGAGTGATTAAATATGTCTCACTGAGTGCATGGGTTATTGACTAAACTGTCTTAATTTGTGCATCATTATGTCTGTTGTTCTGTAAACTGCTGCATGTGTTGATCAGTAGCTATATGAGTAACTATATGGGTTATTGATTGATTGCCCAAGTATTTGTATGGGAGACTGAGTGTGTGTGTGGCTGGCTGGGAGGTGTGTGACTCTGTGCAGATCAATGTGTACTTGTATCAGTGATTGTATAAGAGAGTAAGTATGTGTCTAGTATATGTTTGAAAATGTAAGGTGTTCTATGTTTAACTGTAAAGATGAGAAAATGGAAGTGTGATTGATTCTTTACAGGACTGACTAGGTGTGTGAGTAACTCCATGGATGAGTGGCAGAGTGTGAGTGTCTGTATAGATGTATGAGTGCATATGATAGTGTTGTAAAGATGAGTGATTGTATGTATGAATGATTGTATGGGTGAATGTGTGTGTAGACGTAGGAATTAGTGAGTGCGTATGTAGTAACTAGTATTGGTGTGTCAAAGGTTTCAAAAATTATACTCTGTATTTAACACTGGGTGTAACAGAGGTTATATTAAAGTGTGAGGAGATGCATTGTATTGTCACATGAATGATATCATCAGTGATGTGATCATTGATGTCAAATGAGATGTCATCAGTGATGTCATCAGTGATGTCATTTGAGATGTCATCAGTGATGTCACTGACCATGTCATGAATGATGTAATATGTGACATGATCAGCAGTGGATTGCGGGTGCGCGATATATAGTTAGTACTACTAACTATATATGGAATTTCAATGGTTTTGTGTGAGTAAAAAAAGGTTTTTTAAATGCTAATTCCTAACTATATATGGTCTATAACCTATGGTTTTTTCAGTGAATTTTCAAGGTTTTGTAAATGCTAATTCCTAACTATATATGGTGTATAACCTATGGTTTTTTCAGTGAATTTCAATGTTTTTTTAATAGCAAATATCATAAGCTGTCGAATGTCAAGTACGTGGTAAGAAAAAACATTTTCGTGTTTATGCACACTGATCTGCTTTGAATGCTGCCCCCCCCCTCATTTCTATTAGGAGTACTCTCTCTTTGCAGATAGTGAAGGGTAGTTAACGCAGGCCTTTGCCCCCGTTGTAATCCGTCGTGCCTGCTTCTCTCTCCATTTGATTGATTGTTATCCAAGCATTTACTGTTTTAGAATTGGTTCTCTTTGGTTCATTCTCTATTTACAAACAAGCACAGAGTCGCAATACTCTGTTTAGTCTTTGCAGATAGCGAAAAATCGTGTTAAAAAACAAAAGGAATCGAGCAAAATCAGTAGGCCACTAATGGAATCTCTTTTTGACCTCGCTAAAATAGAAACATTAGGAACAACCCCTCATGAGAAATACGAAACTAGTGAGATGAACTGAACTCCACACCATGATGGCTGCAAGACAGCTCGGCTCCGCCACCCACCCCGCCCAAAATAACGATAAACTCTATGCAAATATTACAAATATATACAACACACCAGCAAAGTAACAGGGTAAAACATTTTATTAAATAACTATTTACATAACTATTTTATACTTTTTGTTGCCCGATCCGGCTAGCTCAATCGATCGAGCATGAAACTCATGCACTCTGATAATTCAAAGTTTTGAGGAGTGCTTGTAACACTGTCTGAAGCCTATTTGCACTTGCTACAGCTTCACTATTCTCAATGTAAGTGGGGGCTGTTTGAGGACGTGACTGCATTTGAAAACAATGTGATGCGGTGCCACCCTGAACCACTTGACGGAGGCCTCCGAGGGACGGTGTCATGGCGCGGACTCGGAGGGGGCGCTTGGCTCCGGCCCCCTCCGCAAGTCGTGTTGCCCTGTTGTGGCCTGAGATCGCCCCCGACATAGGTAGCCGGCTCCCGGGGTCAAGCGGAACTTTTTGCCTTTTGGTGACTCTTCCATTCTTGACCTTGTCCCACAATCCGTTTCACCTAAAGACACGCTGTAGTGGGGCGCCCCTTTACCGTTTCAGTTGCCATTCCGCCCGCTTGTGCTACACTGTGCCTCTTCCGCTATTCAGCTGTTTACCGCCCGCTCTTTCGACTACAGCGTCTCGCTCACCATGTACTTGAGTTGCTCCCGCTCTTGCGGTGCAGCGATAGGCGGCTGCCACAGGACTCTCAAAATGGCGGCCGGCTCTTCAGATTTGGGCGTGGTCCACTAAAATGGGCCTGCAACACCTTGGAACTCGGACGCTTGTCTGCTAGAGCTTGGGCTTCATTCTCGAAAGCGTCCCCTCAGCCTTGAAGATTCTACAAAAGTCTTGGGGGCCCCCGACTCCCGCAGGCTTCTGGTGGGGAGCGGCTAGCATGATTGCTCGTGGAATGGCCACGACGGAGCTACGAAATTGTGGTGCTCTCATGCTAATGCCAGCTTCAGTCTGAAACATCCAGAAACACTGTAGACTACCAATTCGATCAGTTCCGGTAGCGCCCCAACGTGACCCGGTAGAGAAAAACTTGCCCTCCCCTCTTTGACTGATGGTTCTTGTTGCCCGTCCCTTCTGTTATCATTTAACAGAACTATTTAGCCTGCTGAAAGGGGTTGTGTTCCGACCGCTGGTTGGTGGAGACATTTTGACTATATTCTGGACCTGCGTTGTCGCGTAATGCGTCATATGACGCGCCGCGTTAGCGCATCCGGAAGTGCTCCAGTGCGCGAAGCGCAGCTTCCCGGAAGCAATCCGAGGCGCGGCGCGCAGCGCGTAACGTAAGCATAACAGGTCATGTGACTTGTTAATAAAACTTTTCATTGGTTCATTTTACTTTTCTTATTCTAATGATGAAAGGCTTGGTCATATGACCTAAAAATTACGCTTTTTATTACTTACGAACATTATTTTTTCTTAAACATATGTTATAATGTTCCACGCTAATGTACTTTCCCGGAAAATTTACAACTGTCCTGCAAGTAAAATATATTCCTTTTTCGAGAAAAAGGGCGTTTCTTCGTCCCATGACGGAGCCGTTGAGCAAAAGAGGCTCGGCCTGCTGTCTTAGTCGCTGATACGCCTGAATATCAGATTCTTATCGATCACTTTATGTTGCAGAAGTAGAAACACAACAGCCCTTGACCATTTATCTTTACTGCGTTCCTGCGTATTATACCTTTTACCCTTCATGTAATTGGACTGCTTTATTTCACTTGCCTTTTACTGATTCTAAAACAGTGACTATTATTAAAAACGTTACCAATGTAAATACTACTACCATGTTTTCTTTTAAAAACCTTTATTGTGAAAATGTCAGTATACAAATACGGGCCTATAACCACGTGGGCCGGCCACGGAGCAAACTGTAATCGTATATGATGAGTAGACATTTACACTGTAGAGGAACGTAACGGGCGGGCCATTAGGTTGCAAGAACTAAGGTGTCTAACAGTTGCGGAATCGGTGGACGTACATTTTATAATTAAAATACGACAGAGCCAGTTACAATAAAATTATCTAGATATACATTTGCGGGCAAGTACCATGGGTGACGTTAATTCGAACTTTCAATAGTACAGTAATCAATAACACATCAGAACTTAATATCAATAGGGATGTCGAAATATTCAATCAATTCTCGTCCCCGCCCGCCATGTGCTTCAAAACTGCATACGAATCTCGTGATTACAAGGTTCAGCAACCAGTACACAACAAGGAGTTACGAGTCCCATTTATTCCGGCGCCATTTTGGGCGAGGACGGGCAGGTCCAGGATGTAGTCAAAATGTCTCTACCAACCATCGACTATGAGAATGTTCATATGCTGTATTTATTAGAGTAACACTCATCTGTCCACATGAAATTAATTTTCCACAATCTAAACATGTCATTTTAATCTTTCCAAAGTTCTTCTAAATATTTGGGACCGTTTCCCTTGCCTCTGATGCTGTCAGTGCCACTTCTTTGGTGAATGTACTGGCAGGTCGGGGGTTCTCCTCCAAATCTCTCTTTTGTGCAGCACTATAATTAATCGGTGCCACCTCTCCATATGACGATGCATGGTATAGTTACCATAACTATATTTTTTTTCGGTTCCTCTGGAGAGTACATCGTGGCAGATGAGGCAGGTAACGTACCGGGCATTTACCTTTTTTGCATGTAGAGGAAAGGAAAAAAAATTCGAGCGTCCGAGTTCTAAGGTGTCCCAGGGCCATTTTAGTGGACCAGGCCCAAATCCAAAGAACAGGCCGCCATTTTGAGAGTCCTGTTGCAGTCGCCTGTCGCTGTAGCATCAAGAGCGGCCGAAACTCAGCTGAATGGCAACTGAAACGGTAAAGGGGCGCCCCACTACAGCAGACGAGCCTCCACCTGGGAAGGCCCGTTCACGCCGCCTCCCCCCCCCCCTCGGGCACCCCACGCCGTTATTCGGAGCAGGATTGTAGGATGGCCACACCAGTGCGGCAACTTGCTAGACACCACCTCGGTGCCAACCGAATCTCAGCGCCTTGTGGTGTCTTCTAGTCAGAAAATATTGTTGTGCTGCCTTCGACCTATTCGCCACAAGTGCGCACTCAACTCAGCTGCATAGCGAGTGAAACACCAAGGGGCGCCCCACTGCAGCCGAGGAACCTTCATCTTGGGGGCGACGCACAGCATCACATAGATTTCCAATGCAGTCAGATCCTCAAACAACCCCCACTGACTGACGCGAACTCACAGGCCAACGGAGCGCCCCACGCCGACTTTCGGCACAGCATTGTAGGATGACCACACCAGTGCGGCAACTTGCTAGACACCACCTCGTTGCCATCCGGATCTTGGCGCGTTGCGCTGCCTTTGGCCCTATTCGCACATCGGTCCGCTACTGACGCCATCTCACAGGCCAACGGTGCGCCCCACGCCGACTTTCAGCATTGTAGGATGGCCACACCAGTACGGCAACTTGCTAGACACCACCTCGTTGCCATCCGGATCTTGGCGCGTTGCGCTGCCTTCGGCCTATTCGCACATCGGTCCGCTACTGACGCCATCTCACAGGCCAACGGTGCGCCCCACGCCGATTTTCAGCATTGTAGGATGGCCACACCAGTGCGGCAACTTGCTAGACACCACCTCGGTGCCATCCGGATCTTGGCGCGTTGTGCTGCCTTCGGCCTATTCGCACATCGGTCCGCTACTGACGCGAACTCACAGGCCAACGGGGCGCCCCACGCCGACTTTCAGCATTGTAGGATGGCCACACCAGTGCGGCAACTTGCTAGACACCACCTCGGTGCCATCCGGATCTTGGCGCGTTGTGCTGCCTTCGGCCTATTCGCACATCGGTCCGCTACTGACGCCGCCTCACGTGCCAACGGATTTTCTACGCTTTTTATACCCTATGCCGCATAACAGGTCATGTGACTTCTTTATAAAACTTTTCATTGGTTCATTTCACTTTTGGTTTCCTAATGATGGAAGGCTTGATCATATGACCTAAAAAGAACACTTTTCATTGGATGAAAACTTTTTTTTTTTCCCAAACGATGAAAGCCCCACCTTGTTTCTGGATGTTTCAGACTGAAGCTGGCGTCAGCATGAGAGCACCACCATCTCGTGGCTCCGTCGTGGTCATTCCGCGAGCAATCATGGCAGCCGCTCCCCACCGGAAGCCTGCAGGAGTCGGGGGCCCCCAAGACTTTTGTAGAATCCTCAAGGCTGAGGGGACGCTTTCGAGAATGGAGCCCAAGCCCTAGCAGACAAGCGTCCGAGTTCCAAGGTGTCCCAGGGCCATTTCAGTGGACCAGGCCCAAAAAGGAAAGAGCCTGCCGCCATTTTGAGAGTCCTGTGGCAGCCGCCTATCGCTGCACCGCAAGAGTGGGCGCAACTCAGCTGAATGGCGGATTTTGGCACAGTGTACCAAAAGCGGGCGGAATGGCAACTGAAACGGTAAAGGGCCGCCCCACTACAGCAGACGAGCCTCCACCTGTGGAGGCCCGTTCACGCCGCCTCACCCCCCCCCCCCCCCGGGGCGCCCCACGCCGTTATTCGGAGCAGCATTGTGGGATAACAAAACCAGTGCGGCAACTTACTTGACATCACCTGGGTGCCATCCACATCTCAGCGTGTTCTGCTGCCTTGGGACTATTCGCACAACAGACCGCTACTGACGAGCCACCCCCCGGGACGCCCCACGCCGTTATTCGGAGCAGCATTGTAGGATTCCCAAAACCAGTGCGGCACCCAGGCAACATCACCTGGGTGCCGTCCAGAACTCAGCACGTTGTGCTGCCTTGGGACTATTCGCACAACCGACCGCTACTGACCATTGTTCCTTCTTTTTTCCTAAAAATATTTAAATGTTTTTACTGTTTTTGTTGCGTTGTTTATATTTATAAGTTATTAAAGTTTTATAATCCTACTACTTTGTTGGAGTGCTATATATTTTTAATGTGACACATAATTGTAAAAACTTTGATGTACAAAGAGGCATCCCTGGAATCTTCCGCTTCAGGCTCGGTCCCCTCCCCAATCACAATACAGGATGGTTTTCAGATAGTAGGAACGCGTGTGGTGTGACGGATCTCATCGGGTGGGGGCCTTGATCTACTGTAACTCCTTTGAAGAGGGGTGATTCTTTACAGCTGGGGCCATAAAGTACATCTGCAGGGCTACCTGATAGCCTGGGACCGGCCTGGACAATCGGACACAGAGGAAGAGGAGTGTCAGAGGGTGCGGTAGTGAATAGGGCGAAAGGGAGGTGTCGGGCAGGCACAGAGTCTGATTCTCAGGGAAGAACAGCGCAGATGGGGGGAGGTTTATTGCCCATGCATAAGACAGAGAGCGGGGGTGACCAATGCCTGGGGGAGATGCTTGCGAGGGTGGGGAGCCATGCTAAGGATCGACAGCGTGCAGAGAGTGGGTCTGGTCAAGGCATCTAAAATGGCTGCCGTGCACGACAAAAGTGTGGCATTTCAAAAAAGGCAAGATGGCGCAGACAATTTTTTTCAACACTTCCTGATTTCCTTCTTATCGAACGTTAACAGACGTTATCTCTCCCACACTACCGGTCCCCCTGGGCTTAAACGCCGAGATGGTAGGGACTGCATCCCGTGGAGATAGGCCGAGACGTCACTCAGCAGAAAAAAAAGTAAAAAAAAAGTCTATAAACATACAGTAAGTTAAAAGTAAATCATTCTTGTTTCCTTGTAGTACGCTCCCCAGTCCGCTTCCCGTTACGCTAACCGGGCGCACCCCACCAAAAAAAACGATTTTTTTTTTTTTGCCCTGCGGAGCCCTTTTAAAGCCTCCACATCAAACCTATGGGGTCAGGGAGGATCTACTATGCCCCCTTATGGTCATTTGCCCCTTCGCTTTGGCCTCCTCTTGTCTCTCGATCCTACCGAGAGACAAGATGGCGGCCGCTCCGTACTGTTTGGAATGTTTACAGACACCGGAGAGCCAATCAGCTTCGCTTCGCAAAGCTCCGTAACGCGAAAAGTACGCGACCCGGATCGCTACCCGGGACGCTGTCACAGACATATATCTTTTTTTGAACGTTAATTTCTCAAAATCCACTGCAGCACATATATTGAGACCCAGCAAAGGCACATCGGGCTACCGGTCCCTACAATTTTGCCAAGTTTCATGCAAATCCATTCACCCGTTCGATTTTATTTATTATTTTTTTTTTTTTTTTGCCCCGCGGGGCCCTTTTAAAACCTCCACATCAAACCTAGAGGGTCAGGGAGGATCTACTATGCCCCCTTATGGTAATTTGCCCCTTCGCTTTGGCCTCCTCTTGTCTCTCGATCCTACCGAGAGACAAGATGGCGGCCGCTACGGACTGTTTGGAATGTTTACAGACACCGGAGAGCCAATCAGCTTCGCTTCGCAAAGCTCCGTAACGCGAAAAGTACGCGAAGCGGAGCGCTGCCCGGAGCGCTGTTACAGATATATATCTTTTTTTGAACGTTAATTTCTCAAAATCCACTGGAGCACATATATTGAGACCTAGCAAAGGCACATCGGGCTACCAGTCCCTACAATTTTGCCAAGTTTCGTGCAAATCCATTCAGCCGTTCGGGCTAAAAGTGAGGCCAACCGCCCTATGGAAATTAACATGGGAAAAACGCGTTTTGGGACCCCCCTTTTTTCTCGGCCCCCCCTTGACAAACCCCCCCCCCAAATATTCAGGGGCTGCTCAGAAACAAAATGTTCCATTTTCCTGAAAATTTCAGCCAATTCCGTCCACAAACGCCAAAGTTATTAGACCTAGAATTTTCAAAAATCCCATAGAGAAAAAATCCTAACTATATATACCTACTGGCGACCGCCAGTAGGTAATATGTATGTATGTATATACAATTGCCGCGTTTTTTTGCAGAAATCAGCCGGCACTCCAAAGATTTAGTCACTCAATTATTTATTGCAATGATGATACATCAACACGTTTCAACAGCTTCTCGCTGCCTTGTTCACGATATACATACCTTCTATGTATTAACAAGCATTAGAAATGCAATCGGGCTCGGATTTATTTGAGTTTGAGCTAATGGCATTGTAAATGCCAATGTCTTTTTGCCATGTGTTATGGAGTGTGTGCATGTGGTGTGTAGTGGAAGTATGTTGGTTGAATTGTAATTTTACCAATGGTGGCATGCTGTGCTTTATATGAATATGTTTAAAAGTAAAGTGTACCATACTGCGATTGCTTGGTGGAAAAGTGCACTGCCGGCTGGAGGTGTGTGTGCCTGGTGGAAGGGTGCACTGACGGCTGGTGGGTGTGTGCTTGGTAAAAGCGTGCACAGATGGATGATGGTTGTTGGTGTTTGTGCATGGTGAAAGCATTCATTGACGGCTGGGGGTGTGTTGTTGTGTGTGTTGTTTTCTGTGTGCTGGTGAGTGTGTGCTGGTGAGTCTGTGGGGGTGAGCCTGGGGAGTGAGTGTGGTGGTGAGTGTGTTGTGTTGAGTGGTGACAAGTGTGTGGTGTTGAGAGACTGCGGTGTGTGGTTTGTGTGTGCGTTATGTGTGTGTGGTGTATGTGTGTGTGGTGTTTTCTGCACACTCACACACTGCCCCGTAACATTCACACACTGCTCACCCGCACACTCCCAATGTCACCCTGCATAGTCACACACTGTTTACCCTGCACACTCATTCTGCACACTCACACAATGTGCACCCTGACACACTGTCTCTGCAGTCACTCTGCACTCACTGTCACTCTGCACTCACTGTCACTCTGCACTCACTGTCACTCTGCACTCACTGTCACTCTGCACTCACTGTCACTCTGCACTCACTGTCACTCTGCACTCACTGTCACTCTGCACTCACTGTCACTCTGCACTCACTGTCACTCTGCTGTCACTCTGCACTCACTGTCACTCTGCTGTCACTCTGCACTCACTGTCACTCTGCTGTCACTCTGCACTCACTGTCACTCACTGTCACTCTGCACTCACTGTCACTCTGCACTCACTGTCACTCTGCTGTCACTCTGCACTCACTGTCACTCTGCTGTCACTCTGCACTCACTGTCACTCTGCTGTCACTCTGCACTCACTGTCACTCTGCTGTCACTCTGCACTCTGCTGTCACTCTGCACTCACTGTCACTCTGCACTCACTGTCACTCTGCACTCACTGTCACTCTGCACTCACTCTGCACTCACTCTGCACTCACTGTCACTCTGCACTCACTGTCACTCTGCACTCACTGTCACTCTGCACTCACTGTCACTCAGCACTCACTCTGCACTCACTGTCACTCTGCACTCACTGTCACTCTGCACCCCCACTCTGCACACCCACTCTGCACACCCACTCTGCACACCCACTCTGCACCGCCACTCGCCACTCTGCACCGCCACTCTGCACCGCCACTCTGCACCGCCACTCTGCACCGCCACTCTGCACTCTGCACCGCCACTCTGCACCGCCACTCTGCACCGCCACTCTGCACCGCCACTCTGCACCGCCACTCTGCACCGCCACTCTGCACTCTGCACCGCCACTCTGCACCGCCGCACTGCCACTCTGCACTGCCACTCTGCACTGCCACTCTGCACCGCCACTCTGCACCGCCACTCTGCACCGCCACTCTGCACCGCCACTCTGCACTCTGCACCGCCACTCTGCACCGCCACTCTGCACCGCCACTCTGCACCGCCACTCTGCACCGCCACTCTGCACCGCCACTCTGCACTGCCACTCTGCACCGCCACTCTGCACCGCCACTCTGCACTCTGCACCGCCACTCTGCACCGCCACTCTGCACCGCCACTCTGCACCGCCACTCTGCACTCTGCACCGCCACTCTGCACCGCCACTCTGCACCGCCGCAATGCCACTCTGCACCGCCACTCTGCACCGCCACTCTGCACCGCCGCAATGCCACTCTGCACCGCCACTCTGCACCGCCACTCTGCACCGCCACTCTGCACCGCTGCACCGCCACTCTACACCGCCACTCTGCACCGCCACTCTGCACCGCCACTCTGCACCGCCACTCTGCACCCCCACTCTGCACCGCCACTCTGCACCCCCACTCTGCACCGCCACTCTGCACCGCCACTCTGCAACCCCACTCTGCACCGCCACTCTGCACCCCCACTCTGCACCGCCACTCTGCACTCTGCACCGCCACTCTGCACCGCCACTCTGCACTCTGCACCGCCACTCTGCACCGCCACTCTGCACCGCCACTCTGCACCGCCACTCTGCACCGCCGCACCGCCACTCTGCACCGCCACTCTGCACCGCCACTCTGCACCGCCACTCTGCACTCTGCACCGCCACTCTGCACCGCCACTCTGCACCCCCACTCTGCACCCCCACTCTGCACCCCCACTCTGCACCCCCACTCTGCACCCCCACTCTGCACCCCCACTCTGCACCCCCACTCTGCACCCCCACTCTGCACCGCCACTCTGCACCGCCACTCTGCACTCTGCACCGCCACTCTGCACTCTCAAACTGCACTCTCAACTCTCAATCTCCACTCTGCACTCTCAAACACCACTCTCAATCTGCACTCTCATACTGCACTCTCATACTGCACTCTCATACTGCACTCTCAAACTGCACTCTCAAACTGCACTCTCAAACTGCACTCTCAAACTGCACTCTCAAACTGCACTCTCAATCTGCACTCTCAATCTGCACTCTCAACTCTCAATCTGCACTCTCAACTCTCAAACTGCACTCTCACAATTGTCATATACACGTATGTGAGTGTGACAGGAGCA
Organism: Lissotriton helveticus; assembly: GCF_964261635.1. Classification (NCBI taxonomy): domain Eukaryota; kingdom Metazoa; phylum Chordata; class Amphibia; order Caudata; family Salamandridae; genus Lissotriton; species Lissotriton helveticus. The sequence goes on from NC_136063.1 coordinate 1,492,144,625, forward strand.
AGGCGGTCATGTTTTCTGCCCCCAAGACCACTGTAATCAGATGCTTTACTGTCTGCTAGAATAGTGCAACTACTCCATATAAACAGTCCTGAAGAATTCCAGTTAGACTTCTGAAAGGGGAAACCTGTTGACAGACAGCCTTTAGAGCGAAAGACAGTTGCCCCCAGCTTATCCCAGATTTGCTGCTTTTATGAACACTACACATAAACTTTGAGAATGCTATTAGGCTTTCAACGTCTTGCCCCTTATTAAAAAATATTATAGTATGCCACTTGTAGTATGTCATTGCTCTGCATTGTGCTGCTTTGGCATTTCATCTTGAAAAAATACTTTTGGATTGTCTTAAGATATGTAAAAAAAATATACACAAACCTTGAACACCTAAAGAGTGATATTTAAAGAGGATTGAAAGTGAATCTCTGAACTATATGAAACCAGTCAAAAGGTTCCTATCTCCCACTTCCGATAGATGCTTGCTTTTAGAATTCTTGAACTAATGAAGCCCTTTCCCGGCCTGGCATGGAGCAGCTGCGCGCTGAGCGCTGCTGAATGGTGAACGCGCCCGGCCATCTGGATTCACTTACGGAGGCACCCTGACAGCTCCTAATTATAATTACTGTACTTCTTTGCGCGAGCACGCACGAAAAATGCCCAACATGGCGTCCGAAAACTACATTTACCCTATCACTTCAAGCCTATTAAAACGACACCACAACGAAGACGAATCACTGGCCAGATGAGATACCAGACTAAGGAATGTGTGGAATTTGTCTCGCAAAAGCCCTAGGAGATACTTTTTTTTTCTCTTCTTTAACATTAGGATCTCGAAACTCCTCCCACTTACGTGGGCGGAGGCCTCGCCCTAAAAAGGATGGTTTAGGCTTGCCAAAACATTTATTTTGCCAAGTTGAAATGGCAGTTTAAAACTATACACAAGCTGTAATGGCAGGCCTGAGAAATGTTTCAAAAGGCTACCTAAGTGCACAATCAGTGCTCCAGGCCTACTAAGTAGCATTTCATATACAGGCCCTGGGTACATGTAGTACCACCTTACTAGGTTCCTATAGTTAAATGAAATGTGCTTTTGGAATGGGTGAATACGATGTCAATGAATGCCATGATATGTGCAGGCCTGAGAACAGCAGTACAAGTAAAGGCTGTATCAACGTATGCCATAATCTGTGCCCGCATGACCATGCCAATACTAGTCAGTGCAATGCCAATGTATGTCATGACCTGTACTCGCACAGCAGTGCCAATACCGGCAATGACGATATCTATGTATGCACAAATGACAATACTGTTACAAGTAAGAACAAAGTCAATGTACGTTATGACCTAAGCAAACCTAACCGTGTCAATACCAGTAAGAACAATGTCAATGTATGCTATGACATCTGTATGCACAATGCACATCGTGAAGGAACTCTCCAACCCCAGCTCCAACACCAACAACATCCCACCTTCGAAGACCTGTGCAACTCGCTGGCCACCTTCTTCCATCGCAAGATCGCTGACATCCACGACCGCTTCAACACCAAGATCACCCCTATCAACACTGAGATCTCCGCCCCATGACGAACATTCACACCAGCCGCCTGCTCTCCTGGACCAACATAAACGACGACGTCCCCATCAAGATCATGAACACCATCCAGACCGCCAACAAACAACTGACCCACTTCCTCGAGGAGAATAGCATCCTGGACCCGTCCCAGTCTGGGTTTCGCAGCAACCGCATCGCCACCACCGATGACATCAGGACCCTGCTAGACAACGGAGAGACCGCAGCCCTCATCCTCCTGGACCTGTCAGCTGCCTTCGACGCGGTATGCCACCACATACTATGCACACGCCTCTACGATGCCAGAATCCAAGAGAAGGCCCTGGACTGGACCACCTCCTTTCTCTCCGGCACAACACAGAGCGTCCGCCTCCCGCCCTTCCGCTCCGAGGCCACCGAGATCATCTGTGGCGTACCGCAGGGCTCATCCCTCAGCCCAACGCTGTTCAACATCTACATAGCACCACTCGCCCACGTCGCTGGACTACACGACCTCAACATCATCTCTAACGCTGATGACACCCAGCTGATTCTCTCCCTCATCAAAGACCCCCACCCCGCCAAAACCAACCTCCACGAAGGAATGAATGCTGTCGTAGAATGGATGAGGAACAGCCGACTGAAGCTGAACTCTGACAAGACGGAGGTCCGCATCCTCGGTTTCACCCCCTCGGCCTGGGACTACTCCTGGTCGCCGACCGCACTGGGAACAGCTCCAACACCCACCGACCACGCACGCAACCTAGGAGTCCTCCTCGACTCCACCCTCTCCATGACTAAGCAGGTCAACGCTGTCTCTTCCTCCTGCTTCAACACCCTCCGCATGCTCCGCAAGAGCTACAAGTGGATCCCCACCGAAAAGAGAAGAACGGTCACCCAGGCCCTCTTCAGCAGCAGGCTGGACTACGAAAACACCCTCTACGCTGGAGCCTCTGCCAAACTCCTGAAGTGGCTGCAACGAATCCAGAACGCCTCTGCACCCCTGCCTCGATATCCCTCGCCGCAGCCACATCACCCCTCACCTGAGAGACCTGCACTGGCTCCCCGTCAACAAGAGGATAACCTTCAAGCTCCTCACCCACTCACACAAGGCACTCCACAACACCGGACCTACGTACCTCAAAAGACGACTCAGTCTCTACACCCCCGCCCGCCAGCTTCGCTCCGCCGACCTCGCCCTCGCCACAATCCCCCGCATCCGAAGAGCAACCTACGGCGGCAGATCCTTCTCCCACCTCGCCGCCAAAACCTGGAACACCCTCCCCATCCACCTACGGCAGACCCAAGACCTGCTGACCTTCAGAAGACTACTCAAGACCTGGCTCTTCGAGCAGTAGCAGCACCCCCCCCCCCATGCACCTTGAGACCCTCACCATGGGTATGTAGTGCGCTCTACAAATTCAATGATTGACTGATTGATTGAATGTTAAGGATGTCGATAAAAATTATACCATTTACTCCCATATTATTTTCAGGCGTTATAATGAACTCTCCTCATTACTGTCAGATTAAACCAAGGTAACCTCCCTATCAGCCCAGAGTTAGTTTTACATGGTTAACAAGTCCTACGACCCATGCCTATCGAATACCAGGTCACAGTTGGGGTCTCTCTTAACCTAAAGACAAATACGCGCCAAGGGAAAACCCTGATCGATCCAGCAGATAGCTGCACAACAAACAGGGCCGAGGAAATTGACCCGAAAAAAACTTGTTCAGCCAAGGGCTCGCGTTCCCCAAAAATTCCACAAAGCTAGATACCACATGGAGATAGAAACACTCAACCAATCAGGACGCGGCATGCACACCACACGTAGTGATCAAGCGCTCCTCAGGCTGGACTTTGGGACACATGCACATTGGGTCACACAAGTGCTCCCCGAAATCGAGAGCCATCTGTGTTCTTATCAGATGTCCACATTTGTTGATTTATGGCTGAGATGCTTTTTTGGAATGTGGATAATTGCTTTATTGTACTCATGAACGGTATACAACAAAGGTGAACATTTTGTACACCGAGAGACTTTAAACAGGCGCATTCCTTTGAGGCAGCGTTTAATTAAACCAACGTGTTCCTGTTTTACCAAACGCCTCATGTCTTTTCATTTATTTAAGGTAAATTTATATCAGAGAAACCGTGCCAATTTGGGTGTAAGCCAATTTTACCATGTTTAAAGGAGAGAGCACAAGCACCTTAGCACTGGTTAGCAGTGGTAAAGTGTACAGAAACCTAACAGTCAACAAAAACGGGTTCAGAAAACCGGAGCGGTGAAGGTAAAACATTTGGGGGTGACCCTGCAGAGAGGGCCATATACAAAAACTCCTATGTATTTCAGTCTGTCCTTGTCTTGTAACTTCTTTGTTTATGGTTTTGGCACGTAGGTAAACTACCTTGGTGCCTCTGATTATTCTTGGTTTGTTCCTTTACCACATATTGGTGAACCCTGTGGACCCACTAGAGGGTATCTTGTGTCATCCTTGGGGTGCACTGCTGCATTTCCTACAACAAGCCAGCAGTATTCCTCATGTCAATGCTATAAGGTGCAAACTTGATAAGGTAGTTCTGGTAGTCTGTGCAAATGTGACGTTATCCCTCACAAGCTTTCCGATAATTGCCCAAGATCAGCAAGTCCAAGTTCTCTGGAACAAGCTGGGAGCACACCTTAGAGTCTTACACACAACACCAAAACTCTTTGCGCCCACACCACCTTAAAAACACTTTACCAACTATGTATAATAGAAGGTGAAACTATATATTAGACCCTCCTAAAAAATGTAAACCTCTTGAAGCCTTTGTAAATATCTGTATTAAACAGTGGTATAAGAAGAATCAGTATCGCTGATTGTAAACACATTGCAGCAGAAACCATCCCGTGTTATGTTATAGAGTATTTGGAGCATCATGGTGCTTTGTGGATCCCTGAAGTGGTCTTGCTCGTGGTCAGACTGCACATGGAAGACAGGAGCCAGAAGTCTTCAGTTGAATTGAATATTTATTCATTTACATGGAGAATAAGTAAAGCAGTCTTGAGGGCTCAGGTTAGCAGGTATAACTGCCACAGGAGCATTCTCTAATCATAAGCAAACATTCTCTAAACAAGTAATACACAGAATACATGAGCCATTACAATGTTAGGTATAATGTCAGGCATAACTGCCACAGGAGCATTCTCTAATCATAAGCAAACATTCTCTAAACAAGTAATACACCGAATACATGAACCATTACAATAGAACATTCCAATATAACCATATTCTATAAAAGAGTAGCACTAACACATATAATGTATATACCACAATCCCTAAAGAACACAATAACTGAAATTGGGAGAATATTAGATGAGTGATCTGCATAGAGCATCCGGAGCCATAAAGATCCAATTTTTCAGAGCTTTCCTTAAAGGGTTTCTGTTTGGATGAAACGTGCGCTAATATCCTTTGTACAGTTTCACTACATATTACATGAAGCAAATAAAATCACAATTTCCTTCTACGTTTCTGTGTGTGGAACGGAATACTTGGCCACTGTCTTACTCAAACCAGCAACAACAGTGAAAGGGTTGTAAAGGAAGACATCACAATGTTAGTACTTCTCTGCGCGCCTGCCATTCATTTCCAGAAGGCGGTTTTATCTTTCGCTTCAATGGCACTTGTGGAAACTTAACAGCCCCTTAGAACATGGCGGAGACAAATGGGCACAGGAGGTGGAAGCCATCGAGCAGTCATTAAGAGTATATCAAGCATTGTTGCCAAAGTACAGAAACAACACGCAGAGGATGCGGGCCTGTAACACAAACCGACCCGACTGTGTGTTCTGGCATCTTAATTCTCTTAAAATAAAAGGCTTGAAATAAAATGAGGCATAAAGAGTGTATCTATAATTGAAACGTTCCCACATCTGTTTCCAGGAATAGTTTTACAAGCATTTATTCCTTCTGGAGGGGGCTGAGAATGTTGCCAGTAGTCGTCACAAGAGTGACTTGGTGGTCTTTAATGATTGACTTCCTCAAGGCGTGCAGGGCGAGCGGCCCTAGTGGCCTCCTACCTTGCACTGTTTGGGAAGAATCCCTTTCTCGGGTGTTTGGCAGTTAGTCAAGGCCTGCGTCGTAGAACTTAGACCCCGTGTGGTGTCATGCTTTTCTCTCTGTATTGAAAATGTACTTCCCCTTCAAATTCACAGCTGATTAAACATCCGCCTTGTCTCTTTCAGTGCAAGTTGCCAATCAGACGATCTGCAGACTCCAGCAGCGGCAGCAGCAAGAACGAATGGTAAGAAATAAGCAACTGTTTTATTAACAAAATTAAAAAAAACTACCTAATGCCCTCACAGTCAAAACAGGAATCGTCTTTGGAATTATAATGTAAAATCCATATTTTGTCAAGTCTGGTTTCAAGCAGGGATTGTTTGTTCTCCTTCCCCAGGTCCCCCTCTTCCTTCCAAGGTTGAGTTCAAGACCTCCTTTTTCGACTCGTGTGATTTCATGGCTTTGCCACCCATTGCAATGTTAAAACACGGAGGGCAATTCACCACACTTCCCGTGGGAAATGTGAAACCTGGTTTCCTGTACAAGCCTCGTGCTTCGACTTTGAAGCCGGTTTTACAAGGTGCGCCTGGCAGACTGTGCTGCACATATTGGTCTAAGAGCGACGGCTTTTGAACGCAAGCCAGTTCCTAATCGTGCCACAGAAACAGAAAATCTCTTATTAAAATGAGTCGATTTATGTGTGGTAGTTATGGCCTCCAGGTTTGCGTTTGTTTGTATGTATGAAGCGTTCTGTGTTCATCTCTCCCTGTTTGGTTCATTCATCATTGCTCGCTCTCCTGTTGGGGCCAGATTACGGTGGTGAGGGGGTGATTTGCCTTTGCGGTGAAATCGATTGTGCTGGCTATCAATTGCTCCCTATAGAAGCTATTCATAGTTCCTGTGCTGGGAATGGGCACAAACATGCACACACCGGAAATACCTGACTCTCACATTGTAATTGTAGGGAAACGGCCACTACAACGCGGCCGTTTCCACGAATACATTAACCATGCATGCATTACAACGCATGCGTGGTTAACACGAAAGCCTTTTCCACGCATACCTTTACTACGAGGTATGTAGTAAAGGCATATGTGGTAAAGGTTCAAAATAAACAAGGGGGGCTTGGTGGGGGTTTCCCCCCCCAAATATAAACCTCACCTGAAATCACGTCATATTATGCAGGCAATCGTCGCCATTTAAGAGGAAAGGGAAAAAAACTTCCGTTTCCTCTTAACGACGTACGACGTCACCACGCAAGAATTAGAGGAAAAGGTTATGCGTTAAAAAATCATTCCGTTGTAGCGCATGCGTGGTAAAGGCATGCGTTGCAACGGAATGCGTTGTATAAACATACAACCGTAATTGTATTTATATAGCGCTTACCACCCCTGACGAGCCGTTGAAGCGCTTTATGACGCTACTCCGGGACCCAAGGTTAGTGGTTAATCAAGTTGTTTTGTTCAGACCCCAGGATTTTTGGCTTTAGGTGGCAAATTTCTCGGCCCCAAAAAACATTTGCTGCCCAAAATCAAAAAAATTGCGGTATTTTTGCGTTGGGCAAAAAAGGTGCCCACCACAGAAAATACTGAAGGCCTGTGAACTCTCACTGCTGGCGACTGTTTTATATCACAGTCTGTAACGTTGCTGAGTCTCCAGCAGCACCGCGCCTGGAACCAGAGGGCGTTTGAAGCCAAAGAGAGCAGATTACAATATGAAACCATCTCTTTTTGGCATCAGACAACCTGTGCGTGCAGGACAGCAGGGGCTGGCAAAGTCCGCAGGGGGCACTCAAACGTGTGAGGTGGGCTGCAGTCTAATAGCACAGGAGGGAGCTCTGTGCATTTCAGAGGCAGGCGGCAGAGGATTTTAACACCTCTGCGGCCCGGCCGGCTGGACTGTTCCTGACCCTTCCTTTACTGGCTCAGTAGCAGCACACAGCCAATAGAGGATGAACACCAGTTTTTTTTAAACATATTTTGTGGCCACTTTTGTAAGAATCACATGATTTTTACAAAAATGCTGAATACGCAATTTGTTTTGTGTGCAAATCGCAAAATCTTTAGAGGTCTGATTGTTGGTACTAGCAATTAGTCATGTGCTTTCAAGGAAAAAAAGCATGCATTTACTCCAGCTCCTTTGTGATAGATTATATTAATACTAGTTAGTTGTGGTCTTTAGTGCTATGCTGTTCCTGGTGAATGAATGGCTTGGTGAGATAGATAGGCTGGCAGGGATAAGGTAATGTTAGGTTTCAGGAATAGGGTTTTAAAGAGGAGAGGTTGTGATTTTTGAAAAGCGGTTTCAGCCAGTTGCAGAACTACAAGAAGAGGGATTAAAACAGACAGGCATGGTTTGAGAGGAGGCTACACTCAGAAATAGAAGACATGCAGACGCTGGAAGGTAACGAGAGGGTCAATCTGAATAAAGAATGGAGAGAAATCAAGAAGGAGCAAGTCAAGGTCAACTTTTCATGCAGAGTGTCATTAGTATAGTGGGAAAAGACTTTCTGAGATGGCAAACAATCTAGGATGTAAGCTGAAGAAAGAGCCAACAGTGCTCCATATCTGGGGCAGATAACTTAAACACATGAATCTATGACATGAATGAATGAAATGAAAGCAGAATTTATAACGCTACCGTCTACTCCGAGGAGTGACCCAGCGCTAATACAGTAAAGGGTGGTGGGTGATTACTGCATTCAGTTTTGAGAAAAAGCCAAGTTATAAGCTTCTTTTTAAACTGACATTTAGACTTTCCTTGACAAAGGTCCAGCAAGAGTTTATTCCAAGCCAAGGATCCCAAATAGGAAAAGGAGCGGCTGCCTGTTTTCGAAAGGCAAATCTTTGAGACTTGCACCAATATTCTATTGGAAGACCGCAGTTTCCAGTAAGGAAAATATGAATGCATCCTGGCCGATGGATATCTTGGTCCCTTTTGATGTAATGCTTTATTAGTCAAAAGTAGTTTTTGAGCAAAATTATTTTGTTCATGGGAGCCAGTGCAAGGCCCGACGAGCCCTCAACCGAAGCTTAAGTGTTAAGCCAGTAGCAACATTTTGTATTACCTGTAAATTATTTACTATTTAATGCAGAAATCGAAGATTAAATTAATTTGCATAGTCCAGCTTAGCCATAATTAGGGCAAGAATCAATTGCTGGAAGAGAAAGAAAATGCAAAAACTTTTTTGCGGTGCGTAAAAGGCCAAAACGTGTTCCATCACAGTAATTATTTGGTTTTGAAATGACAACTGTTTGTCAATCTTAGCTCCCAGATTTTTACAACAAATGTTTGTTTTTTACACTGGCTGACAGCGCCTTGCCAGTGTGCAGTTAGAAATGTACCTTATTTTGTCACCTGACCCCATTCTAAGTTGTTTGTAGGATATAGCAGAGCAACCGTTGATATGAAGGTACCTACAACTCACTTCCCAAGAGTAAGCTGTGCGTATTTGTGTATGTGGCCTATGTAGGATATGCATTGTATGTATAAGTGACGCAGAGTAATGGAGGCCTGTGGGTTCCAATTTGGCAGTCCCTTGTCTGTTCATGGCACGAGATGATTTGACCTTGTTTTTACCCAGATAGTGGAAGTGTATCAAGAGGAAGGAGGCCTAGATACTGAAGTGCAAACAAAGGGGACAAGCTCCTATAGCAATTCCATTAAGTCCATTTGCTGAAAGGAGCTGTTAATGAGCCCCCCCGTAGCACTGCCATTTGGTGAAGGGGTGGTGCTGCATTCTCTATTGTTAAAAGTCAGAAGGATGCTTTAGGTGAGTCTAGCCTTTGTGTCTCTCTGGATCACTGTTTTAGTGACTGTTCATAGCCAGGTCTAGATAGTTCACGCCTCTTAGTGCCTCTGTTGTAGGTGATTCAGACAGGAGACTACCTTGCTGTTGGGACCATCACCCCTCACACAGGCTGTGTCTGTAGAACAGTATTGAGAGGCACTTAGAAAAAGCAGTAAGCCTCTCCAAACCAGTTGTGTGCATCTGCTTGTCTCTAGGTAGAAGATGGGGTAGGGAACGTGCACGCAGAGTCCGATTTCAGGCACAGTTTGACACAAGAATTGCACTTGCTTTGTGGAGGAGTAAAGTAGTACCCATCCTCTATCCACTCCTCGACAATGATAATGCGCCATGCAGATCACATTAAGCCTCTTGCAGTGAGTCTTTGTGAATATTTGTATGTGTTTGCTAACACACACACATTCATCCTGTAGGAAAATAAACACCTTGGACGATACCATTAGGATGTGTATGTGCTTATTTCCGGTAAAATGATTCTAAACAACTGGTTACCTGTGGATTTGCTTGTGGCTGCTATCATGTCACTACATTTGTAGCAACTCTAACAAGCATCCTTTAGACTGTCAGTATGACTTTCCCGCCTGGGAGTTTACTAGGAATCCTTTCAGAATCAGTAGGGTAAATCGTCACAGGAAGCTGCGCATGACGTCTATCTCTGCAACATTGCCTGACTTGACCTGTGCTACTACTGTTGCCTAATGGTAATTACAGAGTCTGAAAGTGCCAAAAATGTAAGCTAACAAACACACTGAACTCTTTGTAGACTTGTTTTTCGAGGTTTGCTGTACTGTTCTGTTGGTTTGCTCCACTCACAGGATTTGGTGTTGATCCAATTAATATTGGCAACAGAGAGAGGAACTTGTTCATAGTTTTAGGAGCCATCAACATCAGATGAGTAAATGTGAAAAAGTAACTGCATGAATAAAAAAGCAAACCAATTTACATCTCACATAACGCAGAAACCTGTTCTCACATTTATTGCATTAACTTGCAGGTTTCACCGCCTTGTTTCAAAGACTATACCTCATAATAGCACCCTATAACTCTGCACCTTCTCTTATACCTTCCTCCTTCTTGCGTCCATCAACTCACTACCATCCACTTTTTCCTTGTCATCCAATAACTGGCCAGATCGACTCTCATCTACATTTACACTCTCCTGCTACTCATTCATTCATCTTCACACATTATCCACATCACTATCAATCTCTCAATCCATCCCAACTTTCGACTCATTACCTTTCTCACCTCTGCATCTACTTTCTTGTATATCAATCCACACACACAATTTTGTTTTTAACCCCTTAATTGCTGCCGTCGGCCAACGGTCGTCACGGCCACTACCTCCCCAGTGCTGCGTGCGACCGTTGGACGTCCATTCAGCACTAGTTCCAATGGACAGCGCAGCACTCGGGAGGGATTTACAACGCTCTTAAGGTGTTAAGTGGATTGATACTTTTTTATCGGAAATGGCGTTTATTCATAAATACGAGCCTGAACTAAAAGCATGGCAGCACAATATACAGTGACATAACATGATTCTCCTCTAGTTCAGGGACATGGACATTTTCTTAACCACTGCCTTAGACAGCTGTATACCCAAGCACAATAAATCAACAATAGTCTACAGGAAGTAGTCAAGCAAAACTTGTCCAGTAACAAACGTTCCTCTTTTCAGCGTTCTCTCTCCCTAGTGGATCCCCTCTCTGGAATCACAGCAGGAGGGTGAGCCAAGAGTAGGGGTCCACACCAATAGACCACCAGGGATGTGAAAGGGTACCCCCCTCCCCCATGGCGAAATTTCTCCCCACATCCGTTTTCTGACCCCCTGGGTTGGGGGGGGGGGAGTTATATCCCCATCTATCCCCACAGGAGGGCAGAAAGCCCACAAGACACCAGGGCTAGTTATTTTATTTTTTATTTAAAGTATTGGGGTGGAGAGGTCCACCTCGCATGGTATTGAACTGCTCCCACCACTGTTCCCAATACAGTCTCTCTTCCCTCCTGGGAGGCAGATTGAGACACTCCCACCAACCTCTGGATGAAGAAAGTATTTCTGCCCACTCTAGGGGAGCAGAAAGTCCACTAGACAATGGGTAAGGGTTTTGTTTGTAGGAAAAAGGCGAGACATAGGTGGTCAGTTTGGTCTGCCCATCTTCCAGTGGGTTGAAAGAAAACTAGACACCAGGGATCAATTAAATAAATAAAAAGAGAAAAAATAAATTGGTTGAGTGGTTGTTCAAACTTGGCATAGGGTCTCACCCGATCCCATTTCCAAGGTAATCTTTCTACCCTTGCTGCTGCAGATTGAGGCACCACTAGGTCCGCCAGATGGGGACAGATAGCCCACTAGACACTTGAAATGCCTCTTTATTCATGATCACCGCCAAAGCTTTGGACTGTTCTGGTTGCCTCTTAAAGTGCAACTAGGCCCCAGTGCCTGTGCTCTAACCCATAAAAAGTATATGTGCAATTGAGTGAACACCCCCCCCCCATTGGTATAAGCTAACTTACTTATAAATTGCTAGAATAAGGTACCAGGGGAACATAGGACCTGTAAATTGAGTATCCCCCGTGGACTGAAGCACCTACTGTGCCACCACGAGTGTGACAAAGCAAAGCATAATTCCCAGGCTGCCATTGCAGACTGGCAGAGCCTTTTTTAAAACTGCTACCTCAACTTTGCCATTCAAGCAAATGGAGAAGCCCCAAACTTTCCTTTTCAACATTTATAAGTCACCCCTAAGACAGGCCAACCAAACCGTAAACGCAGGATTCATTATAGTGAAAAGAAGGACATGTGTTTTTGATTACTTTACATCTCCTGACCGCAAACACCTTGCATTGTCATTTTTGCTGTAGTAAGACTAGTAACCCCATTGGCTAGTGTGGAGTTACGCACTGTCAACTCAACTGTGCTAACTTCTTAATTAGGCTGCTAAATCTGATACTTCAAGGTATCAAAAGAGTTTTTGCATTAAACCAGACTTGTTGCCCAAGTCAAATTAAACATAACTATTTTACAAATATCAACTTAAAAAAGTTGCCACTTTGTAGTGTATGTTTTCCAAAAGCCATTTTTGATTGCCAACAGCTGCTGTTCTCGAGACAGCCTCCTGCCCTCCTGGGGAGAGGTGAGAATGACTCTCGGGGAAAGAAACAAAAGACCTGCAGAGGGAAGTGGTGTGACCTCCTCTTGGCAGGATGGCCAGAGCAGGTGTTATCCCAGGCAGCGAGCATCCAAGGTGGAAGCCCGCCATTGAAGGGCAAATGGTATTCATTTAAGGAAAGGGCAGCTCTTTTGTTTAGCCAGACAGGCTGACAACTGGAACAGGTAGGGAAAACCTGTTTTAAACTGGTTTTCTGAGTGTTGCTCCCAGGTAGCCACACCTATGAGATGGGCTAGGTAGCTCCACACACCAAAAGAAGGGTCTGGCCATGTTGGTAGTGGGCAAATTGTGCATTCTGGGATAGCTAGAGGCCACACTTCACAGGAATTCATCATCAGGTGGAAGGGGACTTGGTTGTCCATTGGCTAGTTAGCCACCACCACCCCCTAAGTTCGTAATGGGCATAAAAGTGTCAGCACTGGCACAGATACCTCAGAAAGTGAAGGAAAGACTGAAGAAGGACTACCCGGTGCACCCTGGACCCAGTAAGGAGGGTCTTCACCAAAGTCTAGACAGCTCCAGTTGCAACAAAGAACTGAAAAAGAGAGGTCTGTGCCTGCTGTGCCACACTTGTGGAAAAGTTGTCCCAGTGTGCCAGGCAGAAGGAGTGACTCCAAGGGTTAGTTGGCTGACTCTTTATTACAGCCAAAGGGGCATAAATGCTGAGAAGCCTGCACCCTTAAAAGCCCAGCGCAAAAAACCTGACCGCTGCTGGATGCTGAAGTGCAGCCTGGTAGACCTAGTCTTGACCCTCACGGGAGTCCCCGAGTTTGCTGGACCCGTGAAGGCCGTCCGAATGTACACTGGTCACCCTGCAGGAATTTATTGCCAGTTAAAGGAAACCGCTGGGTTTGCTGTAATCGGAGACTAGTAGACCAGTGGCACCAGCCCAGGATTTTCAGAATCCTCTAACCCTCGCAGCAGGACCACCTCATTGACTTCAATGATGGTTTGTCCTAAGGATTCAGAACTGGACTGTCGACTACTAAAAGTTACAGGTAACTATCCCCATGGAACTGTTTGGCCCCTATAACTGGACTGGCTCACTATTGGAGCTGGCATGTCCATGAGTGCCCATATAGTTGTTTTCAACATACTTATCATGGCTAATCCTAAACCACTATCGTAGTTGACTAGAATGATTTATTGCATTGAGTGAAAAGCAGTGATTTGTTGTTTTCTTTTAAAAATACATATCTCCAGATCCCTCAGGTGGATCTTGATCATTCAAGTGTCTACTTAAAGATAAACATATAACCTATTTTTAAATTGGTATCAGATTTTTGTTCTATTGTGTTTTCTTACTATATTACTGTTTAGGTATTTCTTAATGCTTTACACAGCTACCAAGGACTGAGCTGAGGTTTTACCAACAAACCTGATTTGACCTGATTCAAAATGGTGTCATTATTAAACATTGCGGTTGAAAACCATGCCATACAATAATCCACAGCTTCTCACAGTTTTTTTTCTCCAAAACAAGGAATGCCGTTGAGGGCTGGCCCCAAACCCCATTGTCAAAGATGTTTTTTCTACGGTCTTGAGCACTAAGCCTGAATACTGTAGCCATTTCCGGTGGCAAATGAGAGACAATTTGGGTTTCTTTGGGCATAGTTTTGACATATGGGCTGGCAGAGAGGATAGTAAACCTCTAACCTCTCATTTTGGACCCCCCACCACCCCAGGTATGAAAATCTGTCTGATGCTCAGGGGATGTGGCTCAATACTGGTACTGGTCGGTGACCCATAGAAATCTTTTTTTTGGCACCAATGCCAATGTGGTGAGCAGCCGGTCTTGGCATTAGGCGATCCTCGCATATCTTTGGCCACAGATCGCCCTTCCACCACTTCATAAGGCATGCCTTTAGCATGCATGTAATTACTACATCTGTTTTACAATGTTTTAACCATATAGAATGTCCTTCCAAATTGGTATGTAGGGGTGCACTCTTGTTGCCGGTGCTTGCTAAGAGGTCATACCACCTCAATAATCTTTCTAAACAAGGAAAAGCAGCACTCCAAAGCCAAAACATGGATACCAAGCTAATGCGTTTCATTTAGACTATGCAGTCTTGATCAGCCGTGATCAAGACTACATAGGCGAAACACATTGGCTTTGTATCAGTGTGTACAGTGAATAAAAAACTCTTAGGAGTGCTGCTTTTCCTTGTTTAAAAAAATAAATATTTATATATATATTTTCTTGTGAGAAAGTGGATTATTAGTTTGGGGTTGTTGTGAGACTCGACCAAGTAATAATGTCACTATTCTTTATCAAGCCCAGTTAGATTACTTTAATTTAAATCTTAGCTCAGTCGAAGACTGCACCAACAAACAAGGCGGGGGAATCAACATCATATTCAAGGGAACCATCCAACACACCGTCACCAACAACGTCCCAACGCCTCTCATGGAACACCTCAACTTCTGACTACAGACCAGTGCTATGACTGTGAAAAGAGGCACCCTCGCTTACAGACCCCCGGGACTTCAACCAGTTTTCTGCAACGCTATCTCCAACCTAATCATACCCTTAGCCATTGACTCCCACAACTGCATACTTCTTGGGGATCTCAGTATCCACGTCGACAATGCCAACTCCAACACCCTTTTGGAGAACCGGAACAACAGCCTCACCCAACTGGTTGAACCCTTGCACAAAGCTGAACACACACTCCACTCCATTTTTACCTCCAGCAACAAAATCCAATTCAGCCATATCACAGAACTCACCTGAACCGACCACACCATCTTTCACTTCACCATCTCTGACGCCCAGCAGACCATCACCAAGCACCACAGCTCCTCTCACCCCCGCTGGGGCAAAGTAACCGGGACTCAGTGGACACAGGCCCTCAGCCCCACCCAAGCCAAAGCCTCAGCAGACCTATATCAAGCTGTCCAGAACGTCTCCTCCTGGATCACCTAAAGCGTAGACAGTCGCCCGCTGAGATCTAACAAAAGCTCAAAACAAGCCAGTTGGTACATCCCAGAGCTTATAACCACCAAGCGCAACTGCTACCGACTCGAGAAGCGATGGCGCATCACTAAGACCCCCTCTGACAGCAGAGCCGCTCACCAACCAGCCCTCAGCAACTACCACCTGTGCATCAAGGAAGCCAAGAGAACAGACATCACTGCCCGTATCGATACCACATCACTGGCCACAACCATATGAAGGAACTCTTCAAAATAGTCAAGGAGTTCTCCAACCCAACAGCCACAGAGAACACCATCAACCCCTCCAAGGAACTCTGCGACATCCTCTCGGATTAATTCCACAACAAGATTGCCATCATCTACAACAACTTCGACCCCCGAACCCACCATTCTCAGTTTTGACAACCTCAACGAACAAGCGAACACCAGCCTAAAGATCATCACCTGGTCTCTGCTAACTACTCAGACCACCACAGCCATCATATCATCCATCCACTCCAGGGCGCCCCCCACCATCTCTTCAATATCAGAACCAATCCAATTAGAACAGAACTCACCAGCATCCTCAGCTACCTTCCTGGACAGTTGGAAACAGGCAGAAGTCAAACCCCTCCCAAAGAAACCCTCCGCTAACCCCAATGATCTCAAAAACTGCAGACTGATCTTCCTGCTCCCCTACCCAGCCAAAGAACTTGAGAAAGCCATCAACCAACAGCTCACCTAATACCTAGATAAAAACCACCTATTCAATGCCTCACAATTAGGATTCCGTGCCAGCCACAGCATGGAGACTGTGCTGATTGCTGCCACGGACGACATCAGAACTCTCCTCGACTGTAGAGAAACTGTGGCCCTGATCCTCCTTGACCTCTCTGCTGCGATCTACACAGTCTACCAACACACTCATCAACAGACTCTACAATATCGTCATACAGCAAAATGCCCTCAAGTGAATCGCCGCTTTTCTTACAGGATGCACGCAGAGCATCCAACTGCCACCCCTTCACCTCCGCACCCAAGGACATCATATGCAACGTACCCCAAGGATCATCCCTCAGCCCCACCCTGTTCAACATCTACATGACTCCCAGCACAGATGCCATCAGACCCCACGGACTCAACTTGAAGTTCTGATCTTCGGGAAGAACACTTCCGTATGGTACCACGTCTGCTGGCCAGCAGAACTCGGACCAACACCCACATAAACTGACCATGCACGCAAGCTTGGCATCATCCCCAACAGCCTTCTGACTATGAAACAACAAGTCAACACAGTCGCCTCCTCATGCTTCCACACCCTTCGCATGCTCTGTGGAATCTTCATATGTATACCAATCACCACCAAAAAGACCATCCATCAAGCCCTTGTCACCAGCCACCTTGACTACAGCAATGCTCTCTATGCCGGAATTTCCACCCAGCTCCTCAGAAGACTCAAGACCATAGAGAACATGGCAGCCAGACTCATCCTGGACCTCACAAAAATGACTCACATCCCCACCTCAGAAACCTCCACTGGCTCCCCATCCAGAAGAGATGCCAGTTCAGGATCCTCACGCACACCTACAAAGCTCTACACGACTAGGGGCCGTCCTACATCAACCACCAAGTGAACTTCCATTTGCCTGCAAGACACCTGCGCTCCTCACCACACCCCCCACATCGATTGCAGTCGCAGTGGGGGCCACGCCTTCTCCTACATCGCTGACCGGGAACGACCTGCCCCTGCACCTCCGAGCAGCAAGACCTGGCTTTTTGACGGAGACATGGCACCCTCAGCACCCAAATACCTCTAGGGGTGACAGTGCTGCGCTACACAAATGCTAATAGGTTGATTAATTGACTGGGTAGCTGTGGCACAGAGCAGTGAGGGTGAACTCAAAGGAAAGCAAGTGTAAAGTATTTATCAGTACCAGAGCAGTTAATAAATAAAACACTACAAAAAATAAATCCTGTTCCAATTGATAAAAATAGTGCAGTACATCAAATAAAAATATAGCTAATCTGAAAATCAGTCAACATGTTTAATAAATCAACACAGCACTCAACCTCCGCCGGGTTCACAATGTAATGAGCAGGATACCCTCCCTTGACGCTACGCTTGCCTTTGATTCTATAGAATGGTCTTACCTTTTCGAGGTCCTACTCCGCTACGGTTTTGGTCCTAAATTTATCCAATGGATCCGACTACTATACACTGATCTCTGGGGTCAAGTTTATGTTAACGGACCTACGTCCAGGCGATTTCCCTTGCACAGAGGTACAAGACAGGGATGCCCTCTGTCCCCTTTGTTGTTCGCACTCACCCTCGAACCTCTGGCTCATTGGGTCAGAACCGACAGCTCCATCCGTGGCCTCCGATGGAATGACGACACGATTGACAAGGTCTCGCTCTACGCGGACGACATCCTCGTCTACGTCTCCTCCCCCAAATCCTCTCTTAACAGTCTGTTACACGTCATCACTCATTTTGGCAAATACTCTGGCTTTTCCATCAATTGGTCCAAATCACTATTATACGTTCTTCGTGGCCCACCCCCTCCCCTCCCACGAGACTACTCCATTGAACTAGCCCTGGATGGATTTAAATACCCTGGAATCTTTGTCACTCCAGACCCCAAACTATTTTATGACCGCAACCTCAAAGGTCCACTTCAAAGACTCCATAACGACATCTCACATTGGAGATCACTCCCTCTCTCTCCCTCCCAGGCAGAGCGGCCATCTTTAAAATGCTAGCACTCCCTCAATTTTTGTATGCCCTGCAAAATTGTCCATTTCCCATAGCTGACTCCTATTTCAATACACTCGAAGGAGACCTCCGCCTCCTCTTATGGGACGGCGGTTCTCCCCGCATTGCTCTCCTTTCCCTCACACAGGGGTGGTATGATGGGGGTATCGCCCTCCCAAATGTTCGACTCTACTATTGGGCTACTCAATTGACTGCTACTAACTCCTGGATCTATGGTTCACCCACGAACCCTGCTTTCCACCTAGAGAGATACCAGACGGGCCGCGGGGCTACCTTGAGGCTCTGTATGGTAAACACTCTCGTTCCCGATATATAGGCCCGATGTCCCACACAATAGCAATTTGGCACCGAGCGAACAAGCGACTCGGGTGGGCTAACACTCTTACATTATCCACCCCACTTTGGACCTCACATAGGTTGGGTTCCCTCTGTCACTACCAGGGCTTTGATAAGTGGGACACAATAGGCATTTCCACTTTAGGCGACATGCTTCACAAGGGCAAACTACTGACATTCGAAGAGCTCCAGAAGACACACGACTTAGCCCACTCTGAGGCCTTCCGCTACCTCCAAATTAAACATGCCATACTCGCCAACGTCCCTGATCTCTCTTCTCTTCCGCAATCCTCGAGGACAGACTCTTGTCCGAACCCCTCTAGGCCAAAGCGATATCCTACACCTATCGTAAATTATGCAACAACATGCCCAACACATTCCAGCTTCTACGAGACAAATGGCAGACCGACATCGGTGTCTTGGAGGAAGCTGAATGGCAGGCGGCGCTGATGTCCCCACGCGAATCCGCTATTAACCACAGATTTAGGCTTATACAATTAAAGATATTGCACAGAACGTACATGTCCGCTCCCCTTCTGGCAAGGATTGGTAGACGAACCTCTGACCTCTGCCTCCGTAACTGCGGTCAGATTGGCATCTTCTATCACACTCTCTGGGAATGCCCGGTGATTCGGGACCTGTGGGAGCGCGCCACCCGCAAGATGGCTGATGCTCTAGGAAAGTCCATCCCTCTGATTCCCAAATGTGAACTTCTCAATGTGTGGGACCCCACTGATCTCACTGCACTCGAACAGCAGTGGGCAGCTCTGGGCTTCCTCTTGCTGAAACGTGAAATAGCAATGCAATGGGGCTCACCATCTAAACCGCTTTTGATCAGATGGGGTGCTGCTATGGATGTGTGTATGTTGTCCGAAAAAACGGTTTATAAGGTTAGGGGCTGACCTGGTGTCTGGGATAAGAAATTGGGACAATGGAATATTTATAGAGGTCAACTGATATGGCACTGGCTCAACCTGGTTCCCCCTCGTAATTGTGCCTGTGATAGGGGGGGGGCGGAGCTAGCGAGCACCGAAAATGGCCGCATAGTACCCGGGCTCCGTCGGCACCACATACAATCCTGCAAAAATCCTGCACCACCCTAACTTGTTCCTTGCCCCCGACACCCCCAAAACTGGCGGAGCAGCTACGGATCGAGGGGAACCGACTTGAGAGAGATTCCGCCGGCCCCGACGGCGGTAGCTGGATCGCTCTCCTTTGCGCTGGGCGGGCCGCAGACCGTGGCCTCTGGTACGTCAGGCACCCGCGTTGCGTGCTGAGGTGAGCGGCGGAAGACGGCGGGCTCGCCCCCCCGGAGTGCGAACCTGCTGCGGGCGGCGATCGCGGACTCGGCCAGCAAGAGACACCGGAGGCCCTGGATCCCCGCTGCCCGAGGACACAACATAGCTGGTGAGACTGCCCGGCAGGTCGGAGGGGCTGCAGCGACGCCATTGAACCACGATCGGAGCGGGGCGCAGGGGAGGTTGTGAAGGCGCCGCGCGCACGGCACGGAGACAGCGGCAAGGCGGCCCCCTGGGAAGACCCCGCTCCTCTGAGTGCGCCCAAGCGACTGGGCTAACGATCCGGGGAACTATTGCAGTTGGGACCCAGGCTGGGTGTGTGACGGCGCCTGCAACGATCAGACACTTGGCCCAGTTTGCCTCCTTCTAGGCTCCCAGGGAAATATGCCTGGGTTCCACGCGTGTGGAGTGGGGCAATAACAACGCTGTGGGAGCAACACGTGAACCAGGCTGGTTAGACTCGCTCCCTTCCCACGCCATCAGGGAGGTGCAAGGGTGTAGAGACGGTGACCAGACCCCTGAAACCTCTCTCTTTGACCCTGAGAGCCACGCTGAGGCAGTCGATTGCGCCACAGCGGACTACACTTCGACTACGGAGAGTCACATTCGCCACAGGCCGCTATCAGTCATGGGGAAAGGGGACAGGACCCAGAGTAAGCTCCCCTTCTCACAGAGACGAGTGACAGTGCCGAGCCCTCTGACCCAGCGCGATGAGGAGGCGCACACTGGGGAGCCGCAGGAAGACAACGCGGACATTAAAACAATGCTCCGCTCCATGGAGCAGAACATCCAAACAAACATAGCGGCGCTGGGTTCCAAGATGGACGCCATGTCCTACAGAATGGACCGCATGGCGGAGCGCCTAGACAAGCACACGGAAAGACACGATATGGCTGAACGGCGCATTACAGAGGTGGAGGAGGCCCAAACGGACCTGGACACAGCGAGACGGAGGGCGGAAACACTCATCAGAACATTACAGGACAAAACGGAGGACTTGGAAGCGCGGTCAAGACGCTGCAACCTCCGCATTACTGGCCTGCCGGAGACCACCCAGACGGGAAAAATGGAATTATTCATAGAAAGGTTGCTCATCGCGCTCTTGGGAGAAGGAGAGTTCTCGGCAATGTTTGTCGTGGAGCGCGCGCACCGCACGCTGGGCCCAAAACCCAACCCGGGCCCCCCCCCCCCACGCCCAGTCATTGCGAAACTGTTGAATTACAGGGACAGAGACACGGCGCTCAGGCTGGCACGGACCAAAGGAGACCTACAATTTGAGGGGTCGGCGATCTCCATTTTCCCGGACTTTACGGCAAGGGTGCAGGAAGCACGCAAGCACTTCGCTCCGCACAAGAAACGCCTTAGGGATATGGGCCTAGACTATGCAATGTTGTACCCGGCCAAATTGCGTGTGAATAGACAAGGCCACTCACATATCTTCACCGACCCGGCGGAACTGCAGAAAGCCTTGAAAACTTGGGCCAGGGAAAAGACGGACAGGCAAGCTGATCAACAGAAGGAAGCGGACTCGAGCCGCCTCGACGAACAGGAGTGATCTGGCAGTAAGAAGTCTGGAGCTCGGAGAACTTATGAGGGGGACGCAGTTATCCTGGAGTTTGGAGGGTCGTCATTCTGGAAGAGAGTCCCAATGAGATGATGAGACAGATAAGTGGGGCTGGAAATAGGAAATAGGAACAGACTGCTAGAAGTACTGAACTCTGTCCCCGTAGACTATGTGTGCACCGGAAGTGGTGGTAACTGGTGGGGCAGAGGGGACGAATATGAGGTGGCGAGGGCGGGAGGGACAAACATGATGATCAAGGGGAATAATAGCCATACTGATGTGTGGGTTGGTGCATGGATACGTTGCTGGTGGTGCAGGGCGGAGGAGGGGGGGCTGGGCTCCTGAGTCGACAGTTGGGCTCTTGGGAAGAGTTAGCTGGCTACCTTCGCCTCCACGCGCTATGCACATGGGGCTGTTGAAATTGTTGCTGGGGAGGGATGGGTGGGATGGGAAACTGCATGACCGAATTGGGGTGGGTCTGCTGTGGGTGGCGGGGGGATTGTTGGGGTCTGTATTAGGGTATGAGTTGTTGTCTTGTTTTACTGCCGAGGTGCTGCTGAGTTCCGATTTACACGAGGTTGCCACTGACACGATGCGTCACCTGTTCACTCTTGCCCCGTCGGGGCACTTGACACTCCTGCATGGTTGCCTCCTCACTCACGCTGTTAGATATGGCGGGAGCTGCCGTCACTACACCGCAGATGGGCACTGTACAGACTCACCTACGGGCGCGGACGTGGAACGTCAGGGGCCTCAATGACTTTAGGAAGCTGCGCAAAGTCCTTAGTTACCTGCGTAGGCATCACATAGATCTTGCTCTTCTGCAGGAGACACATTTACCACTTACCAGCAAAATGCTGATACACAAAGGAATAGCGGGACATAGTGTAGCAGCGGGCTTCACCACTCACTCGAGGGGGGCAATCACGTGGGTCAACCCAAGCTCCAAACTTACACTGACGACACTAGAGACAGATCCTGAGGGGCGATATGTCATCTGTAGATGCAGGGGCAAGGGGCATGATTTACTACTAGTGAATGTGTATGGGCCTAACTACGATTCACCTGATTTTTACGTGGAGTTGGCCCGGAAGTGCAAGGCATACGATCACTCGAGTATGCTCTGGGGAGGAGATTTCAATTTGGTCCTTGACCCAACATTGGATAGGTCTGCGGGTCCCCCCAGAAGCCCGTCGGCGGCTGCCACGGTACTCCAGACTGAACTAGTACACTTGGAGCTAATGGATGTGTGGCGTAGTCGGCACCCTTCCAGAGGGGGGTACACTCACTACTCTGCTTATCACGCACTCCACACCAGAATAGATTACTGGCTTGCATCACAACAGCTATCCAATAGTTTAAGGGATTGCCAGATATTGCCACGCACACTATCAGACCACTCTCCTCTTCTCCTGATTCTGGAGACGCCGGTGTGCGGGATTCCCCCCTTCATGTGGCGTTTCCCCCCGTATTCTCTACTTGACGAGGTATTCAGAGGGGAAATTGCAAACGAAATTGAAGAATACTTTGAGACAAATACGGGCTCTGTGGAGAGTTTTCAAACGCTATGGGAGGCCTTTAAGGTCTACATTCGCGGGATAGCCATGGCTAAACACTCCAGTGTCTTGAAATCCATTAGACAGAGGCTGCAATTCCTTGAGAATCAGCTATCAGCACTGGAAGAGGAACAGCGGGTGGACCCTGAGGGTGACACCCTGGACCGAATTAAACAACTACTGACAGAATATAACGCAGAAGCGGACAGGGAGGTGCAACACATGGGTAAATATGCCACGGGCCGCAACTATGGCGAGGGTGAAAGACCTGGCTCCCTCCTGGCCAAGATGATTCGGAACGAAAGACGCCCAATAATCGTGGGTGAGCTGGTTTCGAGCACGGGAGAGATACTCACGGACGAAGAGCAGATTGTTGGGGAATTTAGGCAGTACTATTCCTCACTCTACGAATCTCAGTCTACTGGAATGGAGGGGGCAATCGACGACTACTTAAGTTAAATTAAAATTCCGCAGCTGTCCAACTCGCAAAGAGAATTCCTCATGATGCCCATCCAAAAGGAGGAAATAACGGAGGCGCTTGATAGCATGCGGTCAGGTAGCGCCCCGGGCGCTGACGGGCTGACTGTATGCTTCTACAAGGCCTTCACGGAACAGTTGGTCCCCTTCCTCTCAGTATTATTTGACGACATATGTATGGAAGGTTGCATGCCCCCGACCATGCGAGAGGCACTTATTGTAACGATCCTTAAGCCAGGGAAGCCCGCTACAGAGTGTGGCTCATACAGACCCTTGTCCCTGATAAATGTCGACGCAAAGCTTTTTGCCAAAGTACTCGCGACTCGACTCGCGCTGCTCGCCCCGGAACTGGTAGCCCCAGAACAGGCCGGTTTTATACCCTCTCGGAACCTCACGTACAATATACGCACAGTCCTGGGGACGATGCAGCACGTGAGGCCGGAAAATAAGGCATTGGCAGTATTTCTCGATATGGAGAAGGCGTTCGACTCTGTAGAGTGGCCATTCATGTCCAGAGTGCTCAGGAAGCTGGGGCTGGGCGAGCCCTTCCTACAAATGATAGGCTCCTTGTACTATAAAGCAACGGCCAGGGTACGAATCGGTGATAGAGTCACGGAAGCGTTCGGAATAGGCAGGGGCACTAGACAGGGCTGCCCCCTCTCCCCATTACTATATGCCCTAGTGGCAAAGCCTCTAGCGTGTGCGCTCCGGGAATACCACAGTCATGAGGGCATTAATTTCCCTACTTACAAGATTTGTATCTCCACGTACGCTGACGACACACTCTTGTACATTAGAGACCCGGAGCTTAACCTCTCCCCTGTACTCAGGGAGGTGGTGCAGTTTGGTGCCCTATCTGGTCTAAAGGTGAACTGGACCAAGTCGGTGGCGTTCCCACTGACTCCGGTGACAAGTAAATTTGTCATGGATTACCCATTACAGTGGTCAGAAGACCCGGTTAGGTACTTGGGCATACAGCTTCATCCTGATCCGGATGTGTTGGTGAGGGAAAACTATGGTGTAGCTTATACGAAGTTGACGGAGGATGTGGACAGGTGGTGTAGGTTACCGCTGTCCTTGTCGGGCCGCATTGCACTAATGAAAATGATAGTGCTCCCGAGGTTCCTGTTCCTATTCAACAATCTCCCGGTGATCCTATCTAAGGCCTTCTTCAGAACGATGACACAAACTCTCACGCGATTGGCATGGGGAGGTAAGCAACCTAGGGTACAGTGGCAAGTTCTCACCCTACCGTATGAGCAAGGCGGCCTGGGGGCCCCAGACATAGAAAGGTATTACAGGATTGCACAAGCGACACACCTGCATACATGGATACACGGGGGCCGTAACATTCCACACGTGATCCTGGAGACACTATTCACAAAGCCCCTCCCCCGCCGGCTACTGTATTTGAACCAGCCACGAGACAGGTAGGGTCTCTGGACTCGATCACGGCTACGAACCACGCATGGCACTCCTTGCTCAAGAGTCATGACTGCACGCTACTATATTCCCCACTTGTCCCGATAGACTGGGCTGTGTGGCTATCGCCACTACGGGAGAAGGGGGTCACGCGTGCCCTTAATCAACTAGGTATACATAAGCTGGGAGACTTGTTCAGGGACGGAAGAGTGGTCTCCTGGGCCCAGGTCGCTCCCTCCCGGCCTCCGGCGTCAATGCTGCACCAGTTCCATCTGCACAGAGTCCGCGCGGCGCTTCAGGACCTGTTGGGTCCACTGATGGAGGAGCCCGCCGAACTGCCAGAGCTGACGTATGTTATAAAAACCCCGACATCTAGCAAATTGATCTCGCGGTTATACAAGGTTGGGCAGTGTACCCGGGATCAGACAACTTCGAAGGCCCGACTGGCGTGGCAACGTGACTTGCAGACGGAGATTAGCGACTCAATGTGGAAATATTGCTGCCAAAATACGAAAAGGGTGTCGCTTAATGCCAGACACAGACTTATTCAATTTAAATTTCTGCAGCGAGTGTATTACACTCCAGAACGCCTGCATAGATACGGTCTACGACAGACGTCCGAATGCGAGCGCTGCCATACACCACTGGCGGACCTCCTACATCTGGCATGGTCCTGCCCGGGTGTTAACAACTTCTGGAAGGAAGTCTTTTTGGAACTAGGTAGAATACTTGAGATTGAACTCCCAGTCGACCCTGCGTTGGCGTTGCTGGGACACACCAGGGTTCTGCCTCTGGCGACACGTCGCCTGGCAGGCATGGGGCTACTTATGGCTCGACGGGTAGTTGCACAGTGTTGGATGAGAGGCCCGTTGCCAACCAAAAACAGGTGGGACAGGGATATGCTGTACAGTTGCACCCAATCACAGCTTTATAGTGAACTCCTACCCCCGGTTAGTAGACCCAAAAATGTTTGGGACCTATATCTGACCTATGACTCCAATAAACACACCGCGGATACAGATCAGGAGGAGACAGAGGAGCGTCGAACGAGGGAGGAGGGCCCAGAGGACTAGACACAAGATATTGGTGGTCTGGGGAGGTAAAGTAGGCGGGATGCCTGGGATTCCGGGTACCTGGAGGACACAAGACATATAGATTGCTTACACTGGGATATGTACAGGGCGGAGGGGCGGGCTGGGACAGGGACCTGGGCGGGTGGGGAGAAGGCAGACACAGCGTAGATGTGAGCAGGGTGACACATAGCATTGAGAAGTCGGAGGCACAATAGTGTAAGGCGCGCAGGCAGTCAGGGGAAGAGGGTGGGGGGTTGTTGGGAATGTTACGATAAAGGTGATAGACCTGGACCACGTTGACGGACACACACACTTCATGTTATTATTCGCACTGCATTGGAGCTGCCACGTGCACGCTTGCCCGGACACGAGGATAGAGGGAAAGGGGCAGCGGCATGCACTCAACACCATCGGAGCTGTACTATTTGTGATTTGGATCACCGGACCATTGGGTAGACGACGGTATGATTTTATGCGTTGGTTTTGATCACTGTACAGACGTAGCCCTTGATTGCTGCCGGCCCCAGGGTTGTAGGCGGAAAGCTGTGTGTGTGACTTGATGATGAATAAAAGTTTATAACCAAAAAAAAAAAAAAATTGTGCCTGTGATACACTGCGGTAATGTACGTGTTCTATGTCAAGATTGTATCTCATGATTATCTGCTCTGCTTTTTGTTCAATAAAATATAAAAAAAAAATGTTTAATAAATCAGTTATAAGGAATTAGCATATAGTGCAGAAATCAGCTGGCATTAAAGCCAGCAATATTTAGGTAAATAGATACAGTATGAGAAATTGCGGAAAATAATTCAGTCAAGAGTATTCAGCAAATCTATAATATATCGAGCAGCATCTCTAGCGTCTTGAGACATATCTCTGTCTCGCCATCAGATCCATGGGGTTTTATAAGAAAATTCACAATGGAAACCAATGCAAACAGCACAGTTAGCATAAGTTGAACAAGCTTAATGAATCACAATATACAACTCTACAATGTCATCTTGGTATTATTATTATTATCTAATGCCACCATCGTAGCAGTGTCCACTAAATGAAAATTAATTTGCCCTATTTAGACCTAATGTCCATGGAGTGACAGTGCAAACCTAGTTACGCAAAGCAACAAAAGTCTTATAAATAAAGAGGGCTACAGTCATCAAGCAGAAGGAGACCTTGGAGTGATGCATATTCACAAACAATTTCCTCTGAGACGCTCCAAGAAGTGTGTCATCACAAAGCAACCGTTCACATCCTGCTGCATGTGGTGTCAATGAGAAATGAAAAGTTCAAGTTCAAGTTCGAGCATTTATATAGCGCGCTACTCACCCAGGGGGTCTCAAGGCGCTTGGGGAAGGGATTATTATTTGTTGAAAAGCCAGGTTTTGAGTTCTTTTCTTAAGGAGATGTGGTTTTGAGTAAGGCGGAGGTGAGTGGGGAGTGTGTTCCAGGTCTTGGCAGCGAGGAAGGAGAAGGATCTGCCACCCATGGTGGATTTTCGGATGCGCGGGACTGCGGCGAGGGCTTGATTGGACGATCTTAGTTGGCGGGTTGGTTTGTAGAAGGACAGTCGTGTGTTGAGGCATTCGGGTCCTTGATTGTAGAGGGCCTTGTGTGCGTGGGTGAGAAGACGGAATGTAATTCTTTTGTTGACGGGAAGCCAGTGGAGGTCTTTTAGGTGTCCGGTGATGTGATCTTGGCGAGGGATGTCTAATATGAGTCTCGCTGATGCGTTTTGGATGCGTTGGAGTTTTTTCTGTAATTTTGCTGTGATTCCGGCGTATAGTGTGTTACCATAATCCAGTCGACTCGTGACCAGTGCGTGGGTGACAGTCTTTCTTGTCTCTAGGGGGATCCAGCGGAAGATCTTTTTGAGAATGCGGAGTACGTTGAAGCAGGAGGATGAGACTGCGTTGACTTGTCTGGACATCGAGAGAGAGGAGTCTAGGATGAAGCCAAGGTTGCGAGCATGGTCTGTGGGTGTGGGTGCTGTGCCCAGAGCGGAAGGCCACCAAGAGTCGTCCCAAGCAGCGGGGGAAGATCCTAGGATGAGCAACTCCGTTTTGTCTGAGTTGAGTTTATGTTTCATCCATTCGGCTACTTCTTTCATGCCTTCGTGAAGGTTGGTTTTGGCGGTGTTAGGGTCTTTGGTGAGGGAAAGGATTAACTGGGTGTCGTCGGCGTAAGAGATGATGTTAAGGTTGTGTTGACGCGCGATGGAGGCAAGTGGACTCATGTAGACATTGAAGAGGGTGGGACTGAGTGAAGATCCTTGTGGTACGCCACAGATGACTTCGGTGGCCTCTGAGTTGAATGGGGGAAGTCGGACTCTTTGAGTTCTCCCAGCGAGGAATGAGGTGATCCAATCTAAGGCTTTTCCATGTATGCCGCTGTTGCTGAGGCGTTGCAAGAGGGTGCTGTGGCAGACTGTGTCGAAAGCGGCAGAGAGGTCAAGTAGAATGAGGGCCACTGTTTCTCCGTTGTCCAGTAGTGTTCGGATGTCGTCAGTCGCTGCAATGAGGGCTGTTTCGGTGCTGTGTTTGGCTCGAAACCCGGATTGAGATGGATCGAGGGAGTTGTTGGATTCAAGGAAGGCGGCGAGCTGGCT
Organism: Lissotriton helveticus; assembly: GCF_964261635.1. Taxonomy (NCBI): domain Eukaryota; kingdom Metazoa; phylum Chordata; class Amphibia; order Caudata; family Salamandridae; genus Lissotriton; species Lissotriton helveticus. The sequence goes on from NC_136063.1 coordinate 1,492,173,212, forward strand.
GTTGACGGCTTTCTCAATGACTTTGGCCGGGAATGGGAGGAGGGATATGGGTTGGTAGTTTTTAAGGTCAGAGGGGTCTGCTGTGGGTTTCTTCAGAAGGGCGCTGAGTTCGGCATGTTTCCAGCTTTCTGGGAAGGTGGCAGAGTTGAACGAGCAGTTGATGACATCACGGAGGTGAGGTGCGATGATGGAGTCCGCTTTGTTGAAGATGTGGTGGGGGCAGGGGTCGGTTGGCGAGCCAGAGTGGATTGAGTTCATTAGGCGGGTGGTGTCTTCAGTGGTGATTGCGTTCCAAGCGCTAAGGTGGTTAGTTGGTGGAGTAGGATCTGAGGGGGGTGGGGAGGGTTGGTCGCTGGGAGTATTCTCGAAGCTGTTGTGGATGTCGGCAATTTTGTTGTAGAAGAAGGAGGATAACGCATCGCAGAGGTCTTGGGAGGGAGTGATGTCGTTAGATGCTGCGATGGGGTTGGTGAATTCTCTGACGATGTTGAAAAGTTCCTTGCTGTTGTGAGTGTTGTTGTCGATACGATCCTTGAATGCTGATTTCTTGGCGGATCGAATCAGTTGGTGGTGTTTGCGGGTGGCTGCCTTGAGGTTGGCCATGTTGTCGGTGGTTGGGTTTTTTGTCCAAGTTTTCTCCAAGGTACGGCATAGCTTCTTGGATGTTTTAAGGTCATCATTAAACCAGGGAGCCTTTTTGCTGGCTGATTTGATCTGGTGCTTTTTCAGGGGTGCTAATTCGTTAGCACTGTGGGTGATCCATTGTTTGAGGTTGGTGGCAGCTTGGTTTGGGTACGATGAGAGGGCGGGTGGGTTTTGGTTGAGCGATGTGAGGAGTTGGTCGGTGGTGATCTTGTTCCAGTTTCTCCGAGGAATAGGTTGAGGGCGGCTGTGGGTCGGGGTGGTTTTGTAGCTGAAGTGAACACAGCTGTGGTCCGTCCAGTGGAGAGCTGTGGTGCGATCGAAGGAGATGTGCTTGCTGGAGGTGAAGATAGGGTCGAGCGTGTGTCCGGCTTCATGGGTGGGGGTGTCGACAAGTTGTTTGAGTCTGAAATTGGCCAGGTTGTCCAGCAGGGTGGTGGTGTTGCTGTCTTGTTTGTTGTCAAGGTGGTAGTTGAGGTCTCCTAAAAGAATGTAGTTCTCGGAGGCGAGGGCATGTGGGCTGACGAAGTCCGTGATGTCATCGCTGAATTGAGTGCGGGTACCTGGAGGTCTGTAGATGAGGGTGCCTCTAAGTGTGGTCCTAGGGTCGGTGTGGATCTGAAAGTGGAGATGTTCGGCGGTTGCAAGATTATCGTCGGAGCTGGTCGTGATTTTGATGGTGTTCCTGTGGATGATGGCGATGCCTCCTCCTGTTTGATTGGTGCGATCTTTTCGGATAATCTTGTAAGCATCAGGTATGGCTTTTGCGATGTCGGGTGCTGATGATGTGTTCATCCACGTTTCTGTAAGAAAGGCGATGTCCGGTGACGCAGTGTCGAGTAGGTCCCAGATTTCAGTTGCGTGTCTGTGGACCGAGCGGGTGTTAAGTAGGATGCACTTCAGGTGGTTAGAGTCAGAGCTGTGTATGGAGAAAGTGGATTTGGTGAAGGTCCTGAAGCAGTTGAACTTGCAGGAGAGGCAGGCGAATGGGCCGTGGGTACGTCCTGGGATGGCATCGCAGCATTGTGGTGTGCGTCCGGGGTTGAGGGCGAGGAGAGTTGCGGCATCATATGTGATTTTAGAGGGTTGGGGGTGGCGGGGAGCAGGGGGACAGGCGCTGGGCGCGGTCCAGGCGCGGACGGGCGCAGACGGGCTTACCTTTGGCGCACCTTTGGCGCGCATAGGGCGCAACCGCTGCGCGTGAACGCTGCGCGGGAAAGCATCTGTCATATATTGATGGTGGGGGGGCGGGGGCGAGGGAGGATCAATCTGGGAGGCGGGGGCGGGGTGGGGAGGCTGGCTGCAGGCACAACAAACAAAATGGCAACGATACCCCGAGTGAAACTGGCCGAGATTGGGGCACAGAGGTGGAATATGCTATGTCTCGGTGCAATCAGGCCAAATTAATGAAGTTACGTTCCCACGTTCCCAAAAGCAAACGCACACAAAACACGCAGGTTGCACAATGCGAGCGCGGAACAAAATACAAAGCGGTATGATTTCTTGGCACAAAGCAGGCAATGGGGAGAGCGCTACGATACCAGAAGGCAGTCTGAAAGCAGGCAGGCAGTGTGAGTAGCAATGCGGGGCGAGCAGGGAGCGACCGCTTCTCACGGAGCAGCGAGAGAGGTCACAGCGCTATTTCCGGCGAGGCAGGGCTTTAAAGTCCGTGGGAGGGAGGATCAATCTGGGAGGCGGGGGCGGGGTGAGGAGGCTGGCTGCAGGCACAACAAACAAAATGGCAACGATACCCCGAGTGAAACTGGCCGAGATTGGGGCACAGAGGTGGAATATGCTATGGTCTCGGTGCAATCAGGCCAAATTAATGAAGTTACGTTCCCACGTTCCCAAAAGCAAACACACACACAACACGCAGGTTGCACAATGCGAGCGCGGAACAAAATACAAAGCGCTATGATTTCTTGGCACAAAGCAGGCAATGGGGGGAGCGCTACGATACCAGAAGGCAGTCTGAAAGCAGGCAGGCAGTGTGAATAGCAATGCGGGGCGAGCAGGGAGCGACCGCTTCTCACGGAGCAGCGAGAGAGGTCACAGCGCTATTTCCGGCGAGGCAGGGCTTTAAAGTCCGTGGGAGGGAGGATCAATCTGGGAGGCGGGGGCGGGGTGGGGAGGCTGGCTGCAGGCACAACAAACGATATGGCAACGATACCCCAAATGAAACTGGCCGAGATTGGGGCACAGAGGTGGAATATGCTATGGTCCCGGTGCAATCAGGCCAAATTAATGAAGTTACGTTCCCACGTTCCCAAAAGCAAACACACACAAAACACGCAGGTTGCACAATGCGAGCGCGGAACAAAATACAAAGCGCTATGATTTCTTGGCACAAAGCAGGCAATGGGGAGAGCACTACGATACCAGAAGGCAGTCTGAAAGCAGGCAGGCAGTGTGAGTAGCAATGCGGGGCGAGCAGGGAGCGACCGCTTCTCACGGAGCAGCGAGAGAGGTCACAGCGCTATTTCCGGCGAGGCAGGGCTTTAAAGTCCGAGGGAGGGAGGATCTATCTGGGAGGCGGGGCGGGGTGGGGAGGCTGGCTGCAGGCACAACAAACAAAATGGCAACGATACCCCGAGTGAAACTGGCCGAGATTGGGGCACAGAGGTGGAATATGCTATGGTCTCGGTGCAATCAGGCCAAATTAATGAAGTAACGTTCCCACGTTCCCAAAAGCAAACACACACAAAACATGCAGGTTGCACAATGCGAGCGCGGAACAAAATACAAAGCGCTATGATTTCTTGGCACAAAGCAGGCAATGGGGAGAGCGCTACGATACCAGAAGGCAGTCGGAAAGCAGGCAGGCAGTGTGAGTAGCAATGCGGGGCGAGCAGGGAGCGACCGCTTCTCACGGAGCAGCGCGAGAAAACATGTAAGAAAACATGACTTATTTGAAAACCAAGATAGATGTGAGGCCTAATTGAGGCTAAGTCAGGTCTAAACTAAGGAAAATATAGTTGTATACATTGCAGCTTTTTCGGTTTAAATGCAGAGCGTTAATGTTATTAAGCAAACCTTATTATTTAAAAAAAAAATCTTTTTATTGCAAGTGAAAAGAAAATAAAAACAGTACAACAGCATGGAGTGTAGCATTAAGACACAATCAATCAAAATTACTCTCACCCATATGTTCATGCCCCCTCTCCCGCCGCCCAATCCACAATCAGATTACACGATAGTCTCAGCAAGTGCTTGTACCGGACTATGAAAATCTGCTCCCAAAAGTCAAGGTGGGGCACACAGCCCCCAAGGTGATCATTCCACTTCTCCCAAATGTCGATCCATTTAGCTAGGCAAACCCTGCTTTCATACACCGCCCTCTCCGCTAGCATGCACCAGTCCAAGCCTAGTTTCCAATCTCCCAGTGCCGGTGGTTTTTCAGCCTTCCAAGCACGAGCAATATTGCGCTTGACCACAATTAACCCGAAGGTCATCTAGGTCTGGTCCATGCAGGTGAGGTCAGTTTCTTCCCATATGTATAACAGACACCATTTTGGGGAGAATTCCACATTTCTCCCACAACCATTATTCAAACAAGCCAGCACTGAAACCCAGTATCTCTGTATGGCCAGGCAGCTCCAAACCATGTGATAAAATGTACCTGTTTGCTCACATTGATGTAGATAGTGTGGTGTAGCTGCTCTACCCATCCTCACCAGGGTAGTATAGGCATAGTAGCACCTATGGCGAACCGTCAATTGTTAGATGTAACCTAGAGCATATGGCTACCTCTCACGGGGACGGCAGGGCTTCTGGCCTCTCGTCATCCTCTAATCCCCCCAGGTCGCGCTCACAATGTTTCCTCAGGCACACTAGGGTGTCGGTGAGTTGTTAATGAGTTTGTGATATGTGAGGGAAACCGCTTTTTTGGGCATATACTCAGTCCGTAATCTATCCTCAAGTGTGGAGGATTCACCGAGTTCCTCTCCTTGTGGCAATGCCTGACACATGGCGTGGTGAATGTGGAGGTACCGATAGGCCTCAGTAGTTGCTAGCTGGTATTCAGCCTGCAAATCCGTGAATGGGATAACCCCGCTCCGCCGCCACATGTTACCCACTTTTGCTGTTCCAATAAGATCCTACTTTTGGAAATCCGGTTGAGTACCCAGAGTGCCCACTCGTGCGGTGTCCCATAGGGGAGTGAAGCAAACTTTATTTTTACTCAAAATGACAAAATATTTCTGAAACGCGTAGAGGGATTGCCAATTGAATGCATTTCTTGTGGAAAGCAGTTGTGGTGCCGTGGTCTGTTGTTCTGTGGTTTTACCAGGAAAATGACGGATTTGGTGGAATATATACAATCATACATACATATAAGAAAAAAAAAAAAATATATATATATATATATATATATATATATATGTATATATATATATATATAGATAAGAATTATATATATTGATTGCTATTTTAGAATCTATGTATTGTCTTAATTTTCAGTATTTACTGCATATTGATTCGTATTACACATTAATGTATTAGGCGAGTAAGGGCTTTTTCGTGACAATGCTCTGTTGTCAATGTCCATTGTTGTTATATTGCAATCATGTGGTGATAAGGTTAAAAGAAGTTAGTTGATGACTCAGCGCGAATGTGAGCGGCTTCGGGAGTGTAATTGAGATATATATATATATATATATATATATATATATATATATATATATATATATATATTACAGCTAATATTATTGATGTCATTTGACAAACTTTCACGAAGTCTTCCCAAAAGAGTTGTTTTTACCTCTGATCCTTCCTGGAGAATTTTGGGGTGATCCATCACACGGGGGCTAAAACAAAGGGGGGGGGGGGGGGGGGGGGGGGGAGGGGGTCCAAAAACACAATTTTCCCATGCAATTTAAATAAGGATTTTTGAAAAGCACTAAACCCAAAACAGCTGAAAGGAATTACACTAAATTTGGCAGAAAACTAGATCTTGGTCCAGAAAGTGTGGTTTTTGTGATTTGGTGTAAATCCGTTCAGCAGTTTTTCAAGAATTAAGGTTGAAATATTTTGTATATCTGGACGGTTGGGTAAAGTAAGGTTGGCACCGGTACTCCTGGGGGCATCCAAACAGGCTTCACTAGGGGCTTAACTTATTAATGTATGAAATAAATAACAGAGGTGCTAACACGTAACCCTGCCGGACACCTCGAGGGACTTTAAATTCTCTGGGTAGTTCTCAATTAACCCCATACCTGATTTTGGCACTCATATCCGTGGATATACCCAGATAAATTCACAGGAAGGGTCAAGGAGTAGCCATTATGCAACCAGCTATAGTATATGATCTGAGTCTATAGAGCAACATCTTTTAGACAGCCAACTATGGTATATTCTCCGAGAGATCTATCCAGAAGCAGTAAATAAGTAGTCCTTATACAACTAGCCACAATGAATGCGTAGAGGAGTCCTCAGAGGGCAACACATGGTCATTGTAAGCAGTAATGCTATATTGTGTGAGAGGCCCACCCAGGAGCTGCAGCTGAGTGACACAGGAATTAGCATCAAACAAAGGCCGTTCTTTATGGTCTTAGGAGTCCAAACAGCAGTGTCAGAGTTGACACTCATAGGAGTGGCAGTATGTAACCAGGCTTGGTAAATGCTCTGAGGCATTAACTGAGGAAGTGGAAGTCAAGCAACCTATCGGAATGAGCAGTAAACAACAAGCAATGCTACTTGGACTGTGGAGTACACCTAGAAGTGGCAGGGAATTACATATAGGAATGGCCATATTACTGTCAGCCATGTTATATTCTGTAAGCAGTTCACCCAGGTGTGGCAGAGAATGCCCCAAAGATTAATTAGAAACAACAAATACATGGGCCTATAGTGACCACCCTGGAGTGACCAAAAGAGAGTGTGGTTTGTGGAAAGAATGCCTTTAGGTTACAGAGGAACACAGGGAGAGGCATGGGCCAGGTTTAAATAAAGATTAAGTAATGGGACAAATAGGGCAGGGCATCTATTCCTTTTAGAAATAGACCAAAACCAAGGAAGCTATTTCTCCACAATTCACCCAGATCCTAGGCAAAGGTAGGTAAGAGCAGGTCTCACTAAGGGGGCAAATAGTTTAGAGAAGAAAAAAGAGATTCAAAAGAGACGGCAGAGAAAGGGGAATGAGAGGGGGTGGAGAGGCAAGAAGGGTGCGAAAATGGGTAACAGCAGGCCTGCTTAGATAGGAAAAGAGAATAGAAGTGTAATAAATTGGTTGAAAGGGCACTTAAATTTAGAAAAGGGAGAAGACAGACAAAAAAAACTAAGGAGAATTTGCAAAGGGGTCAACTCTGGTGTCAAATAATGTATATGGGATTTTTGTGTTACACAAAATTATTACATGGCACTGCACAAACACAAGTCCTTGTCTCACTGCTGTCACCAAGGTAACAAATTGTGTTACTGTTGAAAATGGGGGGATATGAACCCTGTTCAAGCAATAGCCACAAACCCCATCATGGCGAGCCACAACATTAACATGTGCGTAACCCTCTGGTACATTGGCACAAAAGCAGCCAGCCTTAACTTTGAGGCAATGTGTAAATTATTTATGCATCACACAAATAGTAATAAAGTGAAAACACAACACAAGAAACATCCCAAACCAATTTAGAATAATAGAGTCAATATTAATAAATGATTTGACACCAAAATGAAAAAATTTCAGCCAGTAGAACAAGAGATATGCAATTTTAAAGGTTTCAGGTAAGTAAAGCCTCTAAAAAGCACAAAGCGACACTTGCAGTCATCTAGTCTTGCCAGACTGGGTGAAAGTCACTAGTTCAGGCTGACCGCGATGGAGCCCCAGCTGGTTACAGGGACCAGATTAGGCCACCTAAAAGAGTTACCTTCAAACTATAGCGCAATGAGTTCCGTTCATGGTGGAAGGGGCCATTAGAGGCTCAAAGAACGGCATGGAGGGTTATTGATAAAGTGCGAAGATCCTAGTGGGCCTTTCGGACGGTCGCTGTTGAAGCTCCACGTTGGCGAACATTGTGAGCGGTCGATGCTGTACTGCGAAGTGCAGATCTTGCGTAGCCAGGTGCTATTTGCAGTTGCTGTGGCACGAAGAGTCTGGTTCAACAGAAGTTCACATTGGCGGGCGGCAAGACCTTGGCGTGAACAGGCTCGTTCATGGAAAGCCCAAAGCATCAGGATTTCTTCTTTTCTATGGAGAGGAGCTCAACTGATGCCACACCAAGGGTCCAGGACCTCTGGGTTAACTTTTGGGGGTTAACCCTGCTAGGAACGTACCCCAGCAGGGGCTAGCAAAGCTCAGGCCGGTCCAATTGCAGGTCAGCTGGGCAGTTTCAATGAGCCTCTGGAGCTTGTTATATCCCTGTAGCTCAAAACAGGAAATCCATCTGCTGACCCTTGGAGTCAGATCAGCCTGGGATGAAGGTTGCAGGTCATATCTTCCTTCTCAGCAGACAGAGTAGCAGACCACAGAGTAGAGTGGAATAAGATGGAGCAAGGTAACCGAAAACCTATGGACCAATACCCTCAGCGCCTTCCCCCCAACTACACTTCCAACCTCGAGTTGGCCATCAAAAACTTCAACTCGTGAATCACGGAATGCGCCGACATAGTCGCCCCCCTCAAACTCCCCAAACCAGGTAGGCCCATCAAACACACCAGCTGGTTTACCCCAGAACATAAATCCACCAAACCCAACTGGAAACGACTAGATAGGATTTGGCGTGTCAGCAAAGTGCCTAACGACAGGGCCAACTTCAAACTAGCTCCCAACAAATAACACCAACGCCTGAAAAACGCTATAAAGGACTCCCTGACCGTCCGCCTCGAAGCCAGCTCCAACCACAGCAAGGAACTCTTCAGCATCGTCACAGAGCTCCCCAACCCCATAGCAACTGAAAACACCTTCGCTCCCCTCTCAAGGTCTCTATGACACCCTTGCAGACTTCTTTTATGGCAAAATCTACACCATCTACAAACATTTCAACCCCTAGCCACCTATCACCAGCATTCATAGCCTCCTCGACCTCAACGACTCCAACTCAAAATCAAGGATGACAAAGTGAGCCCAACTCACCATGTAGACCACTGCACCATCATGAGCTCCATCCACTCAGGAGCACCGAGTGACCCCTGCCTCCACCACATGTTCAACCATCACCAAGGAACTCACCTAAATCCTCAACTCATCCATCACCTCTGCCTCCTTCTCAGGGAGATGGAATCACACGGAAGTCAAATCACGTCCCAACAAACTATCCGCAGACCAGGAAGAGCTCAAGAGCTACTGGCCCATCTCCCTACTCCCTTTCCCTGCAAAAGTTCTGGGAAAAGCAATCGGTCACCAACCACGTAAAGAACAGCGACCTCCTAGACCCATCACAAGCTGTCCCTTTCAAATCACAGCACAGAAGCTGCCCTAATCGAAGCCACCAATGACATCAGATCTCTCCTAGACCAGGGAGAAACCGCAGCCCTGATACTCCTCAATCTCTCAGGATCCAAGGGGATGCCCTCAAATGGATTGCATCCTTTACCGGAAGAACCCACAGCATCCGCCTTTACCCTAGACCTAAGGCCCAAAGAACATCATCTGCGGCGTTCCCCAAGGGTCATCACTGAGCCCTACCGTGTTCAACACATACATAGTCCCCCTGGCTACCCTGGTCGGAACCAACGGTATGAACATCATATACGCTGACAACGCTCAGCTTGTTCTCTCTCCATCCGCAGCCTCCACAAACACCAAAGCCAATTTCCACATATGCATGACCGGCGTCGCCTGCTGGATGCAAAACAACTGCCTCAAAAGCAACATCGAAAAAACGGTGGTACTCCTCTTCAGGAGCAAGACATCTCTGTGGGATGACTCCTCGGGGCCAACAGAACTAGGCCCCTCTTCTACACACACAGAACACGCAAGGAACCTCCGTATCTTACTTGCCAGTAAGCTCACCATGAAAAAACAGATAAACACAGTATCCTCACCCTGCTTCATCACTCTCCACATGCTCTTGAAAATCTTCAAGTGGCCCCCCATCAGCACCAGACGCACCATCACTCAGGCCCTCATCACCCGCTGCCTTGTCTACGGCAACACCTTCCACGTACAAGGCCCTGCACAATGAAGGACCAACCTACCTTAACCATAGATTGACCTTCCACCAACCCCTTAGACAACTGCGTTCTGCTTCCCTCTCCCTCGCCCACACTCCCTGCTTCCACAAAAGCAGGAGCGGCGGACGTGCCTTTTCCTACCTGGCCACCAAGTCAAGAGATGACCTCCACCTCCTGACTTCCCCCACCCTGCAGGAATTCAGAAACAGTTTAAAGACCTGGCTGTTCGACTGACGAAACCCACCAGCAGCAATCCCCAAGGCGTGGATACATTCACTGGTGATAACAGTGCTTTACAAATGTACTTTGATTTGACTGATTGATAAACAAAGGCCAACTACTCAGTCTTGTGACCTAGGCAAGCCTGCAGGCACCAAATAGTTTAGGGCAGGAAAATGCCAACTTTCTAAAAGTACAAAAGGAGGTGGTGATGGACGGAGCATCTGAACCAATCAAACACTCACACCCAGTCAAAAGATCTGGGTTTAATCCGTCACCGTTCTTTAGCCCCCTCTGCCACCCCAGTTCAGACATGGCCATATGCAAATCAGTCTGACCATGTGCCTCATGGGAACAGTCCAGCCCGAACTGCCAAGCCATGCCTTCCCTGGACCGGATTCAAGCTTCCTAGGACCGGTTTCTGGCATTACAGCCGTCTTCAGCCAGGCGTGCTTGAATCCAGTGGCAAAGTGAGCAAAAGACGATCTATTAGAGAGAAAGGATTTAAACCAGACAAGAAGAACACTTGTGCTGCCAATGTCGAAAAATATCTCTGTAGTGAGATGTGATGATCAATGGGTTTGAAGTTCTCCAAGCGGTCAAGGAGCACCAGGACTCCTGAACTCCTTGAGTTATCTATCCAGCAGAGGTCATAAACTGCTGAGACCACGACCGACTTGGTGCTCCTACATGGTCTAAAGCCTGCTTGGTAGCTATCTAGAAGGCCATCGGATTCAACATACTCCTGTAATTGAGTGAAGACCAATCTTTCAAGAACTGTAGAAAGGAAAGGCAGCAATGAAATTAGGCAACAGTTGTTTGTGTAGTAGAAAATGATTATGTGTGTTTTTAGTAGAGGTCTAATAATTGCTTCCTTTAAATAGCATTGCTCCTTGCATCAGCGAACGTGTAGAAATGATTGATATTTCAGTAACGCTGTATGGAGTGAGTTGTTGGAAGTATTTTGCTGGCCAGATGTCTTCGTAACAGCAGGCAATGTTGGATGAGATTATTAAATTGGCAGTTGCAGCTATAGAGAATTTGTTGAAAGTGACAGAAATTGTTGGAGTGGTATTATGAGTGCACTAAGACTCCAATTAGCCTTTGCCAGTTGGCTGTGGGATGTTCAAACATGCACTTTCGTCCCTGATCTTCATATTGTTTTCACTGATGGAGGATACATTTTCACACTGTAACCGAGACGGAGAGAAAGTGGCAGCTGTAGCTATAGGTTGTTTGAGTTCCCCTACTATTGTAAAAGTTTCTCCAGAGAAATTGTGTGCATTACAGCTGCTTAGATGAAACGCAGTTTGTCCATGCAGTCTTCATAGGGAGTTTTAGATAGAATTTCAGCAAGTTTAGCAACAAGCTAGATCTTTACACAGAAAGTTTTTTGTGTGAATTGGTGTAAATCCATTCAGTAGGTTTGGCGAAATGAAGGTTCAGAATGTATAGGTATATTGACAGTTGAATTGAAATTCAAAAATTCAAGCCTTCTGATTGGCTCCAGGTTTTTTTTGGGGAGCAAATTAATTTTCATAAAGAAGTGGTTTTTCAAATGTCGGCCTTTTGTTGAGTATGCATGAAAACATCACAAACATGGTTTAGTTTATCAACGTGAGGTCTTTTCACACCACTAATTTCTGCAAGTGACACCACATCCAAATTAAGCCTGAACTTCAAAGACCCCATGTTCAGAAGCAGACAGACCTAGTGAATAGTTTCTCTGTTGTAATTCGGACCTGTACAAACTAAAGTACCAAAGTTGTAGCACAACTCGTATTAAACATATAATGTTCACATTATGACATTATACTGAGTTTCATAAGTATAAGTAGAGTTTTCATAAATAGACACGCGCATGCAATATTCCATCCTCACTACAGTGGTGCCTGTAACATCTGACTGCAGTGCACTAGTTGTACATGTAACATATCAGAGTACAGTGCGCGATTGCACCTATAACACCTCTAACAGCAGTACACCGGTTGCAGTCCTGTCAAGTATCACGCATCCGGTGTGACACTCACGCATTTCAGTGCAGTGTTCCGCATCACCGCACTGAAATGCGTTGTCACGCATTTTGCCACTTCCAGAGCGCACCGTGACCAGCAGCCTGTGCACCTGCTCTCTGCTCCCGAAAGACGTGCTGCGTTGCTGGGCTGAGTAAACCATTATTAGTGCTCTCAGCTCTGGAGTGGCTGAGAGCGCGCCTACAATGTATCAAGGTACTCTGACTGCCCGGCATCTGCCGTGTAGTCCGTCGCCTAGCAACATCAATGTGGCGATATTCTGGCGCGCGATTTAAATAGTCACGGGTGCCAATTAGGGGAGGGGCTGCCCTCGCGCATCTCAGCAGTACTTGGCTGGCGCGAAGGCACGAGGCTCGTTAACCCCGGAGGTGTGTAGATAAACGCGCCCCGCCTCGTACTGACGAGCCCTTATTGTGATGTGTGATGTCCGTGCTCGCGGCCGTCTCCGGTGAGGTGTAAAGCGCGAGCATCATCACAAAGCAGGCCTGATGGTGGCCATGACGTGTGCATGCAGATGAGGGGACGAGAATGCGAGGAAGGTGAGGCTTTTATTAGTGTATGCACATAACAGTTGGCGCCAATTCTGCGCGTGAATCGCTTTTTGTGCAAGTGCGAATTTTGCGTAAGTGAAATAAAATCCCTCTTTTCATGCACACTCTCGCTATCCTCACTCGGTGCAGGGGGTATGCACGGAAAAGCTAATCCAGGCTGTGCATATTTGCATACACCATTGAATAATGATTTTTTTTTACATATACACATTTATTAGCTCGGTCTCAACCTAGCTCTTAATACTCAGGTGTCCAAGGGAGAGCCGTACAAAGTAGTTGAATTTTAATTTTATTTCTTTGGTGACCCCGCTTGAAAAGTGAGTTAAACAGTACAGATGTGCTCCCAAAAACCCTATAATTCATTGCCTCTTGAGGCGGATGGTGAGGCCCATTTAGAGACTAAGAAAGGAGATGGTGTGTCAGCGGGAAGTTCTATGCGGTCGTTAGTGTGAGAGAAAAATTCTCCCGTGGGAATTGGAAGATGCGCTTTGTGTCTGGGGCCCTTCTCACCTGCCTGTTGCTGTCCGGCCTCTTGGCCCCTTTGATCTGCCCAGGAGATCTGTCACTGCTCTGGGCACACCCCTGGACTCATTGAAGTAATTACACTGCATGCCCCCAACGGCGCAGCCTCCGGCGTTGTGTTGGCTTTTAGCATATCACGGCCTTGTCCACCAGTTGCAAGGACCCTGCCCGCTCACACCGCTGCGTGCATAGGGGCGGCCATTATGTTACTGGTTCCACAGTTACATCGTCCGGCCATACGAAGGTACTGTCACCCTTCCCAGCGCAAAACACCGACCATTTGTTCACGTTTTAAGATTTTGCAGCGGGCCTAACATACTTAAATATAACTTAACATCAAACGTTCTCTAATCATACTAACATGGCCTTTCTATGTATTTTGAATATAGTCAGAACTCATTAATGCAGCCCCAAAAAGCTTGTTAGTGCTTTCTTTAATTTAGCATAGAAGGTATATTCTGATAAAGGAAAAATACCGATTGGGGTGAATTTGTTAAACTTTTGTACAACCTGGACGCTAAAATATTGGTCATGGTTGATAGGGTGTTGGTAGGGGAATTTTGTATGTGCCATTAGGATCGATTGAGGAGCTTTACCAAACTTCAGATGGTTTTTAATCTTTAAGTAATAGTAGCAGCTGAGATCTGCTCTTGCGCCTCTCAGCCATTAGGTTGGGTGGGGAGTTTTGTTTGCAGCAGAACCCTTAGTTATTGGAAAGTCGGAGGAACTTCTGGGTTTTTCTAGTGATGAAATTATGTAATTTAGGGGCATTGTAAAAGAAGGTTATTTCACGTCCAGCAAATGTAGGGGCACATGCTTGTCTTTGTTACATCTTCATGTACTTGTCATCTGGGACACGTTGAGGAGTTGTTTGTATTGCAAGATTTCCATGCATAATGAGCGAAATTAATAGAAAAGCACAAAAATACTAGTTACTGCTTAGATTTAATTGCAAAAAAGTGTCACTCGTTTGGTAATGAATGCCACTTATATGCACACTGAAACCACCAAAATGTCACACATAAGCAAGCAGTCTGAAAACTTGGCAGCTATGCTGGTCAGGGTGATATAAGAATTAAACACACTTACTGCAGTGTTTGATTGGTTTATTGTCTATCCAGCCACGTGCTGCTTGCTACAGAGGAATAAGTGTCACTAGTACCTTCTCCAATCCTTATTTAATTTGCTTTTAGCGCGTCATGCTCGTGAGCATAAGTAAACTCTCCGTTTCTGGTGTTTGGCAGCAGATTTAAGATATTCTTTCAGTTTCTCGTTGCTCAAATGGGAGCAATTCTTGATATTTATGTTTCCCTCATCTTCATTGCTTTGTTTTGCTCACGAGAAAGTGTCACTCATACTCGTTGAAATGTCACTCATAATTACACTGAAATTACGAAAACGTCACACATAGTAATTTGAAACCTTGGCAGCTATGCGGTTGTACGCGTAATATCTTAAAGTGCAGTCCATTGGTGCGGAGTATGGCATTACATTACAAAACATTGTTTTAAAGTGCCGAGCTGATACAGTGAACTTCCTTTCCAGGGGCACTACGTGACTTTCTAATTAATGAGCATACACAAACGCCTACCAAAAAAAAGACTCGCAACTCAGTTCTTTGTTGTATTAAGTTGAAGAAGGCATATCCTTACCAAGTACTTTAATGTTTAGCAGTTTACATCATGTAATCCTACAAATAGTATTTTTGGCGTCTGTACCATAGAAGCCAACCCTCAACAACACTCAACAGCATTAAACTTCATTATATACCACCCCACAACACAAAATACCATCCCACATAATTACAAACCAGACCACAAAATCTCACTCCACATATTTCCAATACACTCAATACCACATAATTACTATCGATATAATTCCATAACACACCATGTCACATACTTCCAAAACACAAATCCACTCCACACATTTCCACTCCAGACACTTACACAACTAACTAATCCACTCCTACACACATAATTCCTGTGTTGGTTACTGCCTTTGAAACCGGATTCTTTTTCTCTTTATTTTTGTATTATTCGCGCGGAAGCCCAGCCTGGTTCGGCAGCGGTGTATAGCTCTGTAAGCCCTTTGCCACACCCCATCAGCTCCATGCTCTTCCCTCTATACAGCGGCACAGCAGTGCATCTTGGCTTCGGCACACGAGCAGGGCTGCATATATTTGTGTGTGTGTGTGTGGGAGTATGTGTGCGGAGAAGGTCGTGATTAAATGTGCAAATATCCTCGAGGCTTTGTTCTGGGCGGAGCAGCGCGGCAGATTAATTAATTCAAGGTTCTGAAACTGGGAACAGCCGCACTACACTCACGTCAGTGGGAGGGGCAACATTTCTCAGCAATTCGCAGTAAATATGTATAATTCAAATATCTCCTTTGTTTACAAAAATGTGAAGGCAAAAAAGATGTGTAGGTGCTTGCATGATGCGTTGAGGTATTTCAGTCATGGATGTGTGTAGTTTAGTCAGTCCCCTATTCGGCGCTTTCACTTTAATGTCGGCCACGCCCCTTTCTTAGGACGAGCCACGTCTAAAGAAAGGTGCGCAGCTGCTATTAAAATGAAACCGTGGCAAAGGGCACTTTCACAAACAAAAAAACTTGTTAAACAGATGCTTTTTTTGTAAAAGCATCCCATACCGCACTTTCACTTTAACGGCGGCCGCACCGGTTTCTTTAGATGAGCCAGGTCTAAATAAAGGGACGTGGCCACCATTAACGTAAATGCGCGGCATGAAGCGCATTTCCAAAAATTGCATTTGCAATGCCAATACCTCAAATTCTCGTAAATGCGAGACCTATTGCATTGCAAATGCTTGTTTTTCTTGAGGGCCTGGCTACTGCACACTTCTACCAGGCTGCTCACGTCCCATTCTGTTGCTTACCTCTTCTTCCTGTTCTTTTTGTATTATTATTTTTTTCCGACACAGGTCTGGCAGTTACAGACTGATACCAGATTGCTTGCTTCTTTTGTTTTAGTGGTGAACATGAATATTTTTTTTAATAGCTTACCATTCTAAAATACCAATCGAATGATAGAACTGTAAATAAGAAATGGAGAAAATTGTTCCAGATAGTCCTGTGCATGCTTGTGAGCATATGCATACGTCGTGATGTACCAGCAGCCTGTTCCAAATGAATTGACTGCCATTTTAGAGCCTGTTATTAAATAAAATACATACAGAGGAGACATGCCGGCTCTCATCCTCCTGGACATCCCCACATCATTTGACAGTATTGCTCCTCATCCTCAACAATGCCTACATGACATCGGAATCCAAGGACACTCACTCTGATCAATCTGATCCTTACTGGCTGGAGGGACTCTGTCAGTCTGTCACCGTGCACCTTTGACGCCACTGACCTCATCTGCGTAGTTCCCCAAGGATCCTCCTGGAGCCCGACCCTCTTCAATGCATACATGATTCCTGTACTCGTCATCATCATCTCTCACTATATCCGCAGTCCTTCACCGATGACACACAACTCATTCGCTCCCTCACTGACAAGATGTCCAGTAACCGGATCAAGCTCAATGCCTGTGTGAAGGAAATCACCCACTAGATGAAGAACAACTGTCTAAAGCTGAAAACCCACATGATCTTCGGGAAAAGCACATCACTGTGAGACTCCACCTGTTGGCCAACAGAGATAGGACCAAGAAGCCCACCACCATCCATGGTAAGAACCTGGTGAACATCATCTACAACAAACTCACCATCTTCGCCTCATGCTTCCATACCCCGAAGATGCTAAGGAAGATTTTCAGATACCCCCAATTCATCACCTGAAAAGACATCACACATCCCCTGGTCGCAAGCAAACTGGACTACGAGAACACCCTCTATACCGGGATCAACAAAAAACCCACCTAAAGGCTGCATACCATTCAGAATTCGGCAACAAGAATGACCCTCAAACCCCCAGGACACACTCCCATCACACCACAACTGAAGGAGCTCCACTGGCTCCCCATTCACACATTAGCACAATTCAAGCTCCTCACCCGCACTTTCAAGGCATTACAAAACACTGGCTCAGCTTACCTTGACAATTACTTCTGTTTTCACAAACTTTCCAGACACTTCCACTCATTTGTACACCTGCATGCACAAATCCCACACATGGGGAAAACCAAATTGTTAGATTTGGGGTTTCTGGTTGGCTAAGGTATACACCCAAGCTGGGCAGAACTCACCACTCTAGTCTGGATAAGCTAAATACACTTAACTCACCGTCTGGAATCTTGGTGCAGGCTTGTCTAAAGAGGCAATGTGTGAAGTATTTGTGCAACACACACGGTAACACAATGAATACACCACAAAAAGGCTACACTCAGATTTAGAAAAATAGCTTTCTGTATTATAAATAAAACACAAATAAAACAATATAGATCACAGGTATGCTTTTCAAGATATGCTTATTCAAAAATATCACATTGAATACATCATTTAACAATCATGCTCGGAAGCACCTGGGCTTCTGTTGGGTTCAGGATGGTAAGCGCATTGGAGGAAGTAAGACAATCCCTGGCAGGGATTGACAAACAAACTGTTCAAACATTGGAGCGGGAAATTGTGCTCCAAAGTGTCTTGGGGGTAACTTTACAGAGATGAGAGGGGGAAACTCAGGGCCCAAGAGTTGCCGGTATGAGAGTATTCACCCAGACCCTCGCTACTGAGTAATGGCAAATTCCACCGCTTGCAGGCGGGCAGTGTGGCACCATGGACCACTTGGGTCCTTACAATGACTGTACCTTTTACTGTACAGGGCAGCGCGTTGCAGGCGGACTTCTGTTAATGTGATTTTTAGGAGATCCTCAGGTTTCGATTATGGGCCTTGGGACCGCGGAGAGCCGTCTTCATACGGCACTGGTGTGCAGCGAGTAAGCACGGCGGCTTCTCTCAGGTGCATCTGAGGGTGGGGCCCAGCGTTACCTTGGTAACCCCTGGCAACAGGAAGGTGGTAATCAGGGCTAATGTGCTGCCGCTAGTCTGGACCACACCATAGGTCGGCAAGAAATGAGAACTTCAGAGTTCTCTTTTAAGTGCAGAGTGGAGCGCTGGTGACTCACTCGTTCTTTCTGAATGGCTCTGAATAGCTCTTGCTGTGAGGACAGACAAAACAATTTTCATACACTTGATAGGTGAAATGACTTTTGTCCAGCCGGACAAGAATTTTTATTTTTATTTGATTTAGAACGATAATTATGAAAATGGAAGAACCATTTAGTATCAAGTGGGCACAGCCGTGACCCATACAATACAAGACAAGACAAGACAACAAAACAATAGTGGCCAAGAGGGCAAAGCAAAAATTGCATCTGTATACTATTAATCAGTTGTTACAGATTTTAAATTTCATTATAACACTCCACTGCAAATGATAATATTTCAGTCAAATATTGCATTTGGGGGTTCAGAGGTCGACGACGTTTCGATGCCGTATTTTAATCTAGGGCATCATCATCAGGACAGGAAATGACAGTTGTTGTCTTAACCATTATATTTAAACGAAGCCTTTAGTCACAATACTGTACATAAAACATTTACATTTATAAATGGGAAGAAAAGGGAAAAAGAAATATAAAGAGTATTTTGTCAGTTTTAGGCATGTTAAATTACTATACAAATCTTATAACCATTGTGAGGGTTTTGTGAGGATAAAAAGGGACGGCGGGTGCACTGTGAAAACGCTAATAGCATGCAACATGGTTTGGTGGAAAGTGATGGTCCAGGCTTGTTGAAAGTTATATTTCTCTCATAGCGAGAGTGCTTATGCCAATTCTTATAAGGTCGTCAACCAAGACTCCAATGGCATGCTTTTTGAACAAATCGCTTTTGATCATGCCGTGAGAATGTAAAACAAAACGACGGCGATTGATTTGCATGCTGTGGCTTATTATCATACTACGGGCGTGTGAAAACGTGTGGGCAGATTGAGCAGCGCGTGCGAAGCATGCTGCGGGTGGGCAGGTTACCTAGGTGGAGGCTTAATGTGGCCGTATTCCGTGACGAGGTCGGTCAAACTGTTTTTTTGGAATCTCTGAAGAGAAAAACAATTTTTGGTGTGAGCTTGGTGAGCATAACGTTTTTTAGCCGCAGTGAAAGAAGCTTGAGAATATTTACCGGGTAGCAAGGCACACTGTTGCCCCTGCCAGGATAGGGAGGAGAGCCCAATGGCTCGAATAAAGGTCTGCTCAATGGCGTCTAGAAGGAAAATAATAGCAATATAGAATCAATAAAATTAGAGCGTCTGGGTTCCTGACACTAGCGTAGGGGATGGGGATGGGGATGAGGAGGAGACACTTACTTGTTCACCTTTCAGACCGAGCAGCAATAGCAATCAATCGGTGAGTGACTGGCCTGCAGTGAAGGCTAATAAGCCACATGGTCCGTGGAAATGGAGAAGGGACTACCCATAGTGCAGAGGTGTATCGAGTGCTGGTAACCATGGCGGCCATTTTGTAATGGCTAAAGTGGTGAATCTTAGTGCAGGTGCTCGTGGTGACATTTCAAAGGAAGGCGCAAGTGATACCATTGGGGCACAAATTGCAGATCAGCGATCATGAATTAAAACATTAGTACCTGATTGAGAGCAACGCGTAATCTTCAGATCATAAAATAAAACAATGTAATTAAGCATTACAATAAAGAAGTCCAGTCTTTCTGACGGTTGAGCCCATTTCTAATGCTATCACATTTCAAAATCCAACGAAGTTCCTCTTTGTTGAGCAAATTTGCAATGTCTGCCCCTCTAGGGGGTGGTTTAATGATTGTCACTACTGTCCAGAGAATGTCCTTTTCAGTGTGGCCCATTTCGGCAAAATGTTCAACCAAGGGTGCATTTGGTGTTTGACATCGGATCCTGCTGCGGTGTTGTCCTATTCTCAGTTTCACCTTTTGGCTTGTTTGGCCTATATAGATAAGCATGCAGGGGCATAAGATAGCATACACCAGATTGGTAGAATTACAGTTTGAAAAACATTTCCGTGCATATTTTATGGTCTTATATTAAAAAAAACTGGCCTTCAATTGTAGAATCACAGCAGACACAGTTCCCACATTTTTTGTGTCCTGTAAGTGGGGAAAGGTTCCATGCATCATTTAGAGTTGTTTTCAATTGTTGGTGAGGAAGAGCTGCCCTCACCAAATGATCTTTAATATTTTTTGCCCTTTTAAAGGCGAACATGGGGCGCTCTATTGTTAATGTGCCGGCATTCAGCACCGACCAATGTTTAAGCACACTCTTTCTGATTTGATTAGACATTGGCGAGAAAGTGGTGACGCAAATTAATTTTTCTTCGTCTGTTTTTTGTCTGGGCTCTAGGAGGGATTCTCTTGGGCAGTACCAGGCTCTTTTCAAGGAACGGCGCACTAGTTTGCGCGGGTAGCCTCTGCTTCTAAGTTTGTTACTGAGTATCTTTGCCTCAGTAAAGTAGTCTTCCTTAAAATAACAGTTGCGTCTAATGCGCAGAAACTGTGAGAATGGTAAGGAGTCTCGCAGTGCTCGTGGGTGATTGCTGTTGTAGTCTAGCAAAGTATTGCGCTCAGTGGGCTTGCGATGCAATGAGGTCGTGAGACGGCCCTCAGAATGTTTAATTACTAAGTCCAGAAAGGGGATTGATTCTTTGTTGGAGGACAAGGTGTACTTCAGACCACCACTGTTGTTATTTAGCCAATGTTGAAAGCCAACAAGGTTGTCGGCGGATTCATTCCACACTAAAAAATGTCGTCGATATACCTTTTCCAAAGGCTAATGCCGTTCAGAAAAGGGTTTGATGTGTCCAGAATGCTGCTGGTCTCGAGATGGTCCATGTACAGTATGGCCAGGTTTGGGGCAAAAATAGCTCCCATGGAGGTACCCCTAACCTGGCCATAGAACTGTCCGTCAAAAAGGAAAAAGTTTTTGGTTAGACAAATTTCCAACAGTTGGAGAATAAATATAGATGGAACATTGTTGGGGCGCATACGTGTTTCAAGAACCTTTTCAATCACACGAAGAGACTCAAATTGCGGGATGTTAGTGTATAATGATTCCACATCCAGCGTGCACATAGTGCTGGATGTGGGATCAAACGGGTAATCTTCTATAAGATTTATCATTGCCATACTGTCCCTGATATAACAGATTGTATCTGGGACAAATGGTTTAATGAAAAAATCTATATAGTGCCCGAGTGGCTCAAGCACTGAGCCACAGCCCGAAACAATGGGGCGACCCGGGGGAGATATGGGATTCTTATGGATCTTGGGTAAGCAGTATATAACAGGTGTCCTCGGAGATTTTGTATTAAGAAACTCATACTCTTTTTTTGACAGGAAGCCTAATTCACAGGCTTCTGTAGTTACTTTGTTAATCAGTTCCTGAATTTCACTGGTGGGGTTGCGAGGCAGTTTGCAATAGTGTTCCCTGTTATTAAGTTGGCGTAGGATTTCACTTTTGTAGATTTCAATGTCCTGAATTACAATTCCGCCCCCTTTGTCCGCGGGTTTTATCACCAAGGACGGATTCGTTTTGAGGGTGGTTATAGCTTTTTTCTCCTCTAGGGAGATATTGTAAGGCATGAAGGACCTTTTTGTTTCTAGAGTAGTTAGGTGTTTGAGGACAAGTCTTTCGAAAGTTAATATCTCCGGTGGAATCATACCGGCTGAGGGACTGAATTTAGATGGTGGCTTGAAAGGAGTATTGGGAGATTTAGGTAAGGCAGGATTGAGAATGAAAAAACTTTTTAACCTAATTTTTCTGAAAAACCTTAGAAGTTCGGTTTGTATGTCCTGAAAATTTGGACGTACTGTTGGGACAAATGAAAGTCCTTTACTCAGCAGTGAGACTTCATTGCTTGATAAGTTATGAACTGTGAGATTGAAAATAGGGAGGAGACCACTTTCTAGTATATTAGTATTGTTACTGGAGGTTTGATCAAGAGTTGTTACCACTGGTAGCGCTGGCGGCGTGTGAATCACTCTCCGTGGGGGTTCGATGGTTTGGACCATGGTTGTTGTTGTTTGCCCCTGCCTCTTGGTTGGCCACGTCCTCCTTCTAAAAAATTCCGGTTAGAAGGTCCCAGGCTGTCGCTTTGATCGGACTGTCCCGAGGAGTCAGCAGAACTATCAGTGAATCCTACGTGTTGCTGTCTTTTATTGTACCTGCCCCAAGGTCTCTGGTTTGGGGGACCGTTGTACGGACGATTAGTATAGAAATCTTTAGCTAAGTATGGGTAAGCTCTTTCTTCACTGAAATTCTTTATGTCTTTCTTAACTTTGATTGTTTTTTTATTTAACTCTATTTTATGGAAGTCTTCAATAGTTTTGTTGATTTGCTCGAGGAGTTTATTGGATTCAGAGCTGGTATTGGCGTCTTTTATCTGGTTTTCTAGGTCGGTTATTTCAATATTTAGTGTTTGGAGTTCTTCGGTAGCAATATCAACACCTAGCACCATCCAATGCCTAGAGCAAGTGGTGCTAATATAGCTAAAGCCGTTTAGGTATTTAGGGTTGTTGGTGAAGGCCCCTGGTACGTTACGTACCTGTAAACCTAAGGGGATGGTATTAGATCTAAGGTAGTCTGTAAGTAATCTGATCATTAAGGTTAGGCGTACTTCTTTTTTCTTTAGTTTCTCTAAATCAGCTGTAAGTGAGGTACTGGGCCCTGTTAACGTTTCTGTTGAATCTGAGAGGAGGGAAGGACCTCCTAAGATTTTGTTAATGTATTCCAAATTATATAAAGGTGGGTGAGGGTCAGACATGCCTAAAAGGAAGAAACAGTGAGGAAAAATTTAGAGTGACACTAACGAAGGTGGGAAAGGGGAGAACCCACTTGAGAAAAAGGGGGCTAGGATTGCCTGAATCCCTTGCAATCCTGCGATTGCGCTAATTATTTTTACACATAAACAAGGGAACCCAGAAGGTATAGTATAGGGACCTTGGGCAGTAGCATATTTTATAAAACAGTGGTCCCTATTTTAGAAACGAAATAGTCTGTGAGGACAGACAAAACAATTTTCATACACTTGATAGGTGAAATGACTTTTGTCCAGCCGGACAAGAATTTTTATTTTTATTTGATTTAGAACGATAATTATAAAAATGGAAGAACCATTTAGTATCAAGTGGGCACAGCCGTGACCCATACAATACAAGACAAGACAAGACAACAAACCAATAGTGGCCAAGAGGGCAAAGCAAAAATTGCATCTGTATACTATTAATCAGTTGTTACAGATTTTAAATTTCATTATAACACTCCACTGCAAATGATAATATTTCAGTCATATATTGCATTTGGGGGTTCAGAGGTCGACGACGTTTCGATGCCGTATTTTAATCTAGGGCATCATCATCAGGACAGGAAATGACAGTTGTTGTCTTAACCATTATATTTAAACTAAGCCTTTAGTCACAATACTGTACATAAAACATTTACATTTATAAATGGGAAGAAAAGGGAAAAAGAAATATAAAGAGTATTTTGTCAGTTTTAGGCATGTTAAATTACTATACAAATCTCATAACCATTGTGAGGGTTTTGTGAGGATAAAAAGGGACGGCGGGTGCACTGTGAAAACGCTAATAGCATGCAACATGGTTTGGTGGAACGTGATGGTCCAGGCTTGTTGAAATTTATATTTCTCTCATAGCGAGAGTGCTTATGCCAATTCTTATAAGGTCGTCAACCAAGACTCCAATGGCATGCTTTTTGAACAAATCGCTTTTGATCATGCCTTGAGGATGTAAAACAAAACGACGGCGATTGATTTGCATGCTGTGGCTTATTATCATACTACGGGCGTGTGAAAACGTGTGGGCAGATTGAGCGGCGCGTGCGAAGCATGCTGCGGGTGGGCAGGTTACCTAGGTGGAGGCTTAATGTGGCCGTATTCCGTGACGAGGTCGGTCAAACTGTTTTTTTGGAATCTCTGAAGAGAAAAACAATTTTTGGTGTGAGCTTGGTGAGCATAAAGTTTTTTAGCCGCAGTGAAAGAAGCATGAGAATATTTACCGGGTAGCAAGGCACACTGTTGCCCCTGCCAGGATAGGGAGGAGAGCCCAATGGCTCGAATAAAGGTCTGCTCAATGGCGTCTAGAAGGAAAATAATAGCAATATGGAATCAATAAAATTAGAGCGTCTGGGTTCCTGACACTAGCGTAGGGGATGGGGATGAGGAGGAGACACTTACTTGTTCACCTTTCAGACCGAGCAGCAATGGCAATCAATCGGTGAGTGACTGGCCTGCACTGAAGGCTAATAAGCCACATGGTCCGTGGAAATGGAGAAGGGACTACCCATAGTGCAGAGGTGTATCGAGTGCTGGTAACCATGGCGTCCATTGTGTAATGGCTAAAGTGGTGAATCTTAGTGCAGGTGCTCGTGGTGACATTTCAAAGGAAGGCGCAAGTGATACCATTGGGGCACAAATTGCAGATCAGCGATCATGAATTAAAACATTAGTACTGGATTGAGAGCGACGCGTAATCTTCAGATCATAAAATAAAACAATGTAATTAAGCATTACAATAAAGAAGTCCAGTCTTCCTGATGGTTGAGCCCATTTCTAATGCTATCAGGACATACAAACCGAACTTCTAAGGTTTTTCAGAAAAATTAGGTTAAAAAGTTTTTTCATTCTCAATCCTGCCTTACCTAAATCTCCCAATACTCCTTTCAAGCCACCATCTAAATTCAGTCCCTCAGCCAGTATGATTCCACCGGAGATATTAACTTTCGAAAGACTTGTCCTCAAAGACCTAACTACTCTAGAAACAAAAAGGTCCTTCATGCCTTACAATATCTCCCTAGAGGAGAAAAAAGCTATAACCACCCTCAAAACTAATCAGTCCTTGGTGATAAAACCCGCGGACAAAGGGGGCGGAATTGTAATTCAGGACATTGAAATCTACAAAAGTGAAATCCTATGCCAACTTAATAACAGGGAACACTATTGCAAACTGCCTCGCAACCCCACCAGTGAAATTCAGGAACTGATTAACAAAGTAACTACAGAAGCCTGTGAATTAGGCTTCCTGTCAAAAAAAAGAGTATCAGTTTCTTAATACAAAATCTCCGAGGACACCTGTTATATACTGCTTACCCAAGATCCATAAGAATCCCATATCTCCCCCGGGTCGCCCCATTGTTTCGGGCTGTGGCTCAGTGCTTGAGCCACTCGGGCACTATATAGATTTTTTCATTAAACCATTTGTCCCAGATACAATCTGTTATATCAGGGACAGTATGGCAATGATAAATCTTATAGAAGATTACCCGTTTGATCCCACATCCAGCACTATGTGCACGCTGGATGTGGAATCATTATACACTAACATCCCGCAATTTGAGTCTCTACGTGTCATTGAAAAGGTTCTTGAAACACGTATGCGCCCCCACAATGTTCCATCTATATTTATTCTCCAACTGTTGGAAATTTGTCTAACCAAAAACGTTTTCCTTTTTGACGGACAGTTCTATGGCCAGGTTAGGGGTACCTCCATGGGAGCTATTTTTGCCCCAAACCTGGCCATACTGTACATGGACCATCTCGAGACCAGCAGCATTCTGGACACATCGAACCCTTTTCTGAATGGCATTAGCCTTTGGAAAAGGTATATAGACGACATTTTTTTAGTGTGGAATGAATCCGCCGACAACCTTGTTGGCTTTCAACATTGGCTAAATAACAACAGTGGTGGTCTGAAGTACACCTTGTCCTCCAACAAAGAATCAATCCCCTTTCTGGACTTAGTAATTAAACATTCTGAGGGCCGTCTCACGACCTCATTGCATCGCAAGCCCACTGAGCGCAATACTTTGCTAGACTACAACAGCAATCACCCACGAGCGCTGCGAGACTCCTTACCATTCTCGCAGTTTCTGCGCATTAGACGCAACTGTTATTTTAAGGAAGACTACTTTACTGAGGCAAAGATACTCAGTAACAAACTTAGAAGCAGAGGCTACCCGCGCAAACTAGTGCGCCGTTCCTTGAAAAGAGCCTGGTACTGCCCAAGAGAAACCCTCCTAGAGCCCAGACAAAAAACAGACGAAGAAAAATTAATTTGCGTCACCACTTTCTCGCCAATGTCTAATCAAATCAGAAAGAGTGTGCTTAAACATTGGTCGGTGCTGAATGCCGGCACATTAACAATAGAGCGCCCCATGTTCGCCTTTAAAAGGGCAAAAAATATTAAAGATCATTTGGTGAGGGCAGCTCTTCCTCACCAACAATTGAAAACAACTCTAAATGATGCATGGAACCTTCCCCAACTTACAGGACACAAAAAATGTGGGAACTGTGTCTGCTGTGATTTTACAATTGAAGGCCAGTTTTTTTAATATAAGACCATAAAATATGCAGGGAAATGTTTTTCAAACTGTAATTCTACCAATCTGGTGTATGCTATCTTATGCCCCTGCATGCTTATTTATATAGGCCAAACAAGCCAAAAGGCGAAACTGAGAATTGGACAACACCGCAGCAGGATCCGATGTCAAACACCAAATGCACCCTTGGTTGAACATTTTGCCGAAATGGGCCACACTGAAAAGGACATTCTCTGGACAGTAGTGACAATCATTAAACCACCCCCTAGAGGGGCAGACATTGCAAATTTGCTCAACAAAGAGGAACTTCGTTGGATTTTGAAATGTGATAGCATTAGAAATGGGCTCAACCGTCAGGAAGACTGGACTTCTTTATTGTAATGCTTAATTACATTGTTTTATTTTATGATCTGAAGATTACGCGTCGCTCTCAATCCAGTAGTAATGTTTTAATTCATGATCGCTGATCTGCAATTTGTGCCCCAATGGTATCACTTGCGCCTTCCTTTGAAATGTCACCACGAGCACCTGCACTAAGATTCACCACTTTAGCCATTACAAAATGGCCGCCATGGTTACCAGCACTCGATACACCTCTGCACTATGGGTAGGCCCTTCTCCATTTCCACGGACCATGTGGCTTATTAGCCTTCAGTGCAGGCCAGTCACTCACCGATTGATTGCCATTGCTGCTCGGTCTGAAAGGTGAACAAGTAAGTGTCTCCTCCTCATCCCCATCCCCATCCCCTACGCTAGTGTCAGGAACCCAGACGCTCTAATTTTATTGATTCCATATTTGCTATTATTTTCCTTCTAGACGCCATTGAGCAGACCTTTATTCGAGCCATTGGGCTCTCCTCCCTATCCTGGCAGGGGCAACAGTGTGCCTTGCTACCCGGTAAATATTCTCATGCTTCTTTCACTGCGGCTAAAAAACTTTATGCTCACCAAGCTCACACCAAAAATTGTTTTTCTCTTCAGAGATTCCAAAAAAACTGTTTGACCGACCTCGTCACGGAATACGGCCACATTAAGCCTCCACCTAGGTAACCTGCCCACCCACAGCATGCTTCGCACGCGCCGCTCAATCTGCCCACACGTTTTCACACGCCCGTAGTATGATAATAAGCCACAGCATGCAAATCAATCGCCGTCGTTTTGTTTTACATCCTCAAGGCATGATCAAAAGCGATTTGTTCAAAAAGCATGCCATTGGAGTCTTGGTTGACGACCTTACAAGAATTGGCATAAGCACTCTCGCTATGAGAGAAATAGAACTTTCAACAAGCCTGGACCATCACTTTCCACCAAACCATGTTGCATGCTATTAGCGTTTTCACAGTGCACCCGCCGTCCCTTTTTATCCTCACAAAACCCTCACAATGGTTGAGATTTGTATAGTAATTTAACATGCCTAAAACTGACAAAATACTCTTTATATTTCTTTTTCCCATTTCTTCCCATTTATAAATGTAAATGTTTTATGTACAGTATTGTGACTAAAGGCTTAGTTTAAATATAATGGTTAAGACAACAATTGTCATTTCCTGTCCTGATGATGATGCCCTAGATTAAAATACGGCATCGAAACGTCGTCGACCTCTGAACCCCCAAATGCAATATATGACTGAAATATTATCATTTGCAGTGGAGTGTTATAATGAAATTTAAAATCTGTAACAACTGATTAATAGTATACAGATGCAATGTTTGCTTTGCCCTCTTGGCCACTATTGTTTTGTTGTCTTGTCTTGTCTTGTATTGTATGGGTCACGGCTGTGCCCACTTGATACTAAATGGTTCTTCCATTTTCATAATTATCGTTCTAAATCAAATAAAAATAAAAATTCTTGTCCGGCTGGACAAAAGTCATTTCACCTATCAAGTGTATGAAAATTGTTTTGTCTGTCCTCACAGACTATTTCGTTTCTAAAATAGGGACCACTGTTTTATAAAATATGCTATTGCCCAAGGTCCCTATACTATACCTTCTGGGTTCCCTTGTTTATGTGTAAAAGAAACTGAATAGCTCTTGCAGCAGTAGTAACTAAAACAAAAAGATTTTGGGCCATATGTAGGTAAATTGCCAATACCGAATCCTTAATACCGATTCATACCGAATCGGTATTAAGAATGAGGTAAACGTGATGTAGGTAAAAATTCGGTAAACATTACCGAATCGTAGCAAATCGGTATTAAATACCGAATGTGAACAGATCGGTAATAAAAATACATACCGAAAGGCTATTACCGAATCGGTGATACAGATTCCACACCCAAATTCGGTATTACCGACTCGGTAATTCAAAAAATAGCGTTTTGGTGAATCAGCCAATCCTGATACACCCATTTACTTCCCAAACAGGAAGTTGCCACACCCAGCCAGGTGCACAGGGCCTGGAGCTCACTGTGAGGCAGGCAGGCAGGCAGGATAGCTGAGGAGCCAGCACCAACACAGTCAAGAAAATAAAAAGGAAAACCACTGAACAAGCATTGAAATGGCAAGCCAGGACAAGGAGAAGGAGGCAGGTGAAAGAAAAAGAAAACTCAAGTTCAGTGACAAGGAGCTTGAGATCCTGATTGAGGATGTCACACAAGAGTACCACAAGCTGTTTGGAGCCCAGTCCCAACAAGTGCCAGACGCACAGAAGAGGCAAATATGGAGTGGCATTCGGGACAAGATCAATGCCATAGGTGTGACCCTGCGCACAAGGAGGACATCAGAAAGAGGTGGTATGACCTCAGAAAAACTGCAAAACAGAGGATGGCAGAGAGACATAGGCTGGCAGGGAAAACTGGAGGAGGAAAAAATCGAGCCCCAGTACCTACACCACTGGAACAGATGGTAGAGTCCACCATCCAGCGGGAGAGTGTGAGTGGCATAGGAGATGCAGACAGCTCCGCCAGAGCAGCTAGAAAACAAGGTAAGAAGCATGCCCAGCATGCTGCCCTACCCCCTCCCCCACCCCAACCCCCATAGTGGTAAATGTGCTCCCACTCCACACCATGTCTTACTGCTTACCTGCAATGCATTCTGGGTGATGTAGTCAGTGTGAAATCATGATCAGGACTGTCAGGGCAGCTAACACAATAGCATGGTAATAGAATTCGATAGGTCAGGATAACCACTGTGCACTGTTGGCATGTACTTTAATGCAATGGCAATGCAGACAGAGCATTGAGAATATTTACATTTGTGTCATTGCAGGCGAGTCATCTCGCAGTGCAGCTGAGGGCAGCAGAGGCAGGTCAGCCAGGCCAGAGGGGAGTGGACGGGATGAAGACAGCATGCCTGCAGGGAACACCAGCTCTGCGCCATCGCAGCCAGCCAATCCTCCACCACAGCCATCACCACAGCGCCAGGGAGGTCCGCAATCCCCTCTCACTCAGTCACCACTGCGACGTTCACCAACACCACCACCACCACCACCACCACAACCAGTCAGGCAGGAGGCATGCCGTGAACACCCTCCAGCTGATGGAGTCGTCGGAGGAGGAGGGCAGCCAGCGCGCACAAAGTCCTATCGTAGAGAGATCCAACAGGGCGCGGGCTGGTTCTGTATCCGAGGGTGCGAACATCTCATCACGACGCCGCAGGGCAAGGCCAGACAGTCCAGTGGCAGTTCAGCAGGGTGACAGTGTGTTCGATGGACTGGAAGGCAACATGCTGAAGGTCCAGCGCCTGCAATGGAGGGAGATGAAGTCATTACACAGGGAGGTGGCAAACATTAACAGACATATGCACAAGATGGAGAAGGGTATCAGTGCCATGGGGGAGAATATGTCTGCAGGGATGGAGAGGGTAGCAACCTCGGTGGACAACCTCTGCAGCCAGCTGGAGCAGGACCGTGTTGGCATGCGCCGGGAGAGACAGAGACTCCAGGACTATACCAAGTCGGTGAACCGGCTGGCCACTACGACATCACTGATGTGTCGCCGGTCCATCGCCATGCAGGAGGAGATGGCGCATTGAAGCAGGGATGTGGCCAGGGGGATGGTGTCCATGACCTCAGTGCTAGAGCTCATGCAGAATGCCAAGGCCTCTAATATGGAAGGGGGGGGGGGGAACAGTGAGGAGGCTACCAGCCGTGGTAGCATTACACCCTCACCCACCGAGTGCAGGAGGCGTAGTGGACGTAATGCCCCAGCACAGGAACGGTCCGAGTCACCAGTCTGTGTCGATGGGGAACAAGCACGTGCAGCACGGGGACGCAAGAAGTGAAGGACACTGGCTGTCCACATGCATGTGATGGGTGATGTAACCCATGTCCAATTGGACTATGCTCACAATGCTGGAGGTGTGCCAAATAAACACCTCTACATGTAATTTGAAATGCCTCAGTGTCGTTACTCACTCAGAAATAGTGTGATGTAATCTCTGCCCGTCTATGTCTCCCGTCATGTTCAATAGCAGCACCAGCCGCGCTGGGCTCTGGCTGAGGGTTGTCCTCGTCCTCGTCCTCTGACTCAGTTAGTTCCACTGCTGTTCCTTTTTTAGTGGCCAGATTGTGTAGCATTGCACACGTAGCAATGATCTTGCAACATTTGATGGGGCTGTACAGACGCGCACCTCCTGTTTTGTGGAGGCAACGGAATCTGCTTTTGAGCAAACCAAAAGTGCGCTCCACCACGTTTCGTGTGCTCCTATGTGCCACATTGTATCTCCTCTCCCTTCGGGTGGTTGGGTTCAGATATGGTGTGAGGAGAAAAGGCCGGAGGGCATATGCGCTGTCACCTATGATGAGAAGTAAGTTGCATTGATTGGTGTGACCAACAGCTTGTGCCAGGGTGTACATCAGGGTGTGTGACATTTACTTACCAAGTATGTATCCGTCGGCAAATTCACCAGCAAGCAGACGTGTATGTATGCCACTGTTCCTGAAGATGTAAGCATCGTGGGTACTCCCGGGGTATTTTGCCACGATGTCTGTTATTATGTGTTTAGCATTGCAGATCACCTGCACATTGATTGAGTGGGTGGAGTTGCGGTTCCTGTAAATATATTCACTTGCTGCAGGTGGGCAGATGGGAATGTGGGTCCCATCGATGCAGCCGATCACGTGGGGGAAGTGGGCAAGTTGATAGAACTCCAGCTTGGTTCTCTGCAGCTCCGCCTGCGTACTGGGGAAGGATATGTAGTGTTCCATTCTGTCCATCATGGCGTCTAGGAAGGTGTTGAAGAACCGGGATAGGCAGCTCTGTGATACTCCACCCACTACTGCTATCACGCCCTGGAAACTTCCTGATGCAAGGAGGTGCAGGCAGCAGAGTACCTGGACATGGGTGGGGATTGCGTGGGCCCTTGGCGTCTGGTGCTCCAGATAGGGTCTTAGGTCCCGTATTAGATCCAGGATGGTTTGTGGGTGCAATCTGTATCTCTCGTGTATTTCTGCCTCTGTCAACTGGAACAGAGTGATGCGTACTCTGTACACCTGCTCCTCACGTCTCCAGATCCTCATTCCTGCTGCTCTCAGGCGTAGCCGCCTTGCTATGAGATAGAGGCCTGCCATAGTGTCCACAGTGATGCATTTTGGGTCTGTTTATATAGACTCCTCCTGTTTACCACATGCTCCTGAAACGTGGTAATTAACGAATCGGTATTACCGATTTTGGTCAAAATCGGTATTACCCGGGTTTGCTACATAGCATATTTGGGGTTATTACCGAATCGTTTATACCGATTCGGTATTCATTGTTTCGGCAATTCCGAGTCGGTAACTTATGTTTATTACCGATTCGTTATTATCGAACCTATTCGGTATTACCTACATCTCACATGGCTACATTTTTGTCGGTAACACCGGAAATGACCCTTTTTCGGTGTTAGCGATCGGTATTTGGCCACCTACATATGGCCCTTAGTCTTTGATGGCTTGAGACTTCGGGGAGCAAGTCAACAAGCAATTTGAGAACACTTGAAGTCACAAAGTAGAGGTAGCAGGCAGCAGGCCAGCACAGCAAGGCAGGTAGCAAAGTAGTAGTCCCTCTGGCAATGTGCCGATGTAGAGCAAGCAATGTTTGGTTACAGGTCTAAAAGTGTCTGATTAGAGAGGGGCAGAGACCCAGTACTTTTACCCAAAATTCCTTTTGAAGTTGAAGTGACTTTAAAGCAAAGTTTTTAATGGCCACAGGTCCGCTTTCAGTCCAGTCCTGTCTGCCAGGCTAACCCTGAGGGGTTTTGTGTGAGTGCAGGACACTACCTGTTGAAGTGTACCTGTCCGTTCCTTCCCTTCCCTCTGCCCAGGAAGACTCATCTGTATACAGATGAATGCAGATGCAGCTGGGTGTTCTGTGTCTGTGGCTTTCTAGAGGGAATGCACCTGTGGTGCCGTCACCCAAAACCAGACGTGTATTGGAGATAGGCTCAAAACACACAGAGTTATAAACGCACACAGAGAAATTGCCACTTGCTAAAACAGTAATGTGAAATCCAACTTCATCAATAAGGAGGATTGTCATTACCATTCTAAACATATCAAACATGAAAACGCTACTCGTTTCTGATCAAGAATTACCACTTAAAAGGGTATAAGGGAATTTCCACTGCTAGCCAATGAGAGTTGGAGGCCTCACAGTAGTGAAAAACTAAATAGGCTGTTTGTCACTACCAGGACATGCGAAATATAAAAGCACATGTCCTACCTATATACATAGCACCTTGCCTTAGGGGTGACTAATATGCAATAAAAGGGATGTTTAAGGCTTGGCAAGCAGTTTTAAATGCTAAGTCGAAGTGGCAGGAAACTGGACACAGACCCTTCAATGGCAGGCCTGAAACAGGTTTGAAAGGCTACTTCTGTGGGTGGAACAATCAGTGCTGCAGGCCCATTAGTAGCATTTAATTTACAAGCTCTGGGTATATGGTATAGTGCTTTTCAAATTACTTACAAGTAAATCAAATATGCCAAATAGGTGTAAACTAATTATACCATGTTTAGAGGAGAGAGCAAATGCACTTTAACACTGGTTAGCAGTGGTAAAGTGCCCAGAGTCCTGAAGCCAACATAAACTAGGTCAGAAAAATAGGAGGAGGAAGGCAAGTTTAGGGGTGACCCTGCAAAAAGGGCAATTTCCAACATTGATCCGGTGGTTGAGCCTTCTACATGGCTCCTAAATCGTAGAATTACCTTACGCTACATATAAGAGCCTCCTCTTCACTTCTTGAATGCTGCGAGAAGTTAAAGACCTGGCTTTTCCGGTAGTCCCACTAGGCCCTAGGTGTGCCTAGACTCCTGCCCAGCACAAGGATATCCTAGTGGGTGGTAGTGCGCTTTACCAATCTGCATAACATAACGTGCATTAGAACTAGTTCCTCTGCCCATTGCTTGTTAGCTTTCAGGTGAAGCACTTGATACATCTGTATTTCATACTTTAAGTTTGATGCCAGAACTTCTCTTGCCTCAATAGTGTTCTTAATTGCCATTTCCGCACTATTCTTACATTTAGCATCTTGAAGTGCAAGATGCCTGCAGAGAATCCTACTACTTTGAGAAAATAAAACAGCACTTTACTATAGGCTGTTGAAAGAGCAGGCAGCAGCGGGCCTTGCTTGCCTAGCTGAAGAAAGATTGGACTATATTCTATCAGTCAGACCTAGCCAGAAAACCAGAAGCTTTGGACTGGATGTATTTCTTAAGGCTATGAGGAGGTAAGAGAAATACCGTTTACGGAAGAAAAACACCCTCCATAATGGAAAGTTACAAGGATTTTCTGGTCAGATAATACATTGAGCCTTTCATATCACTTTGGTAATTTTTTACTAAATATCCCTCTCATAATTGTGGATGGATTCTTTCATGAAAGGGCGCATTGTAGGAATATGTTAGTCACTGAAACCCCACGGGTTTCGGGTGTTTGACTTCCATCTTTTGAACCTGCTCCAATTTTGCTAGTTGCTTTAAAAGAAATTTCCACATTACACCTGCACTTTCTCTCCCATCTCAGTTTATCCTTCGTCTCCGAGGCGCCTTAAAAATATTCCCAATTGAAGGAGAGGGTAGTGGAAGAAAAGCACGTGTTTCTTTCTGAAAAGCAGAAGTGTACCAAAGCTTTCCTACTTGGCAACTGAAGTGCAAGTCCCATGGCTGCATCCCATCACATGAACAGTTTTGTGTCAGTAATATTTGAGCCTCTGGGCATTAAAATTAGTCAGCGGTGTTTGCATTTGTGGTTGAAAAATGCATTTGTTAAAATACCACGGCCAAAAGTAAATATACATTATATGTTGCAATGTTGTACTAACAGCAAAATGCGCAATTTCTCACAAATATTTTGCTTATTGAAACGACAGATCTGTTTACAAAGTCAAAGTAATAACGCTGGCACTTGTAAGTACACCAAACTGTTTGCGTTATGTAGCCTAGAAAAGCTGAGTGACCGCTGCATTTCTTTCTCCATCGCACCATTTATTGAGGAAACAAGCATTTGCAATGCAATAGGTCGCACATTTGCAAGAGTTTGTTATTGGCATTGTAAATAACAATGACTTTTATTTATCTGTTTTGATAATTAACACATAAATAAAAGGCATTGTCATTTACAAAGCCAATAGCTCAAACTCTTGTGTATGCAAGACCTCAACCGCCTTTGTCCTGGACTGCTTAGAAAGTGAAAGCGTGCATGGCAGGCTGAATGTTGCAGGAAAGCGTGTCATGCCTGCCGTAAGAGAAACATACTAAATAAGAAATACCCTGTAACAACAGAGGCAAAAGAGTCAGTCCTATTGGGAGGTTACAAATGAAGGCAAGGCAATACTAAGGAGGGACTATTAAGCCTATTAACGAATCGGAAGCTAGCATTTACAAAGGACAATGACACAAGCCAATGAAAAATATGGGCGGTGAGTGGGTAGAGCTTCAAGTCCATTCTCGAATAGAGCATGCCTCGCAGAGCAGTGCATGTGCTGCCAAGGCTCAACCTAAAAAATGTACAAAATTGTTTGTCTCCCAGCCTTATATATTACAGCAGTAGTTATGGCTGTTTTTCATTGGGTACGAAAGCTTTGTCCTGATCAATTTTTGAAACGATTCTGCACATGTATTGGTATTTTTGTTTTGAATCCAAGCTTATTGTAATAAATATGCTATACCACAATCTTCACATAAATTTGGCTGCAGTCACAAATTCATAATGAAGTAGAAGCTAAATGGCGAGAATTAAGTGCATTTCAGGAGATCACAGAACTCCAGGCTCTTGTGGTTCACAAATCCTCTTTCATGTGTTAGTGTGATGTATATGCAGGAAGAGTGGCTAATACTTGTGAACATTGTGGATCCTGATTTAGAGAGTCTGAATATTCAGAAGTATACATACACAGGAGTCACAGCTGCAGAACAGGTGAAGAGTGTGCTGATTTTTTGCCAGTCGTCCTGGGCAGCTACAGGTGAGGTGGGTGTTTTCTAGGGGAGGATCTAGGAAATAGGCAAAGAAAAACAATATAAATGCCCAGATAGCCATAATTCCATGCGAATTCACAGATATTTGGAGTGCCTTTCTGACCCTTACCCACACTGTTCAGGTGAACCTTATCCACCTGGTATAAGCAGTGCAGTATGTGTAGGAAAGTCTACACAACACCACCATTTTTGTAGTGGTTGTAGAGAAAGTGTAGCCTTCACACTGTGAAGTTTTTTTAATGTGAACTTTATGCCTGCATGTGTTCTGTAATGTGGACAGTTACACATGTAGGGTATAGACAAATGCTTGTATGCTGGGAAACCATGGAAAGCAAACACAAGGAGTTGATGATGGAGCGCTGAAACTTTTCAGATGCTCACCCCCAGTCCCAGATCGGGGTTGAATCCATCATCGTTCTTTAGCTCACTTCGCCACCCTAGTTCAGACCCAGCTATTTGCAAATCAGTCTTGACCCTGTGCTTCGTGGGAACAGTCCAGCCCGAACTGCCAAGCCAGGTCTTCCCTGGATCTGACACAAGCATCCTGGGACCGGTTTTGGGGTAACATCCATCATCAGCCAGGCTAGCTTGAATCCAGTGGCAAAGTGAGCAAGGGACCCACGTCTGGACATACCCTGCCAACTTAGGGCAAACAAAGCAAACACAAGGAGATGATGGACGGAGCGTGGAAACTTTTCAGATGCTCACCTCCAGTCACAGATCTGGGTTGAATCCATCATTGTTCTTTAGCTCACTTTGCCACGCTAGTTCAGACCCAGCTATATGCAAATCAGTCTTGACCCTGGGCCTGTCCAGCCTGAACTACCAAGCCAGGTCTTCCCTGGACCAGAAACAAGCCTCCTGGGACCGGTGAAGGCTGAAATGAAGCAATATGTACAAAACCAAGGGTGGTGTAGACTTGTTGGCCTTAAAGATCTCTTTAAACCACCTCTTCTGTGCTTGTGGTTTGGGCTGTTGTTGGTTAATTCTTACGGTCAGCGTGGTGGGAAATCAGTTGTTTATAGAGGTCCTCCGAAAGCATAACAATAAAGGCAAGTTGACAACAGGATTATGAAAAAAGTAACTGACTGATTTTTTTGCTTCGTTAAGCAAACGGTCTGATGTTGAGCATTAGCATGGATACTCGATAAAAGGCAAAAACTGTGAGGAGGCAAATACAGAATAGAAAGTTAACAATGTATTTAGAGTCGTATGACTACTGCAGTGCCTGCTGATGTGTATAACTACATCTGAGAAGAATGGAAGGCAATCACTGATGCCCTTCAGGAATGAGGTGGCAAAAACATAATCAGTCCTACAAATCAAAATCAGAAATAGCACATCTAAGGGTCATTACATCATAGTGTAGGAGCCAGATTTTTACATTGGCACAGAATGTGTCCATGATGAGGCAGAATATAGAGACATTTTGGTGATGAACTCTGAAAGCAAAACCGATGCTGTGCTTGGACGGGGATGGCCCCTCCATTGTGTACAGTTGCGGCCCCTGCGTTAAGTGTTTGAGGGCGAGCATCTCATATCCTGTTTTTAAGGTCTTGGCTTTAGCCTTTGACTAATGTAGTGTATGCACAAAGGCCTCTGCTGGCCCCTTGACATGAGTAAGGTGCTTGACATGTCCTCAGAGACTTTCAGTGGTGCACCAAGCTTGCCCATTTGGCTGATAGTGGACTACTGCCCCTTTCATGTGTTAACATGTAGAGTGTTGTTGGCAGCATTCCGTGTTTTATGAATTAGTAAATGTGACCAGATTTTCTTTTTAAATAGATTTCACTGATTGGGAACTGCTGGCCCACTCATGTAAATTTCACTTCTATTTGTGAACCCAGATCCTAGCGCTAATATTTATGTATATGTTGGGTGTGTTTATATATGTGGCCTGTGTGGTACACGAATAACGTATATGAGTGAACTCAAGATTAGAGGCCTGTGTGTTCCACTGGCCTGTTCTTGCATACACAATGGTGTTGAGGTTATTTTTCTGGATAGTGAAAGTGTGTGAGACCTGCTTTGCTGAAAAGCCGTACTGTGTGTGTGTGTGTGTTACTGTGTGCGTGTGTGTGTGTGTGTGTGTTACTGTGTGTGTGTGTTACTGTGTGTGTGTTACTGTGTGTGTGTGTGTGTGTGTTACTGTGTGTGTGTGTGTGTGTTAGTGTGTTAGTTAGTTAGTTAGTTAACCAGCTACAGATCTGCGACCATCTTGGTAATGACCGGCTTAGTGCTGAAGGTCCTTGGAGTTTAATGGACCAACTCGGGCGTGAAAGCCTTAGGGGCGATGATCCTGTGCGGTGAAAAGTGCTCCACCTCTTGACCAATTAAGGGCGTCGCTGCCTGTGCCTTCTAGTTGTAGATTCTGCTCTCCCAGCAATTATGGCCTGGATCGTTGGGGGCAGTCACTTCCTGTACGTACCAAGTGCAGTGAGGGGAGAGGTTCAGGGAACAGCGACGAAGCCTTGCAGGCTCTCCCTAGTCTTGTTGAAAAACAGTGAGTGTTAACTACTTGTGCAGGATCTTAATGGTAGGGGGACCCTTGGCGCCTCAGGGCCCGACAGTGATGCTGCTATACAGAGAGCAGTGGGCTTCCCTTAAAACTTCCGTCCATCCACGAGGCGCTGGTGTTTCAAAGCTCCCAAAGGCTGCAGGGAGATGCCGCTGGTGACAGCGCTGGAGAAGGTTCAGCAGGCAGTATATGATGCGTAGCCGCCTCACACAAAGGGGTGCTTGCCGTGCAGTGGAGCTGTGCGCAGCTAGCACCAGTGTCCTTATGTTGCCCGGCCAGGACTCTGTCCCGAGGATGGGCCCGGCCGCGGGGGAAGCCGCAGGTCGGATTCGCGGGCCCCCTCCGGCAGCATCCATACCTCTCTAATGGCACAGACAGGTGGGTTCTTCGACATGGAGTTTCCTCCCCAGGGGAGGCAACCGGCAAATCAGTGCGGGGGGGGCCACCATCAGATGGTAAAATAGAGGTCGGTAACATCGCGGCTCACTTCTCCTGGCCCCCGGGCGTGGTCCCGAGGCTCCCTATGCGCCACCTTAGCTTAATTTCTTACGGTGATGTCGCGGTATATTTCTCGGCGATTCAGGATCGGAGCAATGCGATTTTGAGATCCAAATAATCTGCCAGCATTCCGATTGCTGGATTGTTGTTTTCGGCGTGATTAGAGTGCGGCGAAGCGCCGCTCTGGAAGCTGGTGTGCGGGTTCACCAGGGAGCTTCAACTCCGAGCGGCCATCATTGTCACTAGCACAAGGGCAGTGACAAAGACAGCGAAAGGCGTGCTGGCTGCCTGCAGAGGAGGACGATCCCCTGCTTCTTCCTGTGTGAGCCACACCTTCTGTGTACCTATCAGTACACTGATACATGACTATTGGACTGGTTTTGCTACTACCGTAGCCATAGTAAGACGGACCCCAGTACAATTGATGCAGATGACCTCAGCCCACACAACTGAGGCCCCGTAGCCCCTGCTTTCCCCAAGGTCCCACCGAATTAGATACAACATACCGGGTTCTGGATTGGGGGATTCTGGTTATAATGGCTTAGAGGTGACCATGTTTTAGGTTTTCTTAATGGGAAAATGAGAACACTGTGGGAAAATCAAAGGGCATGTGTATGATCATGAGCATTTATTGAAATACATTCACGGTATAACAGTGACAAATCAAAGCGTGAGTAATATTTTAAAGTACATTTTACCTTTGCTATCTCATCAGTAGTATTATCACATTCAACCTTTAATGTTGATGTATTGAAACATATATATATATACGGTTATAAGCACCAGTAGAGTAAAGAAATGTAGAATTCTACCATAGTGCTAAAACAATGTATATAGGCAGGCATATGAATCGTGACCGTAATAATGCGTACTCCTACCAAGCAAACCTAACTAGATGTACCCAAGTGTACCTATCAGGTAGAATTGGGACAATTCATCATTATACTCATAGAATGCAACTACAGTGGAGGGGACCGTTTTAGAAACTGGGCTTGCTGGTAAATTGGCGAGAGAGACCCGTTCAGTACTTTGGCATCATGACTACTATAGATTATGTGCATGAAACTAAATTGAATATCCAAAGTACCACTCTCAAAAATTATAGTGCTGCCTAGCTGTGCCTGCCTATTTTAGGGCTCCTAGACTGTTCTCCGGAGACAAAGTTTGCCATGTTTCCATAAAATGTTGCATAGGTTAAGATGGGGGTAGGGTAGAGAGGATTAGAGGGGATCTTGAGGTACTCCAGAGGAGAAAGGAGGAGGGTGCAATGCAGCACTCACAAGTAGAACATTTTTGTGTTGCCTCCTAGCCGAATTATAGAACAACTTGGTTCACTGAAGAACGAGGGCTGGATATAACTTTACTCATGGTGCTGGTGGAAGAATAAGAGCTACATCAGTTGTTACTCAATCCCAATGTGCAGGAAGAAAATATGCCCAATATAATTAAATTGGCCCAAAACACGGATCAAGTAGTAATAAGCTCCAGAGGCTACAGTATGGGACCTCAACCGGTTCCACAAGGTGCTTAACAATATAAACTTTGTACTATGGAGGGAGAGAGGAAAGATGGGAATGGGAAACCTATTCCTTCATGGCGAAATGCTCAAATTTGAGGGAATGCAAGAAGCTTACGGGGATCCACAAGCTCATTTCCTACAATATATAAGCTTATCGGAATCAGGCAGACTCGCGTGGATGCAGTTTCCAGGGCAACTCAAAATCACTGTAATATACAGAGTACTCATTGATATTACATAAACTAAAAAGATTATTTTACAGTTCTACAGGACAATTCTCCTCCCTTAGTTAAAAGTGAAAGAGAAATGAGTTCAGGATTGTGGAGAAGACCTATCAGAGTTGAACTGGAGCTACTCATTCTAGCTGCTGGCGTCCAGCAATGGTATGGTAGGTTCAAATTGTCCAATTAAATCTCTTACACAGAACATACACCACATCAGTTATGCTCAAAACAGACATCACCAAAAAATACAGATATCCAAAATATAGCTAGATGGTTGCTGACTTCTGTCACATGGGGTGGAGCTGCATATGCAAAGCTGCGTTTTGGAGGGAGATCCGTAACAGATCTGAAACATCAGTCAAGGCAAACATTGAATCCATGCTCCAGTCTTGTATATCTGATAGAGACTTCTAGCTACAGATTCCTTACCTAAGAATTATCCCTAAGTGTCAGACTCGTTCTGGAAATTTTTCATGAGCAGTATCCCTGCGCGTTGGTATGTTGCGTCGTTCGGCTCCACTTGCCATCGTCCACGCTGGAAATGACGTTTGCGATGCCTATATAGGCGCCACCCAGGTTCACTGACGTTAGTTCTTTTCTTTCCGTGCCTGCGATTGCAGATCCAGTAAGAGCTACCTGTTAGTCACTTTTTGACTAGGTATTTTTGACTATTTTGTTGAAGTCTTCGTTAAGCTTTACCTTCTGGTGTAACAGAAATGTCATCGAAGAAGGCCAGTTCTAGCCCTGTGATGCCTGTCAACGACAGATGTCAGTGATGGCCCGCACTTTATTTGACTCTGGTGCCTTGAGCTGCACCACAACCCAAAGCCCTGCCCCCACTACGCACTACGCACCTGAAAGCCTTCAGAGAGCGATCCCTCAAGCTTATGGCGGCTTGATGTGAGATGCTGGGACGCAAGGTCCCGGTCAAGAGGAAGATCCGTGAGCGGTCGCAGAGCCCTAGGTTGTCGTCGCACTTTAAGTGGTCGGGCCATTCAGATAAGTTGAGGTCCCACAAGAAGAAAATGTAGTCGAAGCATGCTTCGATTTC
The DNA here is from genome assembly GCF_964261635.1 of Lissotriton helveticus. Lineage (NCBI taxonomy): Eukaryota > Metazoa > Chordata > Amphibia > Caudata > Salamandridae > Lissotriton > Lissotriton helveticus. The sequence goes on from NC_136063.1 coordinate 1,492,214,821, forward strand.
ACCTAATCCGTCGGCCTACAAGACGAGTAAGCATCTCCACTCGAGGCCGACACCTCTGTTGAGCCAGTGCCTGAGTCAGCTCCGTGCCCCCCCAAGCCCTCTGACTTTCCAGGAGCTGGAGTATCCCCGTTCCCTCCGGTGCACCTTTGGGTTCAGAGTTGCCCCTCCTGGATCCATACCTATGGCTCCGGCTCCAGCCAGTCGAGCCCCGGGGATCCACAGGTGGATCAACTCTGGTCGTGCCACCTGACCTTCCCCACGCCAATACCGAGGCGGACGCTCCCAGCACCCACCAGCAGCACCATCCCAATCCTCATCCTGACTCCAACACGAATCTGAAGGGGCTTCAACCGACGCCGGTGCCGAATGGAGCAGTGCCTTTGATGCTGAAGCCTGAGCCCTATTCTTATAGTCTGGCACTCTGGGAGGAATGGGAGCGGTTGCTGGACCCTGAGGAATGCCAGCTTTATCTAGAAAAAATGGACTGGTGTGGGGATCTGGCTAAAGTCAGTGGACTGGATACTCCTTCCATGGCTATGGAGGAGGGAGCTTTTTTTGCAATGGTGGCGCGGAGGGCAACTGAGGTCCTCGACCTGAGCTTGCCCTCTGTGACAGTCTAATGTGTTGGCGGAAGTGCTTCAGCCGGGATTGTCCCCATCGGAGCCGCTTCTCCCTTTCAATGAGGCACTTACTGATGGCTTGCTTCAGACTTGTTTGAAGCCCAACACAGGGGCTCCTTTGAACAGGACAATTGCCTTCCACCACTGCCCCTCTCCAGGCGACTCAAGTTTCCTCACCCTACCCCGGAGAGCTTGGTGGTCCAAGCCTCCACGCTCCAATAAATCCTGGTGCATTCTCTACTGCACCCCCGGACAGGAAATCCAAGAGGCTGAAAAATCTTGGTAAGAAGAGGTTTTCTTCCGCCAACCTGGCGCTGCGGTCTGTGAACACCAGGTGCCTTTTGGGCCAATATTCCCATAACTTGAGGGATATTGTTGCACAGGTGCTGCCAACGATCTCGGAGGAGACCCCGGGCACCGGGCTGTTGCAGTTGTGAGGGATACACCCAAGTTCACCATCCAGTGTGGACTAGACAGCACCTACTCACTAAGAAGAGCTGTTTCGACGACAGTGGCCCTGCAATGCTACACCTGGTTGAGGACGACTGTCTTTTCTGGGGATGTCCAGTCCTCACTCATGGACAAGCCGTTTGTTCGACGACAAGGTGGATTATGCGCTAGAGCTCTTTAAGGACTGCAGAGTCCAGTCTGCGCTAGAGCTCTTTAAAGACAGCCGAGTTTAAGGACCTGGCAGCCAAGGACTGCCAGGTCCTTGGGCCTTTCTATGGCCCTTTGTCCCCCTCATTCTGCCTTTCGCTCCTTTCGGAGCCACAGTAGAGGTGTACAAACAGGTCTTTACCCGCTCAGCCACTGCACGCTCAAGCTTTCAAGTCTGCATGGCTGTGTATCCTACCAGCCCCGTGGGGTAGGTTGGGTGGTCAGTGGTCGGGTCAGTCCACCTGCAGCCTCAGTCTGAAAACCCTCCTAGTCTGCCTGTTTACCATTATGGGCACCAAATGGGTGGCAGGATTCTCCCTCACCTGCCCCACTGATAGTCCATAACATCGGAACGGTGGGTTTTGCAGATTGTCCAGAGTGGCTACTCCATCCCCTTCAAGACTACCCTCCCATGCCACCTACTTACGACAGGCTGATGGAGGACCACCTATCTTTTCTCCACCAGCCAGTGATGGCTGTTTTGCTCAAAGGGGTCATACAGAGAGTATCAACGCCAGAAGTAGACTGGGGTTGCTATTCCTGATAATTTCTGGTGCCCAAGAATGACCGAGGACTTCGTCCTATCCTCGACCTGCGCTCTCTCAATTTCTTCATCTAGAAGTAGAAATTCAAGATGCTCACTCTTACTCAGGTCCTGGACCCTGGAGGCTGAATGGTGGTGTTAGACTTGAAGGACGCTTATTTTCACATTCCAGTCCTACCTGCCCAAAAGTGTTAATGTTTGAGGTGCTCCCTTTTGGCCTCACAAGCGCCCCTCAGGTATTCACCAAGGTGATGGCAGTAGTTGAAACTCATCTGCAGAGATCAGGGATCCCCTACCTCAACAACTGGCTTTTGAAGGCAAGCTCGCCTCAGGCTGTCATCTCCCACCTCTAGACTACGGTCGACTTACTGCATTCACTGGGGTTCACTGTCAATGTCCCGAATTGACTCCTGACGCCCTCTTTGCTGCCCACTTTTTTTCTGAGCTGTTCTGGACACTATGCAGGTTCAGGCCTCTCCTCCCGGACAGCGAGTCCAGGATATTCGGGATATGATATCAATGTTTCAGCCTCTATCCCTTGTTTCAGTGAGAATGACTCTGAGGCTGCTGGGCCTCAAGGCCTCCTGCATCTTACTTGTGACAAATGGCCACTGGCATAAGCAGGCTCTACAGTGGAACATGAAGTTTCAGTGGGTGCAGCGTCACAGGAATCTCTTCAACTTTGGTCCAGATCTCAGAGGGAACTTCAAAGGACCTGCCATGGTGGCTTACGAACCGCGATTGGTTCAGCAGCAGAGCCTGGAGTTTACAAGGCAGCTCTCGCTCAGAGATGCTTTTCGTCTCAAGTGGAGCTCAGGCCTCCTGTGTGCTTTTCCACCCATACCACTCCTGCCCAGAGTTCTCAAGAAGATCAGGAAGGACCGGGCCCAAATCATCCCAGTGACACTAGATTGGGCACGGAGACTCTGGTATATCGAGCTGTTGAGCATGGCTATTGGTCCTACAACCATCTGCCACTTCGGGAGGATCGTCTGTCGCCGCAGCAGGGGAGGGTTCTCCACTTGAACTTCTCAATGCTCCGCCTTCTTGCATGGAGATTGAGCGCTGACAGTCAACAGCTTTCAACCTTCCACTCGAAGTCTGTAACGTTATCTAAGCAGCCAGGCGTCCCTCTACCAAGAAGAGATATGCCTACAGGTGGGCAGAATTTGTGGCATAGTGTACAGAAAGAAACATTGATACCCTTTCTGCCCCCTTTTTTCAGGTTCTCCTGTTCCTTCATTCCCTTACCCAGCAGGTCTCTGGGCACTGTGAAAGGATAACTTTTTGAAGTCTCTGCTTCTCTTTGGTTGCTTGACCAACCTTCCTTTTTCCAATCCCCTATTGTACATAGGTTTTTGAAAGGTTTGCAACATATGTTTTCTTCCACTCCTTTCCTTATGCCCCAGTGGGACCTCAATCTCGTCGTCACTTTCCTTATGTGCGCTCCCTTTGAGCCTCTGCACAATTGTCCACCACTCAGGTCCTTACTATCAAGACGTCCTTTCTCGTGACATTAACATTGCCCAGAGGATGAGTGAGCTTCAGGCCTAATCATCCAAGCCTCCTTATCTTAACATCTAACGAGACAATCTGGTGCTTTATACAAGAGCTTCCTTTCTTCCAAAGGTTATCATTCCATTTCACATCGGCCAAACCACCACCCTACCTACTTTTTGCGCCATGCCTCGTCTTTCCAAGGAAGAGAAGCAACTTCATTGTCTGGAACCAAAAAGAGAGTTGTCGTTCGACAGAAGAAGCCCATCTAGCGATGGATTGTACGCTGCATCAAAATCTGCTACGCATTGACTAAGAAGCAATCCCCTTAGGATCTCGTGCTTATTCCATCAGAGCTAAGGCTGCAAACCCTCCGTTAGCTTGCGGAGTCCCAGTCCTGGACATCTGCCAGGCAGCACCTTTGGCTTCCCTGCACACGTTCACCAAACGCTACTGTCTGGACAGTCAGGTCCGTAGGGATGGTCACTTTGCCTGTTTAGTTAACAGAACCACCTCTGGGAAATTTTGCTTTATTATCTATTCTAAGGTAGGGAATATGCGGCCAGAAGTCTCTGTCGGAAGAACAAGTTACTTACCTTTGGAAATGCCTTTTCAGGTACAGACAATTTTAGCCGTACATTCCTTACCGACCCACCCATCCTTCCCACTCTGCAAATTAATTTCTAGGGACAGGCCTTTCCCCTTTTAGGGCCCTAGTTTTCCACACCAGTTGTCAGTGTACTTCGTGGCTCTGCTCTTCTTATGTGGAAAGTCGCGAAAAGTAACTGACTTCAGCGCACCTGAGTGGCACCTATCTACAGCACAAATGATTACACATGGAGCTGAACTACGCCACCTACCAGCGCGCAGGGTTACTGCTCACTAAAGTTTTCGGAATCCAATCTGATGCCTGGGGATAATTTTAAGTTAAAGAATCTGCGGCTAAATAGAGTCTCTACCTGATATTGTGTTAATGGAGGTAAGTAACTTGTTCTTTGTGACTAAATACATCCATAAGTAAGAATAAATTAACAAGGAAAGCCACACGCTTGACTATGGTTCTGGTAGGACTTAGAATTGTCATTAAATGGATGCTACGGAAACCCCTTTCGTAACTGCCTGAGCTGAGGAATTTCACTGAATGGTCCACAGCGGAGGAGGTAAGACTGACACAGACTCAAAGTAATGAAAGGTTAGGAAACCTGGAAGACATTTTCCAGCAGTGTACTGTCACAAAATGGCTGCATGGAGTATTAGATGACCAATAAATATGGACTAGCGTAATTATTTCAGAGTGTAGAGGGGCGATGTGGTGAAATGGTTCGGTATGCATGTACAGCAAAGCTAGTGTTTACTAAGATAGATTTTATGGTCAACACATTAACTTGTTTTAATGAGGTACATGATATTTTGTTTTCGGCGGGAGTTATGGGTTTTGGGGAGTTCTTCTTCTGGAAGAAGTAAAGTATTGTTAGAAGGGGCGATCCTCGAGGGCCAGGCTATGCTCTCCCGACCACTCCGTGACCCACCTCTCCCACAAATAATGCCGAGTCTTAACGTGAGGTCCTCACCGGGGAGGACTTCGAGTCTAGGATCATACACACTGAGCTCACACCACACTTACGAATGGACACCACACCGTAGGTTTGCAGTAACAAGTTCTTTATGAACAGTAAAAAGGAATCGGCACTCTTATTTACAAGCGATCGAGGGATCGTAAATCTCAGGAATTCGGGAAGGGGGAAGCGGGACAGTCTCAGTCTTTAGGCCAGTACGAAGCGTACCCTGCGCACAGCTATCAATCCTCGAGCCGTGGGATACGAAAAGGTGATGATCGTACTGGCTGCTTCACTCACTTCAGGTCGACTCAGGTCGTGTTGGTAGCGTCGATGGTCCAGCCGGACCAGAGTACTCCTCGAGCCGCGACGAGGTCAGCAGGGCTCGATCCGGAGGATAGTTCTTGAGGAGCCGCGACCGCGTCCGCAGGGCTCAGGATGTTCCGTGAAGGACTCTTCAGAGTACAAGCTCGAGCCGCTCCGAGGTCAGCAGGGCTCCGAGGTTCTAGTTCCGTTCCTACAAGGACGAGCCGCGACAGCGTCAGCAGGGCTCCGATGTTCCAGTTCCGTCGTTACGAGGAGGAGCCGCGACAGCGTCAGCAGGGCTCGAAGAGTTTGAAGGTTCAGTTTACCCCAAGGGTCAGCCGCGATCAGATCAGCAGGGCTTTCTTGTCCAGGATACAACTGCCGGCTAGTTGTTGGCCGGGCCTTGATTTAGTCCAGTGGCCCTTTGATGTCCGGACCTTCTCAGGCGGAGGTCTCATGCCTTGGGGGCTGGTCGTTGGAGAGGTCCGTCGGTTGGCCCCTTGATCCCTTTGAAGATGCGTCCGGGAATTCCCAGACGCCCAGCAGGGTCTGGAGCCAGCACTCGGGGAGGCCAGAGGTGCGATCGAAACCGGCCCACAGGGGAAGGCTAGAGGTGAGATAGAAACCAGTCTCTCGGGGGAGGCCGGAGGTGCAATAGAAACTCCCTGTCTTATCTCACTCGGGAAGCCCTTTACCCCCCCAGCTTGGACTGGCGCGTCTGGAGCCTAAGTTTCGCTGGGGCCGGGGTCAGGCTAGGCCCAGGGAGTCAAGGACCTTGGGAAGGGAAAATGGCTGCCGGGGGCCCTGTGGGGTGATGCAGGTTCTGGGCGCTCGGAGCCGGGAAGGGGGACGGGGGACGGGGGTATGCGGGGCTGGTCGTTGGTTGGCGGGGTCGTGCAGGGAGTTTGGGCGTACATGGACAGGACGACCAGGGGCTTCTGGGTGCAGGGCTAGGCTAACAGGGGGGGGGCACGCCACGAGGCCAGGTCCAACAAGTACACACACAGGAGACTCATCAGTACTATTGTAAAGTGTGATTGCTATTTGGCTGCTACCCATTAAAATACAGTTCAAAAAGAGAGCGGAGTATTTAGGGTAAATAAGGCCTGCGCGGGTGGTGAATCTCTAGTATGTGTAAAATTACGCCAATAATTACCCTTCACGTAGCACATACAAAAACTGTTTTTGGACACATAATAACATGAACACACAAATAATTACATTTTAAGTAGACTTGCAAGGATTCAAGCATATGCCAAATCATAACCGACTGATTTTTTTCTGCCTTTCACCTTGTGACCTTTATATTACTAAGCCTGGGCGGAGTTCGCGGAGATCTGCTATGGAACTCTGCGAAGTGACAAAAAACTGGAGAGTTCTGCAAGTGGCGGAGTGCAGCGCAAACTGCCATTCGCTCAGGTTCAGATTTACCTTAAAGCAAAGGTGGTACCCTAGGAGCAGCAGATAAGTAAAGTGCCTTACTGTTGCACAGTTAACTCCTGGGGCTCAGTGGCTTGAGAATGGAAGGCAGGCTAGCAGGAAGTTGTGTGGGCTTGTGGGCAGGTAAAAAGGCTCTGGGGCTAGTCAACGGTGCCTAAAGGATTCACTCTTGGTGCACAGAGTTGGGGACAAGAATCTTGGACTCAAAATGAGAAACGGAAGGCCAGCAGAGGCGCTTTAATGATATCACAGGGTCAGCTGTAAGGGTCTTTGGGCTGGATGATCTGCCTTTCAGGTCTGGGTGTTAGTCTCTGAAAACTGTTAGAGAATGTTTATGGGGTTCTGTGGCCGGGGTTTTGGAATTTATTGTCTGGACGGCCCGCTAAGGGTTTCTTAAAAATGATAACAATAAAGTAATTTGTAGATCGCCTAGTTATTTCTAGCGAAGTGTCCCAGCGCTTGGATCTCACTAACCAAGAGTCATAAATGATAAAATATGTTGATGAGAGAACACAGTCAGGCCTACCTAAACAGCCAGGTTTTCCGATTTTTGCGAACAACAAATCAGTTTTTTCATGTCTGATTTGAAGAGGAAGAGAGTTCCAACGCTTGGCTACTAAAAAACTAAAAGAACATCCTCCATTGCAGGCTCTCTTTTCAGTGGGGTTGCAAGCCAACAAGACCCCTGCAGATCTTAAGTTCCTTGTGGGAGAATAGGGCTTGAAAATGGGTGACGTTGGTCCTGTGCTCACTGCGCCACTGGATTCAAGCTAGCCTCGCTGATGAGGTGTAATACCCCGAAACTGGTCCCAGGATGCTTGATTCCATTCCAGGGAGGACCAGGCTTGGCAGTTCGAGATAGACTGTTCCCATGAGGAGCAGGGTCAAGACTGATTTGTATGTCGCTGGGTCCAAACGGGGTGGCGTGGTGAGCAAGAAAGAACGATGGACTAAACCCAGATCCTTGTGGCTGGGGTGAATGTTTGCATTGTTCTGCATTCCGTCCATCTTTTGGTCTTTTTACTTTTGGATGTAAGCAAAGCCTGGGCTAATGTCTTCCTGGCAGATTTGGGGGAAGACCAAGGATCTTTTTAAGGGTTTTTAAGATCCCAAAACACTTGCCCGCTAAAGCCGTGATCTGGCTGTCAGAAGTGAGCTAAGTTTCAAATTAAATGCCTAGGTTTTTGACGTTAGGCTTTGGCCAAGTAAAGATCCAAGCAAGTTTGGCCACCGGGCAGAGGACCAGATCGAGGACTGCTTGCCTAAGACAAGAACCTCTGTTTTTCCTGCATTTAGCTTGAGACAATTGAGCTCCAACCACTTGGCGACCTCTGACATACAACTACTTAGCAGAGCAGCCACATTAACTTCATTATGTGATAGGATGATAGTCATCTGTGTATGAGTGGCGTACAGTACGATATTAAAACCGTAACGCTCGACAGTATCAGCCAGGGGGCGCATATACCGATCGAATAAAGTAGGGCTCAATGAGGAGCCACAAAGCACCCTCTGCTGCAGGGGGAAAACCTGATTGAAAAGGTTTTTGTACAACCTGAAAGGTTCAGTTCTGCAACAAAAAAAGCGAGCCACTGCCAAGCCTTGTAACCGACACCGTAGCTCCACAACCATTTAAGTAAGAGTTTGTGGGATACAGTGTTGAAGGCTGTGCTGAGGTCTAGATTCAGCAGAGCTGCAGTGTCACCGCTGTCAGCAATTTAGCGGAAGGACTCAGGGGCCAGTAGTAAGGCATACTGTACTATGAGAGGAGCGGAAGCCCGACTGAGTCCTGTGAAGAAGCTCCTGCCCCTCAATAAAGGTTGAGAGCTGCTGGAAAAGAATAGAAGCAATGAAATAGGTCTATAGTTTTCAGGCTTTGTTGGATCTAAGAGAGGCTTTCTAAGAAATGGGACCACTGTAGCGTGTTTGAAGCTCTGTGGAACCTAGGCCACCCTAAAGGAGCTATTAATTAGATCACCAAACACAGGTAGCACTGCTGCCATTCCTCGCCTCAGGACAGCGGAAAATGCGGTGTCTAAAGGGAAGCCCGACTTGACTGATGCCAACAGAAGGCACACTTCCTCTGGTTCAATGGGTTTAAAAAAAAAAAAAGACAGCCAAATTATCAGCAGGAGGTTTGTACCACAGATTCAGGCAATCAGGTAACAGTCTAACAGGACTAGCTAATGGTGTCTTGGGCCCCCCTGAAAGCAAGCTAAAGTTATCCTTTTGGGGGGCAAAGGGCAGTGTAATGGTGACAGTGGAAAGACAAAGACTCAGTAGAAGGAGCTAACGACTCGATAGGTAGCAGAGTAGGTCTGACTATCTGAAGACCACGCTGGCTGGTTTAAGACCAGAAGAGGATTGTCTATCTTGTAGTATCTTGTTTTTAAGGACTAGCTGAGCATCTATTAGGGCTAAGTGAGTGTTTGTGAGATTTAACCGAGTTAATGTTAATCTAAGCTAAGCGACCAGGAGAATTGTCTGTAATGACAAGCTGAAGACCTTTACAGCAGGATGTGGCTGAATGAGTGCAGCCTGAGGGAGTTACTGAGTCAAGTAGACATCTGGGGCTTGATGGTCTGCGGACTGATAGGGGAATTAAGTAAGTTGGTTGATGTCTCGGCAGCAAAGCAGACCTCAAGATTCCTAGTGGGTCCCTGCCCCATCCTGTGATACTCAAATTCCTTGGCAATGCTTATGAATAAATGTGTTTAGTGTAATGGTTGCCTCTGTGTGCTTCAAAGCTGAAATAATGTACAAGATCCCATTTGAGCCCCTGTGCTAATCACAGCAGAGGGTGTGTGCACAAGCTGATTATTAGGCTTACAAATCACAGAAACATGGCTACACATATGCAACATAGAGTGCACAAACCAACTTTTAGACAGGCGCAAATGCACATTGTTTATGGTGTGGCCCTAGCACTTTCATCCCTTCTCTATGTATCTCTTGTCCCACTTCACTCTTTCATAAGTGCCTCTGCAATTAATTCATATTTTATCATTCTTACCTTGTAAGAAATTTAATATTTTTCGGGGAATGGGTGATGTCCACCTCAAGGACTAATCACAACCTTTGTCGAGATAAACCCTTAAAGTCACTAAATTAGCCTGAACTCAACCCCCTGGTATCTGTGGCATAGAGTAGACCGGCTTAACCATATGTAAAGTGTTCATGCAGAACCAAAGCATTGATAGTCAAAATGCAAAACAATAAGAATTTCAAACCAAATTAGAAAAATAGAATACATTTTAATAAACAAAATGAGAAAATACAGTAAAGAGAACCGAATTTTTGTTTTATTGAATTTTTAAGCAAAAATAGCGCCAAAAGCACTAGACGCCAAAGATAGTCTATGGTCACTGTAGATCAGGACATAGGAGAGATTAGAGACTGACCACAACAGAGTGCAGGCCGAATACACCAACCATGTTCACCTCATTCAAAGAGTTTAACTTCTGATTTAGTATTTTAAGTCCAAAACCACCACAGGCGTACGCTTCTAAAGCCCTACAGGGGAGGCACTTCGAGACTCACAGGGTGTCAGGCAGAGGCCAAGAGAAGGGTCCAGTCCAGGTGCAGTTGCAGGAAAAGGCCACTTGCCGCTTGTTGTTTCCCTATAGCCACACAGGAGGTCAGCCAAACAAACCTTTATAGCCCACGTTGTCCTGGCTACAAGAAAGAGCACGTCCGGTCCTTCAGCGTTCCTCTCAGGTCACAAACAGCGGTTCCAGACTATTTTCATGGTGCAGAATATGTTCTGACGTGTGTGTGTCTGGAGATAGCACATGTATGCCTGGTGCGAGCTGGTAGGTGGAGTAGCTCTTTGCCCATCTCTAACCAGTGGGGTAAAAGTTCTTAGGGTCAACCCTACAGACTATTTCAGTAGTTCATCTTTTCCCTTACTGCAAACAGGTCCAACATGTTATGTGTCTGGGCATTTTCAAGATGGTGAAAACCTTCGCCAGATTAATCCTGGTCATTGAGAGCTGGTGGTGTGTGTGGGGTGCGTACTATGGTAAACCTAGTGTCTGCCCACATCTAACACAAAAACCCAGTTTAGAGCAAGTAGGGAACTCACAACAAACCCAGAGACCAAAGTTTGGTAGGTCAAAATCTGGCTCCTTAAGCAACCAAACCGTGGATTCATAAGAATTGTCTTGGCATGCTATTCCAAGGGGTATAAGTAAACCTGGTAGACCCGTCATGCAGTATTTGACACTCTAGCGTCAAAAGGAATACCCAAAGCCCCCCACTCTGCATATTCTGTTGAGTTCAGAGGAGTCATCTCTGCCTGTTCAGGCCAGCCTATTGTTTTCTCCTGGCATGCATTTCACACCTTTTCAAAACTAATCACGGTTTGGGAGCAGCTGAAGAATTGATGCTGATTATCCTCCAGGAACTTCAGTCAAGGAACATCTAACTTTCTAAAAGTTACCTTTCCAAAATATTTATTATAAATCTGACCTCTAAATTAAATTGGATTGGTAATAACTAATAAAAAATAGTTGTTGAATTATTTTTCTAGCTGGTCCCATTTCCAAAATACAGTATTGGTATCTTCAGTACTTAATTTATGTCAGTGGTTTCCGGTGCTCGGCACCAGCATTTAAATGTCAACACCTGTGCTTTTGATAGTCTGCCACAAGGTGGTGCTGTCTGGCTAATTTAGAGATAACAACAACAACAGTTAATTATTAATTCAATATACATAAAAAATGACTTTTACCTGCCACCCAAGTCATTCTTAATAATGTTAGAGGCCTGTAATAGTCCGAATCGTCACACCTGTCGATGTGTAATGGTTAGGAGTTGTGTTACTATCATTGTCAGCACGGCAGGGGCAATGTTTGGTGCAAGCTGCAGTGACCTCTTAACCTCCTGGCACTTATTCAGTTTACAAATTAAGTACTGAGTATATCTGTATTAATGTTTTAATCTGTACTCTAGTTTTCTATAACCAGGCCTACCACAGTGAAAATAGCTTTTCGGACCTTGTCCATGTATGGACAAGGTAGGGTTAATTTTTGACTAATCCCATTTTTAAATACCACCCAACCTGCCCGGTGGGCTACAAGGCTTGCATAGGTTTGGCAATTATCCACATTTTCTAAGGCCAGCAAAAATATATGGTACAGAGAAAAGGTGAAAAATCTAGGTGACCATGCAGAAAAGAGACCTTTCCTACATGACCTTAGTTTTAACTTTTCTCATTTTATTTAAATATCCTGCATATTTTCTGAGATTTACAGATGTTCATTAATTTGGTGTGTGTACACAGGCCACTGGAATTCTGTGCCATTTTTAAGAAAAACCACAAACTGCTGCTTTTGAAATCATCCGTTTCAGTCCCACGTATAAAAATGAGGAAAAGGTCACCATGTGGCTTTTTTTTAAATGGTAATTTGTCATTTTAGCTTAGGTAATGAAAAAACTGCTACTGTGCTGTAAGTGGGCTGCATTGAGAATCTAAAGACAGTGAAGTGCTTTTAAATGGGAAACTTGGCGACTTTATTTTTCTGAATGTGGTAAAGACTAAAACGATTTATAACCACAAGTATAACAAAGAAAAAAGTGAGCACGGTTTCATGCAGGACCGCAAATTTTAATTTGAGAGCCAAGCAGCATGATGTCACAGAAGTAGCCTGAACATAATCTCTTTCAACAATATTTTCTTTTTCTTTTTTTACAGAAAAATGGAACCAAAATATGACCATGACCACTTTGCCATGAAGTAATCGAAAAACATTTTAGCAGCAGGAAATTATTCAGATTACCTGGCTCTTCTGACATTTCACACTTGCCATTTGCTGGGTGCAGCCTACTATCCCACATCTCTCATACCCACACTTAAACGTGATTTATGTCTCTACTTCAGTCTATGACTTTCCCTTCGAAGACGTTAGTTGCTACCAGAGAGCCCCCAAAGGCCAGCTGTGCCATAACTATATTTTTGTAGGAGCCATCACTGGTTCCACCATGCAGCATCTTACACTGAGAGCATGCAGAGGCGTAGCTACCTTTGGTGCTGCAGGTGCAGTTGCACCGGGGCCCAGAGCCGCAAGGGGCCTAATGACCCCCGGATAATTTCTTTACTGTACTACTCTAACAGCAGTCAAGGTGGGCATTTTCCTTGCTTGCACCAGGGCTTGTGGCATCCTTACAACGCTCTGGAAGCATGGGCACAGAGAGTTGATGCATTTATTTATTTGTTTTCACATTTTATATAGCCAGTATGAACATGTGAAATGATAGCAAATTATTTAAATAAAACCAAGAAGCCTTGAGAGCACAGTACAGGACAGCTTAAAACTGCAATCAAGCCTGAAAAAAGTACATACATTAAGACTTTGCGGAGTGCTTTAAACTGACTTCAAAAATACCATAGTCTACCCTACCTCTCTCTTAAACAGAAGTATTTTTCAAGTTAGTATCTTGATTTAGACTTATCTTACCTAAAATATTCACTGTAAGATAGCTTTGTCAGTGAGAACCATCCAAATGTGGTCTGTAATCAAACCTTGCCTGACCATGTGCCGTAGACACATGGAATTTCAGTAGGTCCAAGACTGCTTGTATGAACCACCGTCACATGAGGTGGCAGGGCCTATTTCATAATTACCAGTTTTTGGGGACTTTAACAGACCCTTGCAACACTAGCAGCAAATCTTACCTGATCTAGAATTGTCTATACTTTTAGTTTGTTGCCAACCCTTCTAAGCCCTGCCATGAGTGCTACACAAATGAATCATGAAAGCTTTAACTCACATCTCTTATACAGTAGGAAATTGATTAAACTTATCTACTAGAGTCTAAACTTCCTGTTATGCCTAGTATTAGTATCCACCCAGTAAAGCTGGAAGCTGGACAGTCAGTCAGAATTAGCAGTTTGGGGACAACAACTAGTTATTTGTCCACTTTACTAGCATTCTGTGTCAGCCGGATCATTGTTCCTCCTGACGGGTTTGTATTTTCTTTGTACGGATCTCTCTCAACTGCCGTTTTCTTTCTTTTATTAATTTTTACCAGTAAGGCGTTCTCTAAGACCTCTCTGACAATCCCCGTGATGTAATCTATGGAGCTCAGCTAGGCACTGTGGCTGCAGGCAGGGGTAGTGGGGTATCAATCCAGGGATTCAGAAGACATCCACTGAGATATTAGAGGTGGGGATAGAGCTGGGCAGAAAAGAGGTGTTGGGGTTGTTGTGCAGGTCAATGACGAACAGAGAACAAGAGTGGGATCAGCTTCTGATACATATTGTGCCTCAGCGCCCCTTGTTGGTTGAGGAACACCATTGCCAATTGCCTTATTAGTCATAGTTCCAGGCAAGGCAATACTGGTTGCTTGTTTAGCTACTTCACTCATGCCCAAAATCGCCATATGAGGATGGGGAGGTAAACCACATCTATTGCCAGCCCAGTAGGATAGGAAATAATGCTCAAATATTTGTTTTCTGGCTTCCATCTTAAATATCCTCATTAAGACAGCTATAGATAACATTAGAATTCTTGGTTCTATTTGTGATTGCTGCCTACCCCATATTTCCCAAGCTGCAAATTATGCTGCTTATTAAATAGTTTGAGAATTAAATAATGTAGTTGCAATTTCACCTCATGGCTTGGGCGTAGAAGTGTACTTGCCACTAGTCCTTTTTAGGCGGAAGCCTACCAGACAGTGCAGCTGCCTGGTTCATTTACGACTTCCTGTGGGCATTCTCAAAGCGTCCCTGGTAATGCATTTTGTTCATTGGTTATTGTTGGCTTTGTGGATTGGAACTCATATTTGCTTGCTTTCTTTTTCTTGGCTTTATTTGCTTTCAACTGTCCAGCTTGATTTAGTCCCTCCTGTGAGAATTTCTTGTTCACTGTATCCTTCCAAATGCTCACTTTCTGTAACGAGGCCTTTAAATCTTATTCTTATATACTGTATGCTTCCGAGTACTCACTTACAGTAAACAGTACTTAGGACATTGTTCTTATCTTGTCACATTTGCTGCGCATTCGGAGACGGAGTTCAAACAGACTCTGTCTTCTGAGGGAGTTTGGTGTTTACTTTTCTTTCTCCAATTTCAAAGTGAGAGAATTTATGGGACAGTCCTCCTAAGTACCCATGTGAGAGGAGAGGGGGCTGGATGTTATTTGTCCTAGCACACAACAAAAATTAAGTGTACTGATGTTTCAGAACATATCAGAATTAGGAAAGTACAAATCAAGCACATTTATGTTTGTAATTCAGAAGTGATATGTGAACAAATACTTGAATACAATCTTCCAGATCCCTGAGAAGACCGGAATACGTACCAGAGGCGGGTGTCCTGCTTTTATGGATATGTGGCTACCAGCGTTCGCCCCTTCTGGATCTGCTTAAAGCTACTACAAACATCTAGCTAGTGTTTTTTACACTTAACCAGTGGGTCCGTACACAGACACCACGGCATGCACAGCACACCTTAGCGTGTGTGCTGTAAAAATCACCACACGTGGTGTTTTTTTGCCACAAAATCACCTTTTACTCGCAGACTGGTCCTGAAGAAAGCCTCCATACTCAATTTTTCTGAGACTGAAACATGTAGACCATATGGATAACTAAAACCACTTAGTCTTCAGGTTGTCCGACTTTTGCTTTCTTTTAACCTTGTCCTGGGCTGCTGGGAATAAAAAACTGGTCAGTAAGAATTCCCGGAGGCATTTTAAAATCTCACCACTTACCAAGCACTTTTCACACAACAAAAATCCAAGCTCAACTGGGTGGCACTCGGCTACCTGGTTGGGAACCCTATGATGAAGAATGCCACCAACTAGGTTGGTGGTTGAGGGTTCTTTTTACAAACCTAGTGAAATTCTTGGCACTTGAACAATACAGTATAGTCGTCTGTACCAGTGGGCTCGTCAACTTTTGTTTTCGAATACAATTAAAACCCATCAATACTCTAGGTGATGACTTTTCCTGACATTATCGTCTGTGCACAGTAAAACTGTATGTCGGTGCAAATGTAATGGTCATTTCAATTTAAAATGTGTTGTCTGGGATGGCAGTGCGCGACCACACCATGCAAACTCCACACTACACCTCTCCACTTTACTCAGCACAACTCAAAAACACTCTAATCCACTCCATGACCTTCCACTGTACACCACGCCACTTCAGTCTATGACACGACGGTCCATATATGCCCCTCCAATCTAAGATACTCTACGACCTGCCACGCCACTCGACTCCACACTGCCACTCTGCGCAACTCCACGACACAACACCATTCTACGTTAGACCCCTCAACTCCACACCACCTACCCCACTCCAATCTACCCCACACAAATCGAACCCAGTCCACCCTACGTCAATCTACCCTACGTCAATCTACCCTACGTCAATCTACCCCACTCCAATCTACCCACTCCAATCTTCACCACTCCAATCTACCCCATCCCACTCGAGGCTACCCCACTTTGTTATATGGTTCCCCTTAAAAAGGTAGGATTGCATATAAGGACAAATGATCAAAAGTTGCTCTAATTTGTATCTTTCTTGTGTTTACTGTAAAGCATGCATGAGTAAACAATGAAAGAGTAGGATATGTTTCCATTAGAGAATGTCAGCCAATTCCTGACTAGCTCACAGTGCTTTACCCTAGCCCCCTAACCTTATCTGGGTCGCAGGTGTTTTTGACAGCCTGAACATGATACTCTGATCCCCCAAAGAAATCATGGAAACATATCCTACCCTTTCATTGTTTACTCATGCATGCTTTATGGTAAACACAAGAAAGATACAAATTTGATTTACAATACATTTATTGAATCAATCGTAGTCTTGCATAGAAAGAATGAGCTATGACTATTAGGCAGATAAGACAAAACAATGTAGCCAGCATTACTAATATGGTGAAAAGAATAAACAATCCTCACTAAACATTAGTTAAAGCAATTACTTTAACTGTCTTTAAGCATTAGTTAAGCATTAACTGGTCGGTTAAGGCAGCCGCTTTTAGCTGAAATAAGAATCTGTTGGGGTTATTTTAAAATAATTTAATAACTCATACTTAAATTTGATGTACTGTTTGAATCTCACTATTCTGCTCATGAATTGCACATTGCACTTTGTACGCACCTGAACTGGTCCGCATGTTGGCAGTGCTGCGGGCAGTCTATGCGTTAAGTTCCTGGTTTGCAGCACCTGAACATGTTTTTTAATTTGCGCTGTAGTGTATATTTTAAGGGCAGTGCACTGGTTAATGGAAGGGGAAATCTGGGAACAGAGAGAGGCGCCATATTGGGAAAGACATGCTCTTGTGTTCATAGCAACAAGGAGGAGGAGTCTTCCACTCCTATCTCAGCATGGCCGCAGCGCGGATGTGCACAGTGGGCCCACCGCTGGGGGGCCGCAGGCGCGCTTAAAGCAAGTCTGATCATGGGCAGTGCTAGCCACTATGCCACTTTTGCTACCGATAGATGCCAGAGAGTTGTCTATATGGCTTCTACATTGAAAGGCATGAGGGGGAGGTACCTACAGCGTGTTCCCCATTTCCTCCTAGATTATGTGGGCCCTATCTCCTGTTTTCACTGTAGGCATAGTCTTTTCTCCAGCAAGGACAAGATTATGGGCCCAGTTCTCCAGACTGAATTTACCTGCTTTCGAGGTTGCTCTGATTAACACTCACTCCCTAGATAAACATGAGTTAGAGATATGTATTCTACTAGAAAAGAGTACATTGGACGTGCTCTGTATGACAAAAACATGGATGAGCGAAGAGTCCTGTCCCGATTTACAGTTAGCCATCCCTGATAAGTATGTCTGTGTGCATGCGGACAAGGTGGGCAAGAGAGGGGGAGAGTTGCTATTATTTTCAGAAAGACTTTAAAGTGCCAGATATTCAAACTGGAGGACCTGAAGGGTTTAAAGCCATTGGCTTTAGCATATCCCCCAGTGGCAAATACTGTTTTTCAGGTGTGTTGGTCTACCACCGCCCGGGCTATGAAGGGAATTTTTAGCATCTCTTGACCAGACCTTAGCCCCCTTTTACATTAATTATGTGAATATTACGATCCTAGGTGATTTCCGCCTTCTGGAATCTCTTTCCTCATTCACTCTAACTCATATTGGCATGGGTCCACACATAAATTGAGTCATGCTATTGATGGTATTATGTCTAACTTAGCAGTTCATTGGGAGAGCTCGGTACAGGTGTGCTGGTCTGACCATTTTCTGCTCTCTCTCTCCTGGCCATATATATTTGCAGTGGAAGGAAGAGCCTCCAACCAGGAGCGAGGAACTAGATATTGGAATAAGGCCTCACTCATTGATTTTAAAAATAACCTGGATAAGTCAAGACCCCCTCTCTCGGCTAAGGTCAATAAGTGTGATAAAGCGATCGCAACCTGGCTCCTAAAAGCTTCTGATTCGACAGTACCTATGAGGTCCACTAGGAAGGGGCTTAAGGCCTGCTCTGACGGATGCTTCTGCCATGAGGTGGTCTTGAAGAGAGCTGCTTGTAAAAAGCTTGAGAGTGTGGCAGCACCATTATCTAGAGGAGGACAAAGTTTGTTACAAACTAGTCCTTAATGTTCCACAAATTATTTTTTTTAAAAGCATGTGATTCTTTTTAGGCCCAACGCATAAGAGAGGCCGACAATGATGGCAAGGACATTTTTAAGATTGTCTCCAGCTTTGTGGACCCTAAAATAAAAGCCACGATCCCAGTGTCTAGTCAAACTATCTGTCTGAGATTGATTGACTTTTTTGAAGACAAGATCCTCAAAATCCATACAAATATGGGATTCCCCGTTCATCGTCTTTTGTCACAGTACCTGGTGACATTATAGGACCTTCAACAGAAACCTTGTTGGCTTTCTTTGTTACACCTACAATAGAAGCAGTTGGTAACATGCAAATCAGGATCACCTGAGGACCCATTTCCTCCTCCTATTTTGGCAGCTGTCTCTAGTAATATTGCTCCAATTTTCAGGAGCTGTAGACTGTCTCACTTTAGTTGGGTGTAATCCCTGATTCTTGGAAGAGAGCAAATATTGCCCCCCTCCTTAAAAAGGCTAATCAAGACCCAGAACTACCAGCTAATTTTCGTCCGGTCTCACTACTGATCGCTGCTACCAAAATTTGGGAAAAATGTGTAAACCACAAACTTAATGCGTTTCTTGCCGATAAAAGGCTACTGCAACCACTTCCAGTCTGGCTTTGCACTCAACATAGCTTTGCTAGAAATCACTAACGGGATTAAGTTGAGTTTGGATACCGGTCTTAATGTGGCATTGGTGCTGTTGGACTTGTCAGCAGCATTTGACACAGCGGACCACAGCATGTTGCTAAAAAGACAGGAACATCTGGGTGTGGAAAAGTCAGCCCATAACGCACCGGATGCCCAGGCTGCTGGCGCAAGGCGCCTCTTAGTTCCCATCGTAAATAATTACCAAATAAAGATACGGGCACTGGAAGCAGGAAAACAAGAACAGAGTTTTATTTCTCATGAGGAGAGCCTGTCATTTCGGACACTCCCATAGTGTCTTCAGGAGGTGCTCTAACAAGTTTCTCTGAGTCTTCGTCTTTTATACACAGGTTTATGGCACACCGACATCCTCCATTACAATCAAGACATTGTGAAGTATGAAGATATTCCAACACGTGGCTACAGTAGGGGCCCTTATCCTCCATACAATAGGAGGGGGCTGTCACGCAGCTGAGTGTTCTGCTGATTCCTTTAGAATGTGTGCGCCTGATCGAATCTCAGGGGGTGGGGAGGTCTTGATCAATAGTAGCCCCCTTTGAAGAGGGGCGAGTGCATACAGTAGTGGGCAATAAACTGTATCCTCAGGCTGAGGGATGACCAGCGGTCCGTGCAGACAATCAGGCTCAGAGGAAGGAGTCATAAAAGGAGGGGTATTCATGGAAGAAAAGGAGGTGTTGGTCAGGCGCGGGGTGTGATTCCCAGAGACAGAGTCATGCGGGAGGGGAGGGTTCACGACTTGTGCATGTGAGAGCGGGGGCGGTCAGGGTGCATGGGGGATGCTTGCAGGGTCAGGGAAGGGGCTGATGATCGATCGCAATCAGAGAGACCTTGGTACCTAAAATGGCTGTTGTATATATGTGTGCATGGGTCTATGCTGGCGGGATAACACAGTCAGTGTTTTGCAATATCCATTCTGCTTACGACAAGAGGTACAGCGAACACAAATGAACGCCGCTTATGTGCATATACATTGCTATTTTCAACAGTCGCCGCTTTTTAACGTAAGCTAGTTCTTTTGTGTTTACCCTAACTGACGGAGTGTACATATAGCCATGCGTGGCCAATGAAATAACGTTCGTAAATGCTAGCAGATTGAGTATAACCATATGTAGTCACAACGATTGGCGAAATGTGGTACGTATGAATTTACATTTGTTGGGTTATTCATGCAAGTCTAGAGATCGGCATAATACTTTAGTCGGGGTCAGTCAAGGAAAAATGTTCCGACACATTATAAAATCAAGTTCTTATTTTCTCTCCAGTGACATCAACATACAGTAAAAAGTGCTATATGAGACTTTTGGACTTGAGTGACCGATGAAACATTTTTGAAAGCAATAAAAAATTAGTTTGAGGGAGGAATTCAGTTCGATGTAAGCAACTAGTCAAGGGGTGGGTAGAAAGTTCAGGAAGGGGGGGGGTCTTAGTGAAAATGTCTTTTAAACGACGAGTCACCACTGGTAGACTCTGGTAGTCCGTTTTCTTTTCGTTGGCGCTTTTGAGCACCGGCGGTGGAGCTATAAGTCCAGCTCGGAATCATCCTTACGCGTTGCAGGGTGCGATCAGTCCTCTGCTGTTAGATCACAGTCCTGTTTCCTAACTGATCTTCTTAGGGGTGCCTTATGCTGGGCACCTGCGTGTCTTTTCTTCTTCCGTGGCAAAACCTAATTCTATAGTCAAAACTTATGCCAAAAAGGGTGAGTTTGTTGAATAATCGAGGGAAGAGAGGGCGGAGTGGGGCCAGATCTTTGAACACACCAAGGGACCAAGGGAGCAAAGGACAACGAGCAGGCAGGCCCATCAGTCGGACTCAAAAGGGGGCGGGGACTTCAGGCACGAGTGGGTCAGCAAGTCGAGGGCTTCAAGGCAGCCCTTCATTCCTTCATCTGCCGAGTTTGAGAGTTGTGCCTCGTCCCGTGTCTCGTTGCTCTGCGGCTCCACCTTTGGTTGCGGTCACATGTGCTTCATGATCTGTGGCCAGGCTGTGCGTCACGTCCAGCTCCTCTCCTCCGGTGATTGTATCTTTGAATGGGTACAAAACAAGTTTTTAGAAAAACTGGCTGGAGAAGACATTTATACATCTCAATTCCGTCCCCAACCCTAAGTAGGTAGGGAATAAGTTCATCGGTTACAGTCAGTAGTCACCACTTATGGAGTATGTAGGAGGACATTTCCACTGAATTCGTACTTTCTATCTGGCGTTCATACATGACGTACGCGGAGAGAAATCGGACTAGGCACTGACAATCTTACATTTCCCTTCGGGGTCGGCTAAATCTTGCAAGCAGGGGGTTATCATCATGAGGGGGGGGACAGAGGTGAAACATGCTTTACTTGGGGAGCGATAGTTAACCAAGGTCATCAATTATACTTCGGGGATAGCTGATATGGAGCTGGGGTCAATCTGGAGAAGCGGGGACGCTTTGGACATTCGCACTTAAGTGCAGAGGGGTGGGGCAATCTGGGCGTTGGGGATTGCATTTCTAACGAACTGAAAAACAGAAGACCATTGACGTTATAGTCCCCCTACAAAAAGGCCAGATTAGGGGACATCAGTCGTCTTACCTGTCCTTTCTTTCATTACCAACTCGGGTTCTATCGTTTTGCAGAAAGGAGAGGTAGTAATATGGCAAGTTACGATCGTTTTAGTTCCTGTCAATTTTGCCGAACACCTCTGTGTTCGAAGAGACCCAATTAGGTTTGTGCCGGTGGGGCACAACGTTACCACAAGGGAGGAGGAAACAGGGGGACCCTCAGAGAGAGAGAGAGAGTCGCCCGCACTCTAAACGAACCATTTAGTACACGTATGACGTGGAGAGAGAGAGAGAGAGGGAGAGAGAGAGAGAGAGAGAGAGAGAGAGAGAGAGAGAGAGAGAGAGAGAGCGTGTACAATAATGGTCCATTCAGTGCGCACACAACACAGAACAGCGGGGGTTAAGCAATACGGAAACACAGGCAGAGGGATGACGTAGATCTATACATCACGTACACAAGCTCAGATGGGGGAGACAGTGCATGCATTATATACAAAAATCCAAGACAAAACATAGAACAGTTATTGGCCAAAATGATCTCTTCCTGTACGCTGCGCATTCTCAGCATCCTAAGCTCTCTTTACTTTTTTTTTCTTTTTATTGTCGGCTGCCTTCACTGGAGGTTGGGGTTGCACACACTTACGCCTCTGCCAATTGGTCATGAACTAACCTGGTCGGGCTAATGCTCACGGTGGTATTTTCGAGTCATTTTAGCAAATGTGTTTCCAGGCTGAGACAACAGTTGGTGTCAGTTGGAGAACAATGGGGCAGCTTGGAGTTACATGTCTATGAGGATGCGAAAAAGGAGGTAGTAGGTTTTTTAAATATTGGCAATATTCCTAGTCCTCCCGGCGGAGGATACTTGTGTAAACCTTACCTCGGAATATTCCTTAAACTTTCCCTATTTAGTTAAACGTAGGAATGCATTCATTATTGTACGTCATTTTTGGTTGCATTATTCGGGGTTTGTCGCGGTTAGGTACCATAATCAAACCCTCTTTCCCGTCTCTTCGTCCGCTAGATCACCATTTTCGTACATTAATCGACATTCCGATGTGACCTGCAGAGAGAGGAAAAAAGAAGGGGGCAGGGGCTACATTGATAGACACATTAGCGCGCATAAACCCAGAAAGGCTTTTACTTACTGCATACTCGGCCTATCTCCACGGGATGCAGTCCCTGCCAACTGGGCGTTCAAGCCCAGGTGGACCGATAGTGTGACTTTTCTTATACAGGTAGCATATAAAGTATAGGCTAAATACCAGGATCTTTAGCGGTTGCTTTTGGCTGTACAAAAATTGCAAAACACATACAACAAAAACCTGGGCCGTTCATATTTGCAATATTTCTGAGCACTATACTTTTTAACTCTTAACTAATCGAGCTGAGCCATTCCACCTGTAATTTAGTTACATCGGAAACAGTAGTCATTTATTTGAAACTTACCAATTTACGCGTGACAACTGCGTTTGCTTTTTCCCCAAAAAAATCTTTAGTAAGAATGTCGGTGCACACATACGGACCTACAACCCCGTGGGCCGGCCACGGAGCAGGCTGGAACTGTACATGTGGGGACACTTATTAGTGGAAAACCTAATAGAGTCGGTGGTCGTTAATTTCTTAATAAAAAGTGCGACAAGTGCAATATAATCATATCGAAACTTCAGTGTGAGCGAGTATCATAAGTGTTGAAATTCGAACTTTCAATAATCATGATGCGTCAAAACTTAACAACAATTCATTGTCCGACTGTTCAATCGGTACAGATCTCATGTCAATTCATTGTCCTTCATTGTCCGAACACATAATCAGTACCCATCCCATATCAATTCATTGTCCGAACTGACAGTATACATCCTATATCAATCCATTGTCCGAACATATAATCAGTACACATCCTATATCAATCCATATGTTTAAAAACTACATACATATCCCATGACACCAAGGCTGAGCAATCGGGGTACAACAAGGAGTTGAAAGTTTCATTTGTACCGGCGCCATTTTGGGTGCAACCAGGCAGATCCAGGCATAGTCTAAATCTCCACTAACTCGTGGTTGGCCCAGAGCCTCTTTCGGCAGTCCAAAAGTTCTGTTAAAGGGCAAAAGAAAGGATCGGTGGTCTGAACCATCAGTCAAAGGGGGAGGGAGGCAACAATTTTCCTACCGGGTCACACTGGGTTTTCACCGGAACTGATCCGAACTGTAGTCTGCAGGATTCTAGTCATTCAAACTGAGGCTGGCGCCGGCATGGGAGCGCCGACGTCTTGCGGCTACATTTTCATCGTTCCGTGGGCAATCATGGCAGTCATTCCCCATCGGGGGTGTCTGCGGGGGTCGGGGACTCCCGCGGCTCCTATAGAATCTTCAAGGTCGAGGAGAACTTTTATGATGGTGGGACTCGTTTCTTAATCAACAAGCAGCCGGGCCATCTCTTCACCCCAGGCCCGCTCCAGCAGGATCGTCCGCCATTTTACGAGTGGGCGAACCCATGTCGGGTGAGTGGAGCGTTGGGGGTGCCCCTGGGGACCTCCACCTGGGGAGGTGGGAGAGACTCGTTTGCGCCGTCTCTCCCTCCCAGCGCACCCCACGCCGTTTTCCTCGGCGCTAATATACATGATGGCCGGACCAGGCGATGAGAGAGGGGGGGGGTCGGAGGCATAGGCAAGACATCCCCCCCAGTGTTGTCGCAGCCATTATAGAAGAAGTGGCGCCTAGTACGTTTCGGGCCGGGCCGGGCCTCCGATTGATGGCGGCCGGACGCTCTTCGCCACGGCCCCAGGAACGGGTCCCTTGGTTCATCCTGGGGACAGACCTTGGCGCGTGGTGCCGTCTTCAGGCTATTCGCATAGTGGCCTCTCCACCCCCAGGCCTCTTATGGAAGCTGGTCCAGACTGTCTGAGAGAGGGGGGGGGTCGGGGCATGGACATTCCCCCCTACAACTCTCCAGTGTTGTCGCAGCCGCCACCGCGGCCGGATCCCGTCGGCCCCGGCCTCTCCTCAGGCCCACCTCATGCGATGACCTCCGGCCGACGGCTGGCAGCAGGACCCGCCCTACATGTGTTGAAGATCTCGTCTTCCGGCTGGGCGTAGCCGCAAACCTGTTGCACTTTGGGAGTTTCCAGAATGGGGGCGGATGTCTGCTGACTTGTATCTTTCCCAGGTTGCCGTTATTGGGGCGTGGCAGGCGGTGGGACAGACTGTTTGGAGCAGTGAGGGGCGATGAAGCCTCGTTGCCTCGTGGCCGTCGCAATGTCAAGCCTGGCTTCTCTTATCATTTTCATGTTTCTTATTACGGGCTTATTTCTAACGTTTCTTGTTTCTAGGACAATCATATGTTTTATCATTAAGTATTGTTATCGTTTCCTTATTCGTTATTTAATAAAAATTTCATCAGTGGCCTACTGATTTTGTTTTCCTATTCCTTTCTTTCTAGTTTGTTTCGTGCTAAAGTTTCTGTTAACAGGATACAGTGATCACTTCGTTATTATTGCATATGTCCTTTTCACTAGGGGTGCTCTCTGGTCGGGCCAGATGACCTACCTCTAGTAAATGGTCCGGGTGGAACTGGTTTATCAATCATTGGGGAGTAGATAGGCATGACAGATTACAAAGGGGGACAAAGGTCCGCATTACCTACCCTTCACTACTTGCAAAGACTAGACAGAGTATTTCTTTTCTATGTTATTTGCAAACAGAGAATACCTCCAAAAAGAACAAATTCCAAACAGTCAATGTTCGGACAACCAATCAAATCAATGAGGAACGAAATAGGCACGACGGGTTACAATGGCGGCAAAAGCCTGCGTTACCTACCCTTCACTATCTGCAAAGGGAGAGAGAATATTCCTATTCTTCCCCGTTTGTAGGCAGAGAAGATCCTTAAGAGAGCCAACTTCGAACAATTCAATGCTCGATCAAACAATCAATCAGTGGGGAGAAAAATAGGCATGACGGATTACAATAGGGGACAAAAGTCTGCATTACCCATCCTTCACTATCTGCAAAGGGGGGACAGAATATTCCTATTCTTCCCTGTTTGTAGACAGGGAATATATCAAAGAGCAATAATCGATAAAGATCGATAACAAACAATCAATGGGGAGAAAAATAGGTATGACGGATTACAATGGGGGACAAAAGTCTGCATTACCTATCCTTCACTATTTGCAAAGAGAGAGAGACGTTCCTATCTGTCGCTGTTTGCAAACAGAGAATGTCTCCAAGAGAACCAATACTTCAAGTAGCACCCAAGGCTAAATGAACCAATCAATGAACAATACCAGTATCTAAATACCGTTTCCAATATCAACAATCAATCAATCAATCAGATGGATAAAGCCATCCTACCAATCAGACGTAAAGACGTCCTACTTAACCTTACCCGGACCGGACCGTGTGGACAGTTCTTCGCCTTCCTTTTTCCAGCGCCCGATCGTTCTCTTTCTCCATGTTTTTACCGCAGCATTCCTGTGGGATTCCAGTCAGGACAATAGGTCACTTGAGAGAGATCCGTTCGGAATCGGTGAAGTTCATTCAATCGGCAGCCGGACGAGGGCCCTCTCAAGGCAGGTATACTCCAATCGTTTAGATGTTCACCCCATCGTCTGGACCTCTCTTACCGGACCTTATGTCGCTGATGGACCCCGCGTTGGAGCGCCAATTGTGGAAAAGTCAGCCCATAACGCACCGGATGCCCAGGCTGCTGGCGCAAGGCGCCTCTTAGTTCCCATCGTAAATAATTACCAAATAAAGAGACGGGCACTGGAAGCAGGAAAACAAGAACAGAGGTTTATTTCTCATGAGGAGAGCCTGTCATTTCGGACACTCCCATAGTGTCTTCAGGAGGTGCTCTAACAAGTTTCTCTGAGGCTTCGTCTTTTATACACAGGTTTATGGCCCACAGACATCCTTCATTACAATCAAGACATTGTGAAGTATGAAGATATTCCAACACGTGGCTACAGTAGGGGCCCTTATCCTCCATACAATAGGAGGGGGCTGTCACGCAGCTGAGTGTTCTGCTGATTCCTTTAGAATGTGTGCGCCTGATCGAATCTCAGGGGGTGGGGAGGTCATGATCAATAGTAGCCCCCTTTGAAGAGGGGCGAGTGCATACAGTAGTGGGCAATAAACTGTATCCTCAGGCTGAGGGATGACCAGCGGTCCGTGCAGACAATCAGGCTCAGAGGAAGGGGTCATAAAAGGAGGCGCGGGGTGTGATTCCCAGAGACAGAGTCATGCGGGAGGGGAGGGTTCACGACTTGTGCTTGTGAGAGCGGGGGCGGTCAGGGTGCATGGGGGATGCTTGCAGGGTCAGGGAAGGGGCTGATGATCGATCGCAAACAGAGAGACCATGGTACCTAAAATGGCTGTTGTATATATGTGTGCATGGGTCTATGCTGGCGGGATAACACAGTCAATGTTTTGCAATATCCATTCTGCTTACGACAAGAGGTACAGCGAACACAAATGAACGCCGCTTATGTGCATATACATTGCTATTTTCAACATGGGCGTTGCAGACGTGGCCCTTGGATGGCCTTGTTCATTTCTGGAGGGAAGAGAGTAGGCTGCGGATGAAACCATAGTCTTCCAAAATCAAACAGTTGAGATGGGGGCACTTCAGGGATTCGCCCTGAGCCCTACCCTTTTTTACCTGTCCTCTCTGACATACTTGATGGAATTGTTTGACTTTTGATTATTTCTTATGCAGACGATGCACAGCTCCTACTAACCTATGAGGGGCACTCAGCGCCCCAAAAACATTTCCTCTTTGTTTAAAAGTGCTACTTGATTGGCTTACACTGGAGTTTGTTCTTCCTGGGCCAGACAAGACCGAGGTCCTGTTGTTTGGGCCAAACCCCCTACCAGGATAGACAGGAGCCTGGACAAATCTATCCTTTAATGCCCATATCTCATTGATTGTGAAACCCTGTTTCCAAATTCTTAGCCTGCTCAGGAAAGTTTTGCAACTGATCCCTCAGGAAGCGCAGGTTACAGTGGTTAGAGTTTTGATACTATCGCTGATGGATTATATCAATGTTGTGTATCTGGGCATCACAGAGTATTTAATCCATCGTCTACATGTAGTGCAAAATATGGTGGTCAGAAGGGGCTCCTCCCCTATCGTCCTGGCTGCAGGTCTGTGGAACCAGCTACTTAGACATCTGAGATTAATAATAGAGGAAGGTAGTTTTAAAAAGCGCTGAAAACGTACCTCTTTAGTTGTTAGGGTATCAGGGGCCACCGCCTGGGTCCTATTTCTCTGTTCCTGCTTCGTATGCTTAAGCTCTGGGACACTTTTGGAGTAGCTGTGCACTATATAAATAACCTTCATTCATTCATCACTTCACCTATTCTGAGAGCATAGTGGGTGTACCATCTGCCTGATCTCTAAGGTTAGCCTGTTCCCCCGGTACCTGGGTAACTGGGCCAGGAAAATCGATCTGAGGTGGAATTGACAAACCTCCTCTGCAGGATGGAAGATCAGCAGAGCTACATGTCAAACACAGGATTCGTTCCAGGACAGTCATGGCCGAAATGCTCCCCTGACCTCTCAGAGGTAATACACCATTTATATAAGAAGCCCACACTGTGTTAGAGGCACAGCTCTGATACAATGATATGTCTTGATGTTACAAGCTGTCTCCGAATGGGCAATGCAAGCACTAGGATATCTGTTCCATGTTCCTAGCCTTGAACGGAGTGTACTGGTGACATAGCGAGAAAGACTTTCTGAATACAAGCAACATGTACAGCCTCTTCTCTAAATAATGAAGCAAAGACATATCAAAATAATATTGCTATAACAATGGCAGCCTAAAATGTATGGAATATAAAGCTAAAATGAAGAACCAAAGTGGACCCAAGAAGACCTCACAACAACTCCACTTCAATACACTCCCACTCTATTAGACTCGACTCTACCCCACCCCACTTAAATCTACCCCAGCCCACTCCACTAACATCCAATCTACTACACTACAGTCAACCCCACTCCGCTACAATCTTCCCCACTCCACTCCATACCTATCTACTCCACTACAATCTACTCCACTACAATCTACCCAGTCTACCCCACTCAAAACCAAAATACACCACTCCACTCCAACATACCCCACTCTACCCCACTCTACCCCAGTCTAACACACTCCAACCAAATCTACCCCCACTCCAGTCCAATCTAACCAATTCCACCCCACTAAAATCTACCACAGCCCACTCCACCCCAATCTACCCTGCTCCAGTCTACTCCACTGCAATCTACCTCACTCTACTCCACCCCACCCCACCCCATCCCACTCTACCCAAACCACTTCCCAATTTACCCCACAGCACTCTACCCACTCCACTGTATCTCACTCCAATCTACCCCACTTCATTCTAGCCCATTCCATCCCAATCTACCCTACTCTAATCCACCCAATGTACACCACTCCAGTCTACCACACTCCACCCACTCTTCCCCAATCTATCCCACTCTGCACCAATCTACCCCACTCCACTCCCATTTACCCCAATATGCACCACTTGAATCTACCCCGATCTACCTCACTAACATCTATCCCCTCCAATCTATCCCAGTGTACCCCTACCTACTTGTGTTTATCTTAAGTGCTTCAGGTTGGTTTGGCCCCTTCTGAGAACCAGACTCTTGAGTAATTATATATTGTTACTGTGGTTATTTGTAGCTCCCAGAGCCGCCGGTAAACATGCTTTTTTTGCGGGTGCTTGCAGAAAATGATAACTTTATTTTTGCCCTGGTTCACCTGGTGTTTATTGTATTAATTGTACCTATGCAGTGTGTTGAGTGCTCTATCACTAATAAGAGGTCCCTGAGACACCCTCCCTTATTTGATGCCTGGTTTTCTTTTCCGAGCCTCAATTTAAGGTAAGTGGGTGGGCACAAGACCACTAATAAGCTTTTATTGAATGGTGGTATTCTGTAGAGTTAATTCCTACTGTGTGTAGTACGGTACCATTGAAATGTCCTCTAGATCTCTGTGGGTGTGACCTGTGACTCAAGGACTGTATGGCTAATTTGCCATGGGGTCTGACAGGGATTATCAACCAGAAATGTAACATTTTGAATTGTGAGTGTTACCTCATTCAGCTTGGCATCAGTCAGACGTACCACTGTTGAGGATAAATTAATAAGTTAAATCTTCATTAGTAAAGACATTCTGAAAGTTTGGGCCAGTCCTAGAGCTGCATGTCTCATCTCTGTGTAGTTGATGGCCAGAGAAGGTTACAAAATTAGAGAGGTGCTAAATGAAGTGTTTAACTTTGCTGTTTTTTTCCACCTTTCATAATGTGTGTGTCTGCCAAAGGTGTGCCATGCATGGACACTAGTCTTGGTTAGGTGGACTGATCCGATAAACTGCAAACCCGAAATAAATAAACCTCTTTAAAGTGCACATACATGCATTTTAAGATAGTTAATTTAGTGCGTTAGTGAGTGTGTTAGTGAGTGCTGAGTCAAAGTAAAACATCCGGGCGAACTACGGGTATCTATGATCACTTTACAGAGATCAAAAGTACTCGGGGTTAAAGGACCGCCCTGGCAACTTGGCTGCAATTTTATGGTATGAGTATATGTGAAGCGCAATATCACCCACAAGAGTATCCTGGCGCTGAACAGGTGTGTTTGCCTAGTCGTGCCTGTGGTAGGTTGGTTAATTGAAAAGCCAGCATCTTCAGTGTATAAACCCTGCAATGCCCAGCTGTGCCCTGCATCTGCTGTGTATAGCTTCAGCATCTTGCGTAATTTAACCCCTTCCACGCTCATGACGAGCTCAGCTCGTCATGAGTTACGCCTGTCGTACGCTCATGAGGAGCTGAGCTCGTCATGAACCGCGGCTTTTCGCAAAAGTCAGCGCACAGCGGGAAAACCCGCAGCGCGCATGAGAGGAGAAGAGAGGAGGAGGAGGCTCTGATGTAGAGTGGGAGGCCTTTCCACGCTTCAGAAGCAATGCAAAAAAACACCCTGATCTAGTTCTTTGTATGCATGGGTATGAGTAAGTCGGAGTCCTGCGGAACGGAAGTGTCAGGGTGGTTGATGGAAGAAAATGCGACTTTTCAGGTAGGTGCGGCCTGAGTTGTGTAGTGCTTTGAATGTGTGTGTAAGGCATTTGAATTGAGTGTGTTTGTGCATCAAGAGCCAGTGGAGTTTCATGAGGTGTTGTGAGATGTGATGTGAATTCTGTGTGGGAGGTTGAGGATGAGTCTGGCTGCTGAGTTCTTGAAGTTGCTTGGTGATCGTAGCATAGAGGGTGTTCCCGTATTCTGACTTGCTGGTGACTAGGGTGTGAGTTACAATTTTTCTAGTGTTGCTTTGGAGGCATTTGAAGATTTTCCTTACCATCTTCAGGGTATGAAAGCTTGTTGCAGTGATGATGTTGACTTGTGTGGTCATGTCCAATTTGCTGTCAATGATTATTCCGAAGTTCCTGGTTTTGGGTGTGTGTGTGCATCTGAGTTCGGACAGCCACCAGTTGGAGTCCCATGGTGAGGTGTTCTTGCAGATGATCAGGTTTTATCTTGTCGGTGTTGAGCTTGAAAAAGTTGGATTTCATTCAGTTAGCGACTTCAGTCATGCAGGCGGTGAACTTGTTTCTTGTGTTATGGGTCTTGTCTGAGAGGGAGAGTATAAGTAGCGTGGTGTATGCATAGGAGAGAATGTTGATTTTGTATGCATATATGACACTGGCTAAAGGGATCATGTATGTGTTAAAGAGGATGGGGTTGAGCGATGAACTTTGAGGCACTCTGCAGATATCTTTGAGGGCTTGTGAGGAGAAAGGTGCCACGCTGACAGCTTGTGTTCTATCTATTAGGAAGGAGCAGATACAGCGGAGAGCAGTTCCTTCAATGCCAGTCTCGAGCAGGTACCTGATGAGGATGGGTTATGAGACTGTGTCAAATGCTGCAGAGAGGTCCAGGAGAATAAGGGCTTCCGTGTCTTCTCTATCAAGGATCATGCGGATGTTGTCTGTGGCAGTGATTAATTCTGTTTCTGTACAATGGATGAGCATCACAGAACTGATGGTTGCTGAGGTGGTCAATGATGCATGGGATGATTAGTAAGGCCTTCGCTGGGTATGGTATGAGGGAGATGGGTCTGTAGTTGGAAAGCGTGGCTAGGTCATAGTATAGTTTCTTGAGCAAGGACATGGCGGTGGCATGTTTCCAGGTGTCCAGGAATGTTTCTAAATCGATAGAGGAATTGAGGATGGGTGTTAGCACTTCAGTTTTCATTTGGAGTCCTTGTGTGAAGGCGTGGGAGAGCAAGGGTCAGATGGAGCCCCTGAGTCGATGGGCTTCATGGTACTATCGATTTCAACAGTGGAGACAGCAGAACACAAGGTCAGTGTCCGTTCATCTGTTTTGATGGGAAGTTGAATTACGATGGTGAAAGTCTCCGGTTCAGGGGCGAATTTGCTGTTTATGGAGGTGATTTTGTTACAGAAGAATTCCGAGAGCTTGTTGCACAGGTCTTGTGAAGGAGGGAAATTGCTGGAGGCGCAGTGAAATCTTTTATGATGAAGATTTCCTTGCTGCAATTAGTGCTGTTGTCAATGCAATCTGCAGGAGATGTTCCCTTGGTGTTCAGCTTCTGGCTGACTCTTTCACGACTGCATAACATATGCAACTGGAGTCATTGCTTGATAGACCGTCCTTCAAATGGATACTATCTGTTATTGGACTGAACTGACATGAAAATATTGCTAGTAATTTTCAGGTTGGTGTAGCAAACATAGCCCAAAAACACATTATAAAGTGATGAAAATTCAGCAAACAGAATTTTTAAAAGACACATGAAGGGTCTTCTGTAAATGTGTCTGTGAAGGAGGCAATACACAGGATTTTTCCTATATTGCATTGCAGCTTTACAATATGTCACTTCTTTAGTACTCATTTGAGCCTTTTACACGAAACGGCCAGCTGCCTAGAAGGTATCCAGTGGTGGCAGTCCAGCCTGAACTAGTAAGTCACTGCCCTCCATCACAGAGCAGAAGCAGCCCCTCTAGTCAGATAAATAAGGTACATATAAGGTGAAGGACCAGTGCATTTAAGGTTTCTGCACATCCTCAACTCTGCCCTTATGTCTCACAGTGGGCCAAAATGCATTTGAAATCTGAAGACATTATGCATGACATCAGTGATGGGATGACCACACATAAAATTAGAAATGCTAACAGAATTATGTAGGCTGATTGATACCAATTGAAAATTCAGTTGTCAGAAAGCTATATATCATGAATTTTGTATATATTGTTCTTGAAGACCCCGTTACTCTTGCCTATAGAAATCACTATACAAGAAAGCCATGCTTCTAGTTTTTTTTTCTTTTCTAAAATGTTTTTTTTTTTTACAGAATGAGCCACTTAAGGCGAGTGATGAAAGGCGGAGAGCACAGTGGGAAGAGATCATGAAAGAACAGCAAAAGTGGCAGGCTGCAGTAGACGAAGAACATAAGAAAGCCATGGAACGACTGCGAGAGCAGTATACTGCAATGGAAAAAGAACTAGCAAAATCTGCTTCCTTCTAGGACCTTTCTTTACCTTCTGTTCACACTGTGCAAAATCGAATTGACCTCAAGCTGGGGAGGCAGGAGTGAGCTATGTTAGCCCTGAGTGTACAAAATGTAGACTCTCAGAGCCACATTCATTGGGCAATGCCAAGTAAAAAAAACATGTGCCCCCTTACCTCACTGTATTAAGTGCCTCAGTATCAGGGGCGTAACACAAGTCTCTGCAGTGCAGGGGAGGGGTGGGGGACAGCCTGTATGGGAGTTCCCAACTTTTCTGGGGTCCCCTTTAAGCCCATGACCAAGGAAAATCAGTAAGCTACAGGAGACTGATGGTCCCTCTTCACATTCTGTAGGGAGCCCATCATTTTATGTTATGCCACTGCTCAGTATGCTTGTGCGTTGGCGAGCGTGCATGGTGAAATACAGAGTACACAACTGTGGGCTTCTTTGTGTCCTTGAGCACTAAAAGCGGCAATAATTTACAGGCCTTGTTGCTTGTATAAGCAAGGTACTTTCCATGGTTCCATTCAGGACTATGTTTCCACTAATGCGTAGTGGCATACTGTGACGGTACTTCCTTTTAGTAATCTAAGAGGAAAAATCCAGTATACCCTTCGTTAGTTAACTACCCAGTCAACTAGGATTAGATAATTGAGATCCATAAACCAACACTGTGATTATTTCATTTGACAGCTTATGACAAATAATTTGAATCCAAGTGCAGTATTTTCTTTTAACAGAGCTATTTCAAATAAATATAGTACATTAACAACTTGACTTGATCTTTCGTCCATTGTTGTAAAGAATAAATGTATATATAATGTTTTCCTGTTTTGCACCGACAAAGAGCGAGATTGCAAAGAAAAATAAACATGGCATTATCCGAGTGTTGCGACTGTACAAAGCCAACAATGGCGGTCTGTGTTAATCTACGTCCTGGTGTCAAAGCTCCATTTTTGGCAGTGTGATGGAAATATGATTAAGGTTAGTGGAGGAGACGGAATAAATATTTGAGATTTCTTTCAATAACACTGAGCCGCCGCCAACTTTCTCTTATCCTCCTCGGTAAGTTTGACAGCCTCTGAAGCCTGTGACAGCCTCATCAGTCATCACCGGCTACCTGGTCTAAAAAAAGCACTCACCAGCACCGGGTTTTGGAATTTTGTTCATTCCAAGTTGTAAGTGAAAGACGCTTCGTGACTCTGTTTGAAAAAAAAAAGTTCCCCCACAGAAGAAGTGAGGAAACCCTCTGACTAATATTCCCCCTACGACCCCTTCCAGTGGAAGCCAATTTTTTTAATGTCTCCTTAAGCCTGTTCACCACAGATGAATAGGAGCTGTATCTGAAAGAAAGTCTTTATATATCCAGTGCTTACCACACAGGCACGTTCCTTGTCTTTGGAGGCTGAGTTTATAATATTTTTATTAATTCTTAGCGGGTGAGCAGATCATCTCTAGGACTTGGAAAGTTCAAGGTTTGCTTTCTTAGTAGAAGTTATAAAATATAAAGGTGGAAACGCTGCCATTTCCACTGCTGAGTGAAGACCGCCCATTGCTCGTGAGTGGCGTGAACCCCCTATACTGTATGAATGAATTTGGTTTAGCGCTTTGTCTTGTATAAATAACGACTCTGCCAGGTTATCCTAATGTGGCATGAAAGATAGCATTCATATGTTATTCATTTCAATGAGAATTCTTCGTTTTGATTGACAGCTTCCAGAAACAGTAGATTAACATTGAAGAGTATGGTGTGGTCATTGTCAGACACAATAGGATGCGCTGGCAGTGCTGGAGTCAAATTCTCCGTCCCCCTTTTTTGTCATTCTTTGCATAATGCGCTCCATGTATTTTTTTACTTTCTGAAATTGTTAGACCTTGTCTTGGAATTCCGGGGCAGTCGGTAGTGACTGCCTAGTATTCTGTGGGGGCAATGTCGCTTACTACTAGTGTCCTAGTACCAAACTACTGAAGCACTCTAATTGTAAATCCAAGTTGCTTCCTGTAGGCACTTGATTCTTTCAGGGAAGAAAGAAAGAGCAATCAAGGCTTAATGAAGGAAGTAGAGAGCATTCAAATCTCTGATCCAGTGTGAATCGGTAATAATGATATGATAATAAAATAATTTCTTTCCTTAATGAAATGAAAAAACTTTAACATGGCACATCGAATAGTTAAACATGATATCCATTCATAAAGGAGATGGTGCTAGCAACATAAAGGGGAAAGAAACCACTCCAAATGTTATTACCTATTCTATTTAGTCTCTCCTACGTTTTTGTTAACATAGGACCTAAGGCCAGCTGGGCTTGGGCCCGGTCGATTCGGGAACCTTAAGAAGTGCTTGGGTCTCTAGTACTAAGTGGGAGCTTAACACCAACTTCGGTTTAAAAGGTGTGAGAAAGGGATACAGATGCGTGCACTCTATACCGACTATTCCAAAGGTACCACTTTGTGCCAAAGAGGAAGAATGAAAAGGGCTTCCTTTAAAATAGACGTAGCCAGAATATAAGGTGTTGCCACAAAATATAGACATCAAAAAACTAACAGCAGATTCCCAACCACCAACAAAAGCCTTATGTAGTCTCAGTGGGTGATATGCTAGTGACCTGGTTTCCAGTTGTGAACATGATAACGTCACCCGAGCCCAGTGACCAGGTGGCTTACGTTTTCTCTCTGCTTTTTGTGTGACAGAATTTAAATTGTGGGCTGGCTCCCATTATAGAGTCACATTTTATGTGTTTAACTTCAGGGATATGTTTCTCAAAATATTCTAGTCTCTGTTAAGATTTTACAATGATGTGTGCAACCATGGGACCAGACACAGTCACAACAGTCCCACTTAGGAATTGGTCAGTTTAGGCTTGACTGGGACTTAAACTGTAAACCATAAGGGCTAGAAAGATGGTACAAACAGGATCCGAACAGTGCCTGTGTGAGGATTGCATTACAGAGAAATCTGTAAAGGAAGGCAAAACCATGGAAATTGCTTTCTAAACAATTAATTCTAGTAGCGGTGGATATAAAGGAGACAGTGGATGACATTCTATTGAAGCCATCTTTTCCCTTCCGAACATTACTGCTTGTTAGACTGCAGAGAGTCACTTGAAGCCCAAAATGTACTTTCCATGCTGTTGCTGTCCCTTGTAATTTAATCTGATGAAGGAGTCGCATGGGCATTTAAAGCAGGTAGGGGCATGCAATGTGTGGGTTTGAGCAGGTACAAGAATGGGTTTCTTTAAAAATCACCAATACATTTAGGGCTTAATTCATCACAAAAAGCCACAAATCTTCGAAGGCTTACGCAGAGGAATTGCAGCGATTGTTTACTTTCACCCAATTCACAAAAACCCTGATATATATAATATATGCAGAAATATTACACTTCTTATAGTTTCCCTGACAACTGACTGTTCACACAATCTTTGCATTTGGTGTGGATTGTTTGCCTTGTCGAAAATATACTCCAATGTGGGATTGGGGATACTGAGAAATGTCACTTATATTTTTGCTCACATGCAAAGATCTAACTTCGCCAGGCTCACTGTCACCATTTTACATAGATATGCTTTGCTCTGCCGTATCCCAGACCAAGTAAAAAAAAAAATCCACTTTCCTTTTCTTAGCCGTTACTCTTCCTTTACCATGAACACTGTGTAACTTCCACTCTCCACTGTCACTAAGTTCTGGCTCCTTGTGCCAAATGCTTACTATCTCCTGGTGCTCTACCCACAACAAACCACCTTACCATCAAACTGCAGTTCCCTCTTTAGAACCAACCATATTTCATCCTCCATTCCCATTTCTCCTCTCCACAATGTGTCTCCTATTCACAAGCCCCAGAAAATTACTTAGCCATCCTATTTATTTCTCTCACAACTCCATCACCTCTCTTATATTCAAATGTTCCCACAACCATGCTGAACAAAATATATTTTATGAACACAGTATCACTAAAAACTTGAAAGAGTTAATTCCTGTTACAGAATGCGTCATGGTCCTGCACATCATGAAAGTAGGCTGATTCTTTCTTCCATGATGCATTATCTCACATCATCACCTGAATAGTCGTTTTCACTACTGTTTCATTCCCTCACCTACCAATGTTAGCCCTAATTTAATTTGAAAAAAAAGCTCACTATTTTCATGGAAAGATGCTTTAGTTCAGTATCACGCAAACACATGATGGACTGAATGCTGAATGAATCATACATTCACCCCCAGTCAAGAGATCTGGGTTAATGAACAGGGAAAACATGGCGGCCGGCTAGCAGCGGGTCGCGGGTGTCTGTAGAGCGGCGGCGGTGCGGTGTGATTGTTATGGCCTGCGCGGCACGGTTTTTGGGCATTGGGGATTGACGGAGAAGGTTTTTGGAGCGGTTTGCCTTGAGACTCACAGTCCCTTTGGGTAACAGCGATCTCAGCGGTTTTTGGCGGTGCATGGTGGCTCAGGCGGCATAGGGCTCTCGGATTCAGAAGGAGGCGGAGCTAGCAGTGGGGACGGAGCTCTGCTGGGAAAGAGCGACGTTTGAGCTCGGGAGAGGTCGTCGCGCCGCTTCAAGGATTTTGTTCCGGGGTGGCGGGGTCCGTGGAAGAGGTAGGGAGGCATTTGTTTCAGGCAATGAAATAAAAGACAAGCTGCCTCCGGGTTTGAGCGTTGTGGACAATTTGCAGGTCCCTGGAGCTAGTGAAGGCATTCAAGGTTTAAAGCATAACAAAAAAAAGACCAAACCCTGAAGTTAAGACTACAGCAGCATGGACTCGGGTTTCGAGATAAGCCTTGAGGAGCGCTGGTAGGGGGGCGGGGGGGGGGGGGGGGTCTGAGAAGCTGTTATCCTATGTTGGTTCGCCTAAAGCAAATACTAAAAGTGTTGCAGTAAGTAAGCTTAAAAGTACAGTAAAAAAACCAACAGTAAGCAGGGTAGTAGTTGTAACAAGCTGGGTAAGGCAGGCTTGCTGGAGCGCAAGTTTAAGACAACCCCCTCTCTTACCTCATTTTTCACAACAGTGCCAAAAACTTTGATTTTAAAGGGGGAGTCTCTACCTAATCAAACAGGTTTTTCGGTAGCCCCTAAATCCGACCAGGCTTTACAGATAATAAACCGCATATCGGGGGGAGTGAGGGTCACTCTGCAAGTCCCAGCGGTTACAAATCTGCTGGATTAGTCTAACCATTTGAGCCCTAATCGTTAACAAGTTCTCTTTCTAGATATGGAGGAGGTGGATCATGGCCCCCAGGCTCAGACACACTTAACCGGTAGTGCGGAAAATTGCACAGATCAGCTAGCCCTTTTCTCTGGCGCAGGTGTCTGGCCACAGGGTCTTTGGAGACCCCAAGCGTTTTGGCTGTTGTGGCTGTTGAGTTGGAGAAATCTAATAATTTGAGCTGTCATAATGAGGAAGGGTTTGGGATAGATCCTGAACCAGAAGACTCTGATCTTACGGTTATTGCTCTTTTAAAAAAATTAAACATTGACATGCATAAGGGGTTTGAGGTTTCCAAATTGAATCAGGAAAGTATTAGAGCCGCCTGCAGTCTGCTAGAGACTACAATTGACGAGCTGAGTTCCCGCACAGTAGTGTTAGAGCTCTTTTGCCGTCAGGTTCTATGATTTTGTTGGCTTAGGTTGGTATGAGTGGGGTTAACTTAAAAGAGCTGAGAATCCTATCTTGGAATGTAAATGGACTGCGTGTAAAATCGAGGAGAGAGTTAATTTTGAAATATTTGAGGGATTCTTTGGCTCAAATTATAATATTGCAGGTGACCCATTTATCAGAGGTTGAAAGTAAGGAATTTTTTCAGGCTCACCGGTGGGTTGCTCATTCACTTTATACTCCTCAAACAGGGGTTACGGAAGGTGTTGCATGTTGAAAATTAGTACGTTTTGGTGAACATTATCTGCGCCATCTTGCCTCTTCCCCTGATGCCACACTTTTGTCGTGCGCGCCCGCCATTTTTTTAAGATGCCCCGATCAGAACGAACCCTTTTGCATGCCGCTGGCCCCTGACATAGCCCTTCGCCTTCACTAAGCCTGCACGCTGACCACCCCCTGCTTGCACCTGCCTTGAGTCATAAACCCCTCTTCGGCGCTGCTCTGCCCCAGGCCCTCATCCTGTTCCCAGCGCGACACCCCCCTGCTTCCCTTTCATGATCTCCGGCCCTTAGATGCAAACCCCCTTCTTCCCCGTGTGCCCGTTTTGTCTTCCCCGTTCCCAGGCCGACACCCAGCTCTGCCGATACCATTCCTTGCCCCTCCCCGTACAATAGAAAGTTTCCCCCATCAAAGGATCCCCGGGTTGATCAAAGCCCCCACTCCATGAGATCCGATCAAACCCCCCACATTCCGTGAATCGGCGGAATATCCAGCTGCGTGATACTCATCACCTGTTGTGACTAGGGTGGGGACTTCAACTGTAAATGTGTGTGGGAACGGGCCCAAAGGGGAGTTCCGGGAATGTCTTTTCCATACATCAAAGCTTTAACATGAATGTGTAATCTACAATAAAGTCATAAAACAGTGTATAAGAGGCCAGGCCTCAGAAATGTATCCAGAGCACCTCAGAACGATACCTTCTGCCGGTTTTGTTGTGTTCTCCTCCGGAGAGAATAAAAACCTTGTTTCATGCTTTCCAGTCTCCAGCGCCTGCCTCTTCATTGATTAAATAACTAGAGGGTCACAGAGGCAATACCGCCGGGCAAATATCGATTGTCCCCGACCCGACTCAGGTTTTAACAATTGGCGTCCCAAGCGTGGGGCCCATCAGCGACTCGTGGATCCAGTGGGAGAGGTCCCGACGACAGAGTGAACGACTGCAACGATCGGGAGAGCTCTTGCCCAATAGACCCTCGTCTGGCAGCCGATCATCCGAACTTCACTAGTTCCGAACAGACCTCTCTCGAGTGATCTACGGTCCTGACTGGGGACCATCAGGAGTGCCGTGAGAAATACGAGAAAAAGAGGACGATCGGGCGCTGGATTCGGAAGACAAGAAACTGTCCACATGGTCCGGGTAAGGTCGTGT
Source organism: Lissotriton helveticus (assembly GCF_964261635.1). NCBI lineage: Eukaryota > Metazoa > Chordata > Amphibia > Caudata > Salamandridae > Lissotriton > Lissotriton helveticus. The sequence continues at coordinate 1,492,254,773 of NC_136063.1, forward strand.
AATCACGACAAGTTGCGAAATGATTGCTTGATTGTTTGATTGTTTAAAAATACTAGTATTGCTCTTTATTTATTTGGAGATTCACTGTCTACAAACGGAGAAACAACGGGCTCTCTCTTTGCAAGCAGTGGAGGATAGGTAGGGCAGCAGCCGTGCTTATTTTTTCTCCCCCACTCAATAATTACTTGAAACTGAACTGTTGTTCGCAAAACTATTGTTTCCTGGAGATTCCCTGTCTGCAAACAGGGAAGAGACCACCCTTTTTGCAGATAGTGAAAAAGGGTAGGTAACGCAGATCTTTGCGGACCTACTCATTCTCCCCATTGTTATTTATTGGTCTTTTTTTTTTGTTATTTTTTGATCCATGAGGTATTCACTGCCTGCAAACAACGTTGAATAGAAATATTCTGTCCAGTCTTTGCACCTAGTGATAAGATAGGCAGTGCTGACTTTTTAGTCCCTCGTTACGAGCCGTCATGTCTGTCTTCTCCCCACTGATTAATAGCCTGTTTAGCCCGGACCGTGTATTAGAGGTGGACCATATAGCTCCACTAGAAGGCACCCCTAATAAGGACATGTTCATAAACTATGGATTAGTCACCATAGCCTATAATAAATTGTGGCACAGGTATACCGAAGAGAGTCAAGACAAACAGTGGCCACTGGCAGGATCCTTTGACCTTGATAAAATAGAAACGTTAGAAATAGCCCTTCGAAATAATAAGACAACGCCAATTATGCTCGACAGTCTCGGTATGTGGCGCAGAGAGGCTATGCAACGACAGAGAAAAGACGAGGACAAACCAAGTAGAGAAATATACCGACAGGACAACCCCAGGACACCGCTACCCACAACTTATCCCCCGACACTATGCAAAAGACGACCAGACTTAGGGCCAGACCAATGCGCTTTTTGTAGGTATGTCGGACACTGGAAAGCCCAATGCCCGACTCTACTGAGCGTGAGTAAAGGCAAAGGGCCGACAGGAACGACAGACCGGCAGTATGAGAAAAAGCGCGAGACAAAGAAGAACCCGACTTACATAGACAGACCAGACAGAACCACCACGTTTGATTATGCCCGATGGCACAGATTTCGCCAGGACAATTTCAGCGGCATGCTCAAGTTCTCCTAGGTCGGGCAACGTCAAGACGGGAACCCAGCCTCGTTTCAAATTCGCAGACGGAAAGAGATAATTATGACCAATAACTGTTTTATATTCGTCTTGGGTCTTTGTATGTCGTACTTGTACTGTCCCCCGTCTGAGTTTGTGTGTATGTAATGTACAAATCTGCGTCATCCCTCTACACGTGTTTCCGTGTTACTCAACCTCTGTTAGCAGAAACTTAGCATAAAAGCAACCTGGAAAGAAAGAAATGGTAAAACAAAATCCGTAGACCATTAATGAACTTGAACTTTTAATTTAGCACAACAAACAAGGAATAATAACGGTAAACTGTAGAAAATGAAAGTCAAACAGAACATTCGCCCCCCCCATTCTGGAACCTTCCAAAGTAGGGCAGGGTTACGGCTACGCCCAACCAACGGCAACCCATATAAGGCGGGCCCGGCCGCCAACTCTTGGTCAGGAAATCTTAACGTATGGGGGAGCCGGAGGAGAGGCAGGAGCCAGCAGCCCGGGCAGTTGTAGGTAGTCCCGCCACATGTCTCCTCAGCCAGCCGCAACGGGCCTGGATAGACTTAAGTAGTCCCGCCACATGTCCAGAGAAGAACGAGGCACCTCTTTCTTTTCCCTTCCGTAACAGCCGCAGCAGCTCTGGACGGCGGGATGTCCTGCACGTACCTCCACAACAATTTGTCCAAGTTGGGCTGGGAGGGAGAGGCGACGCGGACGAGCCTCTCCCACCTCCACCGATAGGAGGTCTCCCAGCCCCCGGCCCGACGCCGAACACCCCCAGTCAGGCGATGGTGCCAATACTTCCACAGCACCGAACACACCATGGTGGCACCCCAGTACTTGCGCAGCACCGAACGTGCAATGGTGGCCATATTTTCGGAACACCGAACCTGCAATGACTGCACTGATACTCGTGCCGCGCCGAATGCGCGCCACAGGTGGCCATACTCCCACAGCACTGAGCACAGGACTTGGGGAACACCGGATGTTGAGAGACCTTCATGCGGGGCGATGAAAAGGAGCGGCATGGAGTGCACCGGGAGAAGGAGACGATGCGGACGAGTCTCCCTCGCCCCCCCCCCCCAGGTGGGGGCATCACAGCTGCACCCCAGCTGAACGTCCCGCTTTCACACAACAGGGACCTCTTCCTTTCACTCCGAAGGATCTCTCCCACTCTTGCAAACTCGACGAGAGTGGCCCCTGTAGGGCCTCAAAATGGCGTCTGGGTCCGCTGGAAGGCGGGCCCCGGCCACTAGAGTAACTTTGACCAGCAATATAACTCGAACATTTGCCCCCTGGAGCACGAGCCCCCATCTCCGACAGCATCTCCGCAGCCTTGAAGATCCTACAAAGGTCCCCGGCGGAACCTTCGGCCTTTGCAGGCTTCCGGTAAGGGACGGCTGCCTTGATCGCCAACGAAACAAACATGACATTGCCACTCCTTCTGTTAGCATGAATTCTAGAACTGCCGAAAAGGACTCTGGTCCAAACTGCCAGTAATGGGAAACATTTCCCCCTGATGCTGCCTCCGGACTGAGCCGGCCCCGCCCAAAATGGCGCTGGTATCAATCGGAACTTACGAACACCTCGTGGTGTTCCTTCGCACTAATATAAACTTGATGTTCTGAGATTTTATATGATCCTTTGTACACTTGGCTAGAAAAGACAAGGAGAACTCACTCGACGAACAGTATGAAAGGATCCCCGTTACAAATGTTGATTACAAATGTACAATGTATTATATTTTTATAACTGATGTAAACCTCATTTACGACGCACACGTACGGTATGCATATAGGAAATCTGATTACAACTATTATGATTATGCTTCTAAATTATGAAAATAAATGCCCCCGAACCCCCAGCCAATTAATAGACGTTTTAGTTTCTTACAAATGAATGAGTAAAACTTTCCGATGTTTTTATTGCTGCAAACGACACCCCCCACTGTACGCACTTTAGCCATTGCCACGACCGGCCAAATACGACCGCACCCTCATAATCCACATGCTGAAATGATTTTGCAAAATAAAGTTTTTGAAACTATGGACGGGTATTGCATGCTTTATTTTAAAAATGTGGGATCGGTGGGAAAGTTCTTTTCTGTGCACCCTACTCTGCTCTCTCTTTAAGGTTAAAAGAAAATGGTTGCCCAGCCCTGGAGGACGGATCGGATCGACAACACGACACTCCGCCTTCAAAGTACGCGACTGACCCATGAACTCTCGCGCAGAGGAAGACCTTGACTTCCAAGGATGGGTAAAACGAACGGTGTAAATGAGGGAATGTAAAAGGAGGGTGAAATGAAATAATGTAAATGTTATAAAGTACAACGTTCCAAAGTATCAGGGAACGGAGCTGACCCAAGAACCGAAGAACCTTAGAACGCCACAGCGTTGAAAGAGGTTTAAGGATCCCGATAGTGAGATACATCCTTTGACTAGATACCTCGCACTAAGCACCTCTGGTTTCCTTTTTACGTTTCCCCGCACACGACCTATATGGACACACTACCCCCCTCGACTCCAGAAACCATATCCCCGGGGACCCTGCCCCGAGGAGGAAAGACGAGTAAGAGGTAAGTAAAGAACTTATGAATCCATGTATTTGAATATGCGCGAATGCTGTCTCCCCCACCCCCCTTTTTTTTTCCTCCCTCTGCAGGTTACATCAGAGATTACAGCCGAGGTGTGGCGAAGATCTGAAGCCTTGCCATGTCTAATACACGAAGCGGACTAGCGCCGCAAGGTGGTGTCTAAGCACGCCTGCAAACTACTCACGTATCGAACAAACCCGAAAAATTAGCACAACCTGATAAAAAGTGAACACCCTTAAACCAGACCGGACGAATGAACCCATGTCACGTATGATGCGAAACTATGAGGGAATGTGTGTGTGTGACTGAGGCGTTGACCCAACTGGTCGAAGGACCGAGAATGCGAGAAAGTGCGACAAAATGGTACCTCCTTTCTTCTTTCCTTTTTCTCAAGGCACGTCCCCTCTACCCTGTCTAATGCTCAAACTGCATGATTACAAGATTCTAACGCAGACCCGTGAATGCCCTTTACTGTGTAATGCACTAAATAGCCTTTCTTGAATACACTGCCACCCTCTCTGTTGCACGTGTACTATTTAGCCTGCCGTTGCGCTCTCTCTCTCTCTCTCTCTCTCTCTCTCTCTCTCTCTCTCTCTCTCTCTCTCTCTCTCTCTCTCTCTCTCCCTCTATTTTTGCACTCCCACTCTTCCGAGTGATTAGCCCCGAAATTGGCAGACTGCCACCCCTAGCACACCACCTAATTGGCTTCAAATACCGTCAGTATTTGCACAAAAACTTGTCTTTAATACAATCACCCTGAGGCCGCGTCATTACCTCTCCTTTTCCGCTAGAAGTCAATGAACCGAGGTTGGGCCGTAAAGGAAAGGACAGGTAAGACGACAGAGGTTCCCTAATCTGACCCGAAATAAGGGAACTACATGTCAACGGCTCCTATGGTATAAAACAAGGACCTCAGAATACGCGACCCTCCCCTCCCCGAATTGTCGCAATACCCAAACCGGAAAAATGATCACCCCTGTTACCTCCCCTGTATCAGCCGCCCAAAAACTGGAATTATGAAACTACCCCTCATTTCCGGTTGTGAGAGATGGGTCGATTTATGCCCTTACCACAAGTTTCCTATGTCCCTGGTCGTTTCCCATAAAACCCCTGTCCTTCCTAATTAAGTAATCGGGCTGTAAAAGGTTACGTAGGATCCAGAATGATGTTTTACAAGGTTAACAGACTAGTCCAAGGTAAAGAAATCATCGAAATAAACCCCGTAGTAGTTGAAAAGCAGGATGCATCGATAGAAAGGAAATGTTTAGCCATGATCGTCTCTCAGCAAAATACCTGTGTAGTACCATGTTGACGACTCACAGTACCCTTTGTAAATGTAAAACTCTAGAGAACGGCATATCTTTGCCAGGTTCGTCTCACGAAGGTGGGTCACCATCAGATGAACTGTCGTGACTGTAATAAATAATTGTAAAGGAAAGTCATAGTAAATCCAACAGGCCCGTCACCGGTCATTCCTATGCCAGTTGTGAACACTAATATAACGGGCATTTTCATTCTTTGCCTGGAGCTGGGAGAGAAATAGACTTTTTGATTATCTTCATCTGCAAATTCTCTAAAGACTGTCTTTTCAAACTTGTTTAAGGGTACTGCTGTTGGAGGAGAGAAGGACCGGATGTGGGAGCACGAGGCCTGACTGCAGACTAAGGAACACCTGCGACATTAGCCAAGGCGAGACCACGACAGAAAAGAGCTGCAGGACGAGGCACTGTTTTCGACAACATGAGAAGAAAGGGTCGACCTGATGCCCCTGCTCGATGTCCAGTGTTTGTCGACAAGTCCCCGCTCTCTGAATTCGGTCACACGCCCGCCTATTTGAAGTCTCTCGTTCCCCTAGTTTGTTCCTAATTTGGCCTTGCTCCATCCCCCTTTTCCTCTGACCTACCCTATGGACTGTTTTGTACGCTCTTCTTCCATCTGAACTTTCTGACAACCACCTAAAAGGACACAGGGCGAAAAGGACCTTTCCGACCAGAAACGCGAGGAAAGGATCGTGCCCTGCAACGCAGAACTTAGAACAGAGCTGGACTTGTAGCTCCACCGCCGGTGCTCAACAGCGCCAACGAAAGGCAACAAAGAATGATGAGAACTCGTTAAACTTCGAACATTTGACATCCCCAATCGCCGTTTCTGCTAGACCTCATTTCTCTCCCAGCCGCCATTGTATTGATCATGCTCCAATCCGAACCTGATATATATGTAATAACCTGCCAGTATGAAATATACTTGCTGCTCTCGCTACAGAATCGTTTTTGTATTGCATTCCTATGACTTTCCTGCTAAACAAATTGATCAAAGTTTATCAAATAGGCTCACCTCCTAAAAACTAGAAATGTTAAAATGTATTGTTTACAACTCTTTTCATCTAGGGTTCCTACCGTTTTCTTTCTCATGCCCACCACAATAGAACCGAGTAGAAAATGAGCCAGCAAGATGTCTTGAATATGTTAAAGGGAGGACTGTTGAAAATTAGTACGTTTTGGTGAACATTATCTGCGCCATCTTGCCTCTTCCCCTGATGCCACACTTTTGTCGTGCGCGCCCGCCATTTTTTTAAGATGCCCCGATCAGAACGAACCCTTTTGCATGCCGCTGGCCCCTGACATAGCCCTTCGCCTTCACTAAGCCTGCACGCTGACCACCCCCTGCTTGCACCTGCCTTGAGTCATAAACCCCTCTTCGGCGCTGCTCTGCCCCAGGCCCTCATCCTGTTCCCAGCGCGACACCCCCCTGCTTCCCTTTCATGATCTCCGGCCCTTAGATGCAAACCCCCTTCTTCCCCGTGTGCCCGTTTTGTCTTCCCCGTTCCCAGGCCGACACCCAGCTCTGCCGATACCATTCCTTGCCCCTCCCCGTACAATAGAAAGTTTCCCCCATCAAAGGATCCCCGGGTTGATCAAAGCCCCCACTCCATGAGATCCGATCAAACCCCCCACATTCCGTGAATCGGCGGAATATCCAGCTGCGTGATACTCATCACCTGTTGTGACTAGGGTGGGGACTTCAACTGTAAATGTGTGTGGGAACGGGCCCAAAGGGGAGTTCCGGGAATGTCTTTTCCATACATCAAAGCTTTAACATGAATGTGTAATCTACAATAAAGTCATAAAACAGTGTATAAGAGGCCAGGCCTCAGAAATGTATCCAGAGCACCTCAGAACGATACCTTCTGCCGGTTTTGTTGTGTTCTCCTCCGGAGAGAATAAAAACCTTGTTTCCTGCTTTCCAGTCTCCAGCGCCTGCCTCTTCATTGATTAAATAACTAGAGGGTCACAGAGGCAATACCGCCGGGCAAATATCGATTGTCCCCGACCCGACTCAGGTTTTAACATGCAGTTTTAATTAGGCAGGGGATTAATATTTTGGTGGAAAGTAAAGCGGCTGATGTTAGAGGTAGATGGTTGATTGTGACACTAAAGATGGCAGGGCAAATGTTTACTATTACTGGTTACCGTGGTCCGAATCAGGACGATGTGGGTCCTTTAGATGAGCTTGCCAGGGAATTACTAAATTTTTCTGGTAAAATAATTATGGCGGGCGATTTTAATACTGTGTTGGACCATAAGTTAGATCAGTCAGAAAAGAGTAGAGCTATGGTAAATTCTAAAATGTCGAACAGAGTTAAGATGATGATTGCCCAGTTAGGCTTATGTGATATATGGAGATTGAGGTCCGGCCAGCAACCTGGATACACATTTTATAGTAAAAAATATAGTCATAAATCCTGTATTGATTATTTTTTGCTCGATTCTATACTGATTGATTGTGTGACTCAGGTGGGCCATGTTGGTGTGCATCTTTCTGATCATTCAGCCATTATATTGGCGATGGAGCTAGAAGACGGTTTATCGGGTTCAACATGGAGGTTAGATCGTACGGTCCTCTATGATCAGGAAGCATTAAAGATTTTAAGCGAGGAGACTGAAGTTTTTCTTGATAAAAATATGGGATCAGCTAAGATCGAGATCGATTGGGACACATGCAAGGCTTTTTGCGAGGGAGATTAGGTGCTATGGGAGCAAAGAAGAGGCGACTATATTATAGTAAGGTTTCAGATTTGGAGAAGAAAATACGTCAGCGATAGGCGGATATTGTAAATCTTGGCGGACTTGAGGTGGGTGAAAGGATATTGCATGAGTTAACAGAGTTAAAATCAGACCTGGTGGGAGTTTTAAATCAAAGGGTTAAGGAGAAATGGGATGCCAGCCAACTTGCGCAATTCAAATATGGTGAGGGGTGTAGTAAATTGTTAGCTTGGAAGGCGAAAAAAGACCAAGTTTGGAATCTGATTAAAGAAGTAAGAGTGGTGGAGTCAGGTCTGATGATTACAGACAGTAAAGGAATAGCGGCTGCTTTTTATTATTATTTTGTGAAAGTTTACAACGAAGATCTTAGGTCTGAAGAGCAGGCGTTAAAGAGCTGGCTAGAGTTGGTGGAGCCGCTACCTGACGACCTTCAGGATGTATTAAATCAGGAAATATCTCTATTAGAGGTTGAAGGGGCTATTAAAGAGGGAAAAAGGGATAAGGCACCTGGGCCAAACGGTCTTCCGGACGAAGTTTACAAATTAATGATAGGCATCTTGTCACCAATTATTTGCCAGCTATTCAATCTGATCTTTTTGGGCAAGGCTTTTCTGCCTTCTTCATTGAATGAGGCAAACATCATACTAATTCCAAAGCCAGGGAAGTCACCAAAATATATGGATTCTTACAGGCCTATATCGTTACTAAATTGTGATTATAAACTGTTTGCAAAAATTATGGCCGACAGGTTGAGCACTGTTATCCCGCAGTTAATCCATGAAGACCAAAAAGGTTTTATAAAGGGCAGATACTTGAAAGAATTAACTTTTTCACTCATTGGTGCTATGGATATGGCCTCAGCCTACGATCTTCCCTTGGCGGTTATCGCCTTGGACGCTGCCAAGGCATTTGATCGTGTAAATTGGATATATCTAAAGGCTTTGATAAAACATCTTAAATTAGGCCAGAATTTCAGTAGTTCTCTTGCATCTTTGTATCAGTCCCCTATGTCCCGAGTGTTAGTTAATGGGATATTAACTCAGCCAGTTCCAGTCATGCGAGGGACCAGACAAGGGTGTCCTCTGTCTCCACTTTTATTTGATTTATATATCGAGCCCCTAGCCTGTAAGATAAGAGCTGCAGAGAAGATGGCTCCGTTCGAATTTGAGGGTTGGTCCAAAAAGATCGGGCTATATGCCGATGACATTATTATTTACACTCCTAATTTACTTCAGTCAATGGAATGCCTTTTAGAATTGACCAAGGAGTTCGGGGCGGTATCAGGCTATGCTATTAATTAAGATAAAACGGAGATTGTGGCCTGGAACTCAAACGTCGAGGGAATAGCCTGAAAGTCCGAGATGAGATATTTAGGGGTGAGGATAACGCATGACATCAGGGATCTGGCTAAAGTCAACTTTTTAAGATTAAAAAAGGAGATAACTGCCACTCTTCGGGGGTGGGCACATTTACCGCTTTCATTGTTTGGCGTACGAATTTGGTGAAGATGATGTTTTTGCCAAAGATAACTTTTTTGTTTGAAACACTTCCGTTGATATTTAAGAAAGAGTGGTTTGCAGAGTTACAGAGCGAGATTAGTTCTTTTTTATGGGCTTCAAAAGGACCTCGCCTCTCTTGGAAGAAGCTTAGGAGAAAACTTGTGAAGGGAGGATTGGCGCTCCCAGACTTTCAAATCTATTCATGGGCCTTCCTGCTAAAAAACTGCAGAATGCTGTTGGGAACCCCTACAAATTCTGTTATTGGGAATATGTTTTATGCAATGCTCAGAAAGAACAACTATAACGAGCATGGCTTTTCGTTTAAGTTTGCTGATCTGAAATTTTTCAAAAAGGTTAGGTTAAACGTTCTAAGAGACCTAGCGGAGGTCTGGTTCAGATTTAGGAGGTAATTAAAAATTCCATACTATAGTTATATGGCTCTGATTTGGGACACACCAGGGTCTCCTCCCTGGTCAAGGTACGCTTTGGCTAGACCACTAAGAGAGGCTGGACCCCAGCGATGGAAAGATTTATTTCCGGATGGCAAGTTGACTTCGTGGGGACTTTGTAAACAAGAATGGGGTCGGAGCTTCTCCAGGTTTAAATATTTGCAGATACAGAGTTGGGAAACTAAGATGGGAAATCTAATTGGAGTTCATAATGAACTTGAAGAGAAGCTTTTTTCAGATTATTTGTTTAAAAAAGAAGTTGCATTATGGTACTGGCTGATACTTGAGATGGAAGATGGTCCCTTTACGCTGCCTGTGACCTTGTGGGGAGATTGCTTGCCGGAGATCGCGACAGAAGACCAATGGCAAGTAACAATGTCTATGCTATATAAAATAGTCTAACCTGCAAATTTAAGGCGGAACCATCTCTTTACGATCCACAGGGCGTATTAGTCTCCCCGAAGACTTTCTAAATTCAATTCCGGTGGTGTGGTAGTGTGCTCCAAGTGCAAGAGTCCCAATGAAGACGATTTACGCATGTTTTTGTTATGTCCGAAGATAAGAGAATTTTGGAAGGCTGTGAGTAGCGGTTTATCAAGAGCCCTAGGCTTGCAGATCAAGGTAAGCTCCGAACTAGTTATAACCGGTAGAATGGATCTGCCAGGTAAGGGTACAGATGATAACGCCAAACACTTGTTTTATGCTATATTATTGGCTCGGAGAGAGATATGTAAATTATGGTTCTCTCCGGTACCTCCGACAGAACTGAGATTCATTGCCAAGTTAGATATTTCGGATCAGACTTAAAAAAGATATAGATTTTGGACACCATTTTTGTTATGTTTTGGGTGAGGGAGAAGGTTTTTTGCTTGATTTTTTGTTAAAATATAAATCCAATGATTAAGCCTTTGCCTATCTCGGCTGGTTTTGAGTCTTCCCAGGCAAGGTATAGACTTGAGGATAGGGTTGCTACGTTTTGGAGGAAGACTCTCTGTCCCATTCACAAAAGGGGCCGTGCTCGGTGGAGGGTTCGGATTCTAAGTAACGTTGCACAAGCCTTTTTAGGTCTCGGCCTAGCGTTACACTGCGCAGCCGAGATTTTATGTCAACACAGTGTATGGGCTTGAACCCGCCCCTCTTCTCCATTGGCTGGCCTTGTAAATGCTGGCCAGCCATTGGAGAAGAGGGGCGTCACTCAGTTCAAGCCCCGTCTTTTTCGGATTCGGGGGCGTGTTTTTTGCAGTTTTTAACTCTGTGAAGTCATCCATCACTCAACTGCAAAAACCACGACCGCGAATGCAAAAATGGCGGCGCTTTTCTTATGCCATTTCGGCCCGACCGCCGCCAGAAGAAGTCACCGTGTCCTCCGCCCCATCCGGTGAGTGCTTGCTTTTCTGCCCCCCCCTGTTCCTCGTTCTGCTCGCTGCTCGCTTTTCAGCCCCCCACACCCCCTGTTAAGCGTCACTTTTGGTGTAGCATCAAAGTGCCTTTTTGGTGTACATTTTGTGCTTTAAAATACTTTTCCTTCATTAAGGAGTAAACTCTGAAGCGTTGCCGTGCAATGGTCTCAGCACAGCAGCCACTGGGAGTGCTGCAGACATGGTTTTAGTGCCTCAGCATGTCTTGGGTGCAGGGTTCAGGACTGGTGTGGCAGGGATACTGAAGTGTCGTATTAGCTGCATGGGAAGAGATGTGTGTGGTCTTTGGGAATGAAAGCAGGGAGTGTCCCAGGTCTGGATTGAGGTGCACTCAGCGAGCTACATTGGGCTCTGCATTAGAGCACTAAGGGGGTGGAGGGTGCAGTTTAAGATGTAAGAGGATTGGTAGAGGTCTACGAGAGTCTCACCACCTGAGTGCCGGTGCTCCTGCTCACGATTGAGGTGCATTGAGTGCAGAGCCGTGAATGGGTACCAAGACTGGAGAGCAAGATGGAGGTGCACTGGCAGAGCCGTGAGTGCGTACCAAGACTGGAGCTCAAGAAGGAGGCGCACTGGCACAGTCGCGTGTGGGTACCAGGGCTGGAGATCAAAATGGAGGTGAACTAGCAGAGCCAAGGCTAGAGATCATTATGACGGTGTACTGGTGGAGCCGTGTGTCAGTCTCAGTGCTCCACACTGTTGATGATTAAACTTTAATTTCCCTCTCGTGCGTTTTCGTCGTTTTCCATCTCGCGTCACTTGGGGCTGTGAATAGCTGCGGGGGAGGGGGGCGCCCTGTGGTGGTGCCTGCCCGGGAGAGACCCCCAAAGGGCACGGCTGAGATCACAGGGTGGTAGAGATGTATCATCGCCGAAGGAAGAGTGGTGAAAACATCTGCTGCACAGCTGGGGTCACGAGATGCAGTGGGGGACTGAGGGGGAACAGGTGAGAGATGGGACAAAGGAGAGATGGGACCAGGTGAAAGGATGAGAGTGGAAGAGAAACGGAAAAGAGACAGAGGAGAGGGTGAGGCGGAAGGGGGAGTGTGTAGAGAGAAGTGTCGTGCATGAGTACCACGACTGGAGAGGAGATCAAGATGGAGGTGCACTGCAGAGTCGTGGGTCGATATCAAGACTGGAGAAAAAGATGGAGGTGCACTGGCAGAGCCGTGCGTGGGCACCTAGACTGGAGAAAAAGATGGAGGTGCACTGGCAGAGCTGTGTGTGGGTACCAAGGCTAGAGATCAAGATGGCTGTGCACTGGTGGAGCCGTGTGTCAGTCTCAGTGCTCCACACTGTTGATGATTAAACATTCATTTCCCTCTCGTGCGTTTTCGTCGTTTTCCATCTCGTGTCACTTGGGGGCTGTGAATAGCTTGCTACAGTAGCCTCATGCACTTATGGGAACTACTTTGTAGACGCGCTCCATCTCTGTGTGTGGCTGTTTGTGTGTGTGGCTCTGTGTGTTTGTGTGTGTGTGTGGCTCACTGTGTGTGTGTGTGTGGCTCACTGTGTGTGTATGGCTCTGTGTGTGTGTGTGTGTGTGGCTCTGTGTGTGTGTGACTGTGTGTGGCTCTCTGTATGTGTGTGTGTGGCTGTGTGTGTGTGTGTGTGTGGCTCTCTGTGTGTGGGTGGCTCTCTGTGTGTGTGGCTCTGTGTGTGTGTGTGTGTGGGGGGGCTCTCGGTGTGTGTGTGGCTCTCTCTGTGTGTGAGTGAGGGGCTCTGTGTGAGGCAGGGTGGGTAGCTTTTTTTGTAGCTGGCTCTATGTGTGGGTGGCTCTGTGTGTGGGGGTGGCTCTATGTGAATGACTGGGGGTGGCTCTGTATGTGTGTGTGTGGGTGGCTTTGTGTGTGTGGCTCTGTGTGTGGGTGCAAATGCAATAGGTCTTGCATTTGCGAGAGATTAAGCCATTGGCATTGTATATAACAATGCCATTTATTTATATGTTTTAAAAACAAAAACATAAATAAAAATAATGTCATGAGCAGTGCCAATAGCTCTAACTTTAACAATGCCGAGACCATTGCATTGTAAATGCTTGTTCCTGTACAGCCAGTATATGAGATAGAAAGCCCAAGGGTGGCTTCGTTGAGTAATGGGCGACGAGAAGGCCAATGAGGATAAATAAAAAAATCAACAACAAAAAAAGAGATCTGGGTTAAATCCATCGTTCTTTTGCTCACCATGCCACCCCAGTTTAGACCCAGCCATATCAGTATCAGGCACAAACTTCATCAAAAGATTTGTCTCTTCATTTATGTCATATTGATATTCTATCACTGCGTAATTGGCACCTAGCCTAGTTTCCTTTTTTGAAAATAATATATTTGTACCATGTGTTAGCTACAGATACACATGCTATGCAAACTCCTGCCATCTAGTGTTGGGCTCCTGCCTTCTAGTGTTGGTCCCTAGCCATCTAGTGTTGGTCCCGGACTGTGCAATTTGTTTTTCCTTGAGAACGTTTTATGACTGGCGTTGTGCGTCTTCTCTCCTCCCGCTAGAGGTATTGCACATATTCAATGTCTCCTCCGCTATCAGGCTCAGACAGACTGTGCCGGTGCTCTTGAGGATTTGATGTCTACGGTAAAGAAAAATCAACCGGCAAACCAGTGAATTACATCCAAATGATCTGAGATGCCAGGAAGTGAGCACCCGGTGACCGACACACATGCCAGTCGAGAATGCCCATCTTTGGATGATGAAGATGACGAAAGACCTTTTCCGACGTTGCCCTCACTGCGGGGCCAAGTTTGCACACTCTAACACTGCTGAGGTTTGTAATCTGTGTGTATTCCCAGAGTACAAAGAAGACGAGTGCACAGCCTGCGCATTGTTTAAAAAGAAAAAAACGCTTTTGACCCGAAGGGATCGGGGCCTGACACACACCATGGAGCTGGCAGCCGAGGCAAAGTTCTCGCATGACAACGAGGAAGAAATCGAGGCCGGTACTTCAACAGAACATGGGGTAGTATTTGCCAGCTCCACTATGTCGCCTCCAAATCGTCCTCAGGCAATGGAGAAGCTCTGGTGTATGTCGAGGGGCCCACATAGCCATTGCTGATTTCTGGGTAGGGACCGAGAACCAGGGGGATGTCACGTACTGTTAGTACTGTTAACCCACCATGTGCCAAGACCATCTTGCACACACCTCCCCCACCTCGCCACAGTGAACCACAGCCCTTGGGTTCTGGTCGACACTGAGAGCATATATTGGAGCCGAGGAGGGACGAGAACATTCTCGATCCCAATCAGAGGACGAGGCCACATCACAGGAATGGCTCCAGCAACACATGAGCACCGTAAGCTTCCAAACAGACTTTAACCCCATGTAAAGCATCAGATCCAAAGAAAAGTTTAGGATTGAGCAACTCAGAATTGAAACAACCCTCTGCTCCGAGGACAGACAAACACCACAACACTTCGGGACAGAAAAAGAGCCATACATCTGGGGTTACAAAGCCACAGTTTCTGAGAACACCCCCACTGGTTCCAAAGAAACAAAATACACAATCTCATATACCAACTGAAGAACAGGGTATACTTGTTGAGGGACTGCAACAATTCATGCAGAAAAAAAATGCCAACAGACTGCCAGAACACTGGCACAAGAGCAAGATCTGCCCCTGCCTTCACCAGAGAAGGTGGCACTAAAGCACAGGGCCACAAGCCCTTTGACTTTTAGCCCACCTGTATCCTCACAAACACAACCACCCTCTCCACATGGGTGAGATCCCAGATGCAGATTCACAAGGGACACAAGACACCCACCACACTACAGACCTCTGGGATGACTACTATGGGGGCTCTCCCTGACCCAGACATGGAACCACCAGTACCTTCAAAAGCATCTCCACCGGTTTACACCTCCTCATATCACAGTGTCATTCAAAGAGCTGCTGAGTACCACAAGCTCCCAATGCACACCACTGACGAGTAAACTAATTTCTTAGTTGAGACACTATTGCGCACTGTACCGTACAATACCTGCCCATGATAGGATCCATACTGAATGTATCCAAAGACATCTTCAAAGACCCAGTCAATTCCAGGGTCTTAAGACCATGCATTGAGAGGAAATATAGATAGTCACAATTGACCCTAAGTACATCAAGGGTCAATTCCACCACCAGATCAGTGATGGTGGGAACATATAGCCAAGGCCCGCCTTTGAGAAAAAGCGAGAGCTGAAAAACATTTTCTGCGGTTCATGTGTTGTGTATTCTGCAGATCAGTACCTGCAGTGGAACAGTCAGCTATGCGTAATACAGTTCCCAGACGTTTCTTTGAATTTAGGCTGCATGAGACCTCTTTGCTTCCTTATATTTAGGAACACGAGGGATGTAATGTGTCTGGATTACATTACAATGCATAAAAGAAAAAAACTACTTCACAGAATAAGACTTTTTATTGGAAAGAAGCGCTATGACTTATGAAGAATGTGGTATTCAACTGTACATAATGCTGTTTAGTCGTGTTACTCTGTCACTCACTGGACATTGTTACAGGTTTGCTACAAGAGAATGGTCCATGGTTAGCACTTTATCCTGCTTCACTGAAAAATCTCACTAGGAACTTGAGGTGAAGTCAGGTTTTAAGGACATTCTTGGTGCAGTGTCTTTCTGTGACTGTCAGACATCAGTCAGAAGTAGAGCAAGATTGACTCACCCTTCCATACTTCCAAAACAGTGGTTACTAAATTGCCTGTATATTACAGCACTTAGAAACGGCCACATGCAAAATGTAGCGCTATATTTAAGTCATAAATTCTCTTTTTCTTTCCTGTCTGCCCTCTTTTTCATTTTTGAATTCTTCGATTTTTGCACAACATTGCCATCAACTTCTAGGTCAGAAGATCATGAACATATTCCACACCACCTACATTTGCTGTTGGTGGGTTCTTCAGTAGCTTGCAATGCATAAAGGCAGAAAGATGGAATTACATTTTTTGCATTTGCTATTACTGTTGGCAAAGAGGAGAGTCTCATTTACCTGGATGGGGCAGGGTGGGCCTAGTCTCAATGTTTGGGAGAGGGATGTGTGTGAGTAGGTAGGAAGCAGTGGCGGAGTGAGTACACTTCTGTAAAACCTGACCTCTGTAGTATTGCCCCAATTTACTTGTTATATGTATCAATAAAGTAAGTAAAGATGTGTTTAAATTAAAAATAACCATACACAAGCACTTAAAAATGTTTTTCGTTAGAAGCTGATTGCGAGTTCGGACAGTGTGTGTGAGAATGTGCACAGTAATTGTTTGCATTCAGGTTTGTTCTGACCTGTATCAGCTTCTTAAACACTTTTGAACTACTTCTGATTTTATATACAAAAAAATAGAACACACATATCTACACACTTAGCCAGTGTTCTAAGGCAGAGCTCAGTGAACACTGCATGTACACACAGGCACACTCCCTCATAGGCCCTTTCAGGATTCACACTCTCTCATACACTGCTTTGTATGAGCAGGCACTTAAACTCTCAAATACCTACACTTGCATTGGAAAAGGGGTGTGCCTGTGTTTTTTAGCACAACTGAAATACTTCCACAGGCAGAGTACCACTTCCCAGTGGTAGGCAGTATATATTCTGCCATAATGAGCACCTGATCTTCTAGCTGTTATGCCAACACTGTCTTTTCACCTTTTGACACAAATACATCACTAGCTTTGTCCATACCAAGGTCAATTGCTGCCCTGAGTCTGTCTGAGCCAGTGTCAATGCATGTATTACTCCTGCCCCACCTTATGCTGAGAGCACTGATTTCACATGATTATCTTCTACTCAAACCAATGTAGATTAAATGTTACTAAATTTAAGAGAGTGAGGACTGTAAGGTGTAAATTACATGTCATCCATACTAGTAGGCAGTATAATATATGTTAAACTTCGTATTTCATGTTCTTCCTATCTGTAGATTTCCACATTTCTTCCTTTTCCCGGAAACCCCATAGATTCCAGGATGCAGCAGTTCTAGCCACAGGTTTAGCCACTTTGGACACATCAGCATCATAGGCTGCAAGAAGTGGATGCATCAGCACTAACCACAGAAACAGCCACACTGCAGATACGGGCACCAGAGATAGCAGGCTTCAGTCACACAGAGGCATGAGAGGCAGCATGTTCTAGTTTACTATTAGTGTATCCCAGAACTGGTAATCTATTTCGTGAAAGCCTAAAAAAGGAGACACTTTTGAAGTTCAGAATTTGCTGTGGGACATTCCAGAGATCACTAGGCAAGGACAAGATAAGGCAAACAAAAACACAAAATGTATAAGTTTATAATTAAGAAGCGAAAAACTGGTGAAGATGGCGTTTGCGAGGAACAAAATGTAGGAGCTATTGATGAAATTACCCAAGAATCAACTGAAAGGTCTGTCTCAGTCCGTAAGAAGTGTAAAGGAAAAATCTCCAATCCTCGTTTATATAATAAAGCTTATATGAAACTGGGGTTCATATTCTCTGGTAATGAAAACCATCCTTGTCCCCAGTGTTTAGTTTGTGGGGAAATCCTTGAAAATGAAAGTATGATACCAAATAAATGTAAACTACATTTTACCACAAAACACAGCCATTTGTCAGAAAAACCTGTAGAATACTTTATTGAGCTTTCAAAATCTTTAAGGAAGCAGTCTACATCATTCACAAAGAGAATGAAGACATCAGAGAAAGCTCAAAGGCAAGTTACTTGGTTGCTCAAATAATTTTCAAAAACAAGGAACCACACACTGTTGCCAATTCCAGGATGCAGCAGTGCTAGCCACAGGTTTAGCCACTTTGGACACAGCAGCATCATAGGCTGCAAGAAGTGGATGCATCAGCACTAACCACAGAAACAGCCACACTGCAGATACAGGCACCAGAGATAATAGCACCAGAGGTAGCAGGCTTCAGTCACACAGAGGCATGAGAGGCAGCATGTTCTAGTCTAGTATTAGTTTAACCCAGAACTGGTAATCTATTTCGTGAACGCCTAAAAAAGGAGACACTTTTGAAGTTCAGAATTTGCTGTGGGACATTCCAGAGATCACTAGGCGAGGACAAGATAAGGCAAACAAAAACACAAAATGTATAAGTTTATAATTAAGAAGCGAAAAACTGGTGAAGATGGTGTTTGCGAGGAACAAAATGTAGCAGCTATTGACGAAAGTACCCAAGAATCAACTGAACGGTCTGTTTCAGTCCGTAAGAAGTGTAAAGGAAAAATCTCCAATCCTCGTTTATATAATAAAGCTTGTATGAAACTGGGGTTCATATTCTCTGGTAATGAAAACCATCCTTGTACCCAGTGTTTAGTTTGTGGGGGAAATACTTGCAAATGAAAGTATGATACCAAATAAATGTAAACAACATTTTACCACAAAACACAGCCATTTGTCAGGAAAACCAGTAGAATACTTTATTGAGCTTTCAAAATCTTTAAGGAAGCAGTCTGCATCATTCACAAAGAGAATGGAGACATCAGAGAGAGCTCAAAGGCAAGTTACTTGGCTTATCCTCATCATCAACACAGCCAAGCGCCTCAGTGAAGAACTTCTCCAAGAGATCTTGGATCTTGAGGAGGTTATCAAAGCGGATACCACCCTACAAAACACCAAAGATCAACTCGCAAAAATCCAAACGGATCTAGGCGAGTATAAAACATACATGGTAAATCAGAAAATTAAAGGTTTGAAAAGAAATCTAGAGAAGTTCACACACGAGTGGGCATTCCCTTGCACAGAAGACGCCTACTATCAAACCCAGGTGAATCAGGGAGCCCAAAGAGGTGGAAGTAGAGGGGGGGCGCAACCAGGACAGAAGAACCCCACAAAACTGGACCTTTGACAACACCAGTAGTGAGGACGACGACACCAGTGCCCAACCCTCCACATCCAATCAGGGTCGGGTCAGGTTTAACACCCAAGGGAGAAGTGACGAGGACCTAGGAGCGCTATTTAGGTCTTTTTTAGGACAACAACAGGCAGATCGAGGGCGAGGGGGAGGTCAAGCACAGAGAGGCCGTGGACGAGGGAGGCAGAACCCAACATGGCAAACCTTCTCCCCACGAATAACCAGGAGCAGAGGATACAAACAACCCCAGTTCTAGCTACATATGACAACAATATCGTGGTCAATTTATCGGACTACGTTCTCACACCCGAAGAGCATGAGGTGTTAAATAAAGGACTGGGCTTTGTCCCCACTCCGTCACATGATAGTTTCAAATGCCGGAGTGAAATATGGGAAGTGCTGAGAAAGATCAAATAAAGCAATTCTTTGCTGACAAACCACATGACCCTCCCTCACTGTTCACGACGAATCTACATCGTCCTTCGACCTTTTGCCCAGTAATGAGTACTATTGGCCCGGAGGTAGCTGTTTTTGAAGAGAAGGTGTTGTCCGATATTGAACAACTGGAGCAGAGCGAGAACAAACGGAAACACTCTAACATGAGCAAAATAGAATGGATGGCAGTAAAGGCTCTGGAGAATAACACCTCGATAACTATTAAGCCAGCCGATAAAGGCGGGGCTGTCGTGGTACTTAACACGACGGATTATGAGACCGAGGTCTATCGCCTATTGGGAACACGAAAAAACTACCAACCACTTATGCGGGACCCTACAGCGGAACTCCTCGCGACAATTACAACACTAGTAACAGAGGCAAAAGAAAAAAAGTGGATCACGGCAAAGGAAATGGATTTTTTAATTAATTCCAAACCGAGAACTCCAGCATTTTACATTGTACCGAAAATCCACAAGGCTCAGTCTCCACCACCGGGTCGCCCTATAGTGTCCGGTATCCAGTCTGTACTGGAGCCCCTGTCCCAATTCGCGGACTTCTTCCTGAGAGAGTGTGTCATCACTCAAGCCTCATACATACAGGATACAACAGATGTGTTGAATATACTGACAAACATGGAATATGACCCAGATCAACAATACTTAGTAACAATCGACATAGAATCACTATATACGAGCATACCCCAGGAAGCCACGCTGGTGGCAGCAGCGCGGGCACTGGAGGATAGAGAATGGTTCTATGATACACCGCCATCATTTGTCCTACAATGCATTGAGCTAGCACTGACCAGGAATTTCTTCCAATATAAAGACCAGCTATATTTACAAACATCTGGGACATCGATGGGGGCCACTTTTGCCCCGAGCCTAGCATGTATATATGTAGGGCAATTTGAGACTCATTATGTGTACCATCAGTCATATCCGTTCCAGGCTCACATCTGCCTGTGGAAACGATTTATCGATGATGTCCTGTGTGTATGGACTGGACCCGAGGTCATATTGCAGGAGTTCCTTACATGGTTGAACAATCTGGACCCCTGCCTTAAATTCACATGGCATTATAACAGGCAGACAGCGGTCTATCTTGACCTGGATATAGTAGCCCGCAACAATCTTCTCACCACTCAAGTACACAAAAAACCAACTGATAAGAACTCACTGCTTCATTACAACTCTTACCACCCTCGTGCACTCCGCGACAACTTACCGGTTGGTCAGTTTCTCCGGTACAGACGGAACTGTTCCACTGCACAGAAGTATGTGGAAGAAGCAGGTGAATTGAGGGATAAGCTTGAGCAGCGTGCCTATCCAAAGAGAATTGTGAAATCCGCCTGGAAACGGGCACTAAACACCCCCAGAGAAGTACTCCTTGAGAGAGCACCTAAGGAAAGAGGAGATTGTCTTCCAGTGGTCACCACCTTCGACCCGCTGTCCTCCAAGATCCGTGGGATATTGAGAAAACACTGGCACCTGCTGAGTACGAGCAGCTTTAACATGCCACCACCCAGATTTGCCTTTAGAAGGTCTCAAAATTTGAAGGACAGATTGGTACATTCGCGACCTAGACAAAAGGGTACAGCACCAGAGACACTCACCGGACATCACCCGTGTGGATGTTGCTCAGTTTGTGGCCTCACTAGCAAGACCAAAAGTGTCCAATTGATGAGCGGAAAAATATGGCATCTGAACAGCCTGACAAACTGTAACACGGCCAACGTCATATATCGGCTGACATGCCCGTGTGGATTGCACTACATCGGGCTAACATCCAGGAAGGCCAAAATCCGCATCCTGGAGCACCTCAGCACGATAAGGGCAGGACGACTAACAACAAAGTTAGTGCAACACTACAAAACTGCGTATCATCAACCTAAAGAGCTATGCTGGGTGATCCTCGAGAGAATCAAGGGGGACCCTAGAACAATGGAAATGAGGCTAGCGTCCAAAGAAGCCCGCTGGATTTACCAGGAGAAGGCAGACAAGATCGGTCTTAATGACCTTATTGAATGGAACAAAATATCGGCAAGATGAGTGAACAGTGGGTGAGGGACATCTGAGTAAAACTGCACGTAAGGGTGTAATACAGCAATGGAATATATACTCAATAAGTAAACAATCAGACCAAACATTCCGTTGCACGACCCTTGTTTTTGAAGAATTCCCTTTCCTTTTAAAAAATCCTGGTGTGGATGGGTATATATACAGCAGTGGCACTGATTAAAATGCACAGCCACTTAGTTACTATGCCCATTGCTAACACTCACCCTTGGTAATGACCAAATAATCCACAGGTGCATATAAGAATTGGCACAGCGACTGTTCAACTGAGTTCACATTAAGTAATTAAGCGGGGGCATAAATATACATGAAAATATCTTCGCAAAAGAATATTGAAAAAACGAGGCAATAATGAGCTTTATGTACAACATATAGTAACATCATAGGCGAAAGTGAAGAAACCCCCACTCCAAGATGGCCGCCACAGTTCGGGAGGGTCACGTGACACGTGACATCACACGCCTATGTAGTGGAAGGCGTCGAGAATACAGACGGTGATAGCGGGAACGGGAGCCCGTATTTCGAAAACATCGCCGAGGAGAGAGGCGGTAAGGAGACAGCAATAGCGGAGGGGTACTCGACTTTAATTAGCTCCACCAAGGTATGGGTCAGTTGGGCAGAGCACAAGCGGTCACCACTCGTAATCCAACACCCGCGCAGAGCGGTATACGAGCTTACTCAGTTCCGCTGGCAGTATCCACAAAGTTACAGGGGTGTGAAACAGAGCGGCACATTAGTGCCCTAAGTGTCACTGGCAGTCCACCATGAAATTATAGGTGAAGGACGTGATGGGAACAGGGCAAAAACATCGGACCCGATGTAAACATGTATAAAACATAAGGGGTAACGGGGAACAGCCACTAACAGGGAATGAGCAATAACAACTGTCTACATACTTGCAGGTCGACGTGAAGCGACCAACATAGGCAATTATAAAGTGGACCACACACACGTGGAAGAGGGTACGAAGAACCCTAGGTATGCCAGTAGGCACTGAAGTGAAGGTAATACCCCTGATATGTTCATGAAACAGTTGGATACAGATTACACCTCGGTAGAGGGGGGCCTGATACTAATGGATGTCACTCAATGTGTTTTTGTCTTTGTCTGTGTGTATGTGTCACTGTGTCTACAGATATAGCGGGTTGGCAGTGTCCAGCTGAGTGTGGCGATTGAATTACCCCCTGCCCTGAAGAAATTGCCGACCATTTCTGACAGGCAATGAAACATGTTGGCTTCTTATAATTCAAAACGAAGCACAACGGCAAGGTTTTGGTTTTAATAGGAGTAGATACCCAGCATGGAATAAAGTTGTTCGATCAGCTAGGGTTATCTAACTTCATTTTTAACGTTGTGGATCTCACTGAGTAGCAGTGTTGATACATTTAGCGGGTAGATGCACAAGAGTGCTATAGGGATACACACCTTTAGGTTGATTAGGATTTAATTTCATATATATTGTTTTCCATCTTCCTGTTTGTTTGTTTTCTGGTGGGAAGGAGCCGATGATGAGAAAAGGAACACACTGACGAGAACCAGTCAGTAGTTCCCAGGTGGTTGCTCCCGTGAGGTTCCTACCCACCACCCACACATTTTTCTTTGATCTTTTCTGAATAGTTCTCTTATGTGACCTGATGTATTTGTTTAGTGCACGGGGTGCATGAGGTTTTGACTGACAGTAGACACTGTAGATATAGATGCAGACACACAGAGAAGTGGCGAGGATGTTTTAATGATAGGCACACCTTGTTGTAACTTAGTCAAGTGGGTGTAAGGTTATGTGTAACCACACCAATGAGTCAACAAAGGATGCTGTAGAAAGAACAGCCTATGGAGTAAAGAACCAGGTTGTTGTGATTATAATGTTATGAGTGGAGGGTACCTGTGTTCTATTTCCCCTCTAAGCTCCTTTTGTGAGAGAAGTTACTTGGTTGCTCAAATAATTTAAAAAAACAAGGAACCACACACTGTTGCCGAAACCACCATAAAGCAATCTTGCTGTGCTATTGTTCGAACAAAGGGGTTGATTAGGATCGCGGTTTTCCCGCATCTTCAGGGCCGGCGGGAGCCACCGCTGCTGAGCCTCAAAAGACCCACCGCCATATTAGGATGGCGGTGGGTCTTGAAATCTGTCCGCAGCTTTTCCGCCGCGGTCGCGGCGGAAAAGCTTTAACATGGCTGGCGGTGTCTATCAGACACCGCCAGCCATATTAGGATGGTGTAGAACGTATACTTTTCCGCAGCGGCTTTTCTGCCGTGGAAAAGCATACAGACCTTCACTTCGGGGGCCCGTTGTGGGCCCCCTGGGTGAAGGGGGGTGGGGGTGCACATGGGGGGTACCTATGGTCCCCCCTGCATTTGCGTGCACAAAGCAGCAGGCACCGCACGGTGCCTGCTGCGATGCATGGATTTTTAACATTGCGGCAGGTGCAGCTTGAAGCTGCACCTGCCGCAAAGTTAAATATAGAGGATGTGACCGCCACCCTGGCGGTCACATCCTAATCTGAACGGAGGGAACGCCGCAGCCCATGCGGACGTTCCCTCCTCCTCTGGGGTCACGGACGGACTCAAGTCCGTCCGCGATCCTAATCTACCCCAATGTTTGGGCCAGAATTTGAGATACAAGTTAATCAAATCCCTTTGGCAGATAGTGAGAAGTGCCGGTACTCTCCTATTAAAGGTATTACATTTCCCTTGAGAAGTGCTGGTACTCTCCTATTAAAGGTATTACATTTCCCTTGAGAAGTGCTGGTACTCTCCCTCTCAAAAGGAAAAGAGCCGGTACTCCGTACCGGACAGTACCGGCCCATTTAAAGCAACCCTAACCGTGACCACTCATTCATGACCCAGACAGACATCATTTCAGTAATGTCCCCAATTTAAAACCTCTGAATAGTGCACATAAAACTCCCCCATATGAAAGTGACCTAGTGAAGTGAAATCCAGTAAATTGAAATGGAACCTGAATCTACGTGCTAAATAAAAATATAGCATGCGTGTGAAACCCATGACAACTGAAAACAAATTGCATACTTTCAAAAAGAACACCACTTAACCAATAATAAACAATGACAAAAGCCAACATGCCCACAAAGGGCTCAAAGTGGGAGGGAAAAACTGGGGGCCTCTCAAAGGGGCATGACCAATGTAATTAAGGGTGTGGCTTAAAAGCACCTAAGGTATAAAAAAAAACTATGCTCAGCTTTGTGTGCCTCCCGATCGGTAGTTTTCTACTTCTGTCATTACATCCAGATATATAATACAGCAAGTAATATTACACTGGCAACTAGTACTATTGGCTTTGACGATGGTTGTTAGTTGCATAACATAAATAAGCATTGCCCAATGACAACAGGGGGCGAAGCAAGGTGGTTGTATCAACAGCGAGGCTGGACTGCCTACGCCGCAGCAGAAGAAGCACATGGAAAGGGGCGCTGAAGAAGGCCGACACGCCGAATTGCCTTTGCCTGGGACCGTTCTGCAATAAAGTGCTTCTCCAACTTTTCCCTTGAGTCACTGCTCTTTCTTCTGGAGGAGGTTGCGAACATAAATAAAAAACAACCATGTATTCGTAGTATAGCCTATGGAAAATGCTTCAGTTCTGAAATGATGAGACTAAAATAACTATAACGAGTCTGTTTAAAGTGCATCAAAGGCAGTGAAGGGTGATACTGCTTGTCCAGAGTTAAGATTTTTTTCTTCACCCTGAGGGTGAGGGTGAGCTCGATAGGGACCAGTCTCAGCACCTGCTTTTTAGAACTGCTGGTGTTGAGCACCAGCAAGACCCGGCCCACCTAAAGCCCTGTGCCCATATCTGCTTACCAAACGTCAGCACAGAATTCGTCCCAGACTCGTGAAAGACCCAGTGCATCGATTCCACATTCGTATGGCCGGGTCATCTATCCAAATCCACCAATCATCATACCCTCCATGAATCGGGTGCTAACAAGCGACCCCACTCGTAAATGTGTCCAAACGGACCCATGTGCACACCAGTGTCCTTACATCTCCTGTGTTACTTCACTTGCCCCAGTTAGTCCATCCTCCTGAGAAAACAAACAAAAGACTTTCAGCATGCCGTGCACGGCGTGCCGTAAGCAATGAAATCCTCCCCCCCTGAAGTTAAAACAAACTGAACGCCTAACAAACTGCGCGCATAGTCCCACAAAATAATAAAAGTGCAAATAAACACTATCAAAAGAAAACTGGTCGCATAAAAAATGCATAAAACATGAGTTTAAAAAGTGCAATAAATCTAGAATCCCAACAACACTTAAATGCGTGCAGACACATAACTTTAAAAGAATACACAACTATTCGTCAATTATTTACAGAACACGCATAATGAAAATCATATAAAATTCAAGTACTGTGAATATGCTGAATGGTGTTTTCAGTATATCAATTCATGAACGAAAATGAGCCTCCAATGGATCGAGCACGTAGAGAGAACTGCATGCTGTTCTCGGAGGGAGAGGCTATGGGTCAGCGGCGAGAGCTGCCGACTAGGGAGCTGGGGACCAGTGTTCGAGCCTTGTCCTCGGCTCAACATTTGCAAGTATTAGCAAATACTTCAAATTAATAAAAATAAATAAACGGACGCAATTACTTTAAATTAACAAGTAAGAAAAAAAAATTGTGCGTGCGTGCCTCAAAGTAAAAAAATATATATACGTGATGGTTAAAACATTTGGCAGGGGCTGAAACATTAACATTTCAACTCTGTCAAAAAGCAAGGCACATTAAAAAAAAAAGCCCGGGAGTGTTGCGCTCGCTGAAAGGAATTTGCACCAGCGCGACCATCTGTTCCCAATTCACATAATTGGAAACAGATGGCGCTGCTGCACGCTCCCGAGCTGCCAAGGCAGAGAGAAGGCGGGCCATGCATCTGCCTTTGGCCAATTGCGTGCTGTCTTTCTTAGAAAGACAGCTCGCAAACCCAATAGCAAGTGATTAAAAAAAAGCAAACGCATGAGCGTATGTTTGGAATTCAAAAGCCCCAACTAAATGTCTCTCAGTGCATGTGCGCTGGCTCAGGCGAGACCTAAAAATGATGGAAGTATGTTAATGATGCATGAAGAGGGTGATTTAGACAGCTTTTGGTTTTGTGTTACAAAAATGTATCCAAACATAGGTAAATAAATGTTAAAAATTCTCATGCAGTTTTCTACTACATACATTTGTGAAGTATCCTTTTCAACTATGACAAACTTAAAGACACTGAAATGTGGAAGCTTGAAAATGCTTGATGATGAAATGAGAGTGTCTTTATCGAATATTCAACCAAATATTGACCAGCTGTGTTCATCCTATCAACCGCATATATTTCATTAAAATAGCAAGACAAGTGCTGTTTTTATTCAAAGTTTTTTTTAATTCTTGTGCTATGAGAGTCAAAATAGCAATTTGGAAAAGCAAAGTAAAAGAAGGAAATTTGTTGACCATTTAACATTGCTCGGAGAGAACCTTCATCATTACTTCCCAAATGTTGAAATCCAAGACTATGATTGCATCAGAAATCCATTTCTTTCAACTGCAACTGGGAACTTTTCACTTTCTGAAGAAGAATTAGCTGAAATAATACATGACACTGAAACGTGGAAGCTTGAAAATGCTTAATGACGAAATGCAAGTGTCTTTATCTAATATTCCACCAAATATTGACGAGCTGTGTTAATCCTATCCACCTCATTCATCTCAATAATATAGTACGTGCTGTTGTTTTTATTCAAAGTTTTGTATTCTTGCACATATTTACATATTGTTACTCATAAAGGACAACATGTATTGGAAATGTATGTGTGTTATATTACAAATCATATATACTTTTTTTAAATCAATGAAAGATTTCGTGAGATATGTTGTGTCCTCATACATTTCGATATTTACAATTTCTATGATATATATGTATTTGTCCTTATCTCTTATATGCAGTTAATTTTTACCTCAAAGTGCTGAATGGAAAAACATATGAATCTTATTTTCTCTGTTGGCTTTTGGCGCGCTGCCCTGAGGAAAGCGGTCCCACCTGAGTTCAATGCGGCTGATAAGTTGTATGATTGTTATACCACTCACAATTCCCCCTTCCTGATCAGATTTTTGTATAACTCATATTCAGCAAGGCAGCAGGCGGACTTTGTACATGGTTGAAAGGGTTGGCAGTGCGTGCACCTGCCCTTTTTGTGCCGTAAATCACTGGGTCATGTGTCAATGTGTGCATGATTATATTCTTGTTTCAGGCACAAACCTAACCTTGCTTACACCCAGTTTTGCCAGTTTCTGTCTTTGTTAGAACTGATTCACAATTGCTTTATTAACCTTCCTGCTTTCTCAAATTTGCTTGAAAATGCACCATTTGCCCACTATTTTTTCAATAGGTTGTTCGAGCTCGCTCGCATTACTGTGTAGCAAAATGATGATTGTCGAAAAAGTGTGTCACCAATATGAAAAGTTGGGAAAGATGTGCCATACATGGTCAGGAAACTGATCGCTTCTACATGGGCTCTATAACCATGGTACACGCCACTACTAGAGCTATCCCTAGTGTCTCACAAGAACGTACCCAACTATCCAAACCCCTTTACTCACAGCAGCAGCAGGGTGAGACATCCAAACACTCGACAGCTCAATCTTGCAATCTGGCTCCTGAAGTCATAGAGTCTGGATACTTAAATCTATCTCTAGAATGCATGTCGATTTCAGAAGAATCCAGCAGACCCACCACAGGCGCATGCTACGCTGCTAAATGGAACCGTTTTGTTCACTATTGTGCATCACAAACCATTAATCCATCCTCTCCAACAGAACAACAACTAGTTTATTACTTGTTACATTGGCAAAAAGTGCAGTTAGCATATACCTGCATACAACTACATTTAGCAGCCATTGCAGCGTATCTACAAAACAGGGAACATCAGTCACTTTTCCACATTCCTGTCATTGAAACCTTCATGGAAGGATTGAAAAGAGTCATTCCACCTCGTACACCACCTGTATTGACATGGAACTTAAACATTGTGTTAACAAGACTCATGGGCCACTATTTGAACCACTACATAGTGGTCAAATACAATTCTTAACGTGGAAGGTGACTTTCCTAGTAGTACTAACCTCGCTATGAAGGGTCATCGAAATACATGCACTCACAATTGAAGAACCAGATTTTCAAGTGTTCCCTGAAAAAGTGCGTCTATGCACAAACCCTAAGTTCTTACCAAACTTTAAATCACCTTTCCACTTAAATCTAACTTTGGAGTTACCAGTTTCTTCCCAAAACCAAATACTGTAAGGCTTATTGGGAAAGAGTCAGGTGAATCGGCTGAGGAGAAACAAAATTTTACACAAGCAAATAATGCAGATTGATATTAAACAGCATGTTCTAGGTGTGAAATGGGGGAGGATTCTTAATGTTATTAGCGGCAGACCAAAATCCACAAGGTGGATGCCCTTGATCATATGCGCGAAGTAACTGTTCAAAATGCTTCAACGTACAATATGGCGATAATTGTTATCTCTGTATCTCATGCTAAATCTTGGCTCTATATTCTTTTATTACTAATTGCACGGCGCGCTGCGAGTATTATTGTATCACTGTAAAATGTTTCAATAACATTTTTTTTTAAAAAGGTCTCCTCATGCGTTCTTGGAGTGTTATTCCTGTCACAGACTCAATGCTGTGGCTAGAGGTCCTCTCGCGCTCCACTCTCTCCCTCACATGAAGGAAGTAGCAGCCTGGAACAGCTTCAGTGCTGATGCAACATGACATTTGCTTCAGAGAGCATCATCTCCACCAGCGGGTTTATTGTGCAATGCCACAGCAAGGAAGTTGAGGTTGCCAGTTGATAAACTGACTATCTGAATGCGTTCCTTTTTTGCAAAGCACTACCTCCAGGGCTGATTGTACGGCTTGTTCAACTACCTCTGTGCTTCTATGCTAATTGTCTGATTTTATATTTGTGTTCATGGCCGAGAGCGGCCTGCACGTGTGGGTTTTCTGACCCTTCAAGCAGGGATCTTTGCAAGTCCCCGAATGCTCTGCTGTCAGAATGCTACCCTAGCCCTCTGGCAACTGTTTTGGATTCAGTTTGTTTGGGGTAACGGCTGGGATGTAGTCGCACAGCATTGGCATTCAAAGGTTCTGGGATCCCTGCTGGCGTAGAGCTGGTTTCTTGAAGTGCAAGAGTGACAGTTTCCTGTACATTGGTGTCTCTTTATTGTGGTGTGTGTCTTCAACACACGTCACTTCTTAGTAACTGCCACACTTCTCATGCCTCTCTATGTATGTGCCCCACATGTCAGTACTTCACATGTGCATATTGTCTCCAGCTGGCACCACAGTGCACTTGGGGCTTTAAACATACCATAATTGCTAGAGTAGTTTTATATGAAACTACATGTTCCAGCATGCATTGTGTTGCATGCAAATTGCTCAAGAGATGGAATAGCTCTAGCTTACATTACTGTGCAGAATCAAACCTTTCCTCCCTTCTCCAAACGTTGGGATCATAGCCCAGGGCGTATTCACACATCAAATGAAGCAACAAACTACCGACTGGATTCCCCGAGTCCTCATTAACGCCAATCAAAACTGTTCACAGTGACTGGAGTAATCACCTACTAAAGAAGGTTCAGTTACCCTAAAAGAACTGCATTTGTTCCTGTTCCCGCCAGAAGCCTTTCAAAGTGCGTCATGTCCTCTACTTGAGCAGATCTGACTGCCATGCCTCTAAAGTGAATGTGCCAGGGACGCACGCACTGCCACTGGCATTTATTTAGTGCTCACTACCCGTTATGAGGCCGTCCCTTTTCAAAGAGGTAGTACGGTGCTCTAATAGATCCAATTGTTAATGATTTATTCAGCTATAGCCGTTATAGTTAATCATGATGTTTTCATGCAGTGCCCTGCAATTTGTAGTAATTTTCCTCACTAGGATTGTGTAATTATTTGGTGGCAATCCCATATTGCCAGATCCCATGAGTGGGTATTAACTACATGTAGGCAAGTTAATTGTCCGCTTCACTCTATTAGTGACATTGTTCTACATACCTACACTAGGCTTCATTCTGTTTGTGGTTTTGTTTTCACGTCATTATTCGCGAGCCTAGTGTTTTTTTTAGTTTTATATAGCTCGAACTTGACCCGCCGGTATCAAAGCTCTACATAAGCAGCAGTTGCATTAAAGAGGGAGACATTCGTTGTTAGGCACAGGGAGATTAAGTGATTTGCCCAGGCTCGAACCTGTTCCCTAGCTTTAAAGTCGGCCACTCTAGCCCTTAAGCCACACTCCGTCCCCCAAGCAACAGCCTCTGCACATTAACTGTTATTACAGGGAATTACTCAGGAGTCACAGATGACCAACCATTTGGAGATCCTGTTGAACCACAAAGGAGTAATTTACTTAGTCCACTCAAAAGCGAGACAGGGAGCAACAGGAAAGAAACCAAATGGAGGCACTGCTAAATCACCACATAGCATTAGATGTCTGCCCAGGAGCAACGACCAGAGGAGCAACTCATTGGAGGCAGTGTTGAACGACTAAGAGGCAATATATGAACTCTACCCAGGAGCGACCGAGAAGAAATCCATTGGAAGCTTTGTTCAACTACTGAGTATTATATGGAGAAGAGCAATCAATCCACTGGAAGTCTTGTCAATAAACCGGGAGAATAATATTGAGCCCCGATTAGATGACTAAATAGGCGGAAGAATGGAAGGGATAAGGAAGGACCAGAAGGGAGAAGGGACATGGGTAGAGAGAGAAGAAAACCAGCACTGGCATAGCCAATAGGTCTCATCTATGGGATAGCTACTAATTGTGTCCATTTCTTTAAGCCATGTGGTATAGCAGTGCGGTTGCTGTGCAGCATGGCTGAAAGTAAGATGAAATGCACTATGATGAAACCAGCGCTGACTGCGAGGGGCAGAGATCCGTTTTCTAAGGATGGGATTATTCTCTGCCTTCACGAAGTTCGCTGTGCTAGCCACACAGGAAGAAAGCACCAGTAAGGTCATACAGATCAGGGAGTTCAGCTCCGTTTGCACCTTCGTAGCATCTTGAAACCGATTGAGAGGACTTTTGGGGGCTATTTTCTGGCGGGACAGGAAGAGGCAAGCAAAAAAGGGAGGGTGGGGTATGGACGGGGCAAGCAACAGCAGGGGAGTGGTGGACCAGACAAGCAAGAATGCAGGAGGAGGGTTAGAGGCTGGTCAAGAAACAATGCAGGAGGGAGGAAACTGGTGCAAGTTAAAGAACAGAAAGTACCTCTGAAAGTTGCAAGTAGTGGAAGGACACTGCATAAGGGAAACTGTACTTGGGCCATGACCAAGGGTAGGGACAAATACATGAAGAAGAAGTGAAGCTAGCACTCTCTGACCAATGAGAAGCAAGGAAATAAAAGTGAAGATGAAGTCAACCAATGGTAAGCAATGGGTGCCACCCTGCAAGTAAACAAAATATCTCGTAATTGACAGCATATGAGCTCTCTCAGGCGAGGCCTAAAGTATAAGGTGTGGGGGGAGGAAGTAAGGAGGGACAAAATGTCAAAGAGACAAAGGTGCCTGCCAAACTTACTGAAAGGCAGAAAACAACCAACAGTGTTCTCAAAACCATTAGGGACTCTAGGGTGCATGCAGGAGAGTGTTTAAAAAAAGGATGGGGATGTGTCTTGCCTGAAAAAAAGCCTTTGCCTTGCAGCCTATACCATGCAGTTTTTGTACGTGGATAAGTACCAAAGAGGTAAGTAGTTGTACCGTTACCACAGAGGACTTTGCCACCCAGATAAGTTTCCTTTCAAATAACATACTTTTTATGCAGTTTAAAAAAGAAAGTGATTTTATGGTTTAGGAACGGGTAGATGTAAAGGGAGGTAGGGGTGACTGTAGGGTTCAGAGGTAAGTAGAGGTAAAGGGTGGTGAGAGTGACTTGAGGGCTCAGGGAGGGTAGAGGTAAAGGTAACTGAGGAAGACTTGAGGGCGCAGAGCTGGGTAGAGGTAAAGGGAGTTGAGGATGACTTGAGGGCTCATGGCTGGGTAGAGATAAAAGGAGGCGAGGGTGACTTGAGGACATAGGGTGGGTAGAGGAAATGGGAGATGAGGGTGATTTAAGGGCTTGGGTGGGTAGAGGTAAAGGAAGGCATTTGGGAAGTGGTCTATTATCAGTGATGAATAGTGACTTACAACTAGTAATAAGGCCACAAAAACAAAAAAGTTCAGACAAGGTCTCAATAAATGATTCCCTTGTTCAACCCTTGGTAGCGGGCAACGAGCAGGCAGGCTTAACTAAGGAGTTAGGTATGTAAAACATTTAAAAACCACCAATATATTAAATAAGTAAGACACAACACACAATAAAAATTCCACTCCAAAATTATAAGACTAGACTTTCTTCGAAGCCACGGTCAAATCCTGGAAGTCTAGCGCTTCAGAGCTTTCAGCGGGGCGAACCTGAAGTCCAGGCTGCGTTTGAAGGGAGCTAGCTTGACTCTTGAAGTCAAATCGGTCACCTTATGGAACATTTTCCAAAAGTTGCTCCAAACTTCTCCAAACATCTGGGGTCCAAAGTGTCCAAAACACCTATCGAAAGGTCTGGAATCTCCTAGGTGGTCTCTGGGATGTCTGGACTACAATTCCCACAATGCACCTGGCCAAATCCTTAAAAGTCCACTGGACACACTCTAGAATGGGGACTCTTGGTGGAGATGGTGTTAACCTGTAGCTTGCAGGAAGTCTACTCCTTAAACTTTCAGAGTCAAGCAAAGTCCTACTGGTGCTGAGTCCCACAGTGTGCAGCAGGTGCAGTCTTGGTGAGTGCAATCCTCTTGATGCAGGCCAGGGAGCCAGCAGGGGAGTCCTTTTTCTTCTTGTTTCTTCAGGCAGTAGATCTGTGGAGCTTGCAGCCCTCCTATATGTATCAATGGTCTTTGGGCATCAAGCAGGGGGCACACATGACTAATGGGATGCAAAGTGCCACACAGGTGTATAACCATTTCCTCCAAAGTGTGGCATATTCCTATCCCAAAAAGCATAATTCTTTCAAAATTAAGCATCGAGAAATTCTCTCCAGAGGAGCTGGGTCAGGTTAACCCAACCTACGGGTGTGATTAATTGTCCTAAACACTCCCTTTCCAACCCTCTCCCTAATCTAAATACAGAGGCTCCTGTGTGGCTGAAAAAGCAGGATGTGGGGGTAGACCTGTGCTGTACTAAAGTGACATTCTCCCTTTGAAGACCAGTTTGACTATCCTTTACAGTCTTCTTGGCTCCTTGTACTTCTCTCCCCACAAGAAACCTATTGTGTCCCCTGGCAGGACACTTCTCGCCTCATCAGCCAGCACTGGCACAGCCTGGGAGCAGGCTGGCCAATCAGGAGAGGGCAGCCGGAATACTGGACTTTGACTCACAGAAAAGAAAGTTTAATAACGTATTTCCGGTAATTGTTATTACAAACCCAGCAGTGGCAAGTTGTTGGGTTTATCTCAACTATTAATTTGATATCTTGCAGTATATTTCTTTTTACATGACTCCTAACAATATACTTTAATAAAATAATATAATGCTAGGCTATGGAGCCATTCACTACAATGGGGGTAAACACATTTGGCAATTTCTCCCTCACCAGAGCTTATGAAACATATTTTATAATCTCCCTGCTTAAAGTTACAAGGCCCCTACCCCTGGGCCACCGAGGGTAGACCTTAGGGGTGACTTATATGTAAAAATAAGGTGGTTTGAGACTATAGAAGTACCTTTAAATCCAAAGTCGAATTTGCATATAATTAAATTTTAAACAGAGTCTGCAAAGCAGGGCTGCCTTTAAAATGACAATTGGCAACACAGCAGGGCACACACTAGTTTCAGGAAATCTACTGGGTCTCTAAACATCCTTGCCCTATTATCTACTAGGAATGTATAGGTAGTTTTAATCCCACTTTCCTTATTATATACTAAGGTCTGTCATTGCCACTTGTGATTATACCAACTGACCATGTACTTTTTACACAGAGCACAGGCCCTGTGTCCAGTTAGCAGAGCCCAGGGCACAGTCAGTGTCATAATACAAGCATCTAGTGGTCAAAACGGTGGCATAAAGTGGGGGAAGGGGGGCACTGCAAACAGGTCCTAATTTCTCACAGGAGGTGAGGGCGACTTGAGGATTCAGGGGTGGGTAGAGGTAAAGGGAGGTGAGGGTGACTTTAGGTTCAGTAATGAGAAAAGGCAGGGGCGGCTCTTCCATGTGGGCAGAGGAGCGTCGCCCCACTGCTTTCTCTCAGAGTGAGAAAGCAGAAGGGTTTGGTTGGGGGCAGGCGGGTGGGCGGTCCTGCTCTAGGGCAGGGGAGGAGTGGCTTGCCCTCTCTGAGGGCACTGACTGTCTGGTCAGCCCATGGGCCGATCAAACCAGTCATATCACTCTGCCTCAGTCTTCTCCATGTAGGCAGAATGCAGCCTACATGGAGAAAATGGCCTCCCCATAGACGCCTGTGTGGTCGGCGTCCCAACCAATCACAACGCTACCATTGCAGCGTTGTGACTGGCTTAGGGGAGGGGAGGGAGGCTGCATGCTTCCTATGAGGAGCTGAGAAGCAGAAACGATGCAGGACCGGACCGGGGTAGGCAAGTTAACTTTTTTAAAATTTAAAATTAAACCTCACTCCTGCGACCCCTGACCCCCCACAATTCATACCAGCCACAACTGAGAAAAGGTAAAGGCAGTTAAGAGTGATTTTAGAGGTTTGGTATGGGTAAAGAGAAAGGTGAAACATAAACCTTTTGAAAACACCTAGGGCCATATTATCAAGCAGGGCGATACATTATCGCCGCTTTTATCGGAAGGAAACTGCAGCTAAAGTGGCGATATTGGGCTTGATAATATGCCCCTGTGAATTCCCATAGAAGCCCAGGTTAATACCAGAACCTGGGCTTCTATGGGAATTCAGAAGGGCATATTATCAAGCCCATTATCGCCACTTTAGCTGCAGTTTCCTTCCGATAAAAGCGGCGATAATGTATAGCCCTTGCTTGATAATATGGCCCTAGTTTGTTGATGAATAAAACGTCTAAATTATAAAAGAGGAAACCAACAAATAAGGAAATTGGCCAGAGCTGCAAGCATTAATTCATGAAAACACATAATGTATGGCAACTGTCTTAAATGAAAAGTGTACGTTTATAGTTTCATCATCAATAGAAGCGAAAGGCGATCGAAATGTATGCTTTGGACAGTGGTCACATGCCACATAGTTTTGTTGTTGCTAGTTCTTTACATAAACAAAAGGAATCCTACTCACAGTGAAAGGGAAAGTGTGTTCACCACAAGTGTGGGGACACTCAGTGTTTTGTTAAATACCCCTCACACACCAACAGGCCCCTTGGTGTCATGCTTCATCATCGGGGTCTTCGCACCCCTCTATCGGGATGCGGCGTGCTGCGACCTACGACTACGCGGGAGCACTTTAAGTTGGACTATGTGTGGTGTGTGTGATGCAACAGTCAGCTGTTGGAAATACTAGTAAGCACAAGCTTAAACTGTAATGGTTTCAAGCTTGAAAGCAAACGCAAAAAGAAATGTACCACAATCTGAGAGCAAGCAGCACAGAAGAACACTAATCAAAAAATCACTCAGCACTTGGTTCATGCTCCAGAGAAGAAGAAAAACACCTGCAGCAAGTGAAGCCGAGAAGCGCTGGCACACAGTCACCAATAAAAAGGAAGGCAATGGAGCCAACTAATGTTAAGAAATGGGCAGTTTAAACGCCCCTTTTAAGAGTCTTTGTTTTAGAAGCTATGCTCCATCAGTGCATGGGCTGTCTCTTGTTAGACCTAAAAAGAGGGGACTAGGAGAGGAAAAAGACAGAAGTGGAAATGAGAGGGAAACTAGGGACATAGAGAGAAGGAGACGAAAGAGTAGACAAAGGGAGAAAAAAAAACCAAATATAAGGAGGGAGAGAAAGACAGAAAAAAGAAACAAATGTTAAAGAAATATAGCATAGGAATGATTTTTTTTAAAAAGTTGTACGTAACAGAATCCTTCCCAAGGAGCAGGTGTGGATTGCCTCCTGTGGGTTTTCAAAATGGTGGCTCTTATATGTGACTCGTCCTTTGAAGAACTGGGGTTATGGACGAAGGCCATCCCAGACCCTAAAAGGGTCAAACAGGGGAATTGCCACACCCTTTGCTTCAGACTTCCTTATCGACAAGAACTCTGTGTGATGGGACGGCCTTGAGGATGTGAATGATAATCCTGGCACCTTGCCACATGAAATACTGAGATGGTACAGGCAAGCCAGTCACAGTAGAGCAAGTAGTGAGCATCTCAGAACACTGCAACACTCAGTCTAGGAATTATTCACCACACAGTCTTTTAACCAAAACAAAATGACATTCGTTGTGTAACAAGTTACAGGCATCCCTCTTCCAAGCCCATGTCGTGGCAGTAGAAATACACAAATCAAGCAGCACCGTCTTAAACATTTACACGATAAAATACATTGCAACTGAACAGCAGTTTTCTAAAAACAAAACCTAACAATGCTATCCACAAAATCTGGTTCAATATGAAAAGGAAAAATTAGCCTATTCCTTGTAAGGATAAAATAAAGCACAAAAAAGCAAAGATATGACTTAGCAGCCGAGATTCAAATTTACCATTTATGATGCTCCGTCTTTAACATTTGCACAAGAAAACTAATTTAAACTACAAGCTTTTTCTAAAGCAAAATCCGCAATTTTTGCGCAGAAAATCGAATTCAGTGCGATATGTGGTGCGCGCGTACATTAAATTAGCGCTGCGGCTGCAATTAAACGAGGAACACAGCTTTAGTTTACAGCCGCATGGTCCCGACTCCCGGAGCCGGGCCACGCCCCTTTATTTTATAGCCGGCGCGTGACGACACATGCCGGCGCTAGACGGAGTCCTCCGAGCGCGGGTAGACTGCACCGCCACCCGGCCGGAGGACACTACATTCCTTCCAACCTTTATTAAACAATAAACAAAATACTGACAGTGTAGATCTGTTACCAGTTCTTAGGAGAGTCTGAGATGGGGTCCAGCTCGGGTGATGCGGGATGGTGTCTCGCACTACTCGGACCATGCTTGCCGGCCCCGGAGCTGCTTCAGTTGTGAGATGGGGTGTCAGTCGATATTCCCTCAGAAAGCTGTATATGGCTCTCTCAAGTGGTGCTTTGTCAGCATGCGCAGTGCGTATTACTTTGCCGAGAGTGCGCATGAACCTTTCTACTTCCCCATTTGCTTGAGGCCAGCGTGGGGTCACTTTCCGGTGTTGAATTCCCCATGCCTTAAGATAGTCTGCAAAGTCTTGTCCATGGAAAGGTGGGCCGTTGTCCGTCTTCACCATTTCGAATATGCCATGGGTCGCAATGGTCTTCTCGAGTTTAGTAATCACTTCCGTGGCTGTCTGGCTCCCTGAGGCTTGGCGCACTTTGGGCTTCACCGCGTTTGCCGTTTCCACTGCGACAAAGCACACAAAGTAATGCACTTAGGCTCTTTACCGCCTCGTTGCCAGTGTGATATGCGGCACGCGCGTACATTAAATTAGCGCTGCGGCCGCAATTAAACGAGGGACACAGCTTTAGTTTACAGCCGCATGGTCCCGACTCCCCTAACCGGGCCACGCCACTTTATTTTATAGCCGGCGCGTGACGACACCCGCCGGCGCTAGATGGAGTCCTCCGAGCGCGGGTAGACGGCACCGCTACCCGGCCGGAGGACACTACATTCAGCAGGAATCGAAAAAGTTGGCATGTCTTGTTTAGTAATAAAATAATACAACCATATACTTTTACACAGAGAAAGCAAGGAGGGAGCTGAAGACAAGGGTCCAGAAAGAGACCCCATCAATGAAAAGGAGCGCCTTTGTGGTCAGGCTACATGTGGGCAGGAACTCTGGAATGATCTGCCTTTGCACCTCAGCCTTACTTCTTTGTTGACACAATTGAGGGAAGGTTAAAATAAACACCTCTTCATAATCTTCATGCCAACCTAGACTCAATAGTTATCCTCCCCTGCCCTCTCCGTACTCTGATGTAGATTTATTTTCCATTAGTACTTCTATTGGCCAGTTCCCACCATACCTGCTTCTCTTTGTCTCCACACATGTTGGCTACATAGCCTGTTGCTTTGTACAGCGCTGTGTTCCCCTCTGGGATTGGGTTTGTGCCTCCACCAAAATAAAATAATACTAGTGGGACATTACTTTTCTAAGTTCATGTCAATTTCCATCCCATGTAGCTGTTAACTTTGCCTTCCTTGTATTATTCATCACTTTGGTAAAGAGGCACATTAGGCACTGGGGGAAGTCTTATATCTGGTTTCGACAGGGTGCTGAAGATGTGTCAATCTGTCACCCTCCTTGAGCCCCAGGGACGCACTTGGGGCCATATTATCAAGAACGACGATAACATTACAGCCGCTTTAGCGGCAGGTAACTGCTGCTAAAGCGGCGATAAGGGGCTTGATAATATGCCCTTGTAAATTCCCATAGAAGCCCAGGTTCTGGTGTGAACCTGGGCTTCTATGGGAATTCACAAGGGCATATTATCAAGCCCCTTATCACCGCTTTAGCGGCAGTTTCCTGCCGCTAAAGCAACGGTAATGTTATCGCCGTTCTTGATAATATGACCCTCGGTGTTAAGATGGTTTGCTGCTAAGCCCTCCTCATTTTACTGAAGGGTCCTCCACTCCTCTGTAATTGCCTGCACATAATATCATCACAGCATGGTGTGTTACCACTTAATATCACAGCTTTGGATCCTAATCTGAATGTTTGTCTTTATGGCTTAAAATACGTGAAAGGAGTTCCTGTTTTCCCTGTTGCTGCGAGGGCTGCGTTTCCGGTTGTTAGCTGTTGCTGGCTGCTGCTGGCTGTTGGTGTGCCGAGCCGTGCTGAGTTGAGCCTGTGGCGGAGCTCCTCGGTTTGCAGGAACCAGCTCAGGGTCAGGGCCGGACTGGGAACCACAACCGGCCCCGGCAAAGTGCTCGGCCGGCCCCCCTCCCCACTCGGGGGTTCGTAGGTGCAGCCGAGCTCTTTGCCGGGGCCGGTTTTCGGACGACTTTGTTCGGCCCTGTAATAAAAACGGCCCCCAGGTGCACACAACCGGCCCCACCCGTGCGGCGCGCCAGGAGATTGCCCGGTGCCCGCTATGGCCAGTCCGGCCCTGCTCAGGGTGCCTCCGTGGAAACTGCCTGGAGGCTCCAAGATCGGGCACGGCTGGTGGAGGTGCACCGCCTGCTACATTCTCCCTGCGCAGGGACAATTCTTTGCCAGCTCCACTGACCGGCAGCCCACAGAGAGCTCACGGTGAGCAGAAACAAACTGCAGCCGGCTGCTGCTGTCACACCCAACTAGTTTCAGCGGTCAGCTGGAAGGCAGCAGGGGAAAAGTGAACTAGCAGTAGGGAAAAAAAGGGGTTTTACCGGATTAGAGCGGATAGGCACTGCAGTGGTAAGGTCTACTCTAATCCTCAAAGTGAGCCTGCCCAGCCTTTGTTGGTTTTTCCTCTACTACATCTACAGCATCTGCAAGGACACTGTCCCAAGTGACCAAGTGGACAGCGTGGTGCAGCGCTAGAGAAAGGCACAGCATTGAATTACTACTCGAGATGAGTGGAACCCTGACGCTAGCCCTAAGGCATTTTTCACATCAGTAGGGAGGGGTAGTGCAAGCAGAGATCGCTCACCATCCCCTCCAACTGTTTGCGCTCTGCCCTCCCGCGTACTTGTCTGCGCAATTAAAAACCCCTATTGGGAAATTAACTAGGATCAGAAGCTTTGACGGAAGAGACTGATAAAGAGACTCCAATTGAACTCATATTGGAAAACAAGGACAAAGCAATTTAAAAAGAAGTCAAAGAGGGGCAGTTCTCGAGTTCTTTCCCATCCAAGGATCCTTTCCAAACGAACATCAATAAACTTAAGTAACCATGCGGTCTGGCAGGGTCAGGAAGACATCATGTGACAGAACAGCCATCCACAAAAAAGGAAATAAACTAAAACAAAAAGATAAACAAACTGAGGACAAGCCATCTACACTAAGGAGTCCATTAGTCTCCCCATTAGCTGTTATGTTTGGAAAACCATCTAAGCAATCCTGGAGTACTGCAAGCTCCAGATTTTAATTTCTGAAGGATCCAGGCTCCGCTATATTTGCTGAGACAGGAGACATGCCCGGTCTGATGACTCCACTAGCTCCTTTTAAACCTACTAGTTGGCATGCTATGTCCAGGTTGGAAAAACACGTCTGTAACCATACCAACTAAGCCACAGGACCAACTGCTCTAGCTACACCAGGAAAGCATTTGAACCATCATACACCAGAACCAAGCAGGGGAAACACAAATGGGGACCCTGCTTTGCAGCATAATTTAACAAAAACAGCACTTGTACATACCGTACCCATGGAAAATACTGAGACAGGCACTAACACGCCGTCACGCAATCAAATTACACTCGAAAACGGAAGTGTCACTGTAACTCCTGGTGCAAAGAAAGAGAGTGAGATTAAAGACAAGACTCTTGACAACCCTTTATTAGTTTCTGGCTTAAGCTCTGTTCAAGGCAGTATACCCAATACATCAATGTTACCCCCGACTAAGGAAGATTCTGACTTCTCATGGTTAAATTTATGGCAGCCACAAACAGAAAAAGAAGAACGAATAGACAGTACCTCTAAGGTAAATTTGGAAGAGGAGTCATACGAGGGGTCCGTAAGGGACTGCAAGGATGATTTGGACCATAAATAAAACCAAAATAAATTGCAAAGTACAAAAACAACACTGTACCAAAAAAGCACCTACCAGACCTACCCAAACCCTGGGTCTACTGAAACTCTCGCCCTTGAAGTAAATATCTCATCAAAAATTAATGAAAAGGATGGGTACACCTGCCCACTAACCAACGCCCTTCAAGTACAGGAAAAGGACAGGTCTACTAGTTCACGAGGGAACAGGGCCGGAGAAAAAACCTTGGACAAAGGCAAGGAAAAGGTGAGCCCCTCTGGTCCAATCGATAACAGGGCTAGTATCTGGCCTCAGACAGATCCTATCGCCCCGATGCTGACTGATCTTCAAGCATCAACAAAAACGCTGATTTTACAGTTAGATAAGTTAGACATTCAAATTGATCTAATGAATGTCATGGCCTCCTATATTGCCGGAATAAATTAAAAAATGGATAACCTAACTACTTTAATAACTAGAGTACAATCCACATACACTCCAGCTGAATCTGTATGTGCCTGCGGACCTATATTAGACAAACTAAGCCTGTTACCAAACTGACTGGAACAGATCATCTGCCTCAACAAACGCTTGATTAGTGCTCCGAAGGATAAAACCCAGCCTGGAACAATTATAAAAGATCAGTCTTTACCAGCAGCACTAAACAACGGGACAGGAATTATCAACTCCAGCGAGTTATCGATTACAGGAAAAATTGAGATTACAGAACCAGGTGAGATATCGTATTCAAAGGCAGTTTTGAGTGAACAAAAACCATCATTGCAAACCATAAGATAAGAAAAGAGAGAAAGAAAAACAAGAAATAAAATTAGGGAGCTCAAGGCGAACAATATAACTAAATTATACCCAATTTTCTCTAGGTCACAAAATACAAAATGTACTGAAAAACAAATTTGTTCTTGATTACCTGCCACTCCACTTTCCTCTCAAACTGATTCAAGCAAGAGGCCAGATATAACGCCCCAGGAACCAGTAGGGATTACCAAAAAACTACTGAGGGTTTCCAATACAGCGATCTGGGATAATATCTTAGCTGAAAGCGAAACAATTAAGCTTGAAAATGGAGAAAGCCTGCTCAAATTAGACACCAAAACGTAAACAGGCATGGAAGGAAAAAATACAAGGTTACCTCAGGTATCCTCAGAATCACACCTTGTACCAACACGCAAACTACAGTCAACCAAACAAAAACATTTAACTAGTATAATGGAACGTTCTTTGTCACATAAGACTCTATCAACAACAGTAGCAATTACGGGAGAACAACTCATACCAGATCATATACCAGGTTTTCAGCAGCACCACACAGAAGAGAGTACACACACAGGATCGCTAGGGCACTTACAAGAAATGGGACCTCTACAATAATAGCTGCAGACAATCAACATTTACAAACCCATTAAAATTTCAAATTACAGACCAGATTGGTTCTGCTCCAAGGGTTTGTAAGGCTAAGGAGGACTTGAGTGACACACGCAAACCCCGTGCACAAAACGGCAGATAGTCTGGACTCCTGAATATGAATCGCACTGTAGACACGATACATTAAATAGGAGTAACATATTAAGACTCATGACAGAAATACCGGAGCTACTACAGATACGTACAGTCGCCTTATTGGCGGTACAGTTTGTCTCATCAGGACAAAAAGATGCAATAGAACAAACACTAACAACATGGCAGTCCCCCGAGATAGTCGAACTAATACTAGAACATTTAGACCAATTTGCTGTATGGGGCATTAAAATATCAATACCAGCAAACAAACGATACCCCTCTTTGTTGTCGGTTCACCAACTGTACCAAACGAAATACAATAAGACAAGATTACTACCAAACAAACAGGTCTATTCCATACTACAGAATGCAAAGGGCAACAGCAGGGAAGCTGCATCACCGGACAGCTCAGTCACAGACCGAGAAACAGCAACCAGCCCAAGGCTACATAACTGGGGTTGGCTGACAGGCATTCTTGCCAACAAGAAGACTGAGTGACAAAGAATAGGGAAAACCAGCAAGTCTGAAGGAAACACGGTACAC
The DNA here is from genome assembly GCF_964261635.1 of Lissotriton helveticus. Lineage (NCBI taxonomy): Eukaryota > Metazoa > Chordata > Amphibia > Caudata > Salamandridae > Lissotriton > Lissotriton helveticus. Next base: position 1,492,298,052 of record NC_136063.1, read on the forward strand.
ATACTGTCTTGGAACATAGCTGGTGCAAAAAGGCTTCTTGAAGAAGGACTTCCCCCCGTTGAGTGGGAAAACAAAGACTTGATTGCCTTGCAAGAGAAAAGGGCCACAGAAGAACTACCCATAGTTGGTTTTACACTTTATTCTGTGGCGGCGGAAAGATGTAATCACTATGGACGAGCAAAGGGAGGCCTGGCAGTCTACGTTGCATTAGCTTTAAAAATTACAACGAGCAGCTTATTTCTCCAGACCCAAGCATTCAACTCATTAAGCTTACGTATAAAAGTCACGGAAATATTAAAGTTGTAATTCTGATTAATTATGACACACAACAAATGGAACAAAATGAAAGGAAGAATAATTCACTTCTAATTAAAACAATTTGGGATTTACAATGTGCCGAACCAGCATGGAATATTATTCTGACAGGTGATTTCAATGCAAATTTATTTCACACTCCCAACGATGACGAAATATTGACAGCTGAAAATACTTTCTGGAATATAAAGCAACAGTGTTCAAATAAGTATATTTGAAAAGATCTTCGTGGACAACAGCTATTAACAGCCCTAGAATATCAAGTAATGAGAGTGATTAATGAAAGATCTGAAGAAGACACCCCACCAAATTATACGTATCACGGCCCACGCTCACATTCGGCATTGGACTATACGATCTTGACGCTCCCATTAATGCCACTTCTAGCACATTTTTATATAGAATACACCACAATAAGTGATCATACAATTCAACACGTTGTTTTCAATTTAGCCCTACCAAGGCTAGAAAAAGCCACTGACCTAGAAGGCAAATTGAATACTATGAATTCAAAACATTTAACCTGGACAAGCGTATAGCCTGATCAGCTTTTTGATTTAGTTAAGGAATTTCTTGCTGAGTCGGCCCTAAGGAACAGTAACGGTGTAAAAGCATGGTCGTACTTCCTTGCTAGCCTACCAACCGCAACTGTAAAATCAAGACATAAGGCAGTCTCCTCCAATCCATATATTGGGATAACAAGTGTGACTAAAAAACTAAGAAGGGACTTAAAAAAACCTGCTAGGAAATTACACAAAAATGCCAGAACAGATGTCGCATGGGAAACATTCAGGATGCAGAGAAAACTCTATAAAAAGAAGCTCTGGGAGAACAAAAAAGCAAATACGGACAATTTTTGGCTAAGGTTAATATACAATCCAAGACAACAAAATGCAAATAAATTTTGGCTAACAATAAATCAGCTGAATCATCCTAAGAATATTCTAGCATCAAATGTCAAGGCACAGGACTGGGCTGACTATATAGCTCAGAAATGAGGGAATCAAAACCACTCTCGTGAGCAGGAATTGGCCTACCAGGCCCCTTCAAGCCCTAGACAAAAATAAGGCACTGGGGCCACATGCACCACGAGTAATGCCACAAGCGCTAACTCAGACCGTCCACTTGCTGCTAGCCCAAACCACTCTTCATACACAGCAGTTGCCATAAAAAAACGTATTGAATAAAAGCAAAAGCGATGTTGCTTCCAGACCCAATGGTGTCCAAAGGCAGTTTTTAAACTTGACCCTGATTTTTGGAGCCTCCTAGAGACCCTTTTTGCTCGAGTTGATCTGTTAAACCAAATTCCAGACAGTTGGCAAGGATCAATCCTGACACCAATTTTTAAAGGGGGCGAAAGATCCAATCCCTCGAATTATAGACTGATTGCATTGCTTGACGTCGAAGCTAAATACTTAGCCTCCCTGATCCTGGAGGATCTGGTTGCTTGGTCTAAAGACCTAAATCTGATACCCACAAACCAGACGGGATTTAGAAAAGGGATTGGGACAATCTCGAATATCCTTTCCATTACGCTAATAGCGGTGAAATGCAAAATAAAACAACAGAGCTTGCACCTCTGTTTCATTGATTTAAAAGCTGCTTTCGACAGCGTGGATCGGAAATTATTATGGATGAAACTAAGGTCATGGAATATTCCAGGAAGAATTTTAAAAGGTTTATTGTTATTTTATATGGATACATGGGTTAGAGTAAAACTCGGTGATGGATCAACAGTCTCAAGAAAATGGAACACAGACAGGGGCTTTAAGCTTATTTAATTTGTTTTTAGCTGATTTATCTGAGAAACTCAATGTAATTAACTCTCATTCTCCACAATAGGGACCACTATCCCTTTCGCACCTTGCCTATCCCGATGACATAGTTTTAATCAGTTTGACTTAAATTGGGCTCACAAGGCTACTGACGACCCTCGCAGAATTTCTGACGACAAATAAGCTGGAAATGAATATAGCAAAAACTAAAACAATGCTGATCAGTAACCGGACAGCTCACCCGTATAACATCAACTTTAAAGGTAAAGTCTTGGAAAACGTCGCAAGCTCTAAATATTTGGGAATTTATCTGGACAACAAATTGAGCCAGCAAGATCAGAAAAATTACATAGCTCAGCGGGCAACCGCATTAACCTTTGCTTGTAAGACACTGTCTGGGAATCTAAGGGGCCCCTCATTCAAACCACTGATTACAGTAATAACGGATAAAACATTACCAACGTTATCCTACGCCTGTGTAACCTTCCACGGTAAAGATGCAACCATACTCAATAATTTAACAACCGGCATTTTTTAAAGGGGTTTTCAGCTCCCTCTAATGGCATCTCCAGCACAAGTGTGATTAGAACTTGGTTTACTGAATGAGACAGTTGGCAGGCAATATTCAACAATTAAAGTGTGGTACCGCATAAAGCAAAACACGGTGGACTCTAAACTAAATGAGGCTCGGTGGTCAGAGCAAGAGAACCGTCCCAATACACCACATAAGCGCTATTTGCAAAATGCTCTCAAATCCACTTGCACTTTGAACCTGTCGAATAAAAACCTGCCTTATGTTACATTTAAGTCCACAACTGCATTCGCTTTTGCTTGACAAAAATATTTTGTGCCATAGGTCCCACGCCTGGATCGTCCTTAACAACTACAAAATTCTTAAACCAGCAGCATACCTAGATTTAACATACTCGGTCCACCTAAAAAAACAGCTAATGGCATTACGTTTTGGTAAATATCCTTCACTGGCAGATGCCCCAAAGTGGAAAAATACGGAAGTAAAAAGCTATTGTCTATGTGGAAGCCCTACAGAAGACCTCATCCACTTAATATGCGTTTGCAAGAAACTTCGGCCTGCACGAGAGACCTTACTAAGGAAGGCTTTTTTGGATAGAGGAATACGAACATGTCGGGAGGCTATAATTAAAGGGCTTGATCCATCTGATCCCCAGATGAACTGTAAATTGATTAAGTTCCTGCCCATACACGATCAAGTAACAAAGTCAACACAACAATGAGAGGATCCGTTCACAGAAAGCTTGATGCTCGTTTCACTTGTTTTATGGAGTCATCACAAGGAGGGAGCAAGAGGTCCGGGGCATCGGCCTGCAGAGACAACTACTTTTATTCATACTGACTTATTGCTGGTACCGAAGGGCCTAACATTTGACATCTGTTAACTGTTGGTTCATAACTGTAATCCATGTAGAAAAAGTAGAGTACTGGCATTATTTTATCGAATTGTAGAATGTAATTATGATTTAACAGTGATTTTAATCTGTAAGACTCTCTTTGGTGCAAATGACGGTTGAATGATTTTAAATCTTGCTAAGTCTTGGCTGCTATCAACAGGGAAGAAAATTGTAATGGTTTTAATTAACAAAACAATACAAATTTTACTTACGTGCAAGGATATCTTCTCAAAATATATTTTGCTGTCCGCAACATATTCCACGCCTAGGATGTCCAGGGCCTCTTCAGAAGAGCGTCTTCCTCTGTCTCTCATTCTCCAGATCTTTGAAATTGACCGGACCGCTTGTGTATGATGTCATCAGCCCATTCCTTTGAAAGGATTTGCTGTTTGTGAGGTGTAAATCACAGCTCACTATTTCTGCAACACAAGAGTTTGTAAATGAGGGAATGGCTAACAATTGCTTGCTAGTTTTGACACACCTTCACAGATGTAATACTGTCTAATTTACCAGAATGTGTAAGGTCATTCAGGGCAATAGAGAACTATAATATCATGAGCAGAAAAGTGTGGTTTTGGTCAGTATTGGCAAAAATGTTCTTAATATCTTGAAGAGTTGTTAGACCCGGATAGAATTCGCATAGTCTATTCTTCAGGATAGAAGGGTGCCCCAGAGTTCCAACATTGCAAACTAATCTAGAATATTTTTACAGGAATTGAAAGTTGGAGTTGTGTCTGCAGTTAACAGGTCATTTCTTAGTAAGAGAGTTAGACAGACTTTGTTGGAAATAGACCCAACTTTAAAGTATGAACTGATGAGCGGGGTTATTTGGAGAACTATCGGGGGTCACAGCCATTAGTGGATCAGTACTTTGGGTTGATTTAGGCTAGAACAATAGTAGCCTATTTTGTTTTTGATTTGGAAAGAGGATGGGAGATGTGTATGTGTGAGTCATAGCATGGGTAGGAACAGTTTCTCTAGATTCCGGTGTTTCTTCAAGATATTAGTTCACAAAAGAGTACTTCTCTATAATCAATGAGTTTTCGTTAACTTTCGATGGCCTTTATAAATGTCACTTGTGGGTTTTCTTCTCTCTTTTGATTCTGTCAACGCCCTGGTCCACCCACAGCTCTAAATATATTTTGCCTACCTTTCAGCACCCAATAGCTATTGCCCTAACGTTAATCTTGCTTTCCATACCCTCGGTTGCGGACTCATTAGCTCCCTCTTCCTTTCTCTACTATTTGGGTAAATCTAGCCAAGCACATTCTCCCAGATATCCCTTCTCTGCTCCAACAAAATGTTTCTGTCTTCCTGTCAATATCTCTCCTCTTGCATATAGGACGCATACCAGTTGTTGGTGATGCTGCTGGAGGTTTAAGTGAATCTGACACAGCTCACACCGATCCACCTCCTTATATTACTCTTACTGTGTTGTTACTCATTATTGTGGTTACAAACACTGGTCTATGGATAAATGCAGATTAGACTTCTTGCCTTGCAATATGGGATAAGGTCCACGAGGTTGCTAATGTTAATCATTTTGGCGGTCACAGTGATTGGCCGTAGGAAGAAGAGTACATATTTAACTGTACTGTAACTCATGAATGAGTTCCTAATACAAACATTATCTTATTTGCAGGGTGTGCAGACATTTTGATTTGAAATGCTTCATTGCTTTCGCTCACACAAGGATATGATTCCTTTTCTGTACATTCAAGAATGCTATCTGGAAAGTAGGCTTTTAAGACTCATTGGCACTAAGGGCTTTGTCTGTAGGCCAACACGAGACTGAATGCCAGTTGGACTAGAACCTTACTGGAACTCACTAAGCATCACTTGAGTGAGGTGCATTTCAGGTAACGATCAATCCTATGACACATCACAGAGATAATTAGTGGAACTCAAACCCTCTTCCATCATGGAAAGGTACACTCAAGATCAATACCAGCGGAAGCACCTCTGCTTACAAAAGTAAATTGTTCGACACTGGCTAGTCAATTGAGTTCAAAACTGGTTCACTAGAAAGGTGAATCTGTTTGGGTATCTGTTTGGGTGTACACTCAAAAACAGCAGTGAAGGACTCTGCAGCAATTAAGGTTTCAGTGGGTGAAGCCCAACTTACATAGCATCATCATCTATCAAAGAGAAGCAGGAAGAACATTAAATTTGAATATGTTTGTAGTAGACAGAAGTTACATACGATCCTGTGCAAGGAGGCTTTACACTATTGCATTGTCTTTCAATATAACTTTAAGGTATTTTGCACTGCCCAGGTTAGGACTAATTCTGCAGCTGTGTCAGATCTGACTACAAACAGACACCTGTGGGTATTCGTAAGCCAATGTATACTTTTTATTTTGTACAGAAACAGTTCTCAAACTGATCTTTTTGGATTTAGGGACCCCACCAAACATATAGAGGTGTTGGTGCTTCTCGAAGACACTGAATTATGAGATAATAAATGGGTGTTATCCAATCTTTACATGAAAAAAAGTGACACAGAGGAAGAGGACATCTTGGGTAATGCAAGCCTTGACTACTCCAGGACAATTGTTGATTGGTAACACTTTATTCCTGTGGGTAAGTATGTTTAGTAAAATTGTCAACAGTTCAATTAATATTTCCTAAGAGGGTTCATAATGCCTAAATTGTCTTTCTACTACAAGGCCAAAATTAAGGGATGATAAAAAGCGGTAAAAAGCAATACAGAAGTTTGATCTCTTAGACATTCATCCTAACCTCGTTAGTAGATTTTGCGGGCAGAGGGATTGACTTAGGTAGACAGATTAGCTCATTAGGCAGTTACTCCTGGTTGCACTTGTCCGAAAAACTTGGAAAATGAACATCAAACCTGCATACAAAATACCATCACCTGCAGAGGTACTTTTATCTCTCCTCACAGTAGGAAGCAGGTATAAACAGGTCTACTGGAATTATGTGATTATTCGGCCACATTTTATCACATCATTATGGATTTGGCACATTTGCCACATAATTCACTATCAGTTGCAAAATCTGCAGATTTTGACCAAAAAAAATCTAGCTCAAATTGATAAAATGTTAGTAAAACTTGCAACATGTGCTTGTGCACAGTTGAATGCTCTTTGCAGAGGTTAATTGGTTACCTTTCAGTTGCTGATGAAATCTTTCTTCTGACAGTAAAACCATGTGTGAAATCACAAAATGAAGAAGTAATACTATAAAATAAAATTGCTGCATCATACAAAAACTGGGGTGGTGATTGAGGTGGGCTGGAAATTCCACTCAAGCAACAACCACAATCCTTGGCACGGGGAATCACAAAAGTCACTAAATGAATCTGTGCTTAACCCTCTGGTAGCTTGGCACAAAAACAGTAAAGCTCAATGTAGAAGCAAAGTGTAAAGTATTTATGCAGTGCACAAACAGGAATCGAGTGCAAACACAACACTAGAATAAACACAATTTAGAAAAATAGTGCACATCGTAATGAATAAAAAAAGCCCAGAATGACAAAAATCCAATTATTAGAACCAGAGATATGCCATTTTTAAGTTTAAAGTAGATATAGCACCTAAAAGCACAAATCATTGTATCACAAAACGACCCTACTAACAAGGAACCAGGGCATACAATATATTCAAGAAAACAATGGTTCTTGTGGACAATGTAAAAATACTTAATAGTTTGTAAGTATAATGGCAAAAATAACAATATACTAAGGACTTATTAGCGAATTAAATATGCCAACAGGTGTAAGCCAATTGTACCAGTGTAGTGCTAGAGGCACTCTTGTGGTCTGACACCCTGTGATGACCTTTGACTACCATTATTTTAATTGACTTTGGTGTATTATTTTACCATAGCCTGAATGTACGACGTCCTGCATATATCTTGCTTCTCGTAAAGGTTTATTTCTTTTAATCTTGCTATCTTTCTGTGGGAGCTGTCATGGAGTAGGGCAGCCTTGCCAAGAACAGATCGTGTGGGATGTGCATTTGAAAGCATGAGAGAGGGAGAGAGAGAAGTGTGGAGTGTACTTTTTGGTCTCGAAGTGCAGTGTTATGAGCAGTAGTTCACAAATGTGCACTGTGTTGTACATTGCGAGATGAAGCATGTGATGTTATGAGCAGTGGTGCACAAATGTGCACTGTGTTGTACATTGAGAGGTGAAGCATGTGATGCTATAGGCAGTGGTGCATAAATGTGCATTGTGTTGTACATTCAAAGTATTATTAGGTTCTTACTAAAGGCTTTGACATGGCCTCATGTCATCCTGGTTCTGACTCTGCCTGGTTTGAGCTTTATCTGCGTGCACAGCCACGCTTGCAAGTTGTTTGGGTTAATCACGTTCAAGGATTGTTTTTTGTGAAGGATTGTTTAATGTACCCTGGAAGGCTCTTGTGAGCTTCATCAAAATAAAGGCTGGAACATGCGAGACTGTAGAGGGAACGTGGGAACTCCTTCTTCCCATGGGATGCTTGCTTGGAAGCTGGCCAGTCCTAGTAAGAACCCTTTGGCGCGGGAGGAGATTCTTGAACCTTCTGGTGTGTTTTTGAGATTATAAAGCTGAGGGTTGTTCACTTAGGAGCCAAGATTTTGGAATCCGAATGGGGACGGACGCGTCTACTTCGGTACAGTGGAACCCTGGTTCCTGAGGTTCTGATCCCTGGCTGTTTAATCCCCCAGTCAGGAGTGGGCTAAGATGCAGTGTTTGCACCAGGTGAAGTGTTGATTTTTGATTATTCAAAATTAACAAAGGAGGGAGGTAGAGCAATTGAAGTAGGATTCTTACTCCACAGACTTATACGCATAAACAAAAGGAATCCAACTAGCAGGAAAGTGTTGCCCAACCAGGTATGGGAGCACTTAGTGTTTTGTAAAATACCCCTCACACACCAAAAGGCCCCTTGGTGTCATGCTTCATCATTGGAGTCTTCGCACCCCTCTAACGGGATGCGGCCTGCTGCGACCTGCGACTACGCAGAAGCACTGATAACGATGACTATGTGTGGTGTGTGTGGTGCAAGTGATAGGGATATTAATGTGAGTGGTGGGTTTTAGTGAAGAGTTAAAAAGTACCTGGCTCGTGGGTGTCTTGGAATTTTTTTTATTCACAACCCCGTTTTTCTTTTTTCAGGTCATGCGAATGCATGTATCCTGAGCCAAAAACCGCTGTAGGCACATTATAGCCTTTTTAAACACTTACATTTTTTTTCACTTTTTGTTAACCATCACAAAACTTTGGAGTTACAAACTAGTGAAACGTGAGTAAGGTGGGGAAGTTGTGCTCCCGTCCTGAAGAAGGAGCACATGCTCCGAAACATGTTGACGCACACATGAGGTACTGTCCATAATCACAACAGATTCTACCTCGCACTTCACTTCTTTTAGTAGTGCCAGCTCGGGGTTGTGGTGAATAAAACATTTTCCAAGACAACCACGAGCCAGGTACTTTTGAACTCTTCACTAAAACCCACCACTCACATTAATATCCCTATCACTTGCACCACACACACCACACATAGTCATCGTTATCAGTGCTCCCGCGTAGTCGCAGGTCGCAGCACGCCGCATCCTGTTAGAGGGGTGCGAAGACCCCAATGATGAAGCATGACACCAAGGGGCCTTTTTGGTGTGTGAGGGGTATTTTACAAAACACTAAGTGCTCCCATACCTGGTTGGGCAACACTTTCCTGCTAGTAGGATTCCTTTTGTTTACGAGTTTTGATTATTGCCATTGTGCTGTTTGGCCAGTGGCTTTGATCATTTGAGGTGTTTACGTTTTGATTATTGCCATTGTGATGTGTGGCCAGTGGCTTTGAGCATTTGAGGTGTTTTCTTTGTGATATGTGACTCAGTGAGGTGCACATCCAAAGTAATAATTTGATGTATCTAGTCTATATATATCTTTCTGATCTCTTGCAGGACGTCCAGCATATTATATTTGCTTGAGTCTTATCTCATATTATTTGCTGCTTGTTTATTCATGGTATTATTCATGCATTTAACTGTGGCATTTACCAAGTGTGTTATTATTGCTTGCATATAAATATATATATATCTCTGTGTATTTGAATGCTCTGCATTTGGCATCTGGGAAAGCCTTTCTGTTTGAGAGCATTGTTTAAAATAAAACCCCAAGCCTTATTCTAAAAAGAGAGTCTTTGCGTTTTGTAAAAACAAACCCTTTTCTAAAGGTGTTTTGTGTTATGTCTCCTGCTTTGCCCTTTGGGTTTGAGCCACCGTGTGGGAGATTCTGTATTATCTGAAAGGCGAAGCAAGACAACTAGGTTTTAGGGAGAGATTGCAAGCATTTTAGCACTGGTTAGCAGTGGTAAAGTGCAAATAGTCATAGTCAGTTAAAATTAAGAAAACAGGAGGGAGAGAAGAAAAAGAAAGTATTGGGGTGTCCCTACAGAGAGGGCCAAGTCCAACACAACCTCTTCCAGCAAAAAGCCAGTGTAGACAAATCTATTCCTTGATGGGCTTTCCTGCTTAGTCAATAGAACATAGACAATGGGCCTCTACTTCAGTGGCACTTGTCATTTCTGTGCTCCTCTGAACTCCGTTGGATCCCTCTGTCAACACTCTCCTGCGCCACTGGGCTGGCCCATGGGGAAACTTTCTCCTTAGCTGTGAACCCTATCTGTGAAGCACCTAACCTTAATTTGCTCACAGATGCAACTTAGCAGGCAGACAGTACCACCATGGCCAACAAAGTAATGTAGCCAATTCTGCCCCTTGGATTGGACTTTCTCGAACCCAAGGAAACCTCAATCCATAAGGACACACACAGCAGAGACCATTAACAGCTGTTAGTGCTCTTAGTGTCAAGAGCAAGGCCCTGGGCCATCCACTGCCATGTGAAGGCTTAAAGCGGGGGCCTTAAGCAGGCCTCAGTTCCAGCCTTGGGGCTAACAATGAGTTCCCTACTTGCTCCTGACATTTCCCAGACAACTGGTGTTTCTCAGAGTGGGGGCAACAACCCTGGTTTTTAGGCACCCAACCTCCACTTTGAATACTACCAGTACAGGGGTGGTAGCCTGAGACTGGTTCCCTAACTTAGAAGCAAAGTGTAAAGTATTTATGCAGTACTCAATCAGTAATAAAGTGAAAACACAGCACAAGAAAAATCCCAAACCAATATACAACAATCAGGTACATTTTAATGAAGAAAATTAAATGAAACCAGAACAATAAAAATCCAATTAGTAGAACTTGAGGTATGCAATTTTAAAGTTTTAAGTAGAAATATTGCCTAAAAGTATAAAGAGTAACTCTCTGTCATCTGGCAAAGCTAGATCAGGGGAAAGTCACAAGTTCAGGCAAACACAATGGAGCATATTGTGGATGCAGGGACCAGGTTAGTCCCACTGAAAAAGTTACCTTCTCAAATTCTGGCGTGAATCGTTCTATTGGTGGTCGAGGCGTTCGCAAGAGGCACACAGATAGTCACAATTGGCTGTCGCTGTAGCACGAAGAGCAGGCCTAGTGTCACAGAGAGAGGTCGCTGTAGCACAAAGATTTTGTCAGGTGTCTCGACAGTCCTTGCTGGAGCTTTGTGTTGGTGGTTATCATGGCTGTTAACCTGTAATTTGAAGGGCAGATCTCGCGTTGCTAGTCTCGTGGGTGGCAGAGTCTTGGGGCAAACATTGGGGGGGGAGCACACTGCTTTTTGTGCTGGACCCCATAAGGGACCTTGCACCTGTTGGTCTCTCACTCCCCTCTGGTTCTGCTGCAAGGGGCAAAAGATTTTCCTCTCCATCTAGCCCGTGCACTATAGCAAAGTTATTCTCCTCCACCTATATTTCATCCCCCTCATCATCCATTTCATCCACTGATCCATTTCATCATACTCCTCATCTTCATGCTCCTGAAATGTCAAGGCGGTACAAAAGGGGGTGGTGATGGACGGAGCATCTGAACCAATCAAACACTCACACCCAGTCAAAAGATCTGGGTTTGATCCATCACCGTTCTTTAGCCCACTCTGCCACCCCAGTTCAGTCATGGCTATGTGCAAATCAGTCTGACCCTGTGCCTCATGGGAACAGTCCAGCCCGAACTGCCAAGCCATGTCTTCCCTGGACCGGAAACAAGCTTCCGAGGACCGGTTTCTGGCATTCCAGCCGTCTTCAGCCCGGCTTGCTTGAATCCAGTGGCAAAGTGAGCAAGGGACTCACGTCTGAGCATACCCTGCCACACTTATGGCGGCCAAAGCGGTACAAAAGGGGGTGGTGATGGACGGAGCATCTGAACCAATCAAACACTGACACCCAGTCAAAAGATCTGGGTTTGATCCATCACTGTTCTTTAGCCCACTCTGCCACCCCAGTTCAGTCATGGCTATATGCAAATCAGTCTGACCCTGTGCCTCATGGGAACAGTCCAGCCCGAACTGCCAAGCCATGTCTTCCCTGGACCGGAAACAAGCTTCCGAGGACCGGTTTCTGGCATTCCAGCCGTCTTCAGCCCGGCTTGCTTGAATCCAGTGGCAAAGTGAGCAAGGGACTCACGTCTGAGCATACCCTGCCACACTTATAACGGCCAAAGCGGTACAAAAGGGGGTGGTGATGGACGGAGCATCTGAACCAATCAAACACTCACACCCAGTCAAAAGATCTGGGTTTGATCCATCACTGTTCTTTAGCCCACTCTGCCACCCCAGTTCAGTCATGGCTATATGCAAATCAGTCTGACCCTGTGCCTCATGGGAGCAGTCCAGCCCGAACTGCCAAGCCATGTCTTGGCAGTTCGGGCTGGACTGTTCCCATGAGGCACAGGGGTCAGACTGCTTTGCATTTGGCCATGTTTGAACTGGGGTGGCAGAGTGGGCTAAAGAACGGTGATGGATTAAACCCAGATCCGGTGACTGGGTGTGAGTGTTTGATTGGTTCAGATGCTCCGTCCATCACCACCCCCTTTTGTACCACTTTGTTCGCCATAAGTTTGCAGGGTATGCTCAGACGTGAGTCCCTTGCTCACTTTGCCACTGGATTCAAGCAAGCCGGGCTGAAGACGGCTGAAATGCCAGAAACCGGTCCTCGGAAACTTGTTTCCGGTCCAGGGAAGGCATGGCTTGGCAGTTCGGGCTGGACTGTTCCCATGAGGCACAGGGTCAGACTGATTTGCATTTGGCCATGTCTGAACTGGGGTGGCAGAGTGGGCTAAAGAACGGTGATGGATTAAACCCAGATCTGTTGACTGGGTGTGAGTGTTTGATTGGTTCAGATGCTCCGTCCATCACCACCCCCTTTTGTACCACTTTGTTCGCCATAAGTTGGCAGGGTATGCTCAGACGTGAGTCCCTTGCTCACTTTGCCACTGGATTCAAGCAAGCCGGGCTGAAGACGGCTGAAATGCCAGAAACCAGTCCTCGGAAGCTTGTTTCCGGTCCAGGGAAGGCATGGCTTGGCAGTTCGGGCTGGACTGTTCCCATGAGGCACAGGGTCAGACTGATTTGCATTTGGCCATGTCTGAACTGGGGTGGCAGAGTGGGCTAAAGAACGGTGATGGATTAAACCCAGATCTGTTGACTGGGTGTGAGTGTTTGATTGGTTCAGATGCTCCGTCCATCACCACCCCCTTTTGTACCACCCTGAAATGTCAAGGGCAGATCTCGCATTGCCAGTCTCATGGGTGGCAGAGTATATTATGCTAATAGGAGGGCCTGAACTTGCTTCTTCCCAGGTAATGGGCGGGATGCGATATTAAAAAAAACAAGGCCCATTTCCTCAAATGTGTTCTTCACATAAGCCAGCCAGGGAATTGACAAACCTTTGCGGCATGCTAAGCAATAGCTAATCATATCCCTTGGAGGCGTAGGGCAACAAAATGTACTTATTGTGTTGTCGAGGAACCGTCAAACCCTAGCTTATCAAATATTGACTGCTGAGAATGAATGAGGCCATGCATGAAGATTAAATAGTGGAAGCACTTAAAGCCATCCCCACAGAAAAGACCCCTGGCCCCAATGGGTTCCCACTTGAATTTGTTAAAAAATACACCTGACCCCTCCGCTCCTGGCAAAGTACAAGTAAGCCCTTGTTGTGGGCTCCCTATCATACGATCTGTGAGGTCTGTTATTACAATGATCCTCAAATGCAAGAAACCACCAACTGGCTTGATTCAATGCATTTGCCATATAAGTTTTGGCTGTTGGAGCAAATGGATTTTGGCCCACTCTTCAGCTTCCTGCTGTCTGACCCTGCTAAAGGACAGCTGGACTCTGCCTTCACTCCAAGAGTTCTCCAAGGGCTTGTTGGCTTATCTACTGTTGCTTGAGACTCAGGGATGTCAAAGTCTCTACACCTGCTCCTGTGCCTGGCTCACTGGAAGTGGCCAGATACTTTCAACATGGATTTTGATGCTTCTATTTTCTGCATGTAGCAGAATCGGTGCATCAGCCCGGTTGTGGGAGTAAAATCGGTGCATCACATTGTAACCAGCACGTTGCCTCCAAAGATCGACGCATTCGGACAGCTTAACGCCGCTGCTGCAGCTTGATGAGATCGACGCAAACCCTCAACTGCATGGCAGAATCCGGCATATTGTTCAACGCTTCTCGACCCCACGCCCATCTTCAGAAATGATGCATCACCTTCCCTGCATGGAAAAGATTGACGTATCCTGCATTTGCGGGCCTCAACAGTGACGCATTTAGCTGTTTGGCAAACAGGAAAGGTACTTTTTTCATTGGGCCTGCATGGGTCCTGTAGCAGGCCAGAGCTCCATCGCGGTCAGCCCAAACTTTGACTTGGCCCTGGTCCAGTGCGACCTAAAGTAACCTTTTTAGCGCTACTTGCTTCTAAGTTCCTTTAAAATTCAATATTTCAACTTCTAAACATTGGATTTTTGTTGTTCTGGTCTTGTTTTGTTCCTAATAAAATAACCTATTTGAATATCATTTTCTTATTTGTATAAACCTGTGTGGAGTTCCTTTGTGGTGCATTCATTATGTTACTGTGTGTGTGTGTGTGTGTGTTGCACATATACTTTACACAATGCCTCTTTAGATAAGCCTGACTTCTCTGTGACAAGCACAGGTTATCTTTTAGCGTGTACTTAGCTTACCTTGTGTAGAGTGTCGGTCCCTGCCTGACCTGGGTGAATACTTCCGCCAACCACAAATCCCATTTCTAATAAGTAGTATATGTTCTTGCTTTAACTGTTTAATTAAGACTAAAAATGTTCTTTCTGATATGTCGATGAAAAACTGTAAATCCAACAGCCATTATTTGTTCATCCCTTGGTGTTGCTTAAGGCTTTAAAAAGTACTGCCCAATCAACGAAGGTTGTTTAGGAAGTTATTCTGTGACAAGATCTTTAAATGGAGTATATGAGTCCCATTGTTCATGGAACTGCACAGTCACCGGTAGAGGTTGCAAAACTCAAGAGGAGGCTAATAATGATGGTTCCCCCTTTTGAACTCACGGATACAAAGGTTATCGTTGCCTGTCCTACAGCTCACTGCCATTAATATACTGATGCATTAAAAAGCCATACACTGGAAACATCTGATGCTTCAAGGCTACGTGCATGGTCATATGGACATTATGGGCCAGATGTACAAAGCCATTTTCAGCTTGCAAACATTTGCTACCTAAAAAATTCATTTTTGTACAAAGCCCTATCTGCGATTCAGTAAGCTATTACTGAATCACAAATTGGGTTTACAAGTCGCTATTAGAAAGGGTGTGCCAAGTGCGTCCCCTCCTAGAAGCGAGTTGCACTGGTATGTAGGAATGTTTTGTGACCAGGAATGTTTTTGCGAAACATTTGCAGTTACCACGAAATTCAAGTTGGTGGTAAACCATTCGCAAACTAGAAGGGGTCACCAAGGCACCCCGTCCCCTTTGTGAATGGGTGCACCAACATTTTTTCAGAGTAGGCAGTGGTCCCATGGACCATTGCCTGCCCTTAAAACATGAAAAGAATACTTTTTTTTTTAACACATCTAATTTTCCTTTAAGGAAAACAGGCTACATTTGAAAAAAATAAAGTTGCTTCTTTTAAACAGCAAACACAGATATGGTGGTCTGCTGTCCCTAGCAGGCCACCATCCCCGTACTATTGCCAATTCCCACTGGGTCGCATATTGCAAATTGCCTCATGAACATTAATGAAGCAGGCCCCTTGCGACCCATTGGGAATTGCAAACAGCGTCAAATATTTTGTTGTACATAGCTGTTTGCGATTTCCTAATAGCAAATCGCAAACTTTTGCTATTAGAAATCACAAACGGAAACCTATGCACATCTGACCCAATGAGACTTCCAGTCTTGCACAGTTGGAAGAATTTGAAAAAACAAAAAAGTGAAAACCTTGAACCATGGTGATGCAGCAAATACATTTCAGTGAAGAAGCAAAATGGCAGCTACAAAATCCAACACTGTTGCGCTTAGAACTTTTGGCGCCAAAACCAATTACTTCGGGAGTAGCGTGACAGCAATCCTTGATGGGACCCTTGTTGACTACCTACAGCCTTGGACCTTGCACCACTGAAAGAATTTGACCTCCAGAAAATAGGTTAAATCCAAAAGTAAACATCTTGACCGAGATGACGCACTTGGTGTATCCAACATTCACTCCATCAGGGTCTGCCTGATTTTGTGCCATATATTCCGGTCAACTGTAAACTGATAGTTTTCAATAACACTTTTTTCCCTCTGTGCTTTTTGTCTTAACATTTTTTAAATGTATATCTCCGGTTCCCCTTATCTTATTTTGAAAATGCTGGTGTGTTTATGGTTCTTACAGTTTAATGTATGCTTCTGAGTCGGTTGTGAATATTATTATGTTGCTTCAATTGTTGGTACTGTTTGAACTTAACACCCACTTCTCTGTGATTGCCCACTGCTTGTGCCAGGGCTAACAAGGGTTGAGCACAGATTATCTCTGACCAGACTGTGTTTGGTAAACAAGGCTCCTCCTTCCCAAATTCAAACACAACTTCTTACAGAAGAGATAGAAGGGCAGTGAGTGGGAAGAGGGAGAAATGCAAACGGCAGGGCTTAGTCAGTGTCAGTAAAAGAGCACACAGCTGGGTGAAGCCCTGTCGGTGTTTCCAGGTGTCTGTCCCATAGCTAGAAGCTGCTTTAGGTGGAAGGGCCTGAGTTGCAAAATATATCTTAAGAGCTGGAGGCCAATAAGGTACAGGGCTCAGAAGAGTGCAACCCTTACACCCAATGCCGGCTGAGGGATGAGGGATAGAAACACACATGTGGAGAAGCAAATAATTTTAGCACTGAGAAGCCTCAGCTGGCATTCCACCATGCTTAGCTCCCAATGTCACCATGCCATGTTACCCCCAAAAGCAATGTGGCTTTGACTTTTAATGTAACACTTATTATTGTGACTCCTTGATACCAGCTCTGAGTAGTCACTAACTAACCAAAGAACCACAATCCTGCCAATTGTATCAGTCCCGTTAATTTGATCTTGAGATATGCTTTCGTGGATACTATCACCTCCACATACTTCTTCTCGATGGATGTTGAATTCAGTGATAGCAAGTAATACTTCTAGTGCTGCATAGATTAAGCACCCTAGTATTCAGAGACATTTTATTTCTTGTATTGAGGTTTCCGCAGTCAATTGCCTTGAAGAATACTGCCCTATTTCTGTAAACTCACCAAAATGCCAGTAGTGGTGAAATCAACAGCTCACGCCCATCGACCGCAGTAACGTCACAGGATGTTCTCCTTGTTCCTCCTGTAGCACCTTCACGTCCTCTTGTTTTAGCTCTTGAAGATTTAAGGGAAGGACAAGAAAACTGGGGTGGAAACTACAGAAAGTAAGCATGGCTCTAAAAACTTCCTTAACTTAATGTCCCAGTGACTGCATACATGACCTCTGAGACCAGATCTAATAATAGCAGTAATACACAAAGATCCCTGTACCCTAGGCTCGGATTAGTATTCATCTAATGAGGCACATCATTGCGCTGGAAACATATCCTATTCAATTTCTACGCATCCGCCCACTGAAACTTAAAGTTAGGCGTTTTATCTTTAAATGCCAAAACCGTCCAAAACAAATTGTTGTTTCTGTAAATATAAAAACACGGGAGGAGAATCCTGAACTACTTTTCAACTCGACACGACCACCAGTGACCGCTCAACTGAGACAGTACACTATCCCACACGCAGAACGCTACAGACATAGAAAATGTGTGGAAAGGAGGAAGGCAGCTCTCTTTTTTTACCCCAACCCGCAACTCTTCTATTCTCAATGTTCTTAATGTTCATACCTTGAATGCCACAGTCCATAGTCCTGTGGCATACACCGCTAGTATTTTTTATAACAACAAGGGACCCCAATTCAGTCAGCACGGGACCTCGGGGAGCAATTTTTTCAAACAACAGTGGTCCCATGTATAATCCAGTTGACAATCAATAAATATAGACGAAATCAATTCTATATTTTAGAATGACATGTCCAGCCGGACAGAGGTCCTTCAAGTTTACTTAATAAACAGAATTTTCCAGGATAAAACAAGGATACCTTCCACAACGCCCCTGTGTGGTACACAAGCCTGTGCCCAACACTTGCGGGGTGATTACAGTTGGAGAAAAATAGGAAAGGTTTCAAGGCAAAGAAACGTTTTTCTGTTTACATATTCAATTTACAGAAAATATCAAATAGCACCATTACATTAATTTAGCAATCAAATATTTGTATACGGTGCTGTGAGCAAGTCGACGGCGTTTCGGTCCCCCTAAAGGGTCATGGGAACCATCATCAGGACAAACAAATAATTGGCTTTTTCACTAAACCTCAAGTTGCCTAGAAGGAAAATAAGGAGAAAAATACAATCTTTAAGAACAGAGTACCAATAATTTGGATTTAAGATAAAGTGACTCTTAGTGCAGAGTGCATATGATCGTTATCCAAGTGAAGATATCACACTGTCTCTATGAGTGAGGAGGGGGTGGCAGCGCGGTGAACTTAGTAGATCTATGTTCTTTGAGCATGTGTCAAAAAAGTTAACCCGTGCCTATTGTGCAAGTGCCTTATTGGTCTCGGTGGTGGTTATGGGTCTGTAACCAAGTCCGCGGGGTACCGTTCGAGGTAAGCATGGCGACCTAGTGATTCCTAGTAGGGTTGTGCCTTGTAAGGTGGTTTTAACCCTATCCCAATCATGGCTGCGGGACTTACACTACTTACCGAGGCAATATGACTGTCATATGGACAAGTCGATGCTCAGAGTAGTCCGGACCTGTAACCCTGTATGGGAGGATAATTTACATTTTAGAGGACGAAGTAATCCAAGAGACAATCCTCGGTTCGTGCCATGCAGAATAACTTACCCGAGTGAATCGTGGGTTGCCGAGTTACACAATCGTAACCGGACGCCAGGGTAAGCCTGTAAAAATGAAGGATTGTCTAAGAACCTAGATCGCAAGGTTACAGTCAGGGCTTGTAGCCACTAAGGGTTGGATAACTCACCGATATAGACGGTCATGCGGATGTTCCCTGGCGTGATCGTGTTCATGGACCAGGAAGTGAAAAAGGGGCGAGTGTGTTGTGATTGGACAGTGCACGTGAGGTTGTGGGCATAGAAATAAACGAGGGGAGCATGTTGTGGAAGCCATCTTAGGTGATGTCTATAGTGATTTAACACGCAAGGTGACATTTAAAAATAGCAGTTTCAGAATTTTTCTCTTTTGAACAATGAATTATTTGGCTCTTTGTGCAGAGTCTGTAAAACATTATAAGAAATCAGATTAAAGCAGTCCACTCCTCTTGCAGGTTCAAGCCAGAGTTCAGGCTGTCTGTCTTCAAAATCCACCTCAATTCTTCTCTGTTAAGCATACGAGTTAGGTCGCCTCCTCTTGGTGGTATGACGATTTGCGTGATGACTGTCCAGCGGATCTCATTTTCAGTATGCCCTTTGCTTAAAAAATGTTCCACCAGAGGTGCGTTTGGTGTTTTGCACCTAATCCGGCTGCGATGTTGGGATATTCGCAGTTTTATTTTCTGCTTTGTTTGTCCAACATATATAAGGTTGCAAGGACAGAGGATAGCATAAACGAGATTACAACTGTTACAATTTGTAAAGGTATACAATTCATTTTTCACATTTTTATAAACAAATTCTTTACCCTCAATTGCAAAGTCACAAACCACGCATGAGCCACATTTGGAATGACCACGTATGGGTGGTAATGACCAATGGTCATGTAGTGTGATATTTCTACCAGTTGCAGGTGGTAATGCTGCCCTGATCAATTGATCTTTGAGATTTCTGCTTTTTTTAAAAGCAAGGAGCGGAGTTTCCCAGTTGAGCGGGCCCGAATTCAAAATATGCCAATTCTTTTTATACATTGTTTTACACGGTTGGATATGGCAGAGAAGGTGGTTACACATACTATTTTTTCATTGGTTTCTTTTGGTTTGGGTTCCAGGAGAGTAGTAACCCATTCCATCAGGGTATACACACCTGGAAGCGCTACATAGACGACATCTTCTTAATCTGGGGAGGTTCCATTGAGGATTTCCCAGGGTTAACACACTGGTTAAATAACAACTGTAATGGCCTTACGTTTACCTTATCCTACAACAAAGATAGTATTCCCTTCTTAGACCTGACCATCCAACATCAGGAGGGTACACTATATACATCCTTGTTCCGCAAACCTACAGAAAGGAATACCCTCCTTAGCTACAATAGCTGCCATCCCAGGGCACTAAAGGACAGTCTTCCTTATTCGCAATTCCTAAGGCTAAGGAGGAATTGCTTTAAGAAAGAGGATTACTTTATTGAGGGTAATACCTTATCCGAGAAATTGAGATTTAGAGGCTACCCAAGACGCCTGATAAAAAACTCCATGAAGAGGGCTTGGTATTGTCCCCGTGACACTCTCCTGGAACCCAAACCAAAAGAAACCAATGAAAAAATAGTATGTGTAACCACCTTCTCTGCCATATCCAACCGTGTAAAACAATGTATAAAAAAGAATTGGCATATTTTGAATTCGGGCCCGCTCAACTGGGAAACTCCGCTCTTTGCTTTTAAAAAAAGCAGAAATCTCAAAGATTAATTGATCAGGGCAGCATTACCACCTGCAACTGGTAGAAATATCACACTACATGACCATTGGTCATTACCACCCATACGTGGTCATTCCAAATGTGGCTCATGCGTGGTTTGTGACTTTGCAATTGAGGGTAAAGAATTTGTTTATAAAAATGTGAAAAATGAATTGTATACCTTTACAAATTGTAACAGTTGTAATCTCGTTTATGCT
This sequence comes from Lissotriton helveticus, assembly GCF_964261635.1. Classification (NCBI taxonomy): domain Eukaryota; kingdom Metazoa; phylum Chordata; class Amphibia; order Caudata; family Salamandridae; genus Lissotriton; species Lissotriton helveticus. The sequence goes on from NC_136063.1 coordinate 1,492,318,806, forward strand.
ATCCTCTGTCCTTGCAACCTTATATATGTTGGACAAACAAAGCAGAAAATAAAACTGCGAATATCCCAACATCGCAGCCGGATTAGGTGCAAAACACCAAACGCACCTCTGGTGGAACATTTTTTAAGCAAAGGGCATACTGAAAATGAGATCCGCTGGACAGTCATCACGCAAATCGTCATACCACCAAGAGGAGGCGACCTAACTCGTATGCTTAACAGAGAAGAATTGAGGTGGATTTTGAAGACAGACAGCCTGAACTCTGGCTTGAACCTGCAAGAGGAGTGGACTGCTTTAATCTGATTTCTTATAATGTTTTACAGACTCTGCACAAAGCGCCAAATAATTCATTGTTCAAAAGAGAAAAATTCTGAAACTGCTATTTTTAAATGTCACCTTGCATGTTAAATCACTATAGACATCACCTAAGATGGCTTCCACAACATGCTCCCCTCGTTTATTTCTATGCCCACAACCTCACGTGCACTGTCCAATCACAACACACTCGCCCCTTTTTCACTTCCTGGTCCATGAACACGATCACGCCAGGGAACATCCGCATGACCGTCTATATCGGTGAGTTATCCAACCCTTAGTGGCTACAAGCCCTGACTGTAACCTTGCGATCTAGGTTCTTAGACAATCCTTCGTTTTTACAGGCTTACCCTGGCGTCCGGTTACGATTGTGTAACTCGGCAACCCACGATTCACTCGGGTAAGTTATTCTGCATGGCACGAACCGAGGATTGTCTCTTGGATTACTTCGTCCTCTAAAATGTAAATTATCCTCCCATACAGGGTTACAGGTCCGGACTACTCTGAGCATCGACTTGTCCATATGACAGTCATATTGCCTCGGTAAGTAGTGTAAGTCCCGCAGCCATGATTGGGATAGGGTTAAAACCACCTTACAAGGCACAACCCTACTAAGAATCACTAGGTCGCCACGCTTACCTCGAACGGTACCCCGCGAACTTGGTTACAGACCCATAACCACCACCGAGACCAATAAGGCACTTGCACAATAGGCACGGGTTAACTTTTTTGACACATGCTCAAAGAACATAGATCTACTAAGTTCACCACGCCGCCACCCCCTCCTCGCTCATAGAGACAGTGTGATATCTTCACTTGGATAACGATCATATGCACTCTGCACTAAGAGTCACTTTATCTTAAATCCAAATTATTGGTACTCTGTTCTTAAAGATTGTATTTTTCTCCTTATTTTCCTTCTAGGCAACTTGAGGTTTAGTGAAAAAGGCAATTATTTGTTTGTCCTGATGATGGTTCCCATGACCCTTTAGGGGGACCGAAACGCCGTCGACTTGCTCACAGCACCGTATACAAATATTTGATTGCTAAATTAATGTAATGGTGCTATTTGATATTTTCTGTAAATTGAATATGTAAACAGAAAAACGTTTCTTTGCCTTGAAACCTTTCCTATTTTTCTCCAACTGTAATCACCCCGCAAGTATTGGGCACAGGCTTGTGTACCACACAGGGGCGTTGTGGAAGGTATCCTTGTTTTATCCTGGAAAATTCTGTTTATTAAGTAAACTTGAAGGACCTCTGTCCGGCTGGACATGTCATTCTAAAATATAGAATTGATTTCGTCTATATTTATTGATTGTCAACTGGATTATACATGGGACCACTGTTGTTTGAAAAAATACACCGCTAGAGCCCATCATTGCACCGCTTGTTAGGTCTGGTGTTAGCCAAGACCTTTTAATTTTAATTAAATTATATATTTAAAATAGTTAGCCATCTCTGTTCATTCATTGCTCCTTTAGTGCGTCGTTCACAATATTTCCACCCACCACAAAATGCAGCATGAGATCCTAGGGCAACCCACTTCAGCCATTGGCTTACTTCTCTGTGATTGATGGTATTCATCTCTTGCACAATGTGCACTCACACAAAAAGTAATCCTCTTGAACAGGTTAACAAAAACATTCTCAAACAGTGGCAAAGCCAAAGGTTAGCAGCCTACACCAGACCTATTGACTTTGCCAATACTTCTTTATATGATGTTCACTAAGATAACTCCATGTCACAGGAATTAAATACTCCAGACCTGCATCTAACCGGGCCATCAGAATTCTTGATTTATTTTCAATAAGCGCTACATTCAACTTTGCTGACCCTTGGCAGGAAAAATTTTGCGTTTCCCATTATTTCCGGAAACTTTATTGTAGGGAAGCAATTATCCATACAGCATGCAGGCTACACCAATTCCTGACGTTCTTCACGTATTTTCACGTATTTTCGACTTCCCCAGGAATCCGGAAAAAATAAATCCACAAAGGAATGCTCTGGAAAGTATGTGCTGAAAGTAGTGTTTGCTTCACTTGGCATCAACCTTCAAGGCCTAACATTGCTTACGTTTTGACACTTTGGAAAATAATGAATATTATTTTTGGATTAGAAAGAAGCTCCTCGTTTGTCTGTACATACACAGAGTATAAATGTATCAGTCCAACAAAGTGTAGGACCTCATGCGATAGTGTGAAATTTGCTTAACATGAGACCCCCTGCGGAAAGGTTATTAGGCGCATGCAGTAGGAGAAACAGGCACTTGCTGGCATGAGAAAACTTCATCTCGATCACAAAAGATAATTAAGTGTCCAATTTATTACCATTTGTTTGTATACATTAGTGAGTCGCCGTAAGTTAGACCATTATGCGCAGACATGGGTCCTGTGCACAGTGTGTCACTGGAACTAAGCTATATCTGGCGGATGAGCCCTATATAGGGCGAAACCGATCCTAGGTTGCTTGTGTTCCGATTCAGGGAGGACCTGGCCCGGAAGTTCTGACTGGCCTGTTCCCGTTGGAGCAGGGTCACGGTTAATTTGCATATGGCTGGGTCCTAACTGAGGTGGTATTGTTTGCAGAATGAGGGTGGACTGGGATGTGGCCCCTAGTAATTACCAGTGGCTGAGAATAATTCAAGCACCTACCCATCACTTTTTTCTATACTTTAATTTGATACCATGGCATAAACATGCAGCTGATTCCAACGGGAGCCCAACAGTTGGTGCCCTCTGCTAAGTATTAGTTTGACCTGGCTTGAAGTCACAACCACAGAGCGCTAAAGACTTATTACACTCAAATCAAACTTACCAATGCCCTTGTTAACTGTGGACAAGCCGTTGTATAGATGGGGGCACAGAGGAAGATACTAAAAGTGACATATAGGGGCTGGGAGAGGTGAAACACCTTGAGAAAGATGGGAGGGAACATTTGAGAAATATTTCCTGACCATCTTCTTTATTTGTGTACACATTTCCCTAAACCTTTATAACTGTAAATGAAGGTACTGCCAATTCTATTGGTCAATTTTTAATGGTTATTTTTTGTGAGCACATTATTTTAATTAATTTTCCTAACTTTGTCAAAATTACTTTTCATCCACATGAAATAGGCAGAATTTTCTTTGCTTCAGGATTCATATGGACAAACAATAATAGTGGTGATAAATGCATCAGGAAGTCACATTGAGCACCATAAAAAAATATAAATGTAGTTTAATGAAAACTGTCTCTTACGTGTTATTTGTACTTTACACAACAATCCCATGTGCACTTATCGACGTTATAAATCTTTGCCTAAAAAGTTATCAATTGCTAATCGATGACAAAGGCATTAGGTTCAGGTTTAGAGTAATGCACTATAACCAAGGGATGCATGCTCATTATATATAACTGACTCAGAGAGAGTGATACTTGGTGGAATATTGAAGGTGCATATTGAAAGCTACATTTGATGATATTATCCAGCCAATACCAGTTTGCTTCAAGAAGGTGCGCACTACACAATGATCAAAGGATTGAAATGGATTTTAATTGTGATACTAAAGAAGAAACACTGGCCCTCATTACGATGCGGTCCGACCCGCAACCAATGGCTTGTCGGTTGCCGTCCGAACAGCATCCAATGCTTTAGTCCGACTGACACATTAGGATGCATTAGGAAGCAGCAGTTAGAGGGACTGACCAACGCCTCATAATCCCTTGAGGACGGCGTTACTGCAGTCGGGATTATGATGTCAGTTTCCGACAGACTTTCCATGTTGGCCTTGCTGATATGGAAAGGCTGTAAGAAAGCGACAGTGGGGGTCCCTAGCAGTCCCCCTTGCCCCTAGCCCTTCGCATCTGGGGGGCACCTAAGATGCCCCCCTGAAAATCCCTGCACCGTGGTGCCTGTCACATGGTGTAGGGATTTTCACAAACTCTTATTTCTCAATGGGAGCTTGTGCTGTGGGCGGTTTCTGACCACCTCACAAGCTCCCATTGAGAAATGGGAGTGTGGTCGGATCGTAACTTGTTGTGGGGAACTGCCGACCATAGGTCGGGCGGTTCCTCCACCGAAACAATGTCGATTGGAGGCCACTCCGGCCGACATCATAATCAGGGCCACAGTGTCATGTTAAGGGATTTTGGGGCCCTGGGAAATACCTACTTGGGACACCTGTATAGAAAAACTTGAATTTGATTTCCGATTTTCTGGCAATTCAAGCCAGCACGATGCCAAATAATATTGAATTACTTGTTAAACTTTCAGACAATGGGGTCATACAGAAACAGCCTAAATATGGCTTGCCTGAGGGCCCTGCAAAGAGAGTCACAGAACCACAGGTAGAGGAAGGCATAGAGAGGAAAGGAGGTTGAGATAGAGAAACTGACAGAGGTAGATAGTGTTGGAGAAAGGTCACTTTCCTAGAGGGTCCCTTGGAAGGTGTGGGCCCTGGGCTATTGTCCACTTTGTCCATGCCTTAAAATGTCTCTGAGAGCTATCCCGTCACCCCAGCCCGGAAGCAAGATCTACACGTAAACATCATGTAAAGATGGTAAAAAGTCAATGGAAACGGGATTACTTCTAGAAAATATGTATGGTGAAACCATTAAAAGATAACTGGGATATTATATCCCCATACTGTCCTGGGAGACAGCCAATAGATTATGAGATGTAAAAAGTGGCTTTTCATTGGTGATACCTGTTAGAAATGGGATTTCTGGTTGTCTAGGGCATGCGCCTATGCCAGACAGCAACCACCACTCTAGTCAGGGCAAGGGAGTTACACGCTGAAGATAACCCCAGATCATCCCCTTGGTAGCTTGGCACAAGCAGACAGGCTTATCCCAGAGGCAATTTGTAAAGCGTTTGTACAACACACACACACACACACACACACACACACACAGCAGTGACACACTAGGCACACCACAAAAGAAACTCCACACAAGGTTATATAAGAATAGCCTTTGTATGACTCGTAAATCACATTAGAGTATAATCACATATATATACTGTGCCACCTGGCACTAGGTATTACTGTACAGGCGATTATATACATTACAGGGCCAATCGGGCCACTGTCATCCCCATTTGTACACACAAGTAGTGAAAATCACAACCAGTAACTACCAGTAACATTGCATGAAGCATAAACACATTATGCATCACATCTTAGGCATACATCCTAAATTACCAAGGGCATCGCAGTAACCCTCATGAGGTGCCCACATCACCTTAGGGCCTTACGCACCACCAGAACATAAGGTGACCTCCAGGCCAACTGGCCTTCCTCTGGGGCCCATCTTGGGCTGTCCCTTAACCCCTTCCATGCTGGTGACGGAACCGTTCCGTCATCAGTCACGGCTGAGCTGTGCTGATGACGGAACGGTTCCGTCACGACCGCGCCCTGTTCTGGAATGTCCAGCACAGGGTGAGGCTTCGGCGCCGCGGTCAAGGTGTTAATGCCTTCTGTCCCAAAGTCAGGGCTCTATTAGCATGTGGCCTTGTATTAGCAACCAGGCTGCCGATGCAGCAGAGTACTTGCCCCAAGGGGCCGGCGCAAATGTGGGCAAGGGTGCAACTCACCGTGTCTCATTGTGGACATCAAAATGCCTCCCCCATGTTGCAGCTGCCCGTGATCTGCCGTTGCAGCTGGGAACAAGTAGGCACCAACAGTGTTCCTAGGGAACCCCACTCACTGTGGCTCCTCCACGTAGGACGATCAGCATAAGCAGGTACCAACAGTGTGCCTTGTGAGCCTCCCTCACCAGGGCTCCTCTTCATTGAACAATCGGCAAATGGCCACACGGGCAGTCGGGCACAGAGGGAAGCCTCCGTTTGCCTCGCCCACAACCAGGCTTCCGTCGCCTGACTTCCTCTTCTCCTCTCCCGGTGGCTCCAGGCAACAAACTGGGATCTCCCTTTCCTCCCAGGAGCCCCAACTACGGACAGATGCAGACTTGCCTGACTTTGGCCACAGGGATCACAGTTCGAAGTCTCCGTTGGTCCCGCCCTCCTCCTTGGATCACCGCGGGACACAGCAATGCGGAGTGGGCTCCCGCCTGACGGTTGGCGCAATGGCGTCCCTTATTTTAGGTTTCCACCAGGCTCAGTCCTCGCCTGGTTTCCTCTCTCCATCCACAATCAGGCTTGGCCTGACTTCTGGTTTTGAGGGCTGATCACCACAGGGCAGAGCGCTCGTGAGCGCGAAATGAAAACGATCGAATGTCTCCACACGCCCCCTCACATGCCCTGCAACAGTAGTAGATCTGGCCAAAGCGCTCCCCACGCCACCGGTGGCCCCAGCAGCATCCAGCCGGTCTCACCTCTGCAGACACCAGTAGGGAGCAGGCAGCACTGCTCTCCCAGAAGAGTACAGTCAGGCCAGCACACCATGTTTTCCTGAACAGAATAGTAGATTCTTCAGCTGCCAAGCAGGGCAGCAGGTCAGTACCCCGGTGGCTGTTTCTCCTAGCAGTCGGCAGCCTACAGGCCTCAAGTAAGCACCAAGCAGCACACCTTTCATTGGGTCACGGCCCCAATACTTATACCAGGTAGGTCTTTGTTCCCCCCTGGCACAGGGCTCTGTGCCTAGTCCAAACCAGTTCTGGGGGGGTACTTAACAAGTGCACAACAACCTCCTTTGTCAGTGTAGGCTTTGGCCCCAGACATACAACAGGAGGCACAGCCAGCATTGTGGAAGGCAGGCACAGTTCTATTAAGGCCCAAGTGCTACTCCTCCCACTACTCCAAATGCAGATCAGCCTATGCAGCCTGGCGCTAACTCACCTAGCCCCTCTGGAGACACTGCACCTCCCCAGCTCCTGTAACTCCAGCCCCAGCCAGACATGCAATACACACCAGGCAGGCACAAAGACACATAGCACACGGAGATGCCCACATCTAAAAGTGTAATTTTTAAAATAGTGATAATAAATCTGAGTAAACCATTACGCAGCATTTATTACCACTATTCCAAACATCCCAAACTTGATCACGCTACTCCTCTCATATCAGGAATTACCACTGAAACACATATCGGGGAATACCCAATGCATTCTTATGAGTGGGCATCCTCACAGTAGTGAGAAACTAAAAGGGCTGTGTGTCACTACCAGGACATGCCACTCAGTTAAGGCATGTGTCCTGCCTTTTACCTACAGTGCACCCTGACCATAGGGCTAGCTAGGGCCTACCTTAGGGGAGTCACAGAAGTGGCACCCTCTTTATGTGCCATGTCACAACGGCAGTAAAATGCGTGCGCAGGCCCTGCAATGGCAGAGGCCTGAGACAGGTTTGAAAGGCTACGTTGGTGGGTGGCGCAATCAGCGCTGCATGCCCACCAGTAGCATTTAATTTACCGGCCCTGGGTATATGAGATACCACTTTACAAGGGACTGATAGGTAAATTAAATATGCCAAACAGGTGTAGACCAATCTTACCACATTTACCATAGAGAGCACATGCACTTTACACTGGACAGCAGTGAAAAAGAGCTCAGAGTCCTAAAACCACCAATACCAGGTCAGAAAAAACTCCAGGATAAGGCAAAAAGTTCAGGGATGACCATGCAAAAAGGGCCAAGTCCAACAATACAGTAGCAATTATATATCATTGGCAAAAACAATAGAACCTGGAAGATTGTACAAGATTCTGCTGGCCATCTGCTCCGAACTCCAGGCGTGATACATTCCAATTTGTCAACATTAATACATATGGTGGGTCCACTGAAAGGAATATAGAAAGAAAGAACTAATGTGAAGCACCATTAAACAGACTGGAGGAAACATCAGTACAGATTGTAGAGTTGGGAATGTCTGTTAAAATTGTTGTATTTCAAACAAAATCTAATCAAATGCTTTCTTCTTATTATTTTTCACAAATTTTCTTTCATTTCACAAAAACATGCTTTATGCACTAAACTCTGCAGTGAAGGTTCACTAGTTTTACACATCTTAATAGGTTGGAACAAGGATATGCAGGAAGAAGAGAAGAAAGAATTAAAACATTAAAAAAAATGTGATGCAAAGTGTAACATATCGGTAATTACCTCTAGATGGAGTTGCTCTAACACAGTGGCGGCTGCCACATACAAAAAGTGATGTGGCAAGGAGTCGTGCTGGGAGGAACATGGGGGCATGGTGAGGGGGGACAAGGGACTATAATAATAATATTTTTTTTTTCGAAAACAAAAACTTACCTGCTGTCGGCTGCATCTGGGGTCGCGCTTCGGTGCTGGGTCTTCCGTATCCCAGCAGACACTGTGACTACGCAGAGCAGCACGGGGATTGGCTTGAGCGGGCTGGAAAGACGCTCTGCTCAGGTCAGGAAGTCTGTGGGGTTTCTCTAACCTAGCTGTTCAATACAGCTAGGTTAGAGAAACCTAAGCGCGCACGTGTGTTTTTGGCGGCCTGACACGGCCGGACAAACACATATGAGCACTTAGGGAGTGCACGTAGCACTCCTCACCGCCCCTCCCATTCCGAAGCCCCACCCCTCCATGAACACGCTAGCTGAGCCAGCGGATTAAAAATAAAACAATAATGAAATATTGTTTTAATTTTTTGCTGCTGTCTCTGAGCCAGTGGGGCGATACTCCCATGCCATTGCGGAGGAGCCGTCCTTGCTCTAACTTCCAAAAGCACAAATAATTCAAAGAAGATATGAACTTAAAAATATAGGAACTGTGATTAGGGAAGCTATTGGACACATATTTAAAAAACAGTAATTGTGCATCAGTAATTTTGATGTTCTTATTTTTTGGTGCTTGATAATTCTCTCAGTTAGGTCTTTATTTTCAGATAGTACAGCTAGGAAACAGTGAGTACGTTTTGCCTTTTTCTGTTTTTAAGTCACGCAGTCTCAGTTAATCTACTTTACACACTGCAGGACTCATTTACAAGGTTTTGCGCAGGGCAGCGCAGCAAGGAATCTTGCTGAGCTGCCCTGTGTCAAAAGAAAAGGGCAGGAGTGTGCCCTGTCTATGAGATACAATGCATTCCTGTCCTTTTCTCTGCCATGCACTAAAGCAGCCACCCTTGCGCCATGGTGCAAGGGTGTCTGCGTGGTGGGGCTGATTGATTTTGTGCAGGAAGGGAAAACTTTCTGAACAATATCAATCAAGGTGATTTCCTCTTTCCATGTGTGCTGCAGAATACAGCACACATAGAAAGAGGAAAATACGAGGAGAAATGAAAACACTTCTCCTCATTGCGCCTTCCCTGGGGTGGAGTTAGAATCTCCCACATTCCCAGGTTTACAATTTCTCATAAATCTGAGAATGTTTCTGATTCCATGAGTATTGCATGGGAACACTAACAGCAACACCCATGAAATGCCCCTTTTACAAAGTGTTCTACGTAAAAGGTGCCCATATTTGCAAGGCCATGAAAAGCCACTTGAATTGGCTTTTTGTGGCCGTGTAAATATGCTGCTGCACATTGTGCCATCGGAGCCTCAGAACAGATACACTCCGTCGGTGCAAAAGTGCGGCAAGGGTCCTCATAAATGAGGCCCTGCAGGCACATAAAACAAGCGCTGGACTCTGCGATGCGCCAATAAAACCCATCACGATCCGTCCCTGGAACTGTCCAGAGCTTAGGTAGTGACCCATGCAGTTGTAGCACACAATTCACTGTGCTTTAGTTCTGGTGAAGAACCTCTTCTCAAAACCTCAAAAAACATACAATACGAAGAACTACAGGCAGAGTGTGCACAGTCAGTCTCCTTCAGGCATTGGCTCTCATGGGTTTTTCATGCTGATCCATGCAATAATGTTTAAGAACAATATTTGACCAGTTAGTAAACAAGTGCGTCTTATGTGTGACTCACAAAAATGAATGGTCATTATCCTTTTGTTGGCTCACATATTAGTAAGCCATGCGCCAACTACTGCTTTTATTAGGGCTGAAGGATATCCCGCTTTACAGGTCATAGTCTAAACAATGGATCCGTTACTACTGCCGCTTGACACCACAGGAAGGCTGCCTAATGAGATAAAACATTGTCCCAGTGCACAAGTCAAACAGCATGGCGTCCAAAAAAAAGTTTTCATTTTTTTAAGACTGGCTTGCATTTAAAAATGTATTAATAGTTGGAGTCATATATTGAGGTTGATTGTTTACTTGCAGTAAGGGTTTTCCGCCAACCAAGCAGGGAAGGAATGAACCACACTAAAGGCAGCAGCATCTGTGCATGATCCGTCCCATCCTTCCCAGTGACACTGCCAAGAACAGCTGGCAGAGACGACTATGTGGATAGCTTATCACTGCTTCACTGGAAGGCGGTGAGGAACTGGTAGTGCTCTGTGGCTTTTGAGAAAGGCCAGCTCCAGTACACTTCGGGCAAGGCATTTATCAAAGCATGCCCAAGAAGGAAATTAGGTACTGCTGGAAATATGTATTGGAGAGGCCCGAATCCGCCTGATAAGCCTGCTTATTTCACCATTCATGATCTAATATGTCCTGAATTAAAATGAGGAGCGGGCCTTGGCATAATTCTACCAAAATTGTAAAGTTAGTCAACGTGACTTCACATACCCTTTGACTCCTCATGGCAGGACATTATGTGACATCATATAACTTTTCGTTCCAATAAAGGGTACTTACACGGATATTCCTTTGGCAAAACTGATGTCCATAGGTGGAAAATGATTTGTTTTAGGAGGCCCAATATCTTGTAACCACTTACACAGTGATTTCTGTCTAATATCCTCCTTGCACTTATTTATTAAGGTTTTTTTTTCGGCCAAATATGTGACTCCGAAGAGGTTTAAAATAGCTTCCACCTGATTTTCAGGAGTCCCATCTATCAAAAATGCCAGAGGAGTCCCTGTCTCTGTGTTAGTAAAAAAAATTCTGCAAATGTGTAAGACTAGGTGTATCCTCCCTTTCCCTGAAAGAATTAATCTAACTGCAGATTTCTCTACCAGATACAAAGTAAGGTGAGGCCCTGTAATAGTAAATGCAAAAAGAACAATTGATGGACAGAATGTTGAACAATGTCAAACATTCCCCCATTACTGGGATATGGGTCTAAATTCATCATTTTGTTGCTCCCCATGTCATTCCAGTTTAAACCCAGCCATATGCAAATCATTCTCGACCCTGCTCCCCATTGGAACAGCCCTGCCAAAACTACCAGGCCAGGTCCTCCCTGGACCAGAAACAAGCATTCTAGGGCCAGTCACGGGGTATCACTCCTCATCAGACAGACTAGCTAGACTCCAGTGGCATGGAGAGCATGGGACTCAGGTCTAGGCATACCCGTCCCACTTAGGTGAAAAATGCAAAAAGAACAATTGATGAACAGAGATCTGGGACAAAATCCATTTTTTATGCTCACCATGCAATTCCACTTTAAACCCAGCTAGACTGGCTGATGAGAGCTGATACCCCAAAACCATTCCCAGGATGCTTGTTTCTGGCAGTTCCGGCTGGACTATTCCCATGAGGAGCAGGGCCAAGACTGGTTTGCATATGGTTGGGTCTAAACTGGGTGTATTAGAGGCATGACCATGGGAGGTCTTGTAGAATGGGTTAGTATAAACTTAGGTGTAGACATAACTGCAGTCAAATCAGAATCACCAGCCTTCTTCGTTTTAAAAATACGTGATGGATCGACAACCTTTTTAGTTTATTTGGCAATTTTTATAACATTGATTTTACTAATTCTGTTCGCACTCATTTTACAGATCTGTTTAATTTTTTTATTCAAATTACAATCTCAGGAAGTTAAAAAACAGAGACAGTTTTGTTATTTTGTATGTGGCGATTTTAATACCAAGTTAATGGGGTGCGCACAGGACTTAGGAGCACACATGGAGGGTTGTGGAACCTCTCAAGATGACAGGGGAACCGAGCCGAACAGGCATTTGGCAATGCACGACTTAATAGATTTCATTGAGACCTTTCGATGGGAGGCAACTCTAACCCCAACTTTTCGAGGGACAGGCCGTGCCTCAACCATTGATTTTATATTTGTTAATACTAACTTTATGCCATGGTTTCTTAATGAGCAAGTACTAGTAACTGAGTGGGGTGATCATAGTGCACTATGCTCATCAGCTCAATTGCCTATGAGCAGACTCCAGCGCAAAACTTACTTGAACCCCATTACTTAACACTCAACACTTAGCCTTAGGCTTATTTGGTGGCTTAAACATCCAATTAAAACCCTGACATTGTTATTCAAATGGAATTAGGGTCTGTTCCTCAGCTGTTTAACTGATGCTGGCAGCAATGAGAAGACAACTCACTATAGCAGTTTAACTCAATGTGTTAAACAGGCCTTACTTAAGCCCATATGTCCAGACAATGGGGCCCCACACTGGTTTGATGAGCATTGCTCAGCGGCCAACTTAAGAATGAGGAAGGAGCTGCCTGCCTCTCCAAGGGTTTGACCCGAAGTTTGGGAGGCACGATGTGAAAATAAAACTGCTATTAAATCCAGAAAAGAAGAGCTTTATTAAAAAGATTGAGAACTCTTGGAATTAGAGGCAGCAGTGAACAATAGCAAAGTATTTTAGGATCTAATAAAGGAAATTAGTTCCAGAAAGATCTCTGAATATCCATCCTTGCAGTGTAACATCTTAGCCTCAGACTGGGTATCATACTTCACTGCTATACTACATATTGATGAAGACCAGGGCTTGATGCTTGCCTTACAAACAAGACTGCAGCATTCACCGCCCTCTCTTATTTCCCTTCAGGAAGTTCTTCAGGAAGTTGAACTAGCCATACTGCAGAGCCTGGGTGGGAAAACACCCGGCCCACATGGAGTCCCAATTGATGACATAAAATGCATGCCTTATTTATGGGGGCATCTGATTGCAAATATTTTAAACAGCTGCTCAATTTCCAATATCCCTCACTCCTGGGCATCTTCTACTACTGTTCCCTTGATTAAATGGGTGACTGTTTGTCTCCAAAATATTACCTACCCATTTCACTTACAGACCGCACAATTAAAATCATTGGGAGAGCTGTCTATAATTGCTTTGCCACTTGGGCTAGTGATAAGGACATTCTTTCACCCGTTCAGTACGGTTTTCACCCCCGATTGGGTACAGTGGAGCAATTCTTGAATTTGAGCTTACTAATAAGCAAATATACCCATGCCCGGTGCTCTCCAATTTACATGGCTTTAATGGACTTGTCCACCGCGTTTGACTCCGTAATCAGAACCAAGCTGTGGACAAAGTTGATTGACCTAGGAGTGGATCTCCCTTTAGTGACATTTTTACACTCCTTAAACGAAGATTTAACTGCAAGAGTACATACGAGTGAACATGGTGAATTGTCTCCTGAATTTTTCCTGAAATAGGGGGTGCACCAAGGTTGTATATTGGCACCCTTGCTTTTTATCTTGTATATAAACAGTTTATCCCCTTACTTGATCTTTAACCCGGTAGATACCCAAAGGATCTCAAGCATGCAGGTGCCTGTTCTATTCTACGCTGATGGCTTGGTCCTTTTAGTGAGCTCCAAATGCTCAGAGATTACTGGTGGACTGTTTTGTCCTTTTAATGAGTAATCTTGATTTAGTAACTAACTACATTAAGTCACATATTATGGCATGCCGGTCTGGTAAATCCATGTTAACCAGATTTAATATCAATGGCCATGTTCTCACCAGTGTTAGGGATTTTTGTTACTTAGGCGTAATTTGGGACTTTAACCAGTTTCCTCAACCACACCCAATCACCAACTTTCACCTCAATCAGTTTAACACTCTGGGTCTTGTCATAGTATGATTTACTTTTCCAATGTGTCTCTTCCAACTTTCCCTTTACCAACCTGAGCGACCACTACTACACCTCCCTGTCCGTAACTATACAGGAGTGAATTTACACCCAGGTATTCTACCTCTCATTACCACGATCGGAGATAAGCCTGTAGTTTCATTGGTAGTTACTCTATAGGCTCAAACAGCCTTCTTCACTTTCACACGCCACTCATTCATCTTGCTAACTGCACCTTGAATGACACCTTTAATCATGCAGTTAAATCTCTCCACTGTGCTATTCCCACTGGGATTATAGCACAATGTTGTTCTCTGCTTCACACATACCCCCTCAAAATAGCTCTTTGCTGCATTAGAAGTGAATTGCACTGCATTATCACTTAACAAACTGGCAGGAATACCTTCAGATACAAAGGTTCTATCAAACAAATCCAACACAGTAGTGATATCTGCCCTCTCAACAATCTCAACCACTGGCCACTTAGAGGAAGGAGCCATCAACACAAGTACATATTCCTGTATTTCCCCACAGGACCTAACAAGTCCACTAATACACACTCCCACAGTTGCTTCAGAACGAAACACTCACTCATGGGTGGTTTCAATGTCCGTAACGACTTTTCAGCGGAAGAACACTCTCCACATGATCTCACAAATCTCTCCACAACCTTATGAACCCCTGTCCACCAGAACTCTTCCTTGACCACCGCTTTGGTCCTCATAATACGAAAATGCCTTTCGTGGCACAGCTCTAAAATCATGTCCCTCAACCCACCTGGAGGAATAATATGGTTACATCTAATGACCAAATCTTGATCCTCAGACAATTCCGACCTAACTTCCCAAAAAGGCCTCTACAGCTCCATCACCTGTTCCTTCCTTGGCCAACCCTCATACATAGACTCCATACTTTTCTGTAAAACCATATCCTTCCTTTGTTCTGTCTCCCACTCCTCCTTTTTAATGGCCGGTTTGCCGGTTTGCCTGAGACAGGTACCAAATTTGAAGTAATTCCATGGATCAACTACACACTCCTCCAATGGAGAAGGCATGTTTGAAAGGTGGTCTGGCAGCACATTTTTTCTGCCTGGAACACACACCATACTGTACACATAGTCTTTAATTTGCATAAATAGCCTCGCAATTCTGGCAGACGCAGACACACTCCCTTCAGCTCTCAGCAATTTAATCAAGGGCTCATGATCACATCGTATGGCCACCGACTTGCCCCAGACAAAAGCGCAAAAATGCTCTAAAGCCCTCGCAGAAGCTAATACCGCCTCTATACCACGGTGCTTCTCCTCCACTGGTTATATCTCTTCCTTACCCTTGAAATCCTTCCGTGATAACACATCTCCAAGTCCTTTATACCTGGCATCTGTTGTTAACCAACAACCCAAAGTAGGATAAAAACTACTTAAGGCAGGCACTTACCCCAAATCATCCTTCACTCTGCAAAACTCCTTTTTACACTGCGATTCCCACACAAACTTTACATTTTTTTCAGTAACTGATGGATATTATGCACCTTGCAAGCAAAATTGGGAATAAACTTGCTGCAATATTCCGCCATTCCCAAAAACTATCTTACTTCATCCTTGGTGATAGGAGTGGAGACACCAATAATGGCATTCACTAAGGAAGGTTTAGGTTTGACCCCTTCCTCACTAATCACGTGACCCAAATATGTCACAATTATCTCGGCAAACATACACTTACTCAGCTCCACAGTTAGCCCCGCACTCTCCAAAACACTCAAAACAATCCGTAATCTCTTGTCATGCTTTTCTTGATCCACACCAAATACAAGAATATCGTCCTGGAAGAACATCACTTTGCATTCCTTCCTGAACAGTGTTGTGCATCAATCGATGGAGAACGGCAGTTGCAGACGCCAGGCTGAATGGCATTCACTTAAACTGGTAGCATCCAAATGGCGTGATAAATGCAGTGAGTTTTCTCGACTCTGGCGTAAGAAAAATCTGATGGAATTCTGCAAACCACTTAGCACCTTTTAGAGATGAAATAATTTCTGTGATTGTGGGAAGAGGGAACCGATCAATGACAATATTGCTGTTCAAGTAGCGCAAATCCACACAAATGTGGATCTTCCCATTCCTCTTGTGTGCCACTAGCACTGGTAAAATCCAATTTGAACTTTCGATTGGTTCAATTACATCCATGTCTACCAGCTTAACCAACTCTTTTGACACCTGCTCTCTTATCATTATAGGAACCATTCTCACTTTGTGTACTTTAGGAGTGATGCCACTTTAGAGCACAATATTATGCTCAAACTCCTTCAACAATCCTAAATCACTGCTGAATACCTTGGAAAACGTGTCTGCCATGGTTTTGCCTACCACACTCCCATCATTCACCACCAAAACGTTTTTCCACACTATTCGGATCCTGGGTGATATGTAGGTCTCATGGTCTACCCACCCCAGTATCGATGGTCTCTGCATTGCTACATATATTTTTCCTCTTGTGTGCCTGTCCATGAAGGAGAAGATAACCACCTGAACCCTAAAATATCAATCCTTCACCCGTAAAACTTTTAGGACTAATGTCAGATGGTAACAAATGTGAGCCAACTCCCTTACTAAATGTGTTATTCCACACCTCCTCATCACAATAGTATATGGCGATCTCTAGCCTGCGTAGATTTTGATGGGGACCCCACCTATTAACATATCACGCACTGGTTTGCTTTTACAACAGCCCTCGTTAATATTAAGCACAAATGTTACCTGCAAACTCTTGACACTGTCTGGCTTCATACCTTCTTCTTCAGCACCGCTCTCACTAGGGCTGTTGACTTCCACAATACATTTGACCATTTGCTTCCTACTTTTACACACTTTTGGAAACTGACCTATTATGCCACAATTGCTGCACTTTTATTTTGCAGCCTCGCAGCTTTTGCTATATGCGGGATGATCTCTACTATCACAACAATAGTATCTTCTATCATATCCTATTCGTTTCTTCTGCACAACACCCCTCTGCTCCTTCCCAGGCCCTTTGTACTTAGTGCCCTGCACTTTGTATATTCCATCTAGGTGTTTCTCATGTTGTTTAAGTTCTGTGGCACTTCTCCTTGAAATCTCTGCCTTACGAACAATTGGCAACATCTCCTCAAGTAGCGATCTCCATTAATCCATTACAGTTCTTGAATAGCAGTGTTCTTCGCGTGCATGACTAATTCATCCCTTATCAGGTTGTTATGTAGATTTCCAAATTTACATTCAATGGCTAATTTCCTTAACTCTGCTACGTAATCATCAGCGGTCTCTCCTTTGTTCTGTTTATGTTAAAAAAAAATACTGGATAATACCCATGCACACTTTAGGTGCAAAGTAGTTCTATAAGTCTTTCAATGCTGCATTAAAAACATTAATGTCACTACTTGCAGCTGCTCTTGGCATACAAGTATAAGTCCACAGGCCCTAAGGAGTGCAAGAGAATTATTTCCTTTTGTTTCACTGACATTCTATTCGCCTCCTCAATCGCACTGATGTAGTTAACAAAATGTTCCTTCTACTCTAACGATTTCATAGCTGGCTTGCTCCAGATGCCCAGAACACATGCGGGGGAGTAATTGAGAAATTCTGTTGGACCAAAATAACCACTTAATGCCCCAATGTCACTAATGCCCCGAACGTCACCAGACAAATGTACACAACAGTGAGCTGAAAGACTGAAGAGAACAGCGTGCTTCCTAATATAACATATTAAACACGTAATCTCAGTGCTTGTGAGCAACGATAAGGTATCGCTTAAACCCTCACTTGTTTCCTGTGTGTTAGCATAGAGAACTGTTATCTTCATTGCCTTTGTCAAGTTGACAGTGGTCCGATGCTGCCAAATGCGGCACAACCTCCGTAATGCGATGCAGCGAGTAGAAACCAATATGGACTCCACGCAGGGTCACATTACATGACCTGATTCTTCGTGACATCACTGGGTTACATAGATGTGTGCGTGTAGTGAACCTCATATGGGCAGGTTGCTGCCATGTTGCGTGTGCCATTGAGGAGGATAATGCACAATGTCGTCCGTTCCACAGAGACACCGCAAGGGGGATGCAGCTGATCGAACCCCCTCCGCCACTTGAAAGATGCGGACGAACATTGGGGGTTGATTGAGCGTTGATTGTAGTACAACGGGAATAGGTTGTGGGTCACTTATAGAACAGTTGTGTAGGTCCCCATAACAGGTCAAAAGGTCAAGCAAAGCCTCAAACAGTCCCCCTTCTGCATTGGCCTCACTTCTCTGCTTACTCTCTGGCAATTATTATGCAACATGAGCACTGGATAGCACTCCAAATTAACCAGACGGCTCCACGTGCATGAGACGCTCCATTGGCTAATGGCATGATGAATAGGCAACTCATCGCCAATTTGTTGTGTATCTTCCTCTGCAGTGAATCACATGATGATCCACAGATGTGGAAACGCTTGTTTATTGAAGCTCTGGTCATACAGGAAACAGGTCTGCTCAGTTTCACTGCATCAGCAACTGTGAACCCAGAATGCTGGACAGTGGAACTTTGCCAATGTCATACCCATACCAGGCTTCCATGTCACCTGCCACATAAGTATATGCAACTAGAATACCAACCATAACAGCCTGTCCAGTCGCAAGGGGCGATAGATTCAAGTTGAATGGAATTGACCTTGGCAATGATTAGATCCAGGTTTGCACCCAAGTTGTGGGGAAGAGTGTTGCAGATTTGGATCAAGTTGAGGTCGGTTAGGAAGGCTTTGAGATTGTTAGCTGCTGGGTTGTTCAGGTCATTCCAGTAGAGGTTGAAATCTCAGAGAACGATCTGGGTGGATTGTTGTCCCATGTTGGTTGAGATGATTTCTGTATATTTTATTCTATGAATGAGATGTTGTCTTCTAGTGGATGGTAGATCGCATGTAGTTTGCATAGTGGCCTGTTGTTACTCATAATGTTAATGCCTAGGTATTCGCAAGAGGATGGAGTAATGGTTTGAGACTGTTTCACTGAGAGATTGTTATGGTGTATGCAGGCGAATCCACCAGCTGGTCTACTAGATCTATCTAATCTTAAGATGCTGTAGATAGGTGGGACTAGAAAGTCAGGAATTTATTTGGCAGGAATCATTAAACCATGTTTCAGTCAGGATTAAGAGGTCAAGCTCATGTGTGAGGATGAGGTCAGCGATGTCCACCGCATTTCTTACTGCCGGTCTGAAATTGAGTGACATGCATTTCAGTTGTTGGTTAGTGTCAGCTGAGGTAGTTTGTGTGATGGGAACTCTAATAAGGTTAGACTTATTTACCGCTCTGGAGTTGGGCATGGGTTCTCTGTGTGGGTTCTCTAGTATGGATTTGACTCACATTGTCAGGATTAGGGAAGTGTGTATAATTATATGAAAGAAGGAGGGAGTTTATTCTTCTCAGAGGTCATATTGGACCAACAGTTGTTCGACTGTTTTGAGGTAATGTTTATTAGACTTTGTAAATCTGCCTTAAGTGAGTTATAGGAATAGGTGGTTGAGGTTCGGATCAGGGGGCTGGGAGGGGGGCAGTGTTCAGCACTGGGGTGTTAGAGTACTGCTGGCTTGAGAGAACCAGTGGAGAGGAGGGCAGTTTGGAGATGGAGTTCAACTTGAGGGGAGGAGGTGTAGAGCTAGTGAGCTTACTGAGTAGGAGCGCTGGGGTTATATGGGCTATGTTGCTGTTTGGTTCTGGGAGTTCCCACTTTCAGAGTGCCATCCAATGAGCCATGGGGAAAGATGTAGGCAAGCTAGTAGTATCAGAGATCAAGGATAGAGTCGGGGTGATGGAGTTACTTTGGTTGCTATGTGACTCAGTGACTGCTGTTCTAGTGGTACGGCATGGTCACAGACTATATTGTCGGATCATGGAGGGGGACTAGGACCCAGCAGGAGTTGGAGTAGAAATGGTATTGTGTATGTTGTTCATTGTGGAGGGATAAGGGGCGTAAAAGGGTGGAGTACTTAATGAGGCAAGGGTATTTAGGACATTGCTTGGGTTTCATGTGGGTTGCCTGAAGAGCTCGGACAGCCTTGGGAGGGGCGGATTCATTCCTAGTCGCAAAGTTTTTGATGTTGTAGAATATTTCATCCAATACTTCTAGATTACAGTCAGACAATGATCCAATTGTTATATATGGTGATGATTGCAAGTAAGTGAGAGGGCTACCGAGAGAGTCTTAGCCCATGTGGTATTTTCCTGCTTGTAGTGATCAAGAGCAGTGAGTACATGGCATTCCTTCATTGTGATCTTCTTTCCTTATAGAAGATAACATCACTTATAATGCTTCGCTTCCTTTTTTGAGCAGAAGTAGGGGTCAGAATTTTGAGTTTCTGGGTGAGATTTAGGAAGTCTGTGCTTTATGCTCTTGGAAGCATTTTTTGATAGATAGGGAAGGTACTTCATTATTTAAGCATTGTGGCTGGCCAGCTCCAGTTTGGTGCCAGGAGCTATAAGGGGCTTAGGGAAGTGTTTTCATGTTGTGCTTTATGACCATGAGGTGTGATTATCTTATGGGGTGCATCACCTGGCGAGATGAAGGGTGAGGGTATCTGAGAGATACGCACAAATTATAATTGTAATAAGGACAACAACATATAAGAAAGCTACACAGCACCAAACTGGTCATCAGGGCAGCTGGGTGCTTACTGTGTGTTAGTACACAAAAAAAGAGGGGGTAATGTAAAAAAGCAGAGTAATCCATAGGGCAACATGCACTAGGCAGAGATGGTATTGAATGACTAAAAGGATGCTTCAGTGAGAACAGCAGCTTGGCACAGATTAGGAAATTAAAACTTAGCTCAGTTCTGCCTGAACTGTGGGCCTTGGGAAAAACATCTTTTATATATGTACCCACTTGTTAGCCCAGATACTCTATGACCTGTGAGCCTAGTGAAAAAAACATCTTTTAAATAATTTTCTACAAGTTAACCTTTGTTCAGATCTCCTCTATCAGGTTCCCGTCCCATTCCCCTCTTTCACCCCCCCGTAACTATGCTCGCACACCCAACAAAAGGCCTTTGAACTTGAACATTAGTATCCAATAGTTGTAATTTCCTGTCCATGGCAACTTCCAATTCAGCTTATCAGAATGCTTGCTCCAGCAAGCAGGGCCCGTTGATTGAGCCTGCTGGACTCCACAGCTCAAGTGTGCCATGGAAGAGCACAGATTTTGCTTGCCTTCTTTATCCAACAACTCTGTCAATAGGCTCAGTAGGCACTCTGGGTGAGAGGTCACGCTTGTTGTCTATTAAAGTGATCTTTACTGGTCTTAGTGAGCCCTCAGACTCGATAAACTGACAGTCAAGACCACAGAGATGGGCCCTGCACATAGTTTTCGGACAGCTAATGTATGTATTTGTATCTATATAGCACAAACCTAGCTATGAAGCAGTGGAGCGCTCTACATTACCTGAGGGGTCAAGAGACAATCTACAAGATCGTGTACATCAGGAGAGGATTACACAAATACATTTTACACACATTTAGACTCTGCCCACAATCACACGTTGTTGAGTCTAGCGCTGAGGCTGGAATTTGAACGTAGGTCCCCAGGTTACAAAGGTAGCAGCTCGAGCTCCTAGGCCACATCTCCTTCCCTAGAATGAGTGGCACAGGTTGAGCAAAGCCTTACTGCAGTAGAAACTCTCGCCCTCCTTTAGGGTTTGGTGGATAGGATACTCAGTCATTAACTTGGTGGATGTCCTATCTGCAGGTTTATTATTGCCTTCGATGTTTGTAAAACGGTGGACGGGATGCCTGACAGGCCAAAACTAAATCAGGGCCTCAGACTGGGACACTGAAACCTGCCAAAAAAGAAGAGGTGGATGAAGCATTGGCTGAGGTGGGTGAGTTTAAGAACAGTGTTGTGGAGAGTGTCCTCAGAATAGATGAGACTGAAGACGCTGGATGATACAAGGCTGGGAGCCCACCTATGGGTTTTGGGTGTCCCATTCGCAGTCCTGGCAGATGAACGCCTGCCCGTTGTGAAGGGTGGTTTGTCACCAGTGCGTGGTCCAAGGCTGAGAAGGAGCTGCCTTTTCTAAGACTGGTATATTGGATGCCTGCTAGAAGCTTGGAGATGCATGATTCAGAGCAGGAAGATATGAGGATTGTTATCTAGGACACTGCCTCACCCCTTTCCCCTGCATTTTTCCTGACAAGAATAGGAATACTACTGGAAATAAATAATGTGTTGAACTATATGGATGTTACGCATGAAGTGTTCTTTTAATAAAGGTATTGTGTTCTGTGGTGTGAGATACTGGGGCTTTTACTGCGCACTTGTGGTTTTGTGGGTCATTGTATGACATCGGAATTTCTTGAGTAAAAAATTGGTTCAAAACGTGTACATAGTACTGATAGCAACTTGAAAGTTGATTGAGTATTGTACACGTAGTTTAAAATATATCAATAAAACCATGCAAAGCCAATACCTGACTACAAATAATAAAAAAAACAAGAGTGAATATTCATAACATTTCAAATTAAGACTGAAACAAAAACAGAAGGGCAAAGAAATAATCACATTTGACACGAAATCCAAGCAAACGTCAAGCCAACCACAAATGTAGTATTGTGATATGTAGTCAAAATACTCCAGAAAAAGAAGAATATTTGCTACTTCAGATGTACATTTGGAACTACTTATAATTGAATCGGTTTGGTTCATGAACTTTATTCGGCTAGTTGAAAAAAGTTATACAAGAATATTTACATAAAATAGACCTAATAAAAATGACATCAAAATAAAATAGATCCATTCTATATCCATTTGATTAAAACCATACAAAAGATAGTTTAAGATCAAGGGCTAGCTAATACAAAAAGCTTTTCCTTAGATGAATAGCTTTCAGGATAAAAAGGGCCACACTGTAACACACAAAGGGTTTGCATAGTTCAATCAAATATTTCATAGCAGCTTTATATGATCTGATATTACATCTAACAAATATATGTTTTAGATAAAAACTCCTAAAATACTTGTAAAATTTACAAAACAATAGAAAGTGCATCATGCTTTGCTTACTTCATTCGCCACATGGACATGGGGTCTGATCAGAAGGACAAGACTTCGTAGTTGAGAAAGCCACTAGGTGGTGCACAATGCCACATCTCAGTCTTACCAAGTCAAAACAGTGTTGCATACTCGGCACGCCAGGTAGATAGTTGTATCCCACCTCCTCTATCTCATAGGACATATATAAATGACTAAGGATTTTGTATTATGAACAGCCAATCGTTGTCCAGGTGTACAAATGAATCAAAATAGAAAGCTTTTAGAACAGTACAGTGGCAGAGCATTTCAAAATTTGAGAGTCTGGCAGAAAGATATAATGAAGACATTAGCCCATGTGTTAAGTGTGTTAAAGAGCCAAGCATTTATAGGCTGAACCAATGTATTTTCTTTCAATTTCAATTTCAATTTCAATCTTTATTCGGTTAAAAACCTTATAAGATACAATACATATAATAAAAAGAAAGTACAACAAATACAGCATCACAGTTAAATTAGAGTACAATTAGCAGCACTTGATTCCTTTACATGTCCCAGAAATTTTTAAATTGGAAGACATTACATCACAATCGGCTTACCTCATCTGATAAGATCACTCAATAAATATAAAATAAACATAAAACAGTAAAATATTCCATATAAAGGATGCACCAGGATCGCTGAGACAAGCACACTTTGCCATTTAGTAAACATATCATGTTGAGCTAACCATTTCATTTTGCCCTTGCACTTAGTTTATAAATTCAGTTCAGGCCAACAAAAAGTACATTGTAAGAATAGATAGAATTTAAATTTTAAGACCTTTTTTATTTCTAATCAGTGCTACACATAAGAGAAAACGGCTCAGGCTAAAAACTATCGGTTGAGAGGTATCTCCCTTGAATATTCTGAGCCCAACCCTAATGTGGCGAAGGCCTAACATTTTGCATATAGGCTTTAACCATTTTTTCCTTGCGTTAAGGTATGCAGGGCATATAAATAGAACATGAGATTTTCTTTCAAGCCATAACTACCCCACCCTTCTTTGGCATACCACTAATATAGCAGTAATACCCATTGACAGAGTATTTAATGGTTGATAAAGACCTATTCTCTAATTATAAGCTCAAGCTGAAGTTGTGGGCCTGTATATTATGCGGTAGTGGTCCTTTAACAACCGTGTAGCTCAAGGCAGGAGGGCTATAATCCTATTAGAAGTTTGTACCCACTGAGGGAAGACTGCTCTAAAAGAAACAGAAAAACATGATTTGGAATTATGGAGAAGAAATGTGTTCCAGAAATTATTGGCCCTTAGCCACTTCATTTTGTTTAATAGAGCTCTGAAAATCCGATAGTTCTCGTATGTAGTATGCTGTTTCTTTTACGTTATCAGCAGCATTCGCCCTCCTAGAAATTTGCAGAGGCATATATATCAAGATTTCTAATTTCCTTCCATTGAAATGAAAACAACAATGCAAATTTCACATTATTTAATAAACATGTCATTCAGCATCAGGGCATTTCAGAGATTATTTTCTTGGAAAATAAATCAACAGTTAATTTTATCTTTCTGGCAAGCATTGAGAAAGTTACATGGATTTGTGGTTCTCTTCTTTTCTAGCTGATATTCCCAAAAGTGACTTAAAGACAGAACAGATCAGCAGTTCTTAAACAATGCTCGCTTTTTTCTTTCTTACAACTATATTTATAATACCAGCACAGCCAACAATGAACCGTGGCAGATTTACCAATAAAGAAGGGACAAAAACATTTTAAGTCTATTTTATATGCCTGTAGGAGAAAAATACATGACATGTTTTACTTTATAATATAATATTCCACATTTGCTAAACAATATTGTCATACTTGAGACAAAAGTTTTGCAAGAACAGAAGATAAACAGTGACCTGATGAGCAATGACTACTTTTTGCAACAGCCACTGGGACATTGCACTTTCTATAAAGTAAAATATATGCATTCAGTAGTGTACCGCTCTTTCTAAAATATCCTAAAATGAAGAAATGAAACAATATACATGTTTTAAACTTGTTGCCATACTCCCTTATTGAGACTAAATGAAAAATAAGCATTGCAAAGCTACTTAGTCTGGCCTTCACAAGCTGGCTAGATATTTTATTTTTTGTTGCTGCAAGGATATTCCATAAAAAGAAATGGAAAAAGGACAGCTGCCTAAATTTAGCTTCATAAACTTGCAATTTTAAACAAAAAAAGCAAACAAATAATAATCACATATAATTTTAATAGAAAAGTTTGGATCTTCCCGGCAGGCAAGTGTACTGTACTAACAACAGGAATATAAACCCTGAAGGCATAGTTTAAACACACAAGGATAGCCAAAAATAAAAAGGGATAAAGAATGGAAAGAAAAAACATTGGAAAAGTAAAGCATTTGCCCACCATTCCTAGCATTATAGAGACCCTCTTTTAAGGCAGATATGCATATGTGATCAAGCAAAATGCCGCGACTCACAGCTCAAGGCGCCTAGTGGGTTTAATGGGCTGGTCCATTGCTCCATGCCTTATGCCTGAGAGTGCCAACCACAGCTAAATCTGTCTGAAAGCGACACCTAATGAGGTGATGGAAAATAAATGGCATGTGGCCAAAAGTACGTTCCGCCTGGAATTGTGAAGCTTCCACAATGCCTGCATCATCTGCGTGGAAAATAAAAGCTTGAAAAAGGAAAACAAAAAGAGGGTTAAGTAAGCAAGTAAGACTTCGGATACAACCTGAAAGCAAGAAAAGGGTAGGAAGGCAAAGAGAGGAAAGATAGGAAAGATCTAACGAGTAGAGATAAATGAAGGACTATGTTGTAATCTTCTCTAGTTGCTATCCTATAATGGTATGTTCCAAAACCCCCTCCTCCTCCTTCCCTGTGTTATCTGTCCCATGGAATGTTGGCAGGGCGTCTGTGATAGAAGGTTGATTGAGGCGAGCGGAGTGCAAGAGACCGGACGTGAATAAACCAGCTCTTCCATACCTCCGTGTTTGCTGTGTTTTATTCTAACAAATTGGCGACGGGGCTGCGCGGGGGGCAGGTCCGGGTCTTCCCCCGTTTATCCAGCACTACCGTGAACCACTACGCCGATCCGAGGAGTAACCGTGAGTCTTCAGGAAATTACAAGCACTGTGATTATCGCTAAGCGGCATTATGATTGTCGGACTATAAGGTGCTGCGCATATATCTGCTCCGCATTACTTTTCGCTTGGTTCCTGAAAGAACTTAACTTTCTGACAAGTACGGAATGCGTTTATTATGAATTGAGGCCAGCGCCAACTGCTGTGATCGTTCTGGCCGCTCCGTGAACTGACAAGGGAGATTGTCCAATGTTAAGAGGATCGGCGAATTGGCCGTAGTTCCCTTGGATTTTTTTTAGTATGAAGGTCACGGTGCTAGTGTAAGGTGCAGCCGACTAATTCTCTTCATTCATCAGCTGCGTGAAGAGATTTGAGCGAAGCTTCTATAAGGAGAACTGTCAGCTGTATTTACAGCTCCGACGCCACCTTCAGCCAGCAGCCATTACTGCAGTGTGAGCGCACCGGCGTTAGGCAGCTTCTCTATCAGCTGTGAGGGTGCAGTGGTTCTCTGCCTACGAGAGGGCGCCCGGCGTTTAGTTGAGGTGCGGAAAGTAACACCATAGCACCTGGTTGGGCGGCAGATTTCCTTGAAGGGAGCCTGGTGTTGAAGAAGAGCCCACACGCTAATTCACACAGCCGATAATAAGCCCTTTGGATGACTATGCGGTTCAGGAGCCTGTTGTCTTGTTCACGCTGACAGGCACAGCTTACATCTGAGAAGCTTGTCAGAGCCTGCACTACGCTTATCACGCTGATAGGCACAGCTATAGAAAGACTCTAATTTTAGGTGCCTTCTGTTCTCGTTATCACGCTGATAGGCACAGCTATTATAAGACTCAAACTTTGTGGTGTTGTTTTTTTTGTTCCTGTCTTTGACTTTAGAGACTGTTGGTTGAAAGTTCAATATGTATTTGATGCTGAATTATCAACCTTGAAAAGTCTTAATCTGTGGAAGTGTTAAGTTACAGGTTGTGTGCATACCCAGTTGTGAGGTAGTGTACGGGGGTGAGAGGTGGTATTAGTGTTATTAAAATGGCTACAGCAATGTCAATGTCACAACCACCTCCCTTCCTCAATGAAGACGGTGAACCCCTCACTCCATGGAAGAATTGGGAAAGGATTTTTGAATCTTATTTAATAGCTATAGGAGGCAACAGATTTTCATCGGTTAGGAAATTGCACATTTTGTTACATAATCTGGGTAAGCACGCCAGAGAGATTTATGATAATCTACCTGAAATTGAGAATGAAAGCAGTGGTGGAGGTGGGGAAGGTGATGCTCCACCAGATGTATACCTTATTGCTTTGAAGAAACTAGAAGCACAGTTTGGTAAGAAACTAACGTAGTGTTGGAGCGACACAAATTCTTTTCAAGGTCTCAAGGAAAGCATGAAAGAGTAGTGAATTATATAGCGGTCCTCAGAGGTTTGTCTTCCACCTGTGATTTTGGTAACCTCACTGACTCTCTGATCAAAGACCAGTTGGTTAGGTGCACTTCAGATAGGAAAATACAAGAAAAATGGCTTGCTGATGCCCCAGATTTGAACAGGCGGTAGATATAGCAAAAAGCATCGAACACACGGCATTCTGCATGAATGAGATGAAGGAGGCTGTTGAGGTGAAACAGGTGTGTGAAGAGGAAGTACTGAAAGTGTCCAATAGGCAAGACAAGGGCAAATATGTGCAAAAAGGGGGTCCCTTCCTGAAGGATGAGCCCCAAAAGATGAAATGTTTCCGTTGTGGTAATCCAAATCACCTTGCTAATAGTGTAAAGTGTCCAGCAAGGGGTGCCATGTGCAGGAAGTGCAACAAAAGGGGACATTTCACCAAGGTATGTCATGATATGAAAAAAGAGGTGACCCATATGATTTGGGATGATGAGGAGCCCAGAGGGGACATTGTATTCATGGTTAATGAATTGCTTGAGAGTTCAGACTGTAGCTACCCAGAGTGTGAGATCATGCTTGACAATGTGGCCTACAATGTATATGCTGATTCATGTTCACCGTACACACTTATAAATGAAACTACATTTAAAACCAGGTCTGTTGATAAGGATTACGAAGTATTGCCCCCAGACATCAACCCAGGAGGATACAATCGTGACACTATACCATTGGTGGGAATGATCATTATGCACATCCGATTCAAAGAGAGAGCCACTGTGGGAAAAGTGTATCTAACGAAGAAAGGTTCGTGTTTACTGGGATGGAAACATCAAAAGGACCTAGGTATAAAATTAGACCCCAATGCCTCTGAACCAGTATACCTGATAGATCAACCCAGTATTGGTAATGAGGTGTGTGAGGAATTCCCTGAAGTATTTTCCAGTGAGTTGGGGTTATTGAAAGGATTCCTTCATAAAATAAAACTGAAAAAACATTACAAGCCCACGGTACATAGAGCTAGATCCGTGCCATTGGTGGTGAGAGACTCCTTGCAGAAAGAACTGGAAAAATTGGAATCCATTGGGGTAATTGAAAAGATTGAGAGTTCTGAGTGGCTCGCCCCCATTGTGGTAGCTTCAAAAGGAGGTGGAAAAGGGATTCGGCTATGTGTGGATCTCAGGGATCTTAATGCCAACATCTGGGTAGAGAGGCATCCCCTCCCTAGAATAAACGAGATGCTTAGTGTGTTAAAGGGGGCGAAATTTTTCAGTGTTTTGGACCTCTCGGCGGCATACCACCAGGTTGCCCTACATCCGGAGTCTAAAGGCCTGACTTCTTTCATTACGCCATTCGGAGCATACCAGTATAATCGTATGCCATTCGGGTTGGCGTCCGCGGCGGCGGTCTTCCAACGCATTATGCAACATATCCTTGAAGACCTTAGTAAGGTCCTGTGTTTTCAGGACGATATACTAATTTATGGAGACTCAGAGGGTGAACACAACTTGATTCTAAGAGAAGTTTTGTGCAAGTTGAGTAAGGCTGGTTTTACCACTCAAAAGGACAAGTGCAAGATAGGGGTAAAATCTGTGACTTACCTTGGGCATACCATATCAGGCGAGGGTATTAAACCTAAAACCAGCCTGGTAGATGCAGTATTGTTAGCACCCGCTCCTACTACCAAAGAGGAGCTCAGATCCTTCTTGGGTTTAGTCGAGTACATGAGTAAGTTCATTGAAAAGGTTTCTAGCCACACAAGCAACATGAGGGAGCTTTTGAAAAAGGGTAGTACCTTTGGTTGGAATGAGGAGTGCAAAAAGGAATTCAAGTATGTCAAGTCAGCCATTGCAAGAGCACCCACATTGGGGATGTTTGATCCAAATGAAAAAACCACACTGACCACAGATGCTAGTAGTAAGGGCCTAGGGGCATCCCTCACTCAAAGGATTGGTGGATGCGAAAGAGTAATCGCTTTCGCTTCCAGGACACTGAAGGACCCAGAGTCCAATTACTCTACCATCGAAAGGGAAGCCCTAGCGTGCTACTGGGCAATAAACCACTTTAAATTCTTTCTCTGGGGTATTCCCTTCACACTAAGGTCTGACCATAAACCGTTAATTCCATTATTCTCCACTAAGAACATAGAGAGGGCCACACCACGTATTGCCAAATGGATACTGGCATTACAAGGGTACAATTTTTCCATGTGTTATGTGGCGGGTGAGAAAAATACCATTGCAGACTGCATGTCAAGGTTGCCTATACAAGGAGAAGACACGGTGGGTGGGCCACCAGATGAAGCCATTCTCGCAGTGGAACATCCGGCTATCAGTAAGGAGGAATGGGAGAGTGAATCCCAAAGTGACCCGGAGTTAAAGGAACTGAAGAAGTTGATTGAGGAAGGGTGGCCTGAGCATAACGTTGAGTTAGCTGAAAACCTCAAACCTTATTGGACAGTGAGAAACGAATTATCCAGCATGAATGGTCAGATTTGGAGAGGGAACAAAGTCATTCCCCCGGGTGGCATGAGGGATAGGATCACTGTGTTAGCACATGAGGGTCATCCGGGAAGGAGCATGACGAAGAGTAAAGTGAGACAACACTATTGGTTCCCAGGCATGGATGGGTTGGTGGAGAGCATGGTAAAAGACTGTGAAGCGTGTGGTAGAAGTGACAAATCTAAAGTGGTACATAAGGCACCCCTCATTCCAGTGGAAGTTCCGAGTAAACCATGGGACAAGTTGGGGATTGACATAATAGGGCCCATGAATTTACTCAATGCCAACCAGAGATTTATGTTTGTAATTATAGATTACCATTCTCATTGGATCAGTACCAAGTTTGTCCCCTCAATAACTACACAGGACATGGTAGAATTCTTGAAGGAAGTGTTTGCTACAGAAGGTATTCCCAGCACCTTGGTGACAGACAATGGTGTCCAATTTACGTCAGATACTATGAAAAAGTTCTTGTCAGAGTTAGCCATCTCACACATAAGAACACCTTTTTACTGTCCCAAAGCCAATGGTATGGTAGAAAGGGCGAATAGAATTGTAAAGAACTCTATTCAAATGGCAGTTACAATGCATGAACCAGTAGAGGAGGCAGTTAGAAAAACACTGTGGTCGTATCATTCCTCCCCCAATGCTGTGACAGGAGTATCCCCGTTCGTATCCCTAAAAGGAGGGAACCCAGGGTCTAAGCTCAACCCTAATTGGTTGAATGGGGCCAGTCCGGTGTGGGTGGACAGGAAGTCTGTGAAAGACAAGGTGGAACTACATCAAATGGAGTACAAAACCAAGTACGACCAGAAGTGGGGAACCACTAGCAGGAAGTTCTCTGTTGGACAATGGGTAGTGGTCAAAAGACCAGCTGTAGGACGTGCAAAAGTGTCCTCTTTCTCAAAACCTGTAAGGATACAGAGAGTGAACAATAACTCGCTGGTGCTAGAAGACGGAAGCACATGGAGCATAGACAATGTAAGTGCCTGCCCCGATGTATGTGTACCAATGACCATTGGCGAGGAAGACCAGGATGTTAATTCACCGAACAGTCGAGAGTCCAGAGGGACCAGGGTGCGCCAGCCACCAGGTTGGCAAAAAGACTATGTAACCTAATTTGCTTATGATGTTCCCTCTCACGAGGACCTTTCAGCTATATATTGTTTATTCCTGTACAAGGGGAGATGTGTTGTAATCTTCTCTAGGTGCTATCCTATAATGGTATGTTCCAAAACCCCCTCCTCCTCCTTCCCTGTGTTATCTGTCCCATGGAATGTTGGCAGGGCGTCTGTGATAGAACGTTGATTGAGGCGAGCGGAGTGCAAGAGACCGGACGTGAATAAACCAGCTCTTCCATACCTCCGTGTTTGCTGTGTTTTATTCTAACAGACTATAAATAAACCTCACCGGAAACGAACTTCCTCTCCAATACTTCCTCAACTGAGGATGCCAGACCGCTGAGGAACTTGCTGGAGACCAGGATGCCGAGAGACAGTGGACACTCTGAAGGGCATTGGAAGAACAGCGAGCTGTGTGAGGAGAACCAAACCTGAACCACAACGTGTTGCAAGCCAGGGAGGTTATGGCAGCTAATGCTGTCCCAGGAACGAGGGAAGCAAAGATCTACAAAACCAAAGGAGGAGCCGCTGCAGCCTGAACAATGACCCTCCACCCCTAGTGACACAGTCCCGCCACTGTTCTAGGTAGGACAGTGACTTTCCATGTGTACAGCAAATAAGAAGTGGGAAAGGGAAATGGGCTTACCAGGGGCCTAAAGATGGGCATGGTGGTGGCCAGACTAGAGGATCTGCAAGCGGAAAAGCATGTGTGAGCACAGAATTTTTGGGCCAGATTTATAAATGTGGCGCGACCTTTCAATCACCATCAGGACCCGTTCCCGCACCAATTTCTACTCTTTTGGGTGATGGATCTTTGCCAACGTATTTTGATCAAAAGAGCTATTTCATCATCACAAGAAATGTTAAATGCAATTCCAAATTTCTGTCAATAATGAGAGTTGT
Organism: Lissotriton helveticus; assembly: GCF_964261635.1. NCBI lineage: Eukaryota > Metazoa > Chordata > Amphibia > Caudata > Salamandridae > Lissotriton > Lissotriton helveticus. The sequence continues at coordinate 1,492,350,891 of NC_136063.1, forward strand.
GACTAGTTTTAAAGGGTTTTATTTTCAAAGGAAATTCTGAGTCTTTATTCATTAATCAAATATCAATCAGCTTACAGAATTGAAAAATAGAAAAATATGGTTGGTGCGGCAGATCATAATAAAATAATGCATTCAACACGTTCCATAAAGGAAAGAATACTCTATTCTAAGGAGGGGGGCAAAAATGATGTCAGTCAGACTTCAAAAGTAAAGGCTTAAGTGAGATGAAAAATTGAAGAACTTTACCATAAAGAAAGGTTCAAAAGATTCAGTAGAATCTTAAAACAGCATAGGTTAAATAAGCATTGGCAAAAGCCAATTAGTTAGGTATGTATGTATATAGCTTGGGTAATGTAAAAAAGGGCATAGCCTGACTTCTCTCCTCTGATCTGCTCTGACCTCATCAGCTGCTCTCTGTCTCCTGAACTCATCTGCTGCAGCTCCCAATCATCTGCTCTCACCAGCTGCTGCTCTGAACCCATCTATATCTCCCCTGCTCTGCTGCAAACTGAGCTCCTAAACTAGGAAAGCCTTTAAAAAGACAGTAATTCATGTTGTAGAAACGTGTGGCCTGCTCACATCTCCATCCAATGAGAATTCAGCATTCTCCAAAGGGCACTTTTCTCCTCGTTCTCACACGTCTTTCCGTCATCCAGCAGGATGTGGCAGGCTGTATCTTTCTATGTTTGAAACAATAAATCTACTTGTCACATTTATTTCCTTCCATGACTTCACTTCCCTATCCTTCCAATAAAGCAAATTGTATTTGAACTAAACAAATAATCTTGTGCAAAACATTTCCACGGTTACAAGAAAAAGATTATTAAGCAGGAAATCATTAGAAACATAGAATTGCAATGCATTTTGTAATACACTTCTGTTCTCTACAGCAAGTAAAATAAAGCTCTTTAGGACAATTAGGAATGGTGCTCTGTGTAAGTAAAGGAAAGCCAACATTCCTTTTCCTATGTTATTTTGAAGGCTAAACTGAGGGCAGCTTTTCAAGCGCTTCGGAAAGCACATTCTCATCTAATATGTTGACCAGCTGTTATTGTGCTCTGCTCTATCAAATGTCATTTTACTTTAATACAAACTGCATGTTAATTCTGCACACATGTTTTACTTTGTACAATTAGTACAAAATCTTTAAGAAGTTACATTAAGTATATTTGAGCATGGTTCAATGTTTCCTAAAGCATTTATTTTTTAAAGGGAAAGACTCAAGTTAAGGCCTGGTATTGAATACGAAAGCCTCTTATTTTCAGCACCAAATGTCTGCAAGTCATTTTAAAATGCATTTTTCATTTTTGAAGCCCAAGGCACATTGTCATTATTAGTGTCTAATTTTTATAGGAACTTTTTCTGCTCTCAGGCAACATTTGTGGACTTTGTTTTAACACTTAAGAATAACAACTAGATTTCTTTTTTTTAAGAAACCACCGCAGGGAGAAGCCTACCATTATTGAGTTACTTTATATTCTCCAAGTTAAAAGAAGAGTGAGAGAGACATAAAATGCAGGGAATAAAGTATGCATTTCTCAAAGGTTGGTAGCTAACAGGATAAAGGGGCTTAAAGAACCCTGCTGGAAGCAAGGACATTTCTAAAGAACGAAGTCTAGAGAATGACAAGAAGGAAAATACATGAAACTTTTTGGTTCTTTGTTTTTTTGCCCTGGACTTTTTTGATGATCCTTCTTAGTAACACTTGCATTTGTTTGACTCAAGGGGAATGGAGATGGAGAGGCTAAACCCCATATTTGGCTGGAAGATGTCCCTGGTTGACAGACAGAAGGGGAAAAAGAAAGAAATAAGAAGCTGAGAAGTTGGAGACTATGTGAGAGATTTATGTACTCCTATTAAGAATAGCTGTATCTAACAATTTAAACGAATAATAAAAGACTCAAATTGAAACCACTACATCAGTTTCTGCCTATTGTTGAGCTAGGAGGAAACCCCTTGTCTAAAAGTCACCACTAAGCTTTACAAGTGTGATTGTTCCTCACAAGTGATTAATATATGGTCCATAGAGATTATTACCGGTAGGCATGACCACTACTGTTTTATGTAATCTCTTTTTTGTGAATATCCCTGTGATTTATTAATACATTGTCTGTTTTAATTATATCCTAGGCTTCAGAGATAGAGATATCGAGATGTCATCAGGATGACGGTCATGTGGCATCACTTCTTGCTTCTTGCTCAAAAGTCATATGATGTTACTTTCTAAGATGAGATTGAGGTCACAGGGTGTATGATGTCACGTCCACTATCCCTGGCATTCTGGTGGATCAATGTCCATGTAAGTCTGTATGAAACATGTTTTCTTACTTTGACACCAGCTTATTGTCAGACGTCTGTCTACCGGTGGGGTGCTAGTATTCTTAGGGGCAATGAAGAGAACCCACTCTGAACTTTAAAAACGGTACCAATGACAAGGGAGTTGAAACACGATCACATTTAATGTGCAAATGCAACAATTTATCTTAAGGGAGGAGAGAGAAGCCGGGTCACAAGAGATGTCTAAAAAATGCATTAAAACAGTCCCATAGCTCTTCCCACAATGTTTTTGGGTCACTAGTGGTTTTCTTCTTTCAGCTTCAAATTAAATCTTTCAGCTTTAATAGTGCACCTCGCATTGACAGAAAGAACCAATCTAGGTCAGTAAAGTCAGAGAACTGGAAGTAAACACTCTGGAATCAAGTTGCATATATATCCTGGAAAAAAATGTAATCATGCATAAAGATACCCTACCCTTCCCTGGCATCACTGATGTTTATACATTCAAATGAAAGGCGTCTGCTTGGTGTTGTACATTCCCTGGATTAAAGACCTATGTGGAGCCACTTGACATTTATTTTCAATGTAATTCATGAGAGCCAGCCCCGGTGTAGATTACCCCTGGAGAAGGAGCTGGTAACCAATGTTTGCTTTGTACATGCTTCTAGATGGGAGCGGTGTGGTAGACGTGGTGTACTATGTCAGATTCTATAAGCGCCTTTGCTTAAAGCATTTTCACTGACTCTTGGGTGACATCCCTGATTCTCCAGGACCACAACGGTCATCCACCAGGTCAGCCAAGGCAATAGGCGCCATACCAGCAGCTGCTGTCTGTGACATGGCGGCTGTTATGGTCACTGCTGAATCTACAACTGTAGTTGATGCTGTGGTCCTTCCTATGCTGATAGCTGCTGTTTTCCTTGCCATGATGGCACCTGTGGTCACTGCTGTTATGACCTCTTTCGATTCCTAGGGTGGTAGATATGGTTTCTGGTGAAGATCCCGTTGAGGTTAAAGTTGTGGTTGATGCTCTGGTCCCTGCTATTGTGGTGCATGTTGCCAGTGCTGTGTTCCTGCAGTTGAGGTACCTGATGTTGATGCTGTTTCTCTGCTTTGGTTACAAGCTTAGGCACTGATATATTTACTGCCTTTCTAGCAGGTGTTTTATGCTTCTGTTGTCCCTATTATGGTGGCAACTATGGCCACTGTTGCAGTCACTATTGTTGCAGAAGCCATGAGTGCTGTAGTGACAGTGTTTGTTGCAGCTGTAATCCCTGCTGTGGATGCACCTCAACATCACAGGTTGCACCGGAAACTGGAAACCCCCAGAGGTCTGTACTGATAGTAGAAGGGGCAAAGAAAGGACTAGTTTCCACATGTAAAAGGTGTGAGAAAATAATTTAGGGCCTGATTTAGATCTCAGCTGACGGGTTACTCTGTCACAACAGTGACGGATATCCAGTCCACCGAAATATAAATCCCATGAGAGATAATGGGATATATATTTCGATTGAAGGGATATCCGTCACCATTGTAACGGAGTAACCTGTCCGCCAAGAACTAAATCAGGCCTTTAGTCATTTTAATTTTTTTTTCATTTTTCATTTCATGAAGCTTTATTCGGTGCATAAAACAATGACCATAAAAGCACAAGCAGTACAATACAAAGCAGCGAATACAGATTAAAATTACAAAAGAAAAGTTAAAATAGACAAGTTTAAAATAACATACTTTTCCTGAGTTCAATAGATTTGTATATAAAAGTGGCGATATAAAAACATTTGTCCGGGGAATTCATATTATAAATCAACTTCATGGCATTGTCCACATTATAGATACCATACTTTACAAACAATGGTTTCAAATAAGTGACCCTGACATTCAAAAAAAGGGTGCAAATTAACATAAAGTGCAGGGTGCTTTGTTTCGAGTGTCCATCACATGGGCAAGGACCAACAGGGTGCTTTTTTAGTTGGGGGAAGGCTACCAAGACGTGGGCCATTCCGGATTTAAGTCTTGTTAAGACAAATCTATGCATTGGTCTTGTTACCATGCTCAAGTACAGCTGGTAGCCTTCGCTTTCAGTATATTTATTATAAAGCTGTACTGTAGTAAGGCAACCATTCGCTGCTAGACGGTTTTGAGTTCTATGCAACATAAAAATATCTTTCATTTCTTGTTTAGAAATAATTCCAACGGAACATGGATCTAACAATATGTTGGTCCCATAGATAGTTTGAAAACTGTCCACAACGTACTTAAGCCAGGGTATCTTAGTACAATTTTCCAAGTTGAGACAATCCCTAATAACAAGTTGATTAAACAGTGTCTCTTCCTTGCGCCAAATCGCTTGTCAGAGCATCAAAGGCCTTAGCAAAATAAGGTCACCCAAATAGGCTACCCCTACTTCCCTGTGAATCAGATCAGTTGCAGCTGAAGAAGGTAAGCACAAAAGTTTTTTGAGGAAGATATTTTCTTCCCTTTGCAACGAATCTATATTAGTGTGACCCCACAGCCCTGCCCCATATAATGCAATAGCGGCACTCCTTGCCTTGTAAATCTGCATCATAGCACTAATTCGCCTATCCCCTAGCTTAGAGGCGAATTAAAAAATGCCATAGGCGCTTTTTACCATCTTTGATCTAACGTTTAATAAATCCTGGGACCAACTTCCGTCACTAGAAAAAGTAACACCCAGGTAACAGAATTTTCCCACCTGCTGCACTTTCACCCCTTCTATAAAAAAAGCATGGTTTTTATTAGTTCTGGCCCCACAGATCATAGAATGGGTTTTACTCTTATTAATCAGCAGCTTCCTCTCCCCTATAAAATCAGAAAACCGATCCATCAGGCGCTGTAAGCCAATAGGAGTCCGTGCTAAAAGCACGGCATCGTCTACATAAAGCAGAACAGGGACGCTGGACCCAGCTACCTGAGGGGCATCGGCCTTAACTGCTTTCAAGGCGGAGTCTAGCCATTAATAAATAGGGTAAACAACAGGGGGGCGAGGACACAACCCTGTCTTATCCCGAGCTTTACACTGAAGTTTGGGGTGCACTCCCCACTGGCTCCAAACCGCACACAAGCTTGCTTCTTATTATATAGTCTAGCTAAGAAGTAGATGATTTCTTCTGGTGCACCGAGCTCTAACAGAACTTGCCATAGTAGCGAGTGATTAACTAGATCAAATGCACTGCTTAAATCGTCAAAGCAGAGATATAAATTACCAGGCTTAGCCTTAGTATACTTGCCGATTAATAGTTCTAAATTCAGCCATTGATCTATGGTCCCACGACCCTTTCTAAAGCCATATTGGGAGTTGACAAGAATCCCCTTCTCCTCTACCCAATTTTCCAACCTAGACAGCAGCACTCTACTCATGATTTTCACCGATGAGTCGAGTAAACTAATTGGTCTGTAGTTACATGCTGCTGTCTTGTCCCCCTTCTTATAGATAGGGATAATAATCGAGTCTCCCCAAGTAGGTGGAATCAAGGCTGTAACTGCTTCGTTGAGAACCAAAGTAAGTATCGGTCCCCACAGTAGAGGAAGAGCCTTATATACATCGATGGGGACTCCATCTGGGCCCTGTGCCTTTCCCCCCTTACTGGCTTTAATACTACATTCAACCTCTCCCAGGGTTATGTCTAATGGGACTATAGGCCAATGCCTTGGCACTGCTACATTCATGCCATTAGCTTGAAATATGGCTGAAAAGTGGGATACCCATGCCTCACTACTGACGTTAGCTAAAAGTTGGGGAATTAAATCATCTTTGAGGAAGGGGCAGTTAACTGTGGACCAGAACAGGCAGCTATCAGAAGTTTCTGCCGTCTGCTTTAAACTGTCCCATGCTTCTTGCTGTAATTCCCTCTTCCTTTTAGAGAGTGCCGTTTTATAATCATATCTCAGAAGTGTGATTTGATTCCTATCCCTTGGTCTAAGGGCTAGAGCCTGCTTCAATTGGGAAAGGAGGGCTGTACACGCATGGCCAAACCAACACTTACCATGGCGGTTCATACCTAGCCTTTTTCCCGTAAAAATTCTATCAATGTTTTTATTAATGTTAATAAAATTATTTACAATTGAAACAGACCCATTTCCTGGTGTCAAAATGATATTAATACCTACCAGAGATCTAGATATAATTATAGGCACAACTGTTGCGGATTTGTCCCCTTTCCACCTTATCCTAGTCCCGTTTGACCTATAAGGCTCGATATTATCTAGACTTCTTAATGCCTGCTGATTCCTACAATTCCAATTTTCTATTCTCATTGCTAAGCAATTATGATCACTTATAGTAGGTACCTCGATAACCGCTGTCAGACAATAAGGTGCTATGCTAGCTGAGACCATAATATGGTCAATGTAAGAATTAGTGTTTCTCCCAATGTAGGTAGGGATAACTTGGCCACTAGCATCTTTTACAGGCTGCACTAACTCTAAATCATAAGATGTCATAATGCCATTAATTGCCTCCCCGTAGACATTATGTGGGAAGTGGGGTGTATTTTCGCCACTATTGTTTTGCACCCCACAAGCCCTAGAAAGTGACAAAGGACAAATTGGGAAATTAAAATCGCCAAACCAAATGTAAGTAAAAATACATTTTGCTTCCACTACAAGCTTCATGAGGGCACTTTCCAATTCTTCTATAACGTTGTGCCGTGAGTTATTAAAAATATTGTTATAGAAGTTAATTAAGAGCACCTCTGGGCCTTCCTTCGATTGTACCCATAAAATTGTAACATGTTTTACAACTGTCAGAGACAGGTCCACAGATAGGAGAAAAAGTAAGCCTCCCTTAGCTCTCCCATGTCTTGACTCTACAGCTTCTAAACTGTTTCCACGTTTCTTGAAGGCATAAAATATCATGAGTCCTAATCATGTCCTCCCATCCCAATTTGTTCCTTTTCGAAGCCCAACCAGCTATGTTCCAACTCACAATAGAAGTTCCCCTTATGGTACAATTATTGGGTTCATCATGGACAATATTGAAATTGACATCAGCCTCATTTGAACCAACACTAGGAACCTCAGCAAATGCTATTTGTTGATTAGCCGCCCCCCTCTCTATAACAGGGTCGGATTCCAGACCACTGTCAGACACTATGAAGGTAGTATCCTTACTTTGCTCCAGATCTGTACTAGGTCCACCTAAGTGTTTTCCTTGGACATTAAGGGGTAAACACAACTGAGGCCTAATAACCTTTGGATGTCAATCATTCTGGTCCAGAGAGCTTAAAGCTTGATATCTATTCTGTAATGGTACCCCCAAAATTGGACCGTGGTTAAGGGTAAGGGGTCTAACTCCGTTGGTGGCCTGGGGCATCTTACTAAGATGATTATAAAAGTATCCCAAAGGGCGTACAAGTACATCATTCTCATTCGGGGTTAGGGAGGCTGCTCTAAGCAAGACGGTTGCGGCATTTTGAGGGTATTTAAAATTAACAATGACACAATCCCCCTTACAGGACTTTCTTGAGTTACCAATCCAATTAACCCTTCTTGTTGTCAGTATTTGGTCCGAGTAATTGGTAGGGAACCCACATTGCCTGTGCAACCATGAAACCGTTTTGTTCTTAAGAGATTCATGTGATTCCTAGGCGGTTTGTGGGGTGTGTAACTGACTAATATCAAGAGGCGGAACATTGGATAGAACAACTACATAAGGTGCACAATCTGGTGGAAGATTTATAAAACGACTTTTCTTAGACGCAGATGCTCCATTCGTGTTTACTGGTGCTGCTGTTACCTGCGCAGTCCTGCAACCCATTGGCGGACCAGCTGTAACTACTTTATTTAGGCTGGTCCTCTTATCAAGTGGCTTCGGGGCAATGTCATTAGGTAATACACCCCTCTCCTTAGGCCTAGAGCTGTCATTCTTACCAATGTGCACTTCCAGTAGTCTGCCCAATCTAGACACCTCAGCTGTGAGAAAGTCAAGTTTGTCCACAATTGTTTCCAACTTCCCCCCTATAATACTAACCAATAAGTCATATTGCTCAGTATTACAATTGGCAGTAATATCCTTATTCATGGTCTCTTTGTTGCTTGCATTACTATTAAGCGTAGGTTCGGCTTACCTCCTATTATTATTTCCCCCACGCTTAGTTTGTACTTTCCTACAAGCCCTCACTGTTCGCAGGGCCGGGGAACGCCGTGGCGCAATGTCATCAGGAGTTTCAGATGATTCGGAGGAATCCTGGGTTGGAACTGGATCAGGATCAGCAGATATTTCCACTGATATAACATCAGGATCACCATTAAAATCCACAGACAGGTCATTACTACCTATAGGTAATGTAGAGGGTAAGTCTGGGAAGTTCTCCCGGCTTAACAACTTTCTACGATCGTTATTGATCTTATTTACAACCTTTACTAAGTAATTGTCCATAATGGATTTGTGTTTGAACATTTTAAAAGTTGTTTATGGTCTGTACAGGACAGGCAGGCAGACAGTTGGACTCAGAAGAAATGTTTTTCACTGCTCAGTGGTACCAGAGGCGCATTAACACAATGTGTGAATTAAAAGAGTCAAATATAAGGGTCAATTTTAACTTACAAGTTGTTTTTGTCACCGCAGCCAAGGGGGGTTGCCCAGCCCAGCCTCGTCTGGCCCCAAACGGCCACAGACGGCCCGCCCTTTGCCCGGGCTTCGCCCGGCATCCCGCACCGCGGGATGTGTGCTGATTAAATGCGCCTCTTGGCGCGGTCCTGCCGGTTCCGGTGCGCACCGCCGCTTAGCCTGCCGGGAAATGTAGTCCCGGGGCGGCGGCGCGTGAGGTGTGCAGCTGTTGACTCTTGGCGGTGGCGGCCGTGAAAGGGAGACCTCAGCTCTTGCTGCCCTGCTGACTATGCCTCCTGCCGCGCCTCAGGTAAGAGCCCCCTTCTCCTGCCGGGATGCGCGCTGATTAAATGCGCCTCCTGGCGCTGTCCTGCCGGTTCCGGTGCACGCCGCCGCTCAGCCTGCCGGGAAATGTAATCCCGGGGCCAGCGGTGCGTGAGGTGTGCTGCTGTTGACTCTTGGCGGTGGCGGCCGTGAAAGGGAGACCTCTGCTCTTGCTGCCCTGCTGACAATGTCTCCTGCCGCGCCTCAGGTAAGAGCCCCCCGCTCCTGCCGGGATGTGTGCTGATTAAATGCTCCTCCTGGCGCTGTCCTGCCGGTTCCGGTGCGGGCCGCCGCTTAGCCTGCCGGGAAATGTAGTCCCGGGGCGGCGGCGCGTGAGGTGTGCAGCTGTTGACTCTTGGCGGTGGCGGCCGTGAAAGGGAGACCTCTGCTCTTGCTGCCCTTTTGTAATTTGTAATTTGTAGTGGTATTTGTACAGCGCAACGGTCGCTCCGAAAGGAGCATCATGGCGCTGATTTCTTGGTAGGAGGTCAGTTACCTAGTAAAGATTAAGATTAGATGGCGGCCCTAGTGTAATCATCAGGAAGATTGAAGATCCAGGTTTTTAGTAGTTTCCTGAACTGGATTTCTTGGGTTTGGGACCTAAGATTTTTAGGCATAGAGTTCCAGGCTTTAGAGGCCAGGTAGTTTAAGGTTTTGCCACCTTTGGTTTTCAGATTAAACCTTGCTAGCATGATTTGATTGTCATTGGAGGATCGCAGAGTTCTGTTAGGGTTGTAGTGGGGAAAACACCTGATGAGATATTTAGGACCTGTGTTATTGAATGCTCGGAATGCAATAATAAGAATCTTAAACAGTATTCTTTTATGCAGAGGGAGCCAGTGGAGAGTTTTTAAGGCAGATGATATTGAGGATTTCCTGGGTAGTTTTAAGACTAGTCTGGCTGCCGAGTGGAGTACACTTTGGAGTTTTTTAAGTGTAGATTTTTTTACGCCTGCCAGGAGACCGTTGCAGTAGTCAAGGCGGGCGAGAATTAGAGCCACCGCTACAGTTTTTCTAGAGTCCGTGGGTAAGAAGTCGAAGAACTTTTTAAGACATTTTATAATACCGAAGCAGCGGCCGGCAACAGTCATGACGTGTTGGTCGAAGGATAGTTCATTGTCGAATAGGACTCCAAGATTCTTTGCTGTTGCTACAGTCTGGGGAGGAGCAGTGGAGTCTTCCGGCCACCATAGGCTGGGGCAGAAGTTAGCCTTTTTTCCCATAGGGAGGATTTATGTCTTACTGGAATTGCATTTTAGGTGGTTTTTATCCATCCAATGGAAAACGGCCATCAGACAGTTTTTAAGGTTTTGTTCGGCTTTGGTGGAATGTTCCTCTAGAGGTACGATGAGTTGAGTGTCGTCGGCGTACGATGTTACCAGTATGCCGAATGACTCAATCAGTGATATAAGAGGGATCAGGTATATATTAAAGAGTAGAGGACTCAAGATGGAGCCCTGGGGCACTCCCGATGGGACCCTCTTTTCTTTAGAGAGAAAGGGACCCAGGGCGATCGTTTGGGTTCTATCTGTTAAGAAGGAAGTAATCCATGCAAGGACCACATCTGAGATACCGATATCTTTCAGTCTGCTTAGCAGTATGGAATGCGAAATAGTATCGAACGCTGCTGTGAGGTCCAGAAGAATCAGAACAGCGTTCTTCTTCTGATCTTGCAGCAGCTTTATAGAGTCTGTCAATTCAATCAGTGCGGTTTCGGTAGAGTGATGGGGACGAAAACCTGACTGTTGGGAATGGAGTACGTTGTATGCTTCAAGATGACTTTTAAGTTCTCTATAGACCATTTGTTCGGTAATTTTTCCTAGAACAGGGAGGCGAGATATAGGGCGTAGATTTGTAAGGTCAGATGGGGATTTATTAGGTTTTTTCATCAGGGGTTTTACTATTCCCTGTTTCCATTCACGTGGCACGATCCCAGTAAGGAGGGAGGAGTTAACAATCTTGTTAATGACTGGATTCACCACATCAATTAGTTGGTGGAGAATTCTGGGGGGGCGTGGGTGAGACGGCGATCCTGATTTGCATGCCAGCATTACTTCTCTTGTTTGGTCTAAACTGACCGGTGTGAAAGTGTTAAGACTTCCGATTGGGTTTGCTCTCTGAACAGACAAGGTTGAAGTCTGAGCCACTTGAGGTGTGGGAAACATTTTTTGAATTGTGTCAATTTTCTCCTCAAAAAAGTCGGCTATTTGGTTGCAAAACTCTTGGGAAGGGGGAATTTCAGGTTGTAACGCTCTGGGATGGGTGAAAGTCTTCACAATCGAAAACAATGTTTTTTGTTTATGTTTGGCATCAGTGATGGCGTTAGTATAAAAGATTTTCTTAGCGGTTTTAATGTTGGAGTGATATACTTTCCTCAGCTGGATGTAGGAGAGTCTGTCTGCCGTATCATACGTTATCCGCCACTTGCGTTCGGTTTTTCTACATAGTAGATGGGCTTTGGCTAATTCAGTAGTGAACCAGGGAGCGTTTATCTTAAGTTTTTCCTCTATTCTTCGGGGACGTTTGGGAGGTTCGCGAGCTCTGATCTCCTGTTGTATCCAGCTCTGAAAGAGTTTGGAGTCATGTTCAGCGTCGCCTGTAAGATTAGAGACCTGTGTTTGGGTGATGGGCTTAAGCTCGAAATTTTCGTCTATCTTTTTCCAATTGACGTGGATTCCTGAGTGTAAACGGAGTTTACTAGCATTCTGGGGCCGGGAGGTTTCGATACAGAACGGGATCAGACTATGATCAGTCCATATTTGTGGGACAGGAGGTAGGGTTGTTAAAAGGTGAAGGTTCGTACATACCCCATCGAGTATGTGGCCAGCTTGGTGAGTGGGCTGTGTAACCCTTTGTTGGAGGTTGAAAATTTCTAGGGTCTGTAGAAAGTTGATGGCCTGTGCGTCAGTTTTGGAATCGAGGTGTAGATTAAAATCACCCAAAAGAGTGAAGTGTGGGTATCTGATGAGAAGGTGGCCCAAAGAGTCACTAAGAGTGTCAAGAAATCTGTTAGCATTACCAGGGGGGCGGTATATCAGTCCTCCAGAGAAGGAGGAGGTTTCGTTCAGTTTGATTGAGAAGCCAAGGCCTTCCGTATCTTTTAGGGGGTCTAGGTTGAAAGTGTGGCAGTTGAAACCGTGTCTTATCACCACCGCAACTCCTCCACCTCTCCCCTTCAGTCTGTCCTGCCTAAAGATGGTATAGCCCTGGGGAAGGGCGTTGGCTAGATCAGGGTTGCTATTATCAGTTAACCAGGTTTCGGTTATAAAGAGGCAATCGAGGTTTAACTCTAGGATAAGGTCTTTTATATCTTGGCTGTGGCTACACATGGAGCGAGCGTTGATCAACCCTCCTTTAAAGTGTGACCTACTATCTATAGGGTTGAATTCAGGAATTAGTGTCTTGGCTGGGTCTCTGTAAGAAGACCACCTACAGAGGCATTGCCCTGCTGACAATGCCTCCTGCCGCGCCTCAGGTAAGAGCCCCCCGCTCCTGCCGGGATGTGCGCTGATTAAATGCACCTCCTGGCGCTGTCCTGCCGGTTCTGGTGCGCCTTTAGTCATTCTAGTGCAGAGCCACAATATACCAAACTAGTCCCTCTATCGAATTTTGACAACATATTTCTAGGGGTCTGATTCACAAAGGTAAACATACACCTTTGTTTAATTTTCCTACTTTTCGGTATTCACAAAGGTAAGTTACTACTAGTATAGTATAGTCAGAATGGGGTGGGGGAAAAATAACAGCAGCAAAAATGTACCTTACCGGGACCCGCGCCACCTACGTTCTTGGCTGGGTCCTGACCCGTGGTGTCCTGGAACAGGAAGCATGAATCTTCCCTCCCCTCCCCTAAGCCAATCACAATGCTGCAATGGCAGCGTTGTGATTGGTGCAGACGCTAGGAAAAAGACCTCTTGGAATCACTCTGGACTTTCCACACGGTTTTTTTATGCGTTATTTCAATTGGTCTTTGTGTGTCTTTCTAAAAAGACAGCACGCAATTGGGCAAAAGGCGACTGCATGTCCCACCTTTTCCAGTAAATGTATCCGCCCACGGCCTATGGCTTGCAGTTACGAGCAGGGGCGCCATCTGTTAGGGGTCATGTCACCATCTGTTTTTGATTAGCAGGTTTGCTGCGCTACCGTGCTCACTCGCCCCAGTTTCTCTCTCGCGCCATTCTTTTTAACCAACCCTCCATTCACATGCCACATGCCACGTGCACATGCACAGCCCTGCAAATGCTCTGTTTACAATGAGAAACTTGTGCATTCGCTGTCATGTTAGGCCCATTGCTGTTGACATGTAGAAGGAGGAAGGCAATCTTAACTTTAAGGCAAGCACCCTATTAATCTTATGTTTGACCTCACAACCGCAGGTTTGAATCCCAGCTCGTCTGCTCAGCTTTTCATCCTACTAGAGTCCGACAAACTAATTAACATTCATTTGGTTGGCAATAAACATCTGTTACTCGACACCAAGATGCAGCATACTCTAGCCCCGCCTTCACTTGCACCCTGGGATAACTCATTTCGGCTCCTGATTTTCTATACTGTGCTTGCTTTCTGATTTGGTACTGGCATTATATAATAGGAGCCGCGGACTTTGGGACAAACGCCGTGATGGCAACGGCCAGTTCCACCTACCTGTCCTGGACAAGCGGACCACCAGCGGACCATCATTCACTCCCCCTCTGTGCCCTAAGGGCGGGGGCGGCAGCTCCTTCCACGCCGGACCGGGTGACAGCGGGAAACTACACCTCCCAGCTGCCCCGGGGTCCGGCGCTCCACCAGTGATGTCAGTTTCACGCCCGGAGGCGCTACAAAGTGCGAGGAGCGCCGAGAGTGCCTGGGGGACACGGACTTTGGGACAAACGCCGTGAGGGCAACGGCCAGTTCCACCTACCTGTCCTGGGCAAGCGGACTACCAGCGGACCATCATTCACTCCCCCTCTGTGCCCTGAGGGCGGCGGGCGGCAGCTCCTTCCACGCCGGACCGGGTGACATCGGGAAACTACACCTCCCAGCTGCCCCGGCGCTCCACTAGTGACGTCAGATTCGCGCCCGGAGGCGCTACAAAGTGCGAGGAGCGCCGAGAGTGCCTGGGGGACGCGGACTTTGGGACAAACGCCGTGAGGGCAACGGCCAGTTCCACCTACCTGTCCTGGGCAAGCGGACCACCAGCGGACCATCATTCACTCCCCCTCTGTACCCTGAGGGCGGCGGCGGCAGCTCCATCCACGCCGGACCGGGTGACAGCGGGAAACTACACCTCCCAGCTGCCCTGGGGCCCGGCGCTCCACCAGTGACATCAGCTTCGCGCCCGGAGGCGCTACAAAGTGCAAGGAGCGCCGAGAGTGCCTGGGGGACGCAGACTTTGGGACAAACACCGTGAGGGCAACGGCCAGTTCAACCTACATGTCCTGTGCAAGCGGACCACCAGCGGACCATCATTCACTCCCCCTCTGTGCCCTGAGGGCGGCGGCGGCAGCTCCTTCCACGCCGGACCGGATGACAGCGGGAAACGACACCTCCCAGCTGCCCCGGGGCCCGGCCCTTTACCAGTGACGTCAGCTTCGCGCCCGGTGGCGCTACAAAGTGCGAGGAGCGCCGAGAGTGCCTGGGGGACGCGGACTTTGGGACAAACGCCGTGAGGGCAACGGCCAGTTCCACCTACCTGTCCTGGGCAAGCGGACCACCAGCGGACCATCATTCACTCCCCCTCTGTGCCCTGAGGGCGGCGGCGGCAGCTCCTTCCTGGCCGAACCGGGTGACAGCGGGAAACTACACCTCCCAGCTGCCCCGGGGCCCGGCGCTCCACCAGTGACGTCAGCTTCGCGCCCGGAGGCGCTACAAAGTGCGAGGAGCGCCGAGTGTGCCTGGGGGACACGGACTTTGGGACAAACGCCGTGAGGGCAACGGCCAGTTCCACCTACCTGTCCTGGGAAAGCGGACCACCAGCGGACCATCATTCACTCCCCCTCTGTGTCCTGAGGGCGGCAGCGGCAACTCCTTCCACGCCGGACCGGGTGACAGCGGGAAACTACACCTCCCAGCTTCCCCGGGCCCGGTGCTCCACCAGTGACATCAGCTTCGCGCCCGGAGGCGCTACAAACCGCGCGCCGTCCGCACCGGAGAAGCCCGGGACAAGGGCGGGACCGTCTGTGGCCGTCCGGGGCTGGACGAGGCTGGGCTGGGCCACCCCACTGTCACTGCGTGCTTCCTGTAAGGTACTGCATTCGGATGTGCGATCTATTGTTGAACTATTGAAGGCTACTTAGCAAGTCTGAATTGACTGTCCCTTATATCCTGTGGGCTTGGGGGCTATTGACCATTCAGGCCTCAATGGGCAAAAGGAAAACAATGGAAGGGGGGCATGTGGTAAATAAGAAAGGAAAAAAGGTCAAGAAAAGTACACACGGGGCGAGTAATTGTGTAATGGATAGAATAGAGGTGTTGGTCTCAGAATGTGAGGAGATTCTAGGGGCTAACACAGTAGGTGTAGAAGTTAGTGTAGAATAAGGAAGGAAAAAGCAGAGTTGTAAATGATGATCAGCGTAGAATCCCTTCAATGTTTAGGAAACAGGCATAATCGACTACTAATCCAATTGTCCATGCCGTTCCTGCAGATTACATTGTAAATGCTCAACAGGTCTCGTCTTCGCTGCCATTATCCAACTCTGATACTCCTAGGGCTGCCATTGGCGATCAAGATATTGACAATGTCCCCCCTACCCTCTGTGTAAACAGATTTGCTTTACTTGAACTTATGTATGAGGGATCTACCATCCAGGAGGTGCAGCGTTGTGACATTTTGGGGGTTGACCCATTGGCAAGTAGATGTGGCTGCAGGGAAGTAAACTTGGAGCTACTGCGGAAAGTAGAAACTCTTCAAAACGAGGTAGAACAATTGAAATAAATGGTGACAATCCTAAACACTAGGGTATATCCCCGGCACTCCACCCTAGTGCACCGCCCCACTCCACCCCTTTAGTACCCTCCTCTTATAAGGGTACCCTAGTTAACAATCCACCAAGCAATAAACCACAAGGGAGTGGTGATACCGCCTCACAGAGGGTGCGTGACATAAGGAAAATAATCCCACTAGTGGCGCCTGATCTGAGGGTGGGAAAATGTTATGCCGACCCATCCAAAACATCAATAGCACCCACAGCACCTCGGGGGCGATACATTCCTTATAACCAGAAGCCCCCTGACCAACAAACCCGGGATCTACCCAGGGACATAACCAGAGACTCAAGGGCAATAGTTTACATCGTGAAAGTGCCTAAAATCCAGGATAGCCAGAGCCACGAAACTGGCGACTCCCTTTGCAATAAAGCAATACACTGGCTTCGCCATGTAAGAGGTTGTAGGTCTATAATCCGTGAAGATATACAGGGTGTAAGGAGAATTACTTCGCGAAACTCTGTTTTAGATTGTATTGAGTTACGGCTGAAAGACCCTGTCCTTGCCGACAATCTCCTAGCGTTGGAGTTTCGCACCTCAGCTCCAGATCATTCAAAAATTCAAATTAGACATATGCCACTTTGGATGGAAGCTAGCACTGTAGATAGAGAGGTTTCTGGGGATAGGAGAAGTGGGTCGGAGCTGAATAAGGTTGATTGACTATCTCTCAGGGATATCGAGATCAATGCCACCACAGTAATACCAACATTCCGTAGGGACCCAGACTCACCAGCACAAATTGTAAACCCCGGAACCATATCGGGACATTGTCCTGATGTAGATAGCGTTCAGCTTAGACCTGGTGCCTCCAACCCTTCCCCTGTAGTGGAACTAATAGACAATAGATCTAACACAGTAACCCTGAATATTCTCTCATGGAATGTAGCAGGGCAAGAGAAGAAACTTAAACTTCCGGACTGGCACATATTTGTGGGAAAATACGAAGTGTGCATTTTCCAAGAAACATGGAGTCTAACACCAGTCCACAAATCAGGTTACACATCGTATTGCATTCCCGTTATTAGCTCTGGTACAGGGAGGCCATCGGGGGGGTTACATATCTGGATAGGAACTGCCCTTAATTGGTCAGTCACTCCCCATACTGGTCACTCTAGTGACGTTTTACATCTCACCATTAAAGGCTTGTCTAATGGCCCGGCACTTGAGCTTTTTAACATATATGCTCAAGGCTCTCCTGGTGCCCAATCATCCCCCGTTATATCGTCCTAGAGAGCATGTTAGTAACTATACCACCCCACTCTAATATAATTGTAGCTGGGGATTTCAATGTAACTTTTGAACCCCTGAGTGTAGGTGATTTAGTAGGAACTGCTGAAGAGGATGCTAAATGGGACATCCCGCCTCTTGGTCTTGATCCAATTAAAAAGTGGTCCCAACGTGCCATGCAAATTAATGTCCTCGGTTTGGAATATGACTTAAGAGCTGTTAATGGGAGAACACGCTCCGACCAAAATGGCGCAACACACCTTCAATCGATTATGTTCCCCTTCTAGGATAGATTAGATCCTTTTGGATGTCCGATTATGGCGGAATCTGGTCGATATGAAGGTTGTGCCATCTCCAGATAGTGACCACAACCCACTCTGCCTACAGTTAAATAACATTTGGCAGCAGTCTGGGCTTAAGGCTTGCAATCGCCCCATATTGGCAAGTAGAGAGGTAACCCCTTCTAAAGCGTCGCCTGAAATGGCACAAAGTTTCCCAACATGAAGGAAAACTATTAAGTATTAGGGGGAGGTTATTGCCAAGAATAGAGAATTGGCAATACTTTACAGTGGCATGGGGAACAAACCTAATTTTAACTTCAACAGTTTTTTATCAAGGTGTGATAGATAAGCTGAGTTCGTTTTTTATTCTAGAAGGGAATTCTGCTAGAAAACTTGATCAACCAAAGCCTAGCAACCCTTGGTACTCCAATAAATGTAGGGAGAAAAGGGCGGACATAGGTCTCAGCATTAGGATGAAGGACCCAACTGCAGTCAAAATAGCTAGGAGAGAGTATGCGAGGGCCTTGGTGGAGGCCAAACGAATTTGGGAGGAGGCACACTGGCAGGAATTGAAGGAGGCATCATTGCAGAGGGACCCCACCCTATTTTGGAATATAATCAACCGTAGGGACAGGAAAATAGTGAACCCTATGCCTAATCACATCACATGCCTCCAATAGGAGGAGCACTTCTCTAATCTTTACTCAGGGGAAGACTACTCAGAGCCCCTATCTATTGAAACCGGGGCAGTTAGTCGAGAAGACTATGAAATATTGGATAGGTTTGATATTCTTGAGGTGGAGCAAGCAAGGAAAGGCAGCAGGCCCGGATGGCCTTCCCGGGGACCTGCTGCGGCATGATCCCACGCCATGGGCCCAACTCCTCCTCGTTATGAACTTGATAGCAAGAGGATACGCCGTCCCAAACTCTTTACCTCGGTTCCCCGACCCATGCGCAGCTTGAACAGAAGGACTGGTGTGCGTTCTCACACTATCACGCATGCGCGGGGCTTTACCACTTCTCCCCGACACATGCGCAGATTGTATACAGGCGCCGATTTAGACGGCTTACACGGCAGGACCCACACACACAGCAGCCGACAATTAGATTTGTGCTATTTAAAGAACAGTCTTCCTGCCGATCGGTACCTCCCGGGGCGAGCTCTACTGGGTAAAGAGGTACCGACGGACAGGTAAGACTTTAGTCTGACCACCTTATGATCTATTTTGGACGTTTTAAAGTGATGGAATGTCTTGAATAGGTCTCCTGCCTTAGTCAAACTTTTTATACTTTCCCTAGTTTGTACTAGAAGTTTTCATTTAATGCTGTATATACCTTGGGGTAGTATCAAGTGTGCCTGAGAGGAGTTTTGTCCCTCCTGTTTGTTGTAGCACTTAGTATTTGGAAGTTTCTATGGTGTACCCTTACAGACACCTGCATTTCTCCCTGCAGTGCGGGGCCTCCTTCCAGAGCAGCCAGCCAGGTAGAGGTGAGGCAGGATTTTCCTACTATTGAGGGTAAGTCCTTACTAGTTGTAAGCATTATTATACTAGTAACTAGCGACGAACAAATTCAGTCTGCTTTATAACACATATGTCAACTAAGCAATGTGTATGTGTGTTTCTCTCTTTCTCTTTCCTGCTACGTTTGTTTTATTCTAGATACCTGGGTATGACCTGACCAACATATGACAAGCAGGAATACCGGTGTTGTATAAATTTACCTTTTTCTATTAGATTTATTAGTTGTCACGTATTTTTGCAGCAGCAGTTTCACATATTTGATCTGGTCCTGAAGAAAGCCGCTGATACTCTTTCGTAGATCAATAGGCTGAAACATGTTGACCATCAAGTGACAGTGGTTCTATATCCATACCACTGTGCTGTTCCTTTTTAACCCTGTCAAGTGGAACATATCAATAAAGTTATATAGTGTTTCCACTTAGATAGTTTTAATTTCACCTACCTATCCTTCACACAGCGCTGCATACCTCATTACACCAATTCTCTCACATATGGGAATACCATCCTTACTTCAAAAAACATCTCTGAGCTCCTTCCTTAAACATCGAAGTAGTAGCTCCCAGTGGTGACTAGGTTTTCAACACTGGTAAGGAGGACCCATATGATGAAGCATGTCACCCTTGGGTGAGTGAGGGTTCTTATCCTTAAAGGATGTCTCCCCCAGTCATATTTCACTTGTAGCAGTTCGTTGGTTGAGAGAGGCAACAACTCACATGTCCTTACACACATATGTTTGAGACTATAGGTGTGCAATTTAGTGTTGAGAAAGGGAGTTTGTACCTGGCTTTCATAGATCTGAAGACCGCTTTCGACCTGGTCCCTCGTGATAAGTTCTGGAAGGTGCTCCAGCACCTGGGTATACCATCCTATATGCTTGACTTTCTAAAAAGATTGCACATCGGTAATTATGCGAGAATTAGATGGGGAAGCCAAGGGGAGGTGACAGAGAGAATCGTGGTGAACAGAGGGGTACGACAAGGATGCGTGTTGGCCCCCACCCTATTTTCGCTTTTTATCAATGGGGTGGTGGCCTACCTCAAGGAGGAACCAACAGACGCTCCAGTGTTGGCAGGGGAGAAGACACCCACCCTCTTGTTTGCCGACAATACTCTCCTAATTTCTAACTCACCGGGTGGTCTACAGAAACTCCTAAATAGCTTTGATTCATTTTGCAAGGAGCAGGGATTAACTATTGACACCAGTAAAACTAAGCTGATGACAATTAACCCCTCCAAACGCTTTAGGAGCAACATTACTCTAAACGATGTCCCACTAGATGAGGTTGAGTCTTTTGACTATCTGGGGATTAGAATTTCGAAAAGCATGAAGTGGTCCTCCCATTTAGATAAGATGCTTTTAAACCATAAGCGGGTGTCCGGGGCAATCATTAGAGAGCAGCATCTTTCTGCAAGCAGACCAGTTGCCCTGGCGCTTGCTATTTATGAAGGGAAAGCACTACCCTCGGCCCTCTACGGGGCAGAACTCTGGGGCATGGAGAATATTGGAGATTTATTCAGGTCTGAAAATAAATTCTTAAGAGACCTCACCTCACTCCCTACCTCCACCCCCTTGAAGCCCTTGTTCTATGACACAGGAAGGAGGCATAGCCAGGATATTGCTAGGCTTCGCCCCCTGCTCTTTTGGGCCCGCCTTAAGAGGTCTATCGAGCTGTCCAATTATGCTGCGGCTTTTGATGAGTTGTTGACAGCTGATACAGGGAGCAGGATAAAATGGTTGGCTGACCTAAGACATCTTGCTGTCCTCATTGGATTAAGTGAGGCTTGGGCTAGCCAGATTCCACCATCCAAGCAGGACATAAAACGTGCTTATTGGGACTGGGTGTTGAAACGTGATCTATCCATTCACCAGTCAGGGAAACTCACTTAGGGGTTCTTCGAACATAAAAACATCTGTAGATTGGAACCCTATCTCAACTTCATTCAGGTCCCTAGGGACAGGACCTTGTATATGAAAATGAGATTCGGAACCCTGCAAGTCAATACTGTGACATCATTATGGAAAGGGTCAAACTCAGTTCCTGCACCGTGCCCATGCTGCGCACATTCAGATGAGTCTATTGCTCACTTTTTTCTGGCATGCCCGGCTTACAAAAATGCTAGCGAAAAGTGGATTAAGCCAGTGTGTAAAGCATTGGGTTTTATGAGTCATGTCGCTGAACTACGCATCCTGAAAAGCGACACCTTTTCTCTGACATTAGTTTGCGGAGTAGCTAAATATTTGGGGCGTGCTTGGTTAATACGAACTAAAGCCATAGGAAAGAACGTAGCGGGCCCTTAAACCTGATAGATATGGGGCGATTGACTTCATGTGACACTCGTCTTTATTCCTTCCTTTTATGCATTTGTGATAATGAATTCATGAATTTAATCATCAATTTTATATTGTATATAGTGTGTTTTTAATGGTTTTACATAATATGGTTATTATGACATTTTTGCTCTTTTTTTAAATGTGGCAATCTAACCTTGTGATCTTATATATGTAATGCTTTTATGATACATTTTTTATCGAATAAAGCTTATCTACTACTACTACTAATGGGAGCCAGCAGCGGCGGCGCATAGGGTGCCAATTTTTTGGGTCAGGTTTCATGTCCAGACCTTGCCTCTTTCATTAGAAGGCACGTCTCCTCAACCCCACCTCCACAAGAGTGCGCTTTAGTTTTCTCTAAAACACAAAGGAACAGAAACTAAATCAATTACGGTGACATCTTACTTTTCAGAGGAATCGTCAGCACCGTCTAATGAGCGGGCCTTGGCCAACAAGCCTACCCTGGAAGGCAACAATCTGCTGCTATAGTAGTATAAACTCCTTAAAGGTCACTCATGTCTTGTGAAGGAGGGGAACGATCCTCGTGGGGTTTCAGTAAATAGCTACATTGTGATGCTTAACCCTTTGTTGACCGTATGATCATGCTTCTGGTTCAACAAAACAGAAGAACGTTAACAATCAGCATTTTACCCTAACTGTTGTGGAGAAAAACCAAACATCTACAACAGATAGGCACGGCGTAACTCTACGGAGTGCATCTTTTCACTCCCCCATCTAAGAAATCTGCAAGCACTTCTCCTTTCATTCCTTTTTATTTTTTGCATTATGTAGTGCGAATGAAGGTATCAAAGCACTTTACATAAGGACTAGTTCCATTACAGAAATCTGCCCAGTGGGTGATGATGTGCTGCAAGGCTAAACACTTATAAGGTCCCAAAGGCGAGACCTATTGGCTATGCCAATGCTTGTTCTATGTAGGCTGCATGCAGCCTACATAGAGAAAATGTAGAGTGCACATGACAGGGCCCTCACCCAGGCATACCCTGTCTTCTGCTTTCTCGCAGTGTGAGAAGCAGAAACATAAAATGGTATTTAAAATACCATTTTATGTTTTGCTTCTCGCACTGCGAGAAAGTAGTGGGGCGACACAACCCCGCCCTAATGGAGGAGCCGCCCCTGGTGACACCAGAGGGTTCAGCTTCATGTAATAATTTTTGGATACACCATAGTTGCAATTTAAATGTTGATTCCATTGCCATTACTTCTTCAAGACACAATGTGGTTCCATTTAACCTACGCATAATGTTGTTTATTAAACAGATATGTGTAATATATTCAAACCATGCTGATGCCTACATGTGTATTAGCAGCATATGTTTCACTTTATATCTTTATTTCATCATCCACAAGGTGGTTAGAAAACGACCTTCCTACAATGTGAACTGCGTTTATTATGAACATAGCTGCATTCATTTCTTATCCTTTCTCCAAAGAGGTCGATTCATATTCGTTGCCACTAGATGGCAGTCAGCCGTTCGCATGAATGATGCTCCGTTTTATTTCAATATATTCTTCCCCATCCACTATATTGAATCCACTTAGCAAATGAAATACGTACTTTCTATAATTAATTTGTCTACTACTAATACTACTTCACTACATGTCTGGAGTTTCAGAAGATATTTCAGTGTAGTGACATCATTAGTCAACTGTAATAAGAAAATGACCTAGCTGCATTTGAGTTTTGAAATCGCTGCTGCCAGTATCAGCAAACAGTATGTGAAGAGCAAGTCTGTGAAAACGAGAAATGGCTTTTCAGACCTTCTGAAGTGTTTAATAAATTTAAAAATCATTAGCAGAAAGGAGCCATTTATTGCAGCATGTTTATATTTGCACATCTGTAGTTCATTACTCAAAAGAAGTGATCTTTCGCCATGTTACCACGCATTATGAATGATAGCTGTTTTGAAGTATGTTACACCAATATGTTTTGCCAACCAATTACTAGTTGTAAATTGGTGTTTCATTTCTCCTTACATTTATTCTACATATTTGCAGCAGTTCTTGCTTATTTGAAAGAGTTAGAGGCCAAGGACTTGGCCTTTTTGGGGGCTGGAGTAATGGTGAGACTTTGTAAGATAAGGAACAATATACCCTCATTCCATGGTAAAAGGATATTGCAAGTCACCTGAAAGATCTAAGGTCGTATAAAGGAACCTTCTCTTCAACCACTTTACTCTATATGGTCATGCAACTACTCGGTGACTTGCAATTTCACATAATGTATAGCATATTTCCCTGTATGCTGGGGTACACCACTTTATACTTTTGTGCCCCCAACAAGCTGGGGCGTGGGCAGGGAGGGAGTAAGCTTCAGACACCTCAGAGGATGGAAGCCCCTAGAAACGACTCCTACTTCAAAGCTGGCACCAGGTATACATATTGGACCCTTTGATCCAGTACACATATGGACCTGTGGAAGACTCAGAGGAAGGACTGCTGTGCTGCTCTGCGGCAAGAAGGACTGTTACTTTGCTGCCTTGCTTCTCTGCTGCCCTGCTGCCTGAGTGAGAAGGACTCGACTTCCATCTTGTACTCAAGTCCACCAGAGTGACTCCATGGGTAGAGCCTCAACCCCAGTCCTGGATCCTTGGAAATGGGCCTGAAGGTTCTGAGCCAGCCTAGCTGGGGTCTCTGCCAGAACCAACATAGCGCAAAGCAACTCCTCCCAGCCCCACATCGGAACCGCTGATGCGTGACACATTCCCATGGCATGACCTTGCATCACAGCCTCAGCACCACTGCTGTGCGATGCATCTCCAACACAGGACCTCACATCTCAACCGCAGCTCACCGGATCCGCCACTGTGCAATACATCTCTGAAGCAGGACTTCTTATTACAGCCCTCCCCCATTGGAACCGCCGCGCGGTGATGCATCCTCGATGCAGGATCTCGCATCACTGTCCTGAACCGCAGCTGTGTGGTACAACCCTCCACAACCAGGATTCAAAGTACTTTGTTAAGTGGGCCAAACCTGGTCCCTTTATCTGGCCTGCTATCCATCGCCGTCTGCCTCAACTTGTGATTTTGTCCCCGTCCGATCTATTAATCCCTGCTGATGCTTTGTGCTTTTAGGCACTATCTTTACCTAAACCTTTACATATCTCCGGTGCTACCAACTGAATGTTTGTTATTTTCATATAAAATATTTATTCAAATATATTCTATTTTTCTAAATTAGGGTGGGAGTTTACTTGTGCTGTGTCTTTACCTTATTACTTTACTTCATTACTGTTGGAAGTGCCGCATAAATACTTTACACATTGCCTCTAAGTTAAGCCTGACTGCTTTTTGCCAAACTACCAGAGGGTTAGGCACAGGTTAATTTGGGGGTTTCTTGTGTTTTACCCTTACAAGAATTTTGGTTGTTGCTTGAGTAGGGTTTCACTCCACTCTCCTCAACCACTTACCCAATGTCTTACACAGGTTATATATTTTTTCTTTCTTGACACCTTAGTGGTGTCAGTAGCTTGAAACTCCATGATCTACACACCTTGTTGGTACAAGAATGTCCCCTGCATGGTATATGGCTGTGCACACTTGCCCTGAGTGATGAGCTACCAGTGTATCTGGGATCTTGACTTCCATTTTTTGTCCTTACTCCACACTATTCTAGCTTGATCTGTCCATAGCAATAAAGGGGAGAACCAAGCATACCATCAGAGTGGGACAGAGGACTTCTACCCTCATCTTGTGTTTAGCAAAAAAGGTGGTGGTGGCAGTATACCATGTTTTATCATCTCATACAGTTGATCAGATCGTTTTATCAGTGTCAATGACAAGACAAGGTACTGACCCGTTGCTTGTAAAATTATGCTGTTATGCAAAAACCCAGTACCTAATGCTGACATCCTGTGTGTATGTCAAGTGCATGTGTAGTATGCTTGCAGCAAGTGAAGTAGTAGGATTCAGTATGCATGAGCCTCAATACTGAGACCAGTGGAATCAATTTAGGATGCTCTTGGTTTACCATGGCACAAGATGGTGAATGAAGACTGCTTCTGCAAACAAAACTCTTTAAATAAATAAAATAAATAAGTGGAAGTGTATTGCCTGTATACTTGTGGCTTGATAGTGGAAATCTATACTCTGATTTGGAGGATGGAGACAGGGCTACCTTCAGAAATTCCGTGTAGGGTTTCTTAGCAAGGGGATTCATATTTGCTTTTCATGAGCAGTAGCATTTGGTTGTTAATAGGGGTAATGGGTTGGACTGCAGTTTTTTTTATCAAAGTGAGGACGTTTCTAGGTCAGGCCCGCCATTTTATCTGTCCCTGATTACTGCTTCGGAGAGGCTGATAACAGCCAGGTGCTGAAACCGCACACTTCATTGTGCCCATGTTGTGGGGTTTCCAGTTTGAAGATAGCTGAGAGAAGCATTACTTTACACAAAGGATGTGTCTTGAGAGCAATCTCAGAAGTACACTTGAAAGAGAACTACCATAAACTGCTTCTGAAGTTTGAAAGTGTGGATCCACATCCCCTGTGTGTCTACAGAATGTTATAAAAGTTGGACCCAAACTAACTATTGGACCTGGCCTTTTTTACAGGGTTATCCCCAAACCTTTTGCCTTCCTTATCCTATTTTTCTGACCCTCTTTTTGTTGGTTTTAGGCCTTTGGGCACTTTACCACTGTTAATCAGTGCTAAAGTGCACATGCTCTCTCCTCTTAACATGGTACGATTGGTTTACACCTGCTTGGCATACTTAATTTACTTGTACAGTGGTATCCCACATACCCAGCTCCTGTACATTAAATGTTACTAATGGGCCTGCAGTGTTGCCTGTGCCACCCGCAGAAGTAGCCTTTCAAACCTGTCTCCGGCCTGTCACTTCAGGACCTGCCACAATGACTTTTCATTTAAAACTAATTGCCAAGCGTGAATCTCCCCTTTAACAACATATAATTTAGCCCTATGGTAGTCCTTATTGGCCCTTTGGCAGGGTGCTGTGTAAGTAAACAATAGGACATGTGCCTTTATTGTGTGGTATATCCTGTTAGTGACAAACAGCCTATTTTGTTTCTCATTTCTGTGAGGCCTACTCCTCTCATATGCAAGCATTAAGAATTCCCATATATGTATTTAAGTGGTCATTCCTGATCAGAAAAGAGTAGCATTGCCATGTTTGGTTTGTTTAGAATGGTAGTGATGAATCATGCTTACTGGTGCATTTGGATTTTACATTACTATTTTGGAAATTACATTTTAGTAAGTGCCATGCAAATAAATGATGGACAGAATGCTGAATAAATCATACATTCACC
Organism: Lissotriton helveticus; assembly: GCF_964261635.1. Classification (NCBI taxonomy): domain Eukaryota; kingdom Metazoa; phylum Chordata; class Amphibia; order Caudata; family Salamandridae; genus Lissotriton; species Lissotriton helveticus. Next base: position 1,492,377,681 of record NC_136063.1, read on the forward strand.
CCCAGCCTAGAGATCTGGGTTAAATCCATTGTTCTTTTGCTCACCATGCCACCCCAGTTTAGACCCAGCCATATGCAAACCAGTCTTGACCCTGTGCCTCATGGGAACAGTCCAGAACGAACTTCCAAGCCAGGTCCTCCCTGAACCGGTAAAAAGCATCCTGGGACCTGTTTCTGGGTATTACCCTTCATCAGCTAGGCTAGCTTCAGCATTCCGTCCATCATTTGTTGCTGTTACATTTTTAGAAAGTGGGCATTTCTCTATGCTTATAACTGTGTGCTTTGCAGCCTGTCTCCAATCCGCGTCTGGGCCTGGTTGACAGCTACACTTTGTGCATACTTTCCAGACAGCCATCACACAGGAAGGGTTTAATGTGACATCTGCCTACTGATGGTCATCCTGGGCTGGGAGAGAGGGAGGGTGTCCTGCCCTCACACAAAGAGCTGATTTACCCCAGCTGATGTGTGGAACCACGGCTGGTGTTGAAAGGGAGTGTTGTGCACTTCTAATGGTTTTTTTAAGTCACCCCTATCTCAAAGACATTTTGGAGTATACGTACAAGGCCTCTGACCCCATCATTTTAGACACTGGGTGGGACTTCTAACAAGACGCTGCTGGCTGGCTTTACAATCTGCTCATTGCCAGAGGATTGCCGAGTTGCCAGGAGTGACTGCCATTGGGACTATTGCTTTGTTGTGCTGGTATATTTGCCTGCTAGGCTGCTGGAGAAACTGCCATTTCTCAAACTGCTTCTTTGTACTGGCCTGCTGCCTGCTTTCTGCTTTTGTGCCCCCAGTGATCTCAAGGGGCTTGAAAGCCTAGAAAGCAAAAAGGATTCAACCCAAAACAGCCTGAAACCAGCCGTGGGACTTCTGAGTCCAGGACAGGGCTTTGTGAACAACTCAGCGTGTGGAGAGTGTGGTTCCCGGCTTCAAGCAGCACTTGGCAAGTGATGTTATGTGCCCATGGTTTCTGCAACTTAGCGTATGGTGAGCGTGTCATTTTAGCCCCCCAGGGACTGGTGAGTCCCTTTTGGTTGGTGCCGTACATGTATTGTGGCCGATATGCCCCTTCTGGACTTGCACCCTGGGTAGTCTGTAGGTGTGCCTGCCCCGGAGGACAAATCCGTCACGCCGCCACTAAGCAACGCCGCAGCACCGACCAGTGGCTCTGGAGTAATCCCCATGTGCTGGGGAGGATTACTGAAGATGGGGCATTGTTGTTCCAATCAGTGCATGGCGAGCGCTGACATTGGCAACTGGGAGTGCTTCTCTCTATCGCAGAAAGCCAGCACATATTTGGCGCTACAATTGGAGTGCCATTCTACAGTGCAGTGCCTCATACCAGCGGGTGTGTGCCCCCCGTGCTGGCACATACCTGGGGACACTGTATTTTGTATGCAGGACGGGGTGAGACCTCGATGGAGGCTCCCATGTTGTTTATTCAGGAACATGCTTTGAAATTACTGTACTTCTACATATAGGCATGCAAGTGCATCGGCGTCTTACTTTTTAAATGCCCTCTTGTTAGTCAAACTGTGGGGAAAGCGCAATCCTGCTACTAGGAGTGCAGGGGTTCTTGTACCTGTGTGTACCTACTGTCAGTGGGTTGCTGTTTAATTGTTATGCTGAGGTGTTGTCACCTGCCAAGTGTTTATGGTTGTATGATGATTCACACTATGTACTTTGCCTTACAAGCCCTCTGGTCCTTGATCTTGTGTTCTTTAAAATGTGCACAACGTGGAAAGCATACAGGTGTTCTGGGATCCATGTTACCTTCTTATTGTTACTGATGTGCTTGTGGGGAAAGATGGTGATTTATGTGTCTCCTAAATCTAACTGCTGCATTTCATGTCCTGATATTATAATGTATGTCGTTTTGTTCTTGCATTGACAGGATAATTATTACTAGTTCAGTAATTGCATGATATGCACAGTACTTGTGATTTATTTTGTTTTGGTCATGTGTCATGTACAATATATACTATAGTTTTTGTATACGTCTGTGTGGTGTCTATTTTGTAGTGTATTCATTGTGGTTCTTTGTGAGTGTGTTGTGCTAATGCTTTACACATTGCCTCTGATGATAAGCCTGCCTGCTCTGCACCAAGCTATCAGAGGATGCGCACAGGTTATCTTTGGTGTGTAACTTACTTACCCTGATTAGAGTGGTGGGTTCTCCCTGGCTTAGGTGCATACACTAGCCAACCAGAAACCCCATTTCTAATACTAATCCACTTGGTTCCAGTTCCAAGTTCTTCGTGACCAAGGAAGGGAGTCATCAGCAGAGTACTTCAAGTACTGCTGGGTGACCAGGCATGGTGTCTTCCTGACAGCTAGTCTCCCAGAGGTGAAGGAACATCACCTGAATTCTGCACTTTCTGCAGGGGGAGCTTATGGTTTGCCTTATGCCCAAAAGCCTAACTGACTGCTGATAGAAGGAAGGAGTCTACCTTGCCCTGCTTGCGAAGAGTCTGAACAAGAGAAGGAGACCAGTGTGTTCCTGGCCTGAGGAGTACCCAGAAAAAGCAGACTGTCTGGGAGAATGAAGCCAGGAGTGACTCCTGGTGCAGATGGTCTCCCATTCTCGCATTGGTTCACAATGAGAACCACAAATGTCTATGTGCATCAGCAAATGGTCTGAGATTGGGCTACATCTACATTGCTGTATGTTTTGACTCAGGTTGAGGCTGTAACTGCCATGCAGTGTGTCCGGGCCCGGGGCAAGTTGCAATTCCTGACTCTGTGCATACTGGCATGGGGTGGACTGCAAGTGCCTCCGTGTGCAAATCAGTCTAGGTTCGGGACCTAACTGCCATGTGTCACCCCAGAAGCAGAGCACTTGCACAGGGGTCCCAGGTCCTGCAGACCATCTCGCAAGACCATGCTTCGAGAAGACACACACCGTCCCCAACTCCCTTGGCGTTTGTCACTGAACCTGCATGTGTGTCTGTTGACCACTGATCACTAATGATTGATTAGGAATGAAGATTGAGGTCCAGATTTATCAAACATTGATGTAGCGCTATACAGTAAGACAACTTGCTGTGCTGCATCAAATGGAGAGGGCAGTAATGCACCATATCTATATGACATATTCCTGTTCTGTACTTGCGCTGGGGCACTTGTGGTTGACTAGTGCCAAAGCAGGCACCCTTGCGCCATGGTGAAAGTGTGTCTGTCATGCAGGCATGGTTTTTTTTGTGCAAGAAGCGACACCTTCCTGCACCAAAACAATCCTTAGAGGCTTTTTTCTCTTTCTAAGGGTGCACTTCTAGGCATCCTTAAAAAAAAGGAAAAAGCGGGGAGAAATAAAGATTTTTCTCCCTATTGTGCTTCTATCAGGAAGGAATTCCGAGTTTACCGGTCTTGGTAAATCTGGGAATGCACCAAAACACATGTGTGGATGTGTGGAAACACCTACGTTCCACCTGTGTAATGCCTATAAGGTGCAGAGTAACACACAGCAGCAACTTGCGATGCCTTGCGTTTCTCCTGATTTACCAAGCTACGCAGAGCCACGCAATGTTTCTGTTGTGTCACCTAGCGTGACGCAAGGGCAACACAATCCTATGATATATCTGGCCCTGATTTCCAGCCCAAGGACTAAAGACTGATTTCCTACCCACTACAACACTGGAGGTAAGAAAATGAGTAAACAGTGACTGGTTGCGCAATTGACTTATGGGAAACCGCAAAACTGCAATTGACCTTTATTTATACTTCTACCATAGTTTTGCTGAGGAACAGATCCAACTGGGGTTACCAGATTGGAAGAGAGCACGGATGGAGCAAGGTGTGTAGTGCCCACAAGAAAATCATGATCTGAGGTACCGCCATGTACACTGAATTGAATTGTGTAGTACTGAGTCATGATTTGCCTTGGCTATGCACTACCTTGTGCTACTTTACCTCAAGGGGGCTTACCATGGGTGGTACATGAGCATTCCTATGTAACTACCCATCGGTTTTGTGGTAAATCTCTATCTACTAACATTTGAAGATATGGATTTGTACCATAGGATTTGCTGTTTCTCGAACGTTTTAAAAATATCCACATTTTATCAACTTTGCTTAATTACTGCATTGTATAGCACACATACAAGGTGGGTAAAGTATTATTGCATAGTTTATTATTGGTACAACAGGGATATCTGGCTAAGATATATACAGTTGCTAGCAAACGCAGTAGTTAGTGGAGATCCTATTCCTGGATCCCGGGAGGTGCTGAGATTTTACCAATTTATAATAAAGGTGACCGATCTAGTCCAAGTAACTATAGGCCAATAAGCCTAATAAATTTGATACAAAAGGTTGTGGCAAGAATCCAGGCGGGATCTTAGATAACGACATACTAACACCATTACCGGCAGGTTTTTGTGCCCACGTTAGCACCATCTACCAGGTATTTCGTTCTATGTTAATATATTGGTGCACTGTAGTGATTGCTTAAGGCACAATTTACCCTGCCTTTGTGGATTCGAAGTCCAAGTTTGATTTGATCTCCCAAAAAACAAACCTCTGGTTGGTCCTAATAGACCTAGGGATGCCATTAGATCTATTATCTATAGTTGTGAGACTACACAAGGGCAACTTTGCAGGGTAACATCACAAACCGATTTCCTGTTTCAAAAAGGGTTCGCCAAGGGTGTGTTATGGCCCCAACATTATTTAAGTTATTTCAGAATGGGGATGTTAATTTCTTCTCCTCTCACCCAACAGATGCACCCACACTTGCAGGCACCAAAATACCCATACTTATGTCTGCAGATGACTCGCTTGTCATCTCAAAAACACATAGCGGTTCACAGGGAAAACTCAAACGCCTTGATGATTTTTGCAAAGCCCATGGTCTTGTGATAAACGCAAGCAAAACTAAATTCATGGTCCTACACAAGCATCGGGCAATCAAGGGCGGTGTATTGCTAAACAATAAGTCCCTTGAACAGTGATGTTTTAAATTATTTAGGGCTCACCCTTGCAAAAAACTAATGTCGAAACCTCAGATTGAGACCATGGACTTTAATACATCGCCAACTGACAGGAGCATTGGCAAGAGAACATAAAACATCACTAACCAAGCCCATAAGCCCTGCCCTTGAAGATCTATAATACCAAAGTTATAGCCTCAATACTCTATGGCTCAGAAGTATGGGGCTTTGAAAACTTGACACCATTAGTGTTAGCCCAAAATACATTTTTAAGAGGCATCACTGGTCTCCCGCAAAATACCCCTTTAAGGCCCCTATGTCATGATTTAGGATGCAGTTTATTAGATGAGGTTGCAAGGTTCTGCCCGATAGCATACTGGCGCAGACCGAGCTAACACATTATGCTGTAGCACTCAAGGATGTCCGGGAAGCTGACCCATCACGTGGGATCACTTGGTTACGAAAGGTTAGAAGCACATTGGTCAATATGAGCTTGAGACAACTATGGGAAGACCCTATGGGCCAACAGTTCCCCTCCAAATGGGAAATGAAAGAGCTGTACTGGTCCATGACTGTAACCGACACCACAAGAACCACTGAACACTCATCACTAACAGGCAGATTCCTAGGGACAGATTTAGAAGAAAGTGACGCATTTGTGAAGATGAGTCACTTTCCCTGCGCCACTTTGAGAAACCCTTGCGCCACTATGGATGCGCCGTATTTACAATACGGCGCACCATGGCTCAAGGATTGACAGATGCGTCAGAAATTCTGATGCATCTGTTGACACAAAAGTCACGCATTGCTGGAGTCATGTCGCAAGCATGACGCAACTCCAGCAATGCAGGTGGAGGCCTATCTAAATTGTGATGCGTCACTCCTTACGCCTGCTTCAAACAGGTGTAAGAATTTGACGCAGTGGCATCCCAGAATTGGCGCAGTGAAATCTTGTAGATTTCACTGCATCACTTCTACGAGGCTTTTTTCCGTTGGAACGCAGGGCTTTACAATGTGACTCATCTCCCTAGATGTGTCACGTTGTAAATGGGCCGCATTTTTACGCTGCTGCTGCATCACAAAAAGTGACACATCTGCGGTGCAAAAATGGCACAAGGGGCTTGTAAATCTGAACCCTAGAGTTCAAGCCTTGCACCCTGTATAAACCATATTGGAATTTTATCTCCAAGCCTATAGACAGAAGAATATACTTTCAATTTTGGGTGGACACTCTACCACTAAAATACTTTACCCATAAATGGTACAATACTGATGACAGTAGATGCCACCTGTGCATAGAACAAGCGGAGACCTGCTCACACATCCTTTTTGTCTGCCCTGCCTACTGGGCCCATCAGAAAAAATGGCTAAAACCTCTATGTAAAAATGTGGGCACCAGGAGCAGGACTACTGCTTTAAGAATACTGCATTCAAACACAAGTAAGTTGTGTGTATTATCAATTGCAAAATTTCTGAGTTGGATGTGGATAATACGCAGCAAAAATGCAAATTATGGCCATGGCCACACAAAATAGTAACCAACAAAGTGACCAGGATGGCGCTCAACCAGCTGGCTTATTATTGACTGGTTAGTAATGATTAACACCTCTCCAGTTTTCTTTTACAATTACGTGTGGAAGTAATGGATGTACATAGATAATCTGCACAGTAACGCGCATCCATGCTATTTGGTAGCTGACGACTAGTAAGAGTTGGCAGCCCATTCTGCACCTTATTGGACAAATCACAACCCATCACCAGTCAATCCAGCGGACTAAAATATGACATTCCTTTAACTAGACATGCGCCAAACGTATTTTTTTTTTAAATGAGCAAAGATACACTTGAATTGTCTTATTAACACTTTTTTCAAATAACACTGATCCTGGAATAGTCGATCATCATATTATAAATATGTACATACGCTTAGTTTTATGGACAACATTGGTGCTTTTCTTTTTCACAACATGTTTTATGTATATATGCGAATGCTCTTTTATGATCTTGGTGAACGAAATAAAGATTATGAACTGAACTATTGTGTAAGACTCTGTGGATTAGTGCGTGGCAGCCTAAAGTGTGTCAGCCCTGGGGAATCTTAGTAGATATGGCGCTGTTTTTCTTTCACCCTTTGAAATTAAAGTCCACAGCAACTGTGGTTGATGTGCTGCACTGCAACAAAACTTAGTCAACGTGTCCCACCGTGCGTGGTGAGTCAAATTTAGCTCAGGTAATTCACACATTCATTCATTCAATTGTTATCTACGAGTGAGATTTTGACTTGACAGCACAGGTGTTGACTGTCCTTCTGTGAACAACAACAAAAACAGATTTCAAGAGTACTACAGAGAGGGGTTGTGGTACTGCCCAAATATGGATTCCTCTGAGTATAGATTCTGATTGGACAGAAGTTGTGTGCTTCCACTGAAAAGAGTGCTTCCATTACAGTGTTTCCCTTGTGGGAAAGCTGAAGCTTAACACAAAAGGACTGAGTGGTTATGGTGACAAGCCATTGATCAAGGTTATAGGCCTTACTTGTTTTATTGTTTTATATGAAATGTTACAGCAAAGGCAGCAAGCCTGACTTATTGATTTGTAAAAAGTATATCTAAAAACCAATAGACCTTTAAGGTGGATTGTCATTACACAGTGCTGAACCTTGTAGACAGGTAATTTGCTAGAGGGACTCTCGCAGATTAGTGTAGTACATAAAGATTTTTGTGTTGGTTACCTCGTGATAATTCCTAGGGTAGACGATTTGCACTTTGAGAATCCTTGGTAATCCTTGTTATAATTGTTTCATCAGAAAAAGTTAAATGTGAAAGGCGATAGTTCTAATTTTTCATATGAAAACCTATGACAAACGCAGTAGGCCTGACTTATTTGTTGTGAAATTAAGATACCTCATGGTTGCCTTCTGGGAAAGCTTATGATGAATTCAGGTGTCTGAGCTGTTGACAGTCAGTGATGAAGGCTATAGGCCTACATAGTCTTTCGTAAATGTTATATAAGATGTCATAGATCTGATATGTTTATCATGAAATGTTATGACACAGACAGTGAGTCTGACCAATTTATTGTTATAAGCATTTGTTAACACCAATAGGCCTTTAAGGGTAGATTGTCAGTAGATTGTATTAAAGGCTGTAGACAGATATTGCTTTACATTATGAAATGCTACAGGCAGATCCTGGCGCCTGGAACAACAACATCCTGCAAACAACGAACTGGAGGCCTTCCTGCACAATGAGCACTGATTGTGAAAGGGAGGGGGTAACGTGTGAGAGAACTAATTCTTTAAAATGCAAGTTTAATAAATAACAGCTTTATTTGTAATGATTAACGTGTAACTTAAAATGAAATGACATGCAGTTTAATTGTCTCAGATTAAATGGAGACAAGACGGAGGTGCTTATCGTAGGTAAGTCTCCGTCTGTTTGGACATCCGCATGGTGGCCCCAGACCCTGGGCCCCTTACCTCAACCTAAAGAACAGGTCAAGAATTTGGGTATTTGGATGGACTCAAAACTATCTTTTGAGCATCACACTAGACGTGTAGCTGGTACTTGCTTTGGCATTCTCCGTTGTCTGAGAAAGACACTCGACCTGCTCCCAGTGTCAGCAAGAAGGGCCCTGGTCCATGCCCTGGTGACTTCCAGGCTGGACTACGGGAATGCCTTATATCTGGGAGCTAACGTGAGATGTATTCAACGTCTGCAAGGTATCCAAAATGCTGCTACACGCCTAGTGTTATCACTGCCAAAAAGATCTTCCACCAAAAAGGCATTGGGGACGCTCCACTGGCTTCCAATTAAAGAGCGTGTCCAGTTTAAAACCCTGTGTATAGGCCATCGGATCGCTCATGGTAAGGGCCCGAGTTTCCTGAGGAACTTGCTCACATTGTATAAACCAACTAGGCCCCTCCGGTCGGAGGGCATTGGGCTAATGTGTATCCCGAAGACCTGCAGGGCCAGGATGGGTGGCAGATCCTTCCGCCTTCTGGCAGCACGGAGTTGGAACACTCTTCCTCTCAGACTCCGGATGGAGCCGTCCGAAAAAGTTTTCCGCAAGGAACTTAAGACACATCTGTTCCCCAAATATTGAACTGCTCTTTCCTGGCTGTATTAGGGATCTTTCGGGCCACTATTAGCGCGGGGACACACTGACTAGTGTAACCAGGCGCTTTATAAGCTCAGTTAATAATAATAATAATAATAATAATAATAATTTAAACATATACGATGTGCTAAGCAGTGATACTCATTAGAACTAAGTTTAGAAATGTTTAAGGAAAGTTTCTTTTTAACTAGAAATTAACTTGACATGCTGAAATGTGCACAATAGAAAAGATTGTCCTTATTTTGACATATTCAGAAATATTTGCCAAATCTGTGTAATGTTCCTATTAAACAACCGTTTAATATTTTTCTAAAGATACACTTTATTGTGATAACAAGCCTGCCTAGTTCTCATACACCAAACACATGTCTTTAAATAGAAGATCGGTTCATATTAAAACATTATTTCTTCTTTGTATTAATGAAATGCATTGCTAAACAATATAGTGCAAGCTGATGCTCTTCTTTTACATATTTCATTGTTAACACTATGATACCTAATACATTAGAAGGTAAGAATGTGATCGTTGCCTGTGGAAAAGGAGGTTTATGACTCAAAAAGACCTCATATGTTGAATATCTGTAACAACATCCATGATAAAACTTTACAAGCTTCATGTTATTTCGTGGGAAAGGAAGTAGCTGAATTAACTCGCAGATGAATGCTGCTGACTGGCTGGATCCGAAGAGGAGAAGTCTGCAACACATTTGAAACTTTCTTTATGCTTTTTATATTTGGGCATGTTCCTAATGTAAAGCAACCATTTTCACACACTCCACTCCACCACTCCACTTCTCCACATACTTCTTCCACCATTTTCCATTCCAATCCCTTGCCCTTGACTCACAGCTGTGGCTCCTGCTGCTACTCATCTTGATATTACTATTAATACTTGATTTTAAATTACAGCTTTCTACTGTACGGTTGTTTGCCTAATTGCTGAGACTCTATTAAGTATCATGAACTACTCTTTATGGGAAGTTCTGCCTCTTTGATTGAATTTGATGTGAAAAATGCTACCACTCACTGTCTAACTGTGCAAATGGCAACTGATCTCCTCGACATGCAGTGACAGAAAACAAGGCAAGACCGTCAGCGTCTCAAATTGATCCATGTTCGGCTTCCAGCAGGCAGCTAGTGCGTTTTTTATATTTCAAGGTGAGACCACATGGTCCAGAACATACACAAAGCTTGAGCAATTCCCGGCAGCTATCAGAATCCCGACAATGGACCCTAAAAAGATTGTTTTATTACTTTTTAAAATAAATCTCTGCGGTGCAAGCAGAGCAAGCCATTTTAGTACACTGGTTTGCTCCTTTTGTATTATGCAACTTAGCTGGCGTTAATAGTTAGCCTCATCATGGTGATGGAGCAAGGATTCAAAGCAAAGAAACTAGCTCAAATCAACCTCTTGTTAACATGTACTAACACAGGAATAGAGACTTAAAAGAAAATTAACATACATACGAAATTCATACATGGGGAAAAGGCTTTTACATGCTTTAATAACGAAGAATAATTTGCTGCATAACTAAAATCCTGCTTGAAACAGAAAATCGCTTTGCGCATGTGCGAACCCATCCTGCGTAACTAACCGTGTGATTAACCCATGTGAGAGGAAAACTCTCACGCATGCACAAAGAGTTGCTAACTGTAGGTCTCATAGTACCGCATGCCTGCCATATGCTCGCCTAGGTTTTAAAATACGTTTTTCGCTGTTAACGCTTTGCTTAACAAGGAAGAAAATCACATGGGATAGAGTAGATGGGGGAGGTAACAGTGATAAGAACATATTTGAGAAATTAACATCTGTTTATGATTCTTTCGTTAATAGTGAATGTTTTGGGCCTGATATGCTAAGCCGAAAGAAAAGATGGCAGGCGAAATGTAACGGAAGCTGAGTCTGCGCATTAGGACACTGGAATGACCCGCTGACCGGGACATTGATCGTCTGCAAAAACCCAAGGACGAGTGCTTGGGAAAAGATCCTCAACTGAAGAAATTATATACAAAATGTATCTCTATTGTGTGAGATGTATGTGAAAAGGAAGTGTCATGAGAATTAAATAAATTAAATGTGGGAAGGGTTTACTAAACAAAGAAATAGTTAAGGATTTTGGGATGACCTCATGAGGTGATGACAACTTCCCTGCCCCGGCCCAATCACAATTCAGGATTCACAGACATTTGCAACCTTTGAGGGTGGGACATGCAAAATTAAAGGATATAATTTAAGTGACTGAAGGTTAAGATAGAGAGCTGAGCTGCTGCTGCTAAGAAGAGTCGATGATGCTGTGTGAGGAGTAGGTGAGAACTGTTACCCAGAAGAACAGACTGGGAAGATTCAATACTGAAAGACAGCCTGATTAGATTGAAGATTTGCATAAGAATATCGAGGTGGGAGAGAGTGTGAGAGAGGGATGTGCTCTGGTGCGTCGGGTACTAGAGAAGTGTAGTAAGTATAAACCTATCCTGCACATGTCCTACAGTCTTTGTCTCCTGACTTCATCAGGTGACCTCCACTAACCCTTCTGGCCAGGGGTTGGGTTTCCCATTCTTCTACTAGGTAAATAGAATTCTGTCGTGAATTTAAATTTTCATTGCAGAGTATAATATACTATGTCCTTTTGACTCTTCATCTATCACTCCTAATGAGTTGAAATTGTTGAATGCATTGTGTATGTTATTTGATAAGTGAATTTTTCACTACTCGACTAAAGGTCCTTTGACCAAAGGAAGAGTGTTGATCTGTGAAGATTAGTTAGGCATAGACTAACTCAGATCAAAGAAAATAAAACTTGACCCCTAGCGAAACAGTCAGGAAATTGAAATGCGTATATGGGCCCATTGTAAGTGATACGTTGATGTGTGAAAAGTTTATCATGGCCTTTCGCTGGATGCGTTTATCTGGAAGCAGAATGATGGTTATTATCGATTAGTTTGGTGAATATTGATCATTGATTATTGACTATTGTTCTGACAAATTGACTATATGATAACACTAAGAGTTAATGTGCTGTTTTATGTTGCCTAGAAGCACAGGTACAGAGATACCTGGGAATCCCGAGAATGGAATTTAGAAGAGTGTGGTAAATGGAAATCACACTGCAGAAGGTTACTCGTCTGTTGTCGTAATACTGAGACGCTACGGAGGGCTGGCAGTATTACAGTAGGGACTATATCGTACACAAGTAGAGTGTGATTTATAGAAGAGGGCCCGCCTGTGAAACTTTGGCCTTACTCGAAGGAGGAGTAGCCCTACAGGAGTAACAGGTTCTACCCGAGCTTGAGTTAAGAGTAAACAGTGGTTTTTACTCGCCGTGACAGGAAGGAATTTTTTCTTTGTATGGAGTGAAGAAACTATCTTTGGTTTAATGAAGCAGACAGAGTAGTGCTGTTTTTACGTTGTTACTAACAAGAATTTTATGACGAAAGCAGACATTGTTGTATTACCTTGTGAAGGGAGGGTCAGTAGCAGGAGCCGTACTGACATCACAGAGAGCCATGTTGGTATGGGTTGAAACAGCGGGCATGAGAAAACTGCAGATTGTAAAGGGAGGGTCATTAGACGGAGTAATACTGACGTCACAAAGCTGTGCTGGCTTTGGTCAGACAAGTGGGTATGTTGGAAGGTCTAATTGGTCCATAGACCGGTAGAGTGTTGGTATTGGATGGAGAAGAAAATACGTAGTAAGCTCCGATTTGTTTGTTTGAGTCGCGCAGGCATTGGACCAGTGTTGAATAATAGATTTAGCAAAATACGGAAGAGTTTTTCGGTTTTGACAAGTGAATAAAAGAAGAGAACAAAGAAAAATGAAGTCCTTTAAGAAGGATAAGCACGTAATAACTAGGGAAGGAATTCTTATGCCACCTCCTAATACACCGGCTTCCTATATGATGATGGAAAATGGATATCATACGTGTGTATGGCCGGAAAATTGGGTGGAGTATACGAAGGATGATGGTGTTTTAGCTTTCCTCGAACATGGTACAATTAATGTAAGAGTTTTACAGAATTTAAGAAACAGGATGAATTCCTTGGAACCAAATCCTAGGTTAACACAGTATGAGGCATTGGAAGAATGGGAAGTTGAGGCATTTGAGCGGGAGAAATATAGAGGAGGTATGAGAATCAACAGAGGATTTTTACCAATATACCCATTTGGCACTCAAGGAGAACAGATGAAAAGATGGATAAGGGCTGTAGTAACCAAGGGTTTATATCCCCTATCAATGGCTGAGGATCAAGAAGGGAGTACATTTAGGGGAGAAGACAAAGCATATGGGTACGACAGGGATGGGGTGTAATGAATCTGATGATGAGTTATTAGAGGACATATTAATAAAGAGACCTCCGCCTTATCAGGAAAGTGCTAGAGATACCACTCCAGGTGCCCCGATGATGGGAACACCATTGGTTCCACAAGTTCTATATCATCCAACAGCTATTCGAGCCTCACAAGAAAAAGAAGAGGATGCTTTGAATAAAACAAAAGAAGAGATAAATCAGAAAATAAATCAGTTTTGACAGTGCCAGTAACTATTGGTCCTCTTATTCCATTGTATGGAGACAAACGAGGTACACCAAAATCCCAAACTGCAACTTCTTTGCTGAATAAGGCCAGAATAGAGATAGTTATGATAGACAATCAAGTTAGTGAGTGTGAGTCGAATGTTTCATTAATGGATCTCCCAAATATTTAAGCTGTGACAGAAACCCCAAAAAGAATTTCGCCCACGATTGTGAGAGGAAAAGTACCAACTATCACTCCAGTGGCAAAGAGGTTCCGCTGGATTTTCTCCTGAAGATCTAGAGGAATGGGCAAAAGGATTAGAAAAGAAGAAACCCAAAACTATAGATGTAAGTAAGTTAAGGGTGGATTTGGAAGAAAAGATCATTGGTACTATTGGTCTTGATAGATTGGGTTTATATGAAGATGAAGAGTTGTTGTTCCTATGTAAAAGTATAACCTGAATGGCAAATAATTTGCATGAAAAGATAGTGGAAGTGGCCTTAGAATTTGGAACGGAAATAGAAAAATCAAAAGTACTGCAGAAGCACTTTAGAGAATAATTTACTGAAAAAGATTTAGAGAGCTGAAATGTGTCAGGAAGGAGATTGCAAATAAAGCAATTGATACTCCTTTTGAAGAAAAGGGGAGATGTAGCTCATTGGAGAAGTAGATGGACTAAGAAAAGAGAGGAAGCGATTGCTAAGGAGTTATCCGCATTTCTGATCAGAGGAGTGGAACAGGTTGAAAAGATGCGTCCTATGAGAGAAGTTCCAGGTGGTGGATATGTTCATGTTCCATGGAGCAGACAGGATATTTTGTCTTTTACAAATGACTCCCTGAGATTGAGAGAGAAACCTGTTGAATGGTACAAACAGGAGGAGAGATTTGTTAAAGTATCAAAGGTTTTGTTAAAAGATTTGGATGGTTTGTTTGATATAGTGGTACCAACAGATTTGTGGACGGAATGTAAGATTACAGTTGATTGGCCCACCGAAAAATATCCTAGAGATGCGAGAACAGGAGCACCTTCAATAGGAGGTAATGAAAAAGTACAATTAGGAGATCACTTTTCTGAAAGGGAAAATCCCCCCTAAGGAACAGATTGTGTTAAAATAGACAGAAGTCAAGAACCTAAAGAGTCAGGGTGTGGTTACGTGCGGCAGCATGATGGCCACTTTTTAAGACGGCTCCAGACCCGTCATCCGAAACCCACCGATCCACCTCACTAATCCGTGTCCCGAAGATTGGGACTGCTGCCCGAAGTGCTCAGGACCTGACCGAGCTGCTTCCTTGACCAGCCGAGCCCGGGCCGACAAATCGCTGCCCGCCGGAACTTGGGGCCTGCCCGCTGCTAGTGGCCGCGACCTCGAGTGAGGTCGCTGAGGCCACGCCGACGTGGGGGTGAGCCGTAAATCTACACCACACCTTGCGGCCCGGTCCGCAAGGTGTCGACCTGCCGAACACAGACGCAAGAGTGCTCTCTCTTCCCCCGGGGACCTGCAGTGCTTCAATCCTGTTGTGGTGAGTTTGTCCGCCCTGGGGGGTGCACTGGGGCGACTCATGCCTCCCTGCAGTTGTGTGGTCTGCCTCACCCCTCCAAAGAGACAGTGCTGGCAGCAGGAGACGGTGGGTTCTGAGGGGGAAGTCGCCTGCAGCTCACCGGTGCCCCTCCGAGTGCGTCCATCTTGGCGGTGGTGTGACCGGACACTGCAGAGACCGAGGGGGGTCTAATCCCCAGTCTGCGGACCGCCTAGAATTGGGTGGTGAAAACTTCCTGCCAGTGTGGGCCCCACCCCCATTTGGAATTGTCTGGATACCTTGTGAGGCAGCTGGCAGGGTCCTTGCCCTGCTCAGTGAGGGCATGAGCAAGCTGAACAGGTACACCTGCCCCAGGGCTTCAGTCCCGGAGCGCCCCTTCTGTCTGCAAGTGGGTCGGAAGGTGAGACCCCCAAACTGACCCTGAAAGACGTGATGGAAGCTATTGCTGGGGTGCAGACTTTAATGGAGCAACGTACCGATGCCATCATGGTAGAAATGACATTGAGTAGGGCAGACCTCACCAAAACACACGAAAAGGTCAAGCAATTGAAAGTAACCACCAAAAGCCTTGTATACGACGTCTCCCAGCTCCAGAATGAGTTTCAAGTCCTCCAAACCTTCAGGAAATTTGCCGAAGATAAGCTGTATGACTACGAAGAGCGCTCCCAGTGCAACAACGTCCGCATCATTGGTGTACCGGAGAAGTCGGAGGGGCAGACTCCAGACCTGTTTGTTGAAGACCTTATCCTCAACCATATTGGTCCTAAAGGCCTCTCGAAATTCTTTGTGGTGGAGAGGGCCCACAGGGTCCGGGGGTGGGGGGGGCGCTCAAAGCCCGGGGCTCCTCCCCGTCCTATTTTGGCCAGACTACTAAACTTCAGGGACCGGGATGTGATATTGCAGAGTACCAGAAGCTCACCGTCGCTCAAATATGAAAATTCCACTGTCTCTTTCAGATTTCACGCAGGCCGTACAGAAGCAGAGACGGTCCTTCCTAGCTGTTGAAAAGACCCTGAGAGACAAAGGGATGAAGTACACAAAGCTCTTCCCCCCGACTGTGGGTAGAGGCGAATGGAAGGGTCTGGTTTTTGAGCATCCGGAGGCGGTGGCGGACTAGCTTGAGGGTTGGAGAGATGCCGGGGAGCACAAACCACACTCGTCCTGCCTGGTCTCACATACAACGTGCCTGTTCTTGTTTTGACTGGCCCTAACCTTGGTTTTTGTCCACACTGATAGTTGAGGTCAAAAGATCTGTTGGCAATGCTTTCGTGTGGAACTGTACACATTGGGACCAGCGACACATTTCTCCTGTTTGTTTAAACACTGGTGGTGGCCTAACTTGGAGAATAACTTTTTCTTCTTTTTTAGGGGGTGGGTGAAGGTGCAGGGGGTCAGAGCTTGTTTCCCCGCATTTAACTACTGTTAGTATCTTTTTGGGGGCGACAGGCACTCTGCACATTTCGTTCAATGGGCTGGTTCATGCCCAGAGTGCAGGGGGCAGGGAGGGGGGTTTCGGGTTGGGGGGAACTGTTTGTTTGTTTTTGTTCAATCTGCATCACTGATTAATATGGATCTGGGAGGAGGACTCCCGCATGATCCACTGTTATGGGAATGCACTGGGATAAAAGTTTTACCTTAATAAGTTGGAATGTTAATGGGCTCGGGGACAAGGTGAAACGTACCCTCGTCCTGCAATGAAATTAAATGAATTTGTACTTGTAAAGCGCACTTATACCCCAACCTGTGAAATGTCTACTCCTGGGCACCCCCAAGGTGAAACCAGGCCTCCCAGCGCTGCTGGGGCAGTTGTGGAGATTAAGCAAGCTATTGTCCAGAGTTGCAGAGTGGGACCCATGATTAGAATAGGCACTGAGGCGAGAATTATCAGGTCCGAGGAAATTGAGCCCAAGACCCGCCGAGGCGGGAATTGAAACCTGGTCCCGGGCCAGACCTCTGCATCAGAGTCGGCCGCTCTAACCATTGAGCCACACTTCTCCACTACCTAAAACGCCACTCTCCAGAAGTGGTGTTCCTCCAGGAATCACATCTTGTTGATACCACATGTAGAACCCTAAACAGATGGGGGTATAGGCACATGGCCCATGCCGTCTTCACTTCTGGGTCTAGGGGCATGAGAATTATGGTCAAAAACTCCTTCCCCTTCTCAGTCCAATCTTCGCACTCCGATGGGCGTGGGAGGTATGTTGCAATCACTGGTCAGTGGGAGGGTAACACGTTAACCCTAGTGTCGGTATATGTCCCACCCGGGCTGCAAAGCAAAGCATCCACGGACCTAGGTACTCAACAGCTCTCCCTCCCGGAGGGCCTGCTGCTGGTGGGAGGCGACTTTAATGCTGTGGCATCTGGTTCACTGGCCCGCAACCCCCCCATGAGGTGAGCCCATCGAATCATTGACTCCCTGTCTTCCTGGAGGCTTTTGGCCTATCGGACGCTTGGAGGGCGTTCCACCCCGGGGACATGCAATACACCTTTTTCTCGGGTGCACACCTTAGCTCATCATGCATTGACTATTTACTCCTGCCTGCCTCCCAACTCATGCACCTACACGAGGTTTGTCACCTTGCGCACGGTATCTCTGACCACTCCCCGGTGTGGGCCAAGTTGGTTCTGGGGGACCGGCGGGTAGACACGGTAGCGCCTATCAATCCTTCGTGCTTGCAAAGCCCTTGCAAAGCCCTACCGTTCGCAAAGACCTTTTGAAAGCTATTGACTGATACTTTCAGGAGAACCTTGTCTCCGTTGACTCCCCCCAAATACTCTGGGAAGAGTTAAAATCGGTTATTAAAGGGACGGCCCTCTCTTATACCGGGGGTCAGGAAAGGAAAATTTCAAGGGCTTGAGACGGTTGAGGGTGAGATCCTTCAACTGGTAGCAGACATTGGTAAGGTGGACGCTCCATATACACTGCATCTCTTGCAACTGAAGAAAGATGAATATAAGGGCATTGCAACAGAACAGGCCAAGTCCTGGGGGGAAGGGAGAGATGGTAATGTGTACGAATGGGGTGACAAAGCGGGGAAGCTACTCGCCTGCTTAGACAAGAAGGAAAGGGCCAACAGACTTGTTCCCGAACTGACGGTCAACACGGGTATAAAGATCACAGATCACATTCAAATTGCCTGGGAGTTTGCTGAGCTCTATAGCGCAGTGTATCATACACAATCGTTCCTTCTTGAAACTGACTCTGCTGACCTCCTTCGAGATATCCATCTCCCAGTGCTCCAAGTTTTTTATGTTACCTGCAAGTCCGCCATGCACTGGTCACAACCTTAAAGAAGGGTTCCTCCCTCCCGAGTCCTCCCCACTAGAAGACAGGTTATTGGATGGGCTGCTTCCACAGAAGGCCTTATCACTAACTTATAAAAAGCTGATCAATAACACACCGGATCCCCTTGAAAAACTGCATGAGTCTTGGGGGAGGGACGGCTTAGTGCTTGACGATTAAGAGTGTCGAGAAATGGTTGCCTCCCCTTGTGAGGTGACAATCTCCGCGCGTCTGCGCCTGGTTCAATTGTAAATTCTTCATAGAACTTATGTCACCGGGCCACAGTTGGTTCGCATGGGAAGCCTCATTTGGCTTGCAACATGGAAGCAACAGGATGTAGCTGTCCTGTTTTCTCATTCCTTTGAGACAAACGTGCACCCAGCGCCCTGTCTGAAGCATCAGCTTTAACTTCAAACGGCTTCTCAGGATCTGGGTGGGCCAAAATAGGGGCTGATGTAAAGGCTCATTTCAGCTGAGAAAAGGAGGCTTCAGTTTCATCAGACCATTCAAACGGAACGTTTTTCCTTAACAATCTTGTTATCGGTGGTACCACCCTCGAAAACGGGTAGAAACCTTCGATAAAAATTAGCAAAGCCCAAGAAACATTGGACCTCCTTCACATTGACTGGTTGTGGCCAATCTTTTACAGCTTTTATCTTACGATCAGGCATTTCCAATCCTTTAGGTGATATAATCACTCCTAAAAACTCCACCCTCTGAACATGGAATTCGCATTTACTTAGCTTGCAAAGTAATCCATTGTCACGAAGGCTTGCAAGACCAAACACACATGCTGAAAATGTTGGGCCACTGAATCAGAATATATCAAAATATCGTGAATATATATACCACTGTAAAGACATCCAGATACTCCCACAACACCTCGTTCAAAAAAAATTGAAAAGCAGCAGGAAGGTTGCGCAGCCCAAAGGGAATCACTGTATACTCAAATAACCCAAAACAAGTGCAAAACACTGTTTTCCACTCACCTCCCTTCCTCTCCCGAACCAGGTGATAAGCCCCTTTTATCTCCAAACGTGTGTAGATTTGAGCAGTTTTAACCTGGTCTAAGAGAACGGGGATTAGAGGTAAGGGGTACCTGTTCTTAATGGTAATGTGGTTCAAGGACCTGAAGTCTATGCATGTGCGCTTTTCCCCATTTGCTTTCGGTATGAAAACCAAAGGGGATGCTGCAGGAGACTTAGACAGTCTTATAAAGCCATTTGCCAGATACTGATCCAAATATGATTTGAGATGCTCATTTTCCGTGTCAGTGAGAGCATAGATTCTGCTACATGGCACTACGGCTCCGGGCACCAGGTCATAAGACCTATGAGGGGGTAACACATTGGCTTGTTTTTCATTGAACACATCCCTGTATTGTTCATATTCTTCTGGTAAGGTAATGTCCTGCTCAGCTGTGGTAGCCATGTGAAGAAGGGAGGCTAAGGCTTTCACTGGAAGAACACTGTGTTCATGACCGCAATGTTCTTTGCATCCTGGACTGTTAAAAAGAACAGTCTTGGTAACCCAATCTATGGAAGGATGGTGCTTGATCAACCAGGGTAACCCCAGCATAATGCCAACTGTGGTGCTCGTATTATATTGAAACACAGGGACTCCAAATGTTAAGGTGCACTGTGTACTAATAATACACTTGTGGAGAGACTAATTGGTCCTGTGATCAATTCCCTCCCATCTATGGCCAAAACTGTTTCAGGCACATCTTTCTTAACTAATGACAACTGTAAGTCAGCAGCCAAATCCTCATCCATAAACAACCCAGTTGCCCCTGAGTCTATCATAGCTTCCAGCTCTCTCCACCCTTCTGGCAACTGAATATGGATAGGGATCTAAAATGTCCAGATTTGATCACCTGTATGTCTTGTGTTGAAGGGATTACTAAACTGCTCAATAAGCCCCCTCCTGTTACCTTTGAGCATTCTAGTTTTCTGACTTAGGAGGCACGGATGCACTCATGCTACCAAACCCTGCTTTATTCTTGGGTTTAGCCAGGCAATCCTGTACAAAATGGCCTTTCTTGCCACAATACAAACATAGCCCATTCTTACGCCTTGCTCTCATTCCTCCTGCGATAAAGAAGCCCTAACAGTTCCTATCTCCATGGGTTCTGACCCTCCAGCCGTGCTAGATTTAGGAAACCTAGGTTTTTCATATCTAGAAAAAAATGATCAGGCCTTCTCCTATTGGTCCTGCGATCGTTTATCCTACTGTCTAACCTCAAGGCCAAATTAATAAGATCAGTACACGTGGCTGGTTGAGGATCTACCTGGGCTATCACATATTTGAGCTAATCTCAAATGTGAAACAAAGCTGCTCTCTCATCTTCAGGCCATCCAGTCTCTGATATTAACTGCTGAAACGTATTTAAATATACTACTAAATCTTTATTGCCTTGCCCTATTTCAAATAACTCCCGATCGGCTGAGAGACTATGGGATCGTCTATCGAAGATATTCTCAAACCCTTTTCTAAATCCATCCTAATCATACAACAGAGGATTGTCATTACGTACCAATGGTATCGTCCACAAAGCTGCATCTCCAGCCAAATAAGAAATAAGGAAGGCTACTCTAGCTTGGTTAGGAGGAAATACCCGGGGTTTACAGGTAAAGTGCAACAACACCTGTGTCATAAAGACCTGTACTTTGTTCTCGTACCCTGTAAACTTTTCAGGGGCTGCCAAGGGTATAGATGTGGGAAATTCCACCGACAACAGTGGTGCTGCTTCTGCAAAGGTACCTGAAGACCAAGTAGCACCATCCACCCTTTTCCGGCACTCACATCAAACCGATTTCTCTGTAATTTAGCAACGCGGTCTTGTAGGACCGCGGTTTCTGCTCTAGAGGCAGTTAATTCCTGTTGGACTATAACCAAGGCTGTCATTACATCTTCTAAGGTGGCCATCATCAACCCACCACCGATCAGGAGAGAATACATTCTTGGGCTGCAAATTCTGTCAAGGTTTTATTCCAAACTCCCAGGATCGGTGTGTGTCTCAAATGGGTCCACCTCTCAATTGCTCCACCCTCTGATGCTATAAAAGTGCCGAGGGTAGGAATGATTAAGCAAGGGAAGGAAAGGAAGGGGACAGCGGGGTTGGAGACCTACAACACAAAAAACACAATTAATGGCCTGTTCCACTTCCTGTAGCAAATGTCTTAAAATACTAAACATATACTAAGTGGTAACTACCTGTAAAGAAAAAAGAACTTACATTCTTGCGAATCAATCTTTGATGTAGGTATCGTATTAGAGGAAGGCTCTTTATATGCAAAAGGAGAGAAGACACTATTCCATTAGTAACAAACACATCATGGGCATACACAACTCACACACTACTCTCACGTCATACGTTACCCACCACAATGATTCTTGGAACTTGCGTCACAGGGGGGTTGATACTCAACTCACACCATATGCTCCTGCTAGGAAGAAAGATCACAATAGCCACTTAAAGTCTTCAGTAATACACATCACCATAAACGAAAATAACCTGTACCTGGTATTAACCACTCATGCCTAGCACTCTTTGGCTGTTTAATTACAGCAAATGTCTTGAGTGGAGATTCCAATAATGAATCACTTCTCCTGCTTAATCAACATGAACTGATATTACTTATAGTATAAAAGTTGGAGATATTTAAGGTTCCCCCCACCTGACTGTCATAGTCACAAATAGTGAGCAAAGTGTTCCCAGATCAATTCCACGTGAAGTAACAATACATGCCCATTAGTGGTGACAACGTCACCCTTACCGCCCTAAAAGTGAGCGTCTGAATTCCAAGGATTATTTCCAGCATGGTTCTCAGTCTCTCTGGCGTCTTGCAATGTCAGAATTCACAGCACCCCATCGCCACCGCAGCCCAGATTAAGAGGCTTCTGGGTAGGCGCGTCATCATGGCACGCGCACACCTACCCGGAAGCAGGACTCATGGGAGTTGTAGTTTTTGGGGCGTGAAACAAGATGCTTCAATCATGCTCGCCTCACGCCTGAGGATCACATGGCGGTTCGGTGTTCGTTAGGTGTGACACACCTACAGGGGAGATATTTGTGTCGCACCGACAGCCCCCGTTGAAGGTGAATCTTTGTCCCCTTGATGCGCATCGCAACCCATGTGATGTATTATTGTAATTACCTAGATTCCCAGAATAATTGCCATATGAACTAGTACTTTTGTTTCTTTCCATGTAATATGCCGAAATTTTGTTTATGTTATCAAAAATAATAAAAAGATATTTAAAAAAAAAAAAGAAAAAGAACATAGTCAGTGCATGCCTATTACGAACGGTTACTGCAGGTATTTAAACAATATAGTGGATTTGAGAACATCGGTGATAAAGACATGGGACATTTTGTATATAGATTCATATACGGTTTAAGATCAGAAATAAGTCAGACGATTCAGTAGCATATGCTTTGTTGGCAAAGCAAGCCGATCAATGACATACTGAAGTATGCAAAATACTGCAGTGATGACATTGATGCAAAGCATAAAAAGTTATGTGAAAAAATGACGTGGGCTCACGTGAAGATGTCAGAACGCCAAGAAGCAAATTCAAATTCCTAGATTGATAATCAGAGGAACGGACAGAATCAGAGTGGTCAAATTGTGAATGAAAGTAAAGGAATAGGTAAAAATGAGTAGAGAAGAAGCGAGAAAGAAATATCCTTGTCATGGGTGTGCAAAGCTTGGACATTGGAAGAAAAAGTGTAGAAACCTTCAACAGAATAATGGGGAAAATCAAATTTTTAATCCACAGATGCAGAATGGGGTGGTTGTGAACCAACAACAACGGCAGCAGATAGTTACTCCTCAGTTACAGGTGCCTCAATCCGCTTTGCCCAACAATGCGAATGCTCAGGTGCAGAGATCCAGTGTGAACACCGGATTCCGAGGAGAAAGTGGTAAGAATGCATAGACCGTTCAACAGTTTTGGATGCAGAGTGATGCGGATGAATTGGGAATAGCACAATGACGGTGCGTGACGGGAGAGGAAGAGTGCATGCTTGGCACATTCTTGGCGGTAGATAAGTCAGGTCCATTTGTTGATGGGAAGGTTGAGGGCAATGATATCACTTTTCTAGTGGACACTGGTGCTACCCGTTCTACTGTGAGAACAGCAGAAATCCCAAACCTACCCCTCTTGGGAGAAACTATCCAACTTGTAGGAGTTTCAAATAAACAGATTAGGACCCAGATCACGAAACCAATAGAAGTGAATATTGGAAATTTCAGATACATGCATTGATTTGTGGTATGTGATTTGATTCCAGTAAACCATCTTTGTACGCCTCATGGTGTAGCATTCCAAACACCGGATGAGGACGTAGCATTTGAAATGATGCTAGCTAAACAGGGAACAGAAGTGGATGAGATGTTTTCACTTGTTACTGAAAGAGACTTGCCTGATGAGCTGAGAGACATAGTGAGGTCAGATGTGTGGGATTTTGCAGGAAAAGACATTGGTCTAGTGGCTGAGGTAGACCCTGTCAAAGTTATGGTAAAGGAAGGTGCAATATATCCAAACACCCCACAATATAAAATGAGCCCTGAAGTGAAAGCAGGAGTAGCCCAAGTAATTGATCAGATGATTGAACAAGGAATCTTAAAAGAAATATTAGGCAGTCCTTGTAATTCACCAATCATGGGACTTAGCCCTGTCCACTCACATCAACATCTGTTGCTCCTGAATCCAACAAAAACGGAATGACTTTTCGATTGGTGTTTGATATGACCATGGTTATTGTTATGGTAAAATGTCTAGGGACCGGTGTTACCATAGTAGTAGGAATAGAAGGAATACCATTTCAGGAGAATTCATAGAGTAACCCACATAGTTGATGAGGGCAATGTATTTCCTTGTGTTCTGTGTTTTAGGTTTGGAGGGGCATTCACAAGCATAATGTACCCCTTTACCACAATACAGACAAAGATTCAAGAAATGCTGCCTATCATTTTCTTCCTTAGTCAGTGGCCCTCTGATTCCCCTTATTTGCATGGGCTGTGGGGAGTTTGTCACCTTAATTTTCTCTTTCTTATCACCTTTGAATACATTAACCGAGGGGGTGTCTCATATCTCCCCTTTTCTCCCTGGCATTCATTTAGGCGATGGTCCAGTTTAACCACTAAATCAATAAAATTCACACACTTATCTGGACGATCGACTATTTGTGACAAGATGTCCTGCAGTTCGTTCCTAAGCCCTCAATAAAACAAGGAGGTACTCTTCTCTGGGGGCCAACATGTTTCAGCCACTAACCCATTGAAATTGATTATGTCTGATCAGAAGATCATGTTTCCCTTCCCTGAAGTTTAAGAGTTCAGTGTCGCTGGCCTGCATGAAAGTATGTTTAGTGAACAACCACCTCTTTTGTTATTTGGAGGCAGGACAACTGTACAGAAGTAAATCATCACTTCCCACCAAGGGTATGGACCAGTTAGCTGTGATACCAACCAAATAAAAGATGATAAAAGGTACTTTAGCAACGTAATCCGGGAAAGCAGGGGGCCTACATAAAAACTGTAAACTGACATTGATTCATAAAAATACTATATCTTTTGCTTTTTCCATTGAATCTTTCTGAAGCAGCCAATGGAACAGGCACTGGGGTCACCACAGTGAGATTCATGGGCAGGTTGTACATCAGTCGCTTGAGTTCTGTCATATTGGAATGTAGCTGGTTGTAAGACAGGGTCCTGGGTTTTAGGAAGCACCCCAGAAGGATGCCCTTAGAGATCCCCTGCTCCTGTAGCTCACTCTTAGGGGCCTGATTTTCGTGCCTCAGAACCTGTATTTCAGCCTAAATAGTGGTCAAGGTGTTAGCCAGATCAAGCATGGTAGGAGTAGTGACCATGTCTGCGGTAAAAAGGCCAAATTGTCAGCTGTTTCTGCCTGTTTCACCTCCGGTTGCACATAATCTTGTGAGATCTCACCCATTACGGAAGCGCAAGGATGAAATAAAGCAGATATCGGAGGTAAGCTCCCTCCATTCCTGGGGATACCAAAAATATGTACCTCCACATCAAATACCAGCCATACATATACCAAGTGTCATGCAAATCCTATTACGTGATCAGTATCACTCTCGAAGGGATGTGGATGGATGTGCCCAGGGGGGCATGTGAACACCTAGGGACCTACCCCTAAAGCAGAACGTGACGGCAGCTTGGGTGGAACACAGGGAAAGTGGAATGGGATGAGAGAGAAAACAGAAACACTGGATTACACTCTGACTCATCACTTCTGCTGGGCATTGTTGTCTGCAGGATGTAGTGGATATCTAAAAGCAGAAAGATATTATTTATACCCAAGAAGATTTTGAACTTACCTGTAACAGTGAATGAATATACCTTTGTGAGAGCTCTTCATAACCAACTCTCTGTACCTTGATGTGGACCTTGTAATTCTTGAAGCTAATTGAACAGAAAATGAGTACATCAAATATATATGTTTACTAATAACTACGACCATCATTGTCATTATGCACTTTCTTTGAAAGATGAGTTAAAATGTGAACTAGACTTTGTGGCACTACATTGTAATTAACAAACATTATTATTTTGCTATTCCTTATCTTAGCAATTTGTGTTAATGTACTAGATCTCACATACTTTATGCTTTTGATGGAGCAGAATTTCGCAAAAAGAAACCTGCTTGAATTAACCCCCCCAATACATACTAACAGTATGCAGTAAAGACTAACATGCAAATCACATGAAACACATGGGGAATCGCTTTGTGCATGTGTGCACTAATGCAAATTAATGCATGAAAGAAGTAGGCCGCATTTTACAATTGCATTTCAAAAGAAACAAAATCAGTGCATGTCTAGGCCGCATTACGCATCTTGCTTTAAAAATAATATTAAATAATGCTGCGTTTGCTTTAAGTTTCTGCTAAGAAAATATTAACAGGGGATAAGTGCAAAGGGGGGTGGTAAACAGTGTAAAGTGCATTTCCATGTAATTAATGAATGTGTATGTTTTAATTCGTCATAGTAAGCCGAATGGCCCTGCACTTTCTTACATTGACCGGATAGATGAGGGGCTGGAAAATAAGCAAGAATGACCTGACAAAACAGACAGAAACGCTGCAAAGAAAGACCAAAAGTCCAAGGTTGTTCAGCTCAAAGAACCTTGTTCGCCTGCCAAAAGATGAGACTGGCCGTGGGACCCAAGACTTCTTCCGCGGACGTGACTGAGAAATGTATGTGAAAAGAATGAAATGTAACAAGGACTAAATTGAATAAACTGGTCAAAATATTATGTAATAAGAAAGGATGTAGAACAATGAGCATGTAGAAATGTTTATGAAATCACGGTGGTGTGAGACACCACCTCCCAAACTGACCAATGAAAAGTCAAATCCTGTGAATTGTTTCAACTAATGTGGGTTGAACATGTAGGTTTTAGGGTATAACTGGGGTGCCTTTGGGAGTGTGGTTTATGCTTAGCTTTTATCTGATCGAGTCCAGAGGAGAGAGGGGTGATTTTGTCACTGTCTGTCGGTTTGCAGAAAGGCCTAGCTGTTCCTGTCCCTGTCCCATTCCTGATTCCTGGAAACTTTGTCCCCTGACTCTATTTCAGGAGACCCCCCACCATCTCCATGGCCAGGGGGGTGGTATTTACAGATCCTTTGGGTTTGTATTATTTTTTTGAATCATACTTTGCATAATTATTTGCAAATGTATATTTGTGTCTGAAACGTATGTCTCTTCATCTATCCACTCTGTCATATGTATGTTGTATCGCATTATTTTGCTGAAACTTATGTCTCTTCATTTATCCACTCCATCATATGTATATTGGTAATTGATGATGAGCATGACACTGTTTGCATTTGCTGATTGTTTTTCTCTCCCTTTGTGATATTCTTTGCATTTGTAACCTGTACGCAATGAGAATTAATTATTCACAAACATTAGAGATACATTTTATTAATCTTACCGAGAGTCTGTGATTATTTATCTAGTTTGATAGTTAGATAGTACTATTATTACCATCAACTACTCAACTAATTGGTCCATCGGCCAAGAGGAAAGAGTGTTGATATATATAGATCTAGTTATGTATTTAGGAATTTTAAACATGAATCTGTGAAGGAAACAATTTTCACGTCTTTAAAACTTGACCTTCAGCACAACAGGGATTTATGAGTTGGGTGAATGTGTATGGGCCATTTGTATGAAATATTAGTGAGTATTGATCCCTGATAAAGTGTAGCGCTGGATCACTTTCAAATTCATATAAATCATGAGCAAGTTCCATCATGGGACAACCCCTAAGTGAAATGCAACAATCCTCAGCCTAAGAGGAGTTTGCAAAAAAGTTCAAATATTTCAAAGTGTGTTCTACTAAGAAACGCGATGTTCTGAAATGCTGCTGTTTTGCCAATGTCCTTCAATCTATTCCAAGGAACCAACTGTTTTTTGCAAAGGCAATCCTAGATCCGTGTAGCAACATCCTGGCTGCAGCAACATTGTATCATGAGTGCTTTGTAAATATGCCACCGGCCACATGGGAAGTTATACGCAAATATTCAAGATTGATGCCACATGTCCAGAATACATGAGAGTTCATAACCTGTTTGGAAATGTGGTTTATTTTTGGGATAATAATACATAGTCCGTTCTCATTGCACACCTCACTCTGGATGATAGCAACACTCTGCTCGAGCCACCAGACTTTCTTTCCTAGAGAAAGCCTCAGGAAGTGTGAGTTTGGAGTACTGTGCAAAATTTGGCAGGTGCCCCATTACTTTCAATTGCTAAATGTTACCCTTAGAGTTTTGTGATTTCAGAAATGTGACTGGGCCTTTTCAGCATGCAATTTATGCTTTTATCAAAGCATGTAGGGGTTTAAATGGTGCTGTTGGTGGGGATTTCAATATGCTATACTAGTCCAGTTCCTAGACTTGAATGGTATTTGATAACCCTTACCTGTAAAGATAATAGGCATATTATTCTGCAGAGGTTTTGCTAATCACATGTCCAGGTGAAGGTAAATATGGTTTAGTAGAGGGCAGGCTGAGATGATGTGTGCAGTAGTAGCTTCATGGCTGAATATATTTCCATATAGGTGTATGTGGCAAGTAGTATGAAGGTGACCATATATATATTCAAGGTATCTAGCTAAGGAACTATCTTTTGGAAGGCTATAATAGTGAGCTGTGCAACCATTAAACTGAAGTTATTTATCCGAGGCCACATTTTGGGACTGAATGTAGTGGGCCTGATTGACAAAGGTAAACTTACACTTTTGTGTCAGTGTACAACTTTTAGGTATTCACAAACTACATGCGGAGTTTTATGACTCTGCATTCCCTATACTTATGTGTGCGGAGTTCTTCTTACCTGGAGATCTTCACACACATACATATGGATAGTGCGGAGTCGTAAAGCCATGTAGTTTGTGAATTGCATTTTATAGTATGTTTCGTAGTACAACAAAACACTACAAGATGCAGTTAGTGAAACTGGCCCCATGTTTTATATGTATAGTGCTTCTGTCCACACTGTGATTGTCAGCTTAGGAGCATGAATATATCAACATATTTATGTATCTTTTGAGTAACATAATTACATTATTCAACTGTTCTAACCATATAATCTAGTGCGGTTGCAGGAAGGACCCAACAAGAATGTGGAGAATGATGAAAATGTGGAGGAGACTTTCATGGAGAAGTTATTGGGAACCCCTGTGCCCCAGTATATGGCTATCTGCTGTTGTACTTGGTATTGCACTCTGCCAAAGCCTGCCAGATGCCAATTATATTTAGAGGTTCGAGGTCTACATGTTCTTCATTCTTTCTTATGTTGCTATGTCTTTTTTGCCACTTTCTTTCTCCAACTATAAAGCTTTCTGGCAATGTTGGGAATGTAAATATATCCTCATATTAGTTTGCTGTGAATGACCCTTGCCTAGACGGAGGAGCATCTCACATTGCTCAGTTTCCGGATACATTTAGTTCTGGCACTAGCCAAGACCTTTAAATTTTACTAAAATTATACAAGAAATATACTTATATGGGCTTTCAGCAAGTCCACTACATCTACTGGTCTACTGTTGTGTCTTTCACATTTTCCTTCTGCCCACTTCAGAAAGTAGCACGGGGCAATGCTATTGGTTAACTTCAACTATGAGTGATGACAGTCTGCTCTTTCATAAGGAGCAAATCCGTGCACAATGCATTCCTCTTCAGTGCCAAAGACTATGACAATGTGTGCTTGTTGAGCCCTAAATATTATATTGCTCTTAATCGTTTTTTTAAATATATTGCCTAGGGTCTGGCAGCCGCCACAACAATAACATTTTATTAAAACTACACCAACCTATTGGCTTTGCCAGTGCTTGTTTCAAACGTCATTTGCATTCAGATTGCTTGCCTTTTGTCACATCGTTCACATTTTGGTAAGCTCCTCTAAGCGAATATGTTGGAATTGAAGAATGTTCCATATCTTCCTTGTTTTTAAGAATCCCACCTAACACAAAATCAGCACAGCTCAAGAGTTTGCTGATTCTAGTGAAACAAGTACTCTTTCGTCTGCTGCTTCTATGTACGAAACGTAGATGTGGAAATATTGCTGTCTGATTGGCGCATATTTTTTTCATTAGTAGACTTTACAACGATTGCTAAGTGATTATCTATTATTGTTGCGACAAAACTCGGCAACTTTTTGTTTTGCAATGCACGATCCATGAAGTCACTCAAAATGTAAGTGATTGATGAGCATGAGGACTATTAAGGATGGTTCTGTATGCTTTAGGTCAGGGCAGCTGTCTTTAAAATCTAATCCTATAAATTCTTTAAAATATTAATTGAGTCGGCCTTGGCTCCACTCAGAGGAGGATTTTTCTCTCATCTCATGGTAATGACTGATGATTCATTCCACCTCCTATTGAGTGTTTGCACTGCAGTGCATAAGAAACTATTTTACAGCTCAAAAGTACTCTGAATCATCACCCATTGAATTCGTTGTCATGTATGCATTGAATAAAATGAGCAATTCTTTTTCGTTTTGTGTTTTCACTGCAGCATGATCTTTTAAATTTTTTAGTTAGGACTCTCATTTTGACTGCTGGAGCGCTTCATATATCATACATAATGCCAAAATGTCTTACTTTTATATGCAAACACAGGCATGCACAAATGCTGTATGCATAATTCCCAACTTAAAGACAGAGCAATTGACTTCTCCAATGTTTGTTTGTGGTTGCAGTGGCTATTCCTGGCAACCTTTCACTGGACATAGCTATGTTACGTGGTCACTTTAGGGCCAGGCAGGAACACAACCATTTTACATACTCACGTTTAAAGTTGACCTCTTTCTCGAATATTGACACTTGACACACATTTATTCACGTGCCTGCATGGAATAATATTTTCTGAAGTGACTTTGCTTAAATTTAACTTTCTTCATAGGCATATTATCAGAACATTGAACATTCTGTTCGAAGGGCTACCTTCACAGCACAAAATGTTGATATTTGTTATTGTTCGCTTGGCGACAGCTCTGCAAGGATAGAATAAATATTGACGGCATGTCTGGAACTTTGGCATGGCAACATGGGTGAAATTTATTATAGAAATACATCACTCCTTTGTTTAGTGAGAGGAGCATTTCCCTGACACTGTTAGGGTTGCTCCATGCTGGAATTCCAGCCCAGCTGAATCTTGTTTACCTCCTGAAAGGAATGGTGCCCATCTCTACACCAAGACGGGCTCCCAGATGAAACATACCCACAGATAACTGGAGAGTTAGATCACCCTAAGGGATTCTGGCAAAATCACCGACCGTAGTCACACTAGGATAGGACGCCCTAAGTAGGAGCATAAATTTAACTATACTTTTATGCAAACATATATTCTGTGCAATAGCACAATGGTTGAACTGTTCATTTTCTTTACCATTTTTATGATGCTAATTACTCTGTTTTGTTTCCTTCTAATGATAATTGCAGCACACATATTTTACACAAGAATTAAATTGGTTCAATAAATATTTGAAATACCAATTCGAGAATTTCTTGTATCTCCCTTTGGGCATGAATGATTGACCAAACAAAGGGGCTTTAGATCTGTTTCCACGATTTCCTGGTAGAATCAGGGTTGTCATGTTCTGAGGTTTCACATGCCACCTGTTACCTTTCTAGGTTAGGGGTACATGTGGTGCACTGTGAGCTAGTCAGGACTAAGGCTAACATATCCTGATGGTATTCATGGACTCAGTTGCGCACAGTTTTGACATTTATGTTGTCCAACAAACGCACAGTTTTAATGAGAAAGTATGAACCATATGACATGGCACCACCAACATTCTAGCTTGGGTGCTTATTTAATGGGTCTCCCGAGTAGTTTTTTTCGTGTGACCAAAGTCCCTACTCACCAACTAACTGGAGACGTCCATGGTGTTAGGAAAAAATCCTCCTCAGCTAATTAGAGAATCCTGGCTGTAGGTTGTTCTAGCTTTAACCTGAAAAGGATCATCCCAATGAGGTACCCCCTCTGAATTCCATATATTCCACATACTTCAATGGCTAATCCAGGACAGGTTGTGCTACCACTTAATTGCATACATGCACTAACACAAATGTTACTACAACTTGGGCTCCCAAGAAAGAGATGGAATGTAACCTTTGTGGTACAGTCCCACAAAGCATAGAAAACAGAGGTATTCTGGTTATGATTCACATTCCCGGCAGTAAATGCCAATTCAGCGAATTTTCACATGTACACTGAAGTAGCAGTACCTAACCAATACAGAGCATATGGGGATTTAGAAATCCTTTTCACTTATCAGGAACACATGAACTGGTTCCTAGGCGCCCTACCACTTATATTGGAAAATATCAGGCTAGGTCCTCTCAGCAATGAGGGAGAAACATGGCCAGTCTTAACCGGTTACACACCATATCCAGATAAAGCAAACATTGCAGTTGTTGAGCTTGGAGAACTATACAGAGATTTAGTAACACTCTATAGGCTTCTGGTACAATTTGTTATGCAAATCATAACAGCTATCCTACAAAGGGCTAGTCAAGCTGCACAGCCACAATTGGCTATGCCTGGAATTAGTCCAGTAACCATTAATGCAATATTGGGTAAGGCTCCCAGCAGATGAGATGAGATTCCATTTTGGATTGCACAAAAAACCAATCAACTTTAAGCAGTGCGTCCCCATACAAGACACCAAGAAAAACATAGAATTCTCATAATATGCCTGCCAATGGGGATGGCTCTCTGATGGAAGACTGCACCACTTGGGGCACAGTCTTTGCTGCAGTTTATACCAGAACACATGGTACATTGTCATTAGCTGTTTTACCTGAGGTGCATAAACAGATTCAAAATGTGTACGGGCAGCCCCTGCCCTGGATTTGGGGATGAAATTTATGGGCAATTTTGCAGCAGTATCCTCAATTATACTAAGTGATATAAAAGGGAAAGCATCAGCTTTGGCTATATGCCAGTGGGTCACGCAGGTTGCTCTGGTAGATCAAAAGCGTGAACTGCCTAAAATGATTGAAGACACTTATACATCAATAGGTGGAGATAACGTGGAAGCCAGACCTAATAAACCACAAATTAAGGGTAATTCTGAAAAGCATAACTCGTAACAGGCACCAGTGAATTCTAGAAAATGGTGGGATGGAAATGAAAATAATGAAAAGACTAAAACACAGGAGTATATCCTCAAAAGGAGTCCTCTGAAAAGCACTATAACTTGCATAACCGTAATACAATTAAACAGCCTGATGGGTATCAGGATACTGATATACGTCCTTCTTGTTCCTTTTAGGAATCATCAGAAAAATTCTCAGAGAAAGGAGGACGACCAGAGCGCAGATCAAAGGAGTATGTGAAACCAAAGGACTGACAATGCTCTTATGACTTCATAATAAAAAAGTAAGACAAATCTACACAGTCAAAGCCTCAAATCAAAAAAAATAAATTGGCTGGGATTAAAGCCAAACATGCCATAGATATGGAGGACTCTGATTCTGACCAGGAAGTGGGCTCTGACCATCTGAACAGCGCAGCAGAAGTCAAAATAGTTTGCTGGAATCTTATGTAGTGTCTGGTGGCAGTAGCAACAAGTGACTATTAAGCATGGGCGTAAAATCCGCTCCGCTCGCGGATTTTTCGGATTTTCGGCAAATTCGCAATCCGCGAACTCTCGCGAATTTGTCGAAAATCCGTGAATCCGCTCGCGGCGGATTTTTTGCTTGGTTGCGGCGCGCGGCGTGGTGCACGGCGTTCACTTTCCGTCATTTAGCGTTTGCCGAGTTGTTTTTCTTTGCAAGTGACGCGCCATTTTAGATCTTGCTGCGTGTTCCCGCGGGAGTTTGGCGCCCGCGAATACGTAATCGCGGCTTGCCACCTTGCACAGCACAACTCGCGAGAGTTCGCAATTGCGAACACGTAGTTGCGGCGGAAAGGAACAATCTCGCACTTGCGAAATAGAGATTTTGCAATTTCGCACAAGAAAATTACCAGCAAACAGGATAAACCTTCAGAAAATTATGATTTTTATCCGAATCACTCCTCAGGTTGACATTTGCATGGCCTTTTTTTTTGCAAGGAGTCCATTTTTGGGGGGGGGGAGGAAGGAAGTGCCCCACAGTCTCCAACTTCCTGTTCCTGTCCAGCAGGCTCCTCCCAGTGCTTTGTCCATCTCCTGGTCACTTTCATTTGGATCTGGAGCTGGAAGGATTACTTTTTGTGGGTGCTGCTGGATATTTGGATTTGAGGCCTTTTTGACTGTCTTTGGATCACTTTTGGATTAGAAATCAACTTTCACAAGTAAGTTTGTTTGGGGCATTACAGTTGCTGCAAGTAAAATTTTGGAACTTTTTCAGAACATTAAATAAATTATATTGTGGGTAGCCACAGTATCCAGTAGGACCAGGGTTGGTTAGGGGTGCATGATACAACTGTTTTGTTGAATTTAAACACCATTGAGGCCATGGATGGGCTGGGATTGTGCTGTTTTTTGTCCTTTTTTTGGGCCTGCTGGTGTGGCCCTTTGCCCAGGGGTGGTGAGTGTTGCATGGGCCTAGTCTTTCTGTGGGGTGTCTTCTTGAATTTAAGGCAACATGTGCTTGGGGTGTAAGGGGCCATTTTGAGGAGAGGCAGTGTCTGAGGCCTGCACTTATTTTGCCTACTTTTCATCCATTATGCCCAGGGGTAGTGAGTGTTGCATGGGCCTAGTGTTTCTGAGGGGTGTCTTCTTGAATTTAAACACCATTGAGGCCATGGATGGGCTGGGATTGTGCTGATTTTATTGTTTTTTGTCGTTTTTTTGGGCCTGCTCTTGGGGCCCTTTGCCCAGGGGTGGTGAGTGTTGCATGGGCCTAGTCTTTCTGTGGGGTGTCTTCTTGAATTTAAACATAATTGAGGCCATGGATGGGCTGGGATTGTGCTGATTTTATTGTTTTTTGTCGTTTTTTTGGGCCTGCTGGTGGGGCCCTTTGCCCAGGGGTGGTGAGTGTTGCATGGGCCTAGTCTTTCTGTGGGGTGTCTTCTTGAATTTAAACATAATTGAGGCCATGGATGGGCTGGGATTGTGCTGATTTTATTGTTTTTTGTCGTTTTTTTGGGCCTGCTGGTGGGGCCCTTTGCCCAGGGGTGGTGAGTGTTGCATGGGCCTAGTCTTTCTGGGGGGTGTCTTCTTGAATTTAAACATAATTGAGGCCATGGATGGGCTGGGATTGTGCTTATTTTATTGTTTTTTGTCGTTTTTGGGGGGCTGCTGGTGTGGCCTTTTGCCCAGGGGTGGTGGTGCATGGACTGAGTGTGCCTGTGGTGTGGTCTCACTCTCTTTAATGTAAACATCATGGATGGCATTGGATTGTGGTGATTTCTGGCTGTTTTTCTGTTTTTTGGGGGTGTACTGTTGATGTGGACTGGCCATGTGGGTGGTGGTGGTGGCCATCTTGAGTGCTGGCTGGTACAGGCAACATGTGCTTGGGGTGTAAGGGGCCATTTTGAGGAGAGGCAGTGTCTGAGGCCTGCACTTATTTTGCCTACTTTTTATCCATTATGCCCAGGGGTAGTGAGTGTTGCATGGGCCTAGTGTTTCTGAGGGGTGTCTTCTTGAATTTAAACACCATTGAGGCCATGGATGGGCTGGGATTGTGCTGATTTTATTGTTTTTTGTCGTTTTTTTGGGCCTGCTGGTGGGGCCCTTTGCCCAGGGGTGGTGAGTGTTGCATGGGCCTAGTCTTTCTGTGGGGTGTCTTCTTGAATTTAAACATAATTGAGGCCATGGATGGGCTGGGATTGTGCTGATTTTATTGTTTTTTGTCGTTTTTTTGGGCCTGCTGGTGGGGCCCTTTGCCCAGGGGTGGTGAGTGTTGCATGGGCCTAGTCTTTCTGTGGGGTGTCTTCTTGAATTTAAACATAATTGAGGCCATGGATGGGCTGGGATTGTGCTTATTTTATTGTTTTTTTGTCGTTTTTGGGGGCTGCTGGTGTGGCCTTTTGCCCAGGGGTGGTGGTGCATGGACTGAGTGTGCCTGTGGTGTGGTCTCACTCTCTTTAATGCAAACATCATGGATGGCATTGGATTGTGGTGATTTCTGGCTGTTTTTCTGTTTTTTGGGGGTGTACTGTTGATGTGGACTGGCCATGTGGGTGGTGGTGGTGGCCATCTTGAGTGCTGGCTGGTACAGGCAACATGTGCTTGGGGTGTAAGGGGCCATTTTGAGGAGAGGCAGTGTCTGAGGCCTGCACTTATTTTGCCTACTTTTCATCCATTATGCCCAGGGGTAGTGAGTGTTGCATACTTGCATGTCCCTAGTCTTTCTGTGGGGTGTCTTCAATGTAAACATCATGGATGGCATGGGATTGTGCTCATTTTTCTGTGTTTTTTCGATTTTTTGGGGTGTATAACTGAACTGATGTTCCTCTGTCTTCCATTGCTTTTAGGTGCACAAGAAGACTCAAGAGAACCACCAGTGCCAGGAAGAAGTCCTGCAGCGGTGTGTGTGTGCAGCATAACGTCACGCGACGTCACGTCTGGACACAGAACCCTCTGCAACTCGTGCAACTGCTGCCTGCTGACCTGCTCTGAAGAAGATGGCCCCAAAAAAAGTAACCCGTAGCTCCTCTAGCAAGAAAGGTGCCAGTAAGGAGCAGAAGAAGCAAGTTACCAAGGACACTGGCGTGCTGCCCGCCCCTTTTTTTGGGAGTAAAAAAAAAAGTATGCCTGCAGCAGCAGCAGCGGGATCTGCTGGGGACCAAGCTGGCAGCAGCACCCCCGCTCCATTGGGCTCAGTGCCACCACCACCACCACGCCAACTTAAGTCCAAGCCCTTGAGTGCTGCAGAGGCAGCCAGTATAGTTGTTCAATCACCATCGACCAGTGATGTTGGCTCATCGCAAGAAAGCAGCAGCAATGTCCCTCAATCAACACAGGTTGTTGTAGCTCATCTGACGAGTGTTGAACAACCACAGCCGCAACAACAATCACATGTGCAAGTACAAGCCCAAGTACATGTGGAAGGAGAGGCAGCGCAAGGAGATGCGCAAGCAGAGGTGCATGGAGGGTCACAAGTGCCCACAATAGTTGTTCCTCCCGAAGTAGGGGCACATCAGGAAATCGACAATCAAGGCGAGGTATCATTTGAGGAAGCCACTCCTCCTGATGATCCTTCATTGTCTTCCACACCCCTAGCAAGGAAGAGATCAAGGGTGGTGTCTACATCTTCTTCAAGCACACCTCCTTCTGATGATACGGATCAAACTTGGGAACCAGCACCACAGCCGTCTGAGAGTGAGGCACACCATGATCCGACAAAGGTAGTTAAGCGTAAAAGGAAGCTCGTCCAAAGTCTCAGAGTTATGGAGTGTGATGAGTCTCAACAAGAAGTGGCGGATACTGCTGCTGATGAAGACTCTGCCAACGACGACCCAGTCATCATAAAGGTCACTGCAGCCCCAGCGGGCATGAAGCAAACAGACATTTTGACCCTAGCCCGAAGAGCTGCTGAGCGTGATGATGATGATGATGTTGTCGATGAGGAGGCAGTGGAAACACCACAATCATTGGAGTTAAGTAGTACACCAACTCGTCCCGCTTCCATATTTCTTTCTGGCAAGAAGAGACCTCCGTCAACCTCGACCTTAATTAGTGGCGGTGAAAGTGCAAAACGTACAAAAGTTGGGCAATCCAGATCCTCCACTTCATCTGGCATTAGCTTCATGACCACCACCACCAGTATCGCCGCCTCCTCCATGTCCCACAGACACTTCAAGTCCCCAGTTTGGGACTTCTTTACTGTTTGTCCAAAAAATCCAAAGTTTGCCATTTGTACCATTTGTAAGCAAGCAGTTAGTCGTGGTAAGCCAGGTACCAACTATGGTACCGGAGGCCAGAGAGGTCATCTTAGGAGACAGCACACTGTCAAATGGTTTGCGCACCTAGATGCGATCAAGAAAGGCCGAATTCAAGGAAACGTTGATGTTTCATCTGATGATGACGAGCAGGAAGAAGACGTGTCAAACACTTCCCTTACACCCAGTACCCCTGTCAGCAGCACACCCAATGTGAGGCACACTAAGAGTGTTGGAGCGAGTGAGACACCAACGCACAAAAGTTCACCAGCGAGCAAAATTGGGTCAACGAAGTCATTATCAGCCCGTAAATGCTTGGTCCAGGGCAACATTAGAACAATGCTTACTTCAGACGTGCCATATGAACGCAACCACCCACTGACGCGTCTGTATAACACTAAGCTGGCTAAAATGCTAGCTGTGGACCTTCTACCTTTTTCTTTTGTAGAAGCGGTAGGTTTTCTTGAATTAGTGGCAACGCTCTGCCCTAAATGGAAGGTTCCGAGCCGGTTCTATTTTGCCAGAGTTGCGGTTCCAGCACTACATGAAGATGTGCTGGAGGCGATTGGGGCAGCTTTGCAGAAGAGTGCTGTTCACACAATACATCTGACAACAGACATGTGGACCAGTGGTGCAGGCGCTGATTACATGTGCATCACTGCACACTGGGTCTCTTTTTCAGGTGTTAAAGCAAAGCTAAACGCAGGTGTTGACCCGGACAAAGTTTTCAAAGCTGCTCGGAAACATGCAACACTAGCCATGTTTGGCTTGGAGAAAAGTCACACAGCAGAAAACCTTTTGGAAGAGTTTAACAAAAAGGTCTTGAAAATGCTATCCCCCCTAAAACGCAAGATTGGTTATGTTTCCACGGATAATGGCGCCAATGTAGTTAAGGCCATGTTGAAGGGTGACCATTTTAGAGTGCCGTGTTTGGCGCACTGTATCAACCTGGTAGTTCAAAAATTCTTGAGTGATAAACAGAGTCCAGCGTTCGAGGTAATGGCCACCTGCCGCAAAATGTGCAACCATTTCAGCCATTCTTTTAAGGCCCGGAAGCATCTGCGGAGACTGCTACTTCAACGTGGAATGCCATTGAAAGCACTCATCCCGGAGGTGGCAACACGTTGGAACTCAACCTTCTACATGCTTGAGCGTCTGTATGAGCAGTATACGGTACTCGATCACTATTTCTTCACAGAGGCTACATCTCAGAAGGAGGACTTGCGGATGGGTGCGGCGCAATGGGACATAGTTAAAAGCCTGACAGACATGCTTCGTCCTTTTGAGTTCTTCACGCGTGCAGTCAGCCAGGAGGACTGTAATTTGGGAAAAGCTATCCCATTGTTGTGCATGCTGGAGCACCAACTGATGGCGGTGTCTTCTGAGTTTGAAAAAGATGAAAAAAAAAAGACCATTTTATTTTGTCTGAGAAATTATTAGAGCGCCTACGTGGTGATGAACGTCTTAAAATGATCAACTCAGAACAGCATTACATTTGTGCTACTATTCTGGATCCACGCTACAAAAAGGCGCTGGAAGACGAAGCATTCTTTCCTTTTGCTGATGCAGATGTTCAAAAGTACAAACATTGGTTAGCCTGGTCAGCCAAGAGGTTTGAAAAAGAACGGCAGGTTTTTGAAGGAGAAGCCAGTACATCAGCATCAGCATCAGCAGCAGGCCATCCCCAGTCACAAGAATCCACTTCTGCACCTGTGGCTGAAGTGACCTCTCAGCCGTTAAAGACACCGGCAACTGGATCATCTGCACCACACACAACAAAAACAGTGGCTGCTGTAGAGGATTGGCTAAGTTTGCTTGGGTATGGTTCTCGAAAAAAAGTCACAGGCACAGCAAAAAGTAAGCAAAGTGGAGGAACCGCTGATGACCTTGAGTCGATGGTGCAGGACTATCTGAATGACTCAACAGAGGTCTTTCTTAATGATGAGCCATTGCAGTATTGGCATGGCAAAAAACAATTGTGGCCACAGCTCTCCAACCTGGCTATAAACTATTTGTCTTGCCCACTCGCAAGTGTGTCTTCTGAACGTGTTTTCAGTGCTGCTGGTGGCATTGTAACTCCCAAACGGAGCCGCCTCTCGCCCAAAAATGTGGAGCGGCTGACAATGATCAAGATGAATCAGCACCTCATACCACCAGATTACCAAGTACGAGAAAGCACGCCGCATGAAGACGAGGAGGACGGCAACGTAGATGAGGGGATTTGTTCTCTGTTCGGTGGCACTGACCTCATCCAGCCTGAATTCGCAGAGTATGATGACGAAATCTTGTTCTTATTCCCTGACACCGAGCCCTGAAAATGAGACAATCAATCAAGAACTTTCTTTTTCGTCCTTATTCACTTTTATTCCTGTGTGCTTTGTGTCTCTCTTTCTTTGTTTTGCACAGTTAATTTAATTCAAACTTTAATCACCTAATCCCAAAAACAAGACCATCATCAGAACTGTCTTCACTTGTTTGCTTATTGATTTGAAGGTGCCGCAGTCTACATTCCTCAGGTTCACAAGTTCTGAAGAACATGCTCCTCTATCCTCCTCCTCCAGAATGCGATTTCCCTCAAAGCAGAGTGCTGGATTACGCCCAATGAAGAAAGACTCAGCACTTGTGGGGGTGTTGTACTTCTTTGCGGGTGAGTTGACGGATTTGGGCCCATTGCTGTGAAGCTCTAATAATGGACAAAAGTGTTTTGGACCAAATATGAGGTGGAAATTTCTTGCCGTTTTTGCTGACTTGCTTGCCTTTGAGGTGCTCTTTGGCGGGGTTCCGGGTGTTTGTGGGTAATTTTTGGTGTCTGGGAGCACTGCTGCGACAGTCTAATCTTGATTGCATTTGCTTTTCAGGAAATCCGTGGTGGAAAACAGGAGTTATGATGATTGATGATGATGATGACCTAGCTGCACAGCGCCGCGTTTGGACCGAAGGCCGAGAGATATTGTAAGTATGAGATTGAGCTTTTTCGCTGTTTGGGGGTGTTGTCGGGTGGTTTTTTCCGGGTGGGTTGGCGGGTCTTGCCTGGGGCATTCCTGGGAAGGTCTAATACCGGATAGAAGTGTTTTGGACAAAATCCTGAAGGAACAGCCTTTTTTTTGCTATTTCTTCTGTCATCTTGCTCAATGTAGTGTTTTGGGGGGCTTCCTGCTGTTCGTGGGTGGGTTGCGGCCGGGGTCTCTGTCGAAGCACTGCTGCGACAATCTAATCTTGATTGCATTTGCTTTTCAGGAAATCCGTGGTGGAAAACAGGAGTTATGATGATTGATGATGATGATGACCTAGCTGCACAGCGCCGCGTTTGGACCGAAGGCCGAGAGATATTGTAAGTATGAGATTGAGCTTTTTCGCTGTTTGGGGGTGTTGTCTGGTGGTTTTTTCCGGGTGGGTTGGCGGGTCTTGCCTGGGGCATTCCTGGGAAGGTCTAATACCGGATAGAAGTGTTTTGGACAAAATCCTGAAGGGAACACCAGTTTTGGCACTTTTTGTAAGTTAGGGTTCGTTAGGGTTAGCCCTAGCAGCAGGATTGCATGTGTTTCGGGGGGTTCTATTGCAACGCAGTTCTGGTGTTGTAGAGCACTGTTGGAGCGATGCTGGCTATGGATACTTTTGCTTGCTTGCAAGTGGTTTGAATACAATCCACGGTCTGTATTTGGGCCTACTGTTACTTTCAAAGTACGTTTTGTAACCATTTTTCTGCTAGGCATCGTTTTTGGAGATCTGATTGGGGTTCTTCTACATTTTTGCGACTGGCTTTAGTAAGGGTCTTGGTGGGAGCATTGCTGGGAAGCCGGTCAAATTTTGTTCTAAAACACAGTTTACAGTACACCTACCTTGAGGGGAAAGATCCGCTATAATATTTTGGCCATACTTATTTATCCTTAAAAAGGTGACTCAGACAGAGCACGCAATTTCAAAAATATTGTACTGTCTATTAGGGAAATCAAAGTGTCACATTTTGAACCACACAGCGTACATACCTTTTATTTATTTATCAGTGGTATTGTAATAGCACTTCCTGTTTTCCGTTCAATAATTACAGGCCGGGTTTCAGTCAACATCCTCCAGGCAGGCAGTGGACAGGGTGTCTTCTGTCAGTGGTCACCAACATTGATGGACGAAGCGTCAGCTGGAATGGAGGAGTGCCGCCAATAAGAGGAATTGTTTGCTGCATGCAACTTACTTACCAAATTCAAGGACAACTCCAACAACATACGCAATACAGATACAGTATCCATTGTTTTATTCTATGAGTGTGACTGCATGTGCTTAGCTTTACTTTGTAACCAAAGATTGTCTTTATCTTCAATTATTGTTTGTCCATGCTCTGCTTTTCTTTTCTTCTCTCAACAAAACCTACCCAAAAAGAAACCCCCATTCCCATCCATTTTACAAACCCTAACCCTCTTCCCCCGGGCTGTGTTGTTTTGCTTGATGTCTGACTAAAATGACATCAATAATTCCACACACTTGCTGGGGAGGATAAGGTCATAGCAACAGGCTGGTGAAGGAATACGAGGATATCTTCTAGACTTACTCAGCTTCAGTACTATATCTTCTAGTAGTAGTAGCCAATGTCAAATAAATTCAACGCAAGTACTAGTTATACTTGCAAGCAAATACTTTACCATTTGTTAGGCTACATTATGGCACTGTTCTGTCTGTCACCTGCTATATTCTCGATCGTACCGTAACCGTTGTAATGCTACAGTAAGGACAAACAAGGTTTCGTTTTCTTTTTTTCCATAGGCATGCAACTGCCACTGTGTCACACCACTAGTACCACCGCAATGAGGAAATGTCACCCGCCCAGGATTGACAACGTTAATCCCCATTTCACGTGGAGCCAGCCCTGGGCCTAGCCCTAATTTCTAACACAAATTACAGGTAAGATAAGCGTTTGGTGGGAGGTAGTATAATGGAGTATTATTTCGGAGTAGACAAGAGATTGACGGTTGTACTACTAAAGTCCTACGACTGTTCAGGAAAACAAAGTTACTGTTACACCCCCGCCCCCCACCCACCAGACTGAAAAGCAGTAAAAAACAGGTATGGTCAGATAAAGTTTAAAAATATATTTATGTAGCCCTAACAAAATAATCTCCCTCACCCACCCTAACCCCAACGATTGTCTTTGAAACGTCCCAAAACGATCCCAACTCCCAAATCCCACCCCCCAAAAGTCTATAAAAAAAGGGCAAGGGACACTCCACTACTGGAGGGTGCTGGTGCTGGTGCATTTTGCGGCATGGGCATCATACTCCTTGCGGAGGGTGGCAAGCTCGGAGCGGAGGCCCTTAACCAAGTTCTTATACTTCAGGACCTCCTGCTCCAGGTTGGACATTCGGACTCGTAGGCGGCGTTGGCGTTCCTTGCAGCTCCTGTGGGGGGCAGCTGGTATTTCTGTTGCTTGGCGGTGGCGGTTGTCTTTCTTAGCCCGGCTCGGTCCCGCTGGCTTAGTCACGGAGGAGGATGCAGTGGTCACAGTCGAGGATGTTGTTGTTGCCCCGCTCGACTGCGTGTCCTCCTCCTCCTCCAGGGCCACCAGCCGCCGATATTCGACGACAGTGGCCTCCAGCCTCCGTTGCCGGGCCATTCTAGCCTGCTCCCTCCGTGTTGTTGATTTGGAAGGAGCAACTATATGAAGAAAGAAAGACATAGTCTGTAACCAATGCTCCTTAGCATTAATAACACAAAGTGATTGAGCCGAAAGTTGGGTCACAGTACAAGTAGCAAATTGAAAGCACAGTACATAACTATTGAGGACAGTATCTATGTAACCTCCCACTTCTGCATCCTTGCTCTAACATTAGTGGTAGTTTAATGAACAAATTCTACGACCACTATGGACTTCCATTACAGTCGACTATGACAGTACACCAGTCTTATTCTTCTTCTTCTCTCTTGTTTAGGGAAATTGGTACGTTATCTTATGCAAGCCGGCAGAATGACATGGACAGCACAGTGAACTTGCACCCGAGAAAAAAAGTTGCACACCATGATGAGTGAGACAGACTTGCGTTACTGTACCGGTCCAGTACATGCAGGTGGTGAAGCTATTACTTTTCTATTACGGGTGGCACTGAGAATACTCTGTTACAAGGGCTACTGCTTAATTAATTTACCTTTCACCCTACAGTGCAAATGAGTACTAGAAAAGGAAAATGAAGAAGCTAACTAATTTGATTATCTATCACTTCACATGGGACGTATTTGATGACATATGGGATGACTTTAGGTGCTTTGCTTAATATTGAGTGAACAGTGATACACCCACACATGAATGACGTACTACAAGTAAACTAAAGTTATTAAGAGAGGTACGGAGTGTCCACCGTAATAACCAGATATATGCTGTGATTGCAGACGCAATACAAAGTACTGCTACTATTCATGGTAGTATTGGACACATTTATAATTTCTTTTCCTTGCCTTCCCTGCACTGGAACGGACGTGCGGGTGCGGTGGTACATGCTCTTCAAGGTAACACTTACTTCATCTGGCGACCATCTACTCTCTCTAGATACACATGTGCTGTCTAAGAGTCAGAGAATACCATGCTCCAGGCATCCATTCAGTCAAAGTATACGCACACATACAGTTTCTGTTTCACCCACCCAGGCTGCTGTCCTTCCACCCATCCTTGCTTCATCATTGACCCAGCCATGCACCATACCATATTCTTTCCTTCCCAGCCACCTCGGGGGCCAAGCAAACACATATCGTTCTTCTTTGCCAGCCATCATACAAGTTCGCGTCCCACTTACTTACACCCTTCTTTCGCTTTTCGTTCATCCCATCCATCACGTTCGTCTAAGAACTTATTGGGATTCTTCTCACCAAAAACTTCACAGCTAAGTCGAAGTACATTTCGAGGAGGCTACTACCTGGTTGATTTGTAATACACCCGTGCAGAAAGCACACTATGCAGTCTTCAATCTCAATAAGTAAGGAATATATAGCTTACCTGTTTCCGCCACCACCGTTTGAACCCCCACAGGACCGTCCGCCGGCTCTTGCACCGCCTCCTCCCCAGAGTCCGCCGAGTCCTCGCCCAACACAGCCACCTCCGCGCTGGCCCCGTCACCAGATGTTACACCTACAAAGTACATTTAAGAATGTTAGAATACACCACTCACTACTATATAATATTTGGTCTAGGAGAAATGTTAAAAAAACTGAATACAATGTAATAATTTGTGACTGTCTACTCC
This sequence comes from Lissotriton helveticus, assembly GCF_964261635.1. Taxonomy (NCBI): domain Eukaryota; kingdom Metazoa; phylum Chordata; class Amphibia; order Caudata; family Salamandridae; genus Lissotriton; species Lissotriton helveticus. Next base: position 1,492,422,651 of record NC_136063.1, read on the forward strand.
AAAGTAAAAATGTCCCATTTTCCAGGGAAGGCTGTTGTCTTGCTGCACTTTTATGCACAACTGATGAATGCTTGCTTTTGATTTTTAACACGCACCACTTTTTCTCCTAACAGACAGAAGCTTGACTCCTAAGAACACGACCAGGATCAAGTTCAAACCAGGTGAGAGCTCGGCTCGACCACAAGAAATGTGTCCAATTAATCGTCAGCACTAACCACTTTTCCGTTTTCAGTTAAATAGTTTTATGACAAAGTAGATTTTAATAAATGTGTTTACTTTTAATAAAGCTTTTAAACTTAAATAGACTCTGTGGTTTTTGTTCCTCCAGACTAGAGTGGATGAGCTAAAGGTTTTGGAATTTTTGCAAGCATGAGTGCCTCTGACACTTCTTGACTGTGCTGTGACTCCGTACTCTCTTGTCCTGCGTACGATAATCTAGAGATCATTGGGGATCAATAATCGGTGACTTCGGGAGCTGAATGACTCTGCCACACTATCTAGTCAGTAAGGAGACAGTGCATAGAGCTATTGCTGAATGGAATGGGAGTCCAATGGAATTGCCAAATGTCCAATCTTAGTTAGCTACACAGACAGACTAATAAGAATAGTCTAGTAATACCACAGGGAGTCATATTCGAGGCAGGATAAGAATTTATATCCAGTCTACAAGAAGATCAAAGACGATTTAGAAAAAATCGAATGAGGAACGCTAGGAAAAAATAGGTACTCTTTATTAAAATGTAAACTTACTGGGGCCAGCAAAGGAGCCCTCGCCTGCCCGATCCTGGCCTGCATCCTCAGCACCCTCCTCCTGTGTCCTCTTGCCCTTGGGGGGAGCTGATGTACAACATGAAAGAAAGAAAAACCAGAAAACATGGATGAGATTTTTCAACCAAATCAAACATTTCAAAAGAACAATAACAAAATATTTTGGAGAAATAGCAAATAGATAGACAACTATTCCACGGAATCTATCTCATGTGGTATACTACGTTATTCGTATTGCCTGATTTGCGGAACGTTGACTTAGAAAGTTCCTATGTAACTCAATAAACAGACTACTAAAGAGGTTTGCCTAGGCCTGGCACTGCAGGCAGCAGTCCGCAGCACGCGAAGTGACAGACAAAGTCCATCCTGCTTGCAGATCAGTGAATACTCAAACTATCAATCCACCCACCACCGCCACTATTTCTTCTTATAGCCATGTGTCTAAAGGAAGGACTGGACTTCAGTCTGTTGGGGCTGATTTAGAAGTCCCTTGCGGCTCATTTTCCTCCATTGTTGCGTGCCTTTTGTGACGCAGCGGCAGAACAAAAGACTCGCCATGGTGTTGGTGCGGCGTATATATTAAAAAAAAACACATATGGGCATATGGGCGATGCATCACGTTGTAAAGCCCTGCGCCATCAGGGGGCGTTCCGGCGCAAGGGAGGGCGTACCTGCGCAGGAACGAGTCCTAAAAGTGGCTGAGGGAAATCTACAAGATGTCAATCAGTCACTTTTAAGACAATGATGCATGACTCAAACCCTGCGCGCTTGAAGCCGACGTACGGCTTGATGCAGCATTGGGGAGATAGGGTACCCCAGAGCATTGCTGGAGCTGCGCCATCGTTGGCACGCAACTCCAGCAATGCGCTGCCTTTACGGCACAGATGCGTAAGGCTTCTGTGACGTTTTGGGCCAATGGGTGGTGGTGGCATGGCACACAATTACTGCCGCATCCCTGCTACTTTGCAGGGATGCGCCGGTAATTGAAAATATGACCCTTAGTGTCTAGCATTACGCAGTTCTTATCTTTACACTACACTCATACATAATTTCTCAGGCCAATGAAATGCTTCTGAACACAACATACAAAACAAAGAAGCATAGTAGCAAGCAAGGCTACTGAGAAGGAGAGCAGTGCACCTGAAATGCATAGAAGATTTTGAAATCTAATTTACCTCAATGTAATCGGCAGCATTATTGCTCTTGGTAAAGAACAAAGATTTAAAAATAACAGAGCCGGATAAAACAGAGTAGTAAATGAATAGCTACTACTACTCACCAAGCCCGGGGACCTCTACGCCGAGCGCGTCCAGCAAGTCCCGTTCCCGGTCCATGACATCGGTCCAGCGGTGGGTGGCCTGGTTATATGTGCGCCGGACCCCAGAGAGCTGAAACATGGCCCGGCACACCTTCTCCCACCGCTTGCGGCGCTCCCGGATGCCATAGCCAGTCGCGATCTTGCCGCCTCCCAGGATCGTCTTGGGGAGGCGGCGCTGGACGTGGAAGATGAGTGCCGCCACTTCCTCCGCGCTGAAGATCTCCCGCGGGACCACTTGCTCCCCCCTCAAACGCCCGCACGGGAGCCGGGCACGGGGTGCGGGACCCTTCCCCTTCTCAGGGTGCTTCCCGGCTCCCTTTACCATGGTCTGGGCAGAAATACAGTTAAATGATAAACAAGAAATAGAATAGTGAAGAAGAAAAGAAAAGAGTTTAAAAAAGTAGTTTAAAAGTAACTAAAAGCAGCAGAAAACACAAAAATATAGAGCTAGAAAAATAGAGGGATAGATAATAAGTAAAATTAGATCAAATAAACTTCAAACAAGCAAAGGATGGCAGAGATTGAGAGAGGATAGAGAAAGCATGCCCAGAACCATAGCAATGAATGAGAAACAAGATGGCCGCGCCCGTTCACGACCGCGTGGGTAAGTTCGCGCGAGATTTTCCTCGCGAGCACGCGCGAAATTGTACTAGCGAGCAGCACACTTTGCGAGATTACACATAGCGGCCGGAAACGGAATTACGTCACGCAAACAAGATGGCCGCGCCCATGTACGACCGATAGGGTAACTTGGCAAACGTATAGCTAGAAGCGCCTCGCGAACATGCGCAAGATCACGCGAACATACACGTCGCAAAAAAACAATTTTGTATTCGCACGCATTTGCGGCTTCCGAAATCGATCTCGCACGGATTCGCGCCCCAAAAAACGCGCGAAATTGCAGAAAAAACGATTTTAGCTAAACTGAAAGCAATGAGCAGGTGCAAAAGTTCAAACTTAACATTAGTAACATTCAAGGTAGTGCTTCCTGAGGGGCCCCTCCAGAGTTTGCAACTATTCTATGACCCTGCTATGACCCAAACAGCAGGCTCATAGAATAGCTACAAGTAGACCATAAAGGTCCTGTGAAAAAAATTTTCACTGCAACAAAAAGCAAATTACAGATAAGGAAGGAAGCAGGTGCCAGCCAGACTGGAACTTTCAAAATTACTGACACATTAATGACCCACAAATTAATTGATGGCAGTTGAAGAAGGGCAGGTGTGCTTGCTTTTTTCAACCACCATAATCCACAGTGATAAATAAACCTAATGGGTGGCAGTGAGGATGTACCAGAGGGTGGCATGGGTGTCCCAGAGGGTGGCAGTGGTGAAACAGAGGGTGCTGTGAACCTGTGATGATAAACCAGACGTAGAAACAACATAGTCGCGGCCGTTGCGAGCCGAAAAGTAAGTTCGCAATTGCGAACTTGTCCCAAAATCGGCGCGAACGCGCGCCAACACAAAAAACGGGAAAATCCGCAAATCCGCTAGAGTTCGCGTATCTTCGCGGATTGCGAATCTGTAAATCCGCAATTTCGCGTACGCGAGATCCGCTAGATCCGCCCATGCTTAGTGACTATATCCTGGTAGAAACACCGGACCAGAGACTGAGTGTCCCTAGTCAATTATATGAATCACAACTGGATGGAGGGGGATTTACCATGTACCATCAAGGTTCTATTTTGGAAAAACTTGTCATTTGGCTACGACATCCTCTTGTCTGAAAAAGATTGGCCACCTGAGTTTGTTTGGGATTCACCACAAGAATAAAGAGAAATTTGCCAGCTTTTTCAAACCTCGTTTCAGAATCAGTAAAACACACATACACTAAGGAGTAGGCCTTAGCACAAGCTCTTGCGTTATACTGTAATCACATTGTTTGAGAGGAAGGATCCCCTTAACACATTGTACCTGTGAGGTCCAATTCACAGCCACAAAGACAATACCCCATTAAACATGAGGTCAAAAAACAAGTTAGAGAGACACTCACGCAACCTAATATCTAGGTGTAATCAAAAGTTGCACCAATGAGTAATCCTTTGTTTCCAGCAATGAAACTGGAACATTCATACTGCTTAGTCTTAGATTACAGACACTTGAACACTGCTACATGCACATTTGCTGTACAAAATGTGCATAGCAAGGCAATCATTCACAATATAGTGTGCAAGAAATATATAACCACATTAGACATTTCAAATGGGTTTTTCTGCCAAAGCACAGCACCTGAAAGCAGGTACTTCACCACATTTAGCGCTCTAGGCTCTCAAAAGCAATTCTGTCAATTGCCCCAAGGGTATAAGAAGAGCCAGGGCTGTTTCCAGCTTGTGTAGGACAACTGCTACAAGAATTTGATGACCAAGCACTGTCCTATGCTGATGACATATACCTAACGGATGATGACTTAATAACACATTTAACCAGAGTAGATCGCATAATTTTAGGATTGAGTCACATGAGCTACAAATGTAACTGAAAAAAATCAGAGATTGCATATCTCAGTGTCCTGTTCTTGGGATATCAGTTGTCAAGTGAAAAGTCTTGCGACACATTTCTTAGAGAAGTGTGCGCTTTTACAACCTCCAAACACATTGAAAAAACTCCAATCAGTATTGGGGTTTTCTAAATTTTGGCAGAACTTACATACCTGATTATGCACAATGGGGGAAACCGTTTTATGACGTGATTCGTCCAGACTTTTCAAGCACACATTGGACATTTGAACACGCACAGATTTTACGCTCAGTACAAGCTGCCATGTTAGCTTCAAAACATTTGCACACACGTCAGCACCACAAATCTGGTGATCCACGTAATTGCAGATGCATCAGCATACACATATGTTAAATTCAATGAAGGAGACACTGTACCAATTACCTTTAAATCTCATTAATATATAAATGCAGAAATGAGTTTTGCATCAACAGAAAAGATCCTGACAGTGGCATAGATGGGAATTTGTCTCTTTACGATGCAAGTCATTACACCATGTGCTTTTACAACGAGGTTGTTACAACGACCACGTTATCACAACGCAGTACCATTACAAGGTAAGTCGTTACAAGGACTTGCTCTAGATGGCGCGCTGAACTTAGGAATAGTATAATTTACTATTCCAACTTCAGTGTGTGCAACAGTAGGGAAGGTGTTGGAATAGTAAATTATACTATTCCTTAGTTTGGAGCGCCATCTAGAGCAAGTCGTTGTCACAACTTGTGTTGAAATGGTACTGCTATGTAACACCCGGTCGTTGCAACAACGCATTGTAAAGGTATCTCGGTGTAATGACCGCATTGTAAAGTTTGTTTCCCACAGATGGCTGTAGTAAAAGTAAGACAATTGGCTCAGGGAAAATGAATAATTGTTGTGACTCTGATTCCAGCCTTAACTGATGTTACAATGGCCAACATTCCCAACCCAAAAGTTTTACATCCAAGACGGATACAATAGGCTAACTCAATCATAGCAACAGGTGTAGATTATGTCTTTGACTCTACACTACAAACACAAGCAAACTTTCAACACAAACACAAATATCCTCTGCCCAATGAAATAATCCCTCGAGAATCAGTATGATTTTATAATCTACACTGATGGTTCAGCCCAGCCTTCAGACGGGACAAAACACCAATACTTATCCGCTTGAGCAGCGGTAAAGGGTAAAATAAGGGGTGGAGAATTCCAATCTCATCATTTATACATGCAGTCACTCAGTGATTGCACTACACAGCTGGCTGAACTGAAAGCTCTAATTCTGGCACTTGAGAATACAGATACGGAGTTCCCCACACTTATAGTGTGCCATTCCTATTATTGTGTCCACTCCTCCAACGGGTATTTACGCTACTGGAGCTAGAATGGATTCAGAGACTCTGGGCCCGATTCACAAAGGTAAAGTGAGACGAATGTCTAACTTTCTGACTTTAGGTATTCACAAAGGTCATTTATGAGTAGTAAATGCCTTTGTGAATACCAAAAGTCGTAAAGTTAGACTTTCCTCTCACTTTACCTTTGTGAATACGGCCCTCCAAAGGGTACATGACCAAGCATACAATGTTTTGGGGACAAGTAGCTAAACATAAAACCAGTTTGCCATGGGCTCATGTCAGACACACACTGAGCCACAAACGTGTAGGAATACACGTTGTGAGGAATTTAAAGGCTGACAAAGTTGCAAAAGCAACAATGCAAACTGTTGCAGTCACTGCAATTACTCATTCTAGTATGAGAATAGATGGAGCCACCATGACGGCTATCAATGCTGCTTGCAACAGCAGCCTCTTAACAAAAGGTTTTCCACTAAAATACTCCTACCAGTTAAGTGCACAAAATATTCTATTTGCTCATATTCCCCAGAGTGGGGGATAGAGTAATACCTAATTCAAATTGCAGGTTAGGACAGATCCTAGCAGCACATGAGGGTCTAGCATATGCTCACACATGGGTGGAAGCTACAATTTCATTATTGCAGCAACACTACTGGTGACTGGGCCTTTAATAACAGGTTGAGGATTTTGTCCTTAAATGTGACATTTGCCAGCAGATAATATATTAAACCCACACCGATCTTTTAGAGGCAGGATGTCGATCAAGGGCTCCCAGATAGAACAGGTTAAAAACTTTGACTTAAGGTCTACAGAGCTAAGGCCCTTCCAGCAGCCTCCAATGGGCCGAGAGTTGGGAGTACGCTGATGCAACTGCACTAACAATGGTAGAAAACGTATAAGGAACTTTTGTAATCTACCAATAAGTACCCCTCTGCTACCACTGAGATTTGATCAGTCACTCAACAGTATACCCCAGGTAGTCTCTCTAGTCTAAAGCCACTGCTATATTGGGTGTGGCTCTGGTCAACGGCGGAGCTGTCCATTTACAGAGAATCGATTGTGGAATTAATCTCATGCTCGAACCTGTGGTTAAAGTACGTAAGAAATCCTTGCGGAAAGAATAAGATGGGCGAACTTTGGGAATCACCAACAAAAATAACAAAAGCAATCACTTTGGAATTCATGAACAGTTATTGGGAGACTAGGTGGACCCAGATTTGGAATGAACAAGTGAGCGCATTAGGTGAGTTTCTACTTTATAAATGCATTCTGAGATTCAAACCTTATATGGTCAGGAGCCTCCCAATTTCAGCTTAACACCTGTATGTGCAATTTAGAAGTTGCACCATGCAGTTAAGATCTTTTACTGCAAAGTGGTTAAACCAGAGCAATCCACAAAGCTTTTTCCCCATTGTACAAGGCGTACAGAAACAGAGTCACATTTCTTTTTCTTTTGCCGTGTAAGAAATGGATCATAGCTCCCTGCAAGAATTTGGGTGCGGAACAGTACTGGGAGGTGCTAAGGATTTTAAGGTGTGATACAACAGAGCAAATTGTGTTTGCTGTCTCTCAGTACTTAAATTGGGCATGAAAAGTTTGTGAGATGCGTACCAATGATCTGTAACTATTAAATAGGAATGTAATGATGATAGCCTTGGATTTATGAATATGATTATATTACATGACTATTTGTAAACATCAGCCTTTCTCTTCTTATTTATACACTATGTTGGTGATATACTAGTTTTCGTTTCTTTGTCTGTCTTGGCTCCAGATCCTTTTTACTTCATCTAGAATTGATCTTATTTCCAACCTTATCCATTTTCTCTGTTCCTCAGACCATTGGTTGTGTGTTTGAGATTGAGCACCCTGCACAGTAAGTCAACTGGTGAGAGTGTATTTTACACAGATTGCCCCTTGCCACTGAATACGATGCGCCCTGATAAAGGATATGTCCATCTTCCAGACACTTCATAAACGTGCGTCGGCACACTTCTGTTGACATATGCATCAATGAACATTTGATTAATTCCAATATAATGTATACAATGAACAATTCTTGTCTGGGTTTTCTGTGAATGTCTTTTTTTTTTGCTATGGTTGTTTATTGTTTACCCGCTTTTGTATTGTTTTAGTTTCCAGATGGGTTGTCAGTTGCTTCATGTACTCTGTGTTACACTCCATGTTTTGTATGTTGGTGCTTTATTATGGTTTAAATCTTTTTTTTAAGTATGCTGCAATCATAAACAGTACGCCCACCTACAACCACTGGCCGGTGGGAAACGTATTATTCAAAAGTAAACTTTATTAAAGATAAAAGGAAAGAGGCAAAGAGAAGCTGAAAGAGAGCAAATAAAAGACTAAGGAAACCAGAGAAGATAGAGGCTTATGGTATGACGGGGTAGGGTCTAGGGCTGAGTGACCTTCGGAGGTGGTGGAGGGTCCGTTATGTGGGTTGTAGGGAATCGCAGGACACGGAGGTAGCAAGGGCAGGTAAGCTCTATAAATTCAGATGATAAGTAAGCCACCGTGGACCCCCAGGTCTTATCGAATTTAGGAAGTGTCTGGTTGATCCCCGATGTAATCAGCTCCTTCCCCACAACCTCCCACATTTTGTGTAGCCAATCTAACTTGGTTGGGATGTCAACCATGCCCCACTTTGCCAGGACGACCTGCTTGGCTGCCCCTTGTTTTAAAGTGATCGCCCTACCCCTTCAAGACCATAGAGAGTATGTTAGAGGGTTGGGTAGCCCCAGCAGGATGTAACTAGGAAATCGGGGGAGTTCCTTCTGGTATATCTGATCGACTAGGGGCAAAATGGTTTCCCAGAATGCCCGTATCTTAGGGCAATGCCATAGGATATGGGACAGTGTACCCTCCTCCTCGCAGGTGCACCAACAGAGATTGCTGCTACAGGGCTTCCATTTAGCGACCCTCACCAGGGTATAATACCAATAGCATGCAATTTTTAGGAGCATCTTCTTCCCTGAAGTGCTGCACAAGGATGCCCGGGCCCTGTGAATAATATCCGCCCACTGCTTAGGGGAGTACTCCTGGCTCAATTCCACCTCCCACCTACGCTGTGCCGGGGTTCTGGCCTGGGTTCCTGCCTTGTTGAGGAAGCCATAAATATCTGACAGAAGGCGTCTGTTGGAGGTGCGGGTGATGCACCACATCTCAAAATGTGTGAGGAGTCAACCAGCATGCAAAGGGACTTGGGGCTGTGTGACCCAATGGCGCAGCGCCAGGTACTGCCAGTATACGTTTTTGGGATCCCATAATCAGCCACTAGCCTGGGGAAATCCAGGATTCCCCGCTCATCGAAGAGGTCGCCTATATGCTTACAGTTTTCCTCTTGCCATTTTAGGGAACACCAATGTTTTTCCGACTCTAGCTGATACCACTCAACCATCCATTGCAGTTGTGCCGCGTCATAGTAGCGCCTGCGATGTGGGATACCTAGGCCGCCCTCGTCCTGCTTCAGTTAAGGGAGATGTTGCGCCATACCCCCCAGATGAAGCTGTTAATGAGTTGCTGCATTTGAACTAGTGTTGTGGGTGGCGGACATAAAGGGAGCATCTACATTATGTAAAGCAGATGGGGCAAAATCGTCATTTTGATAGCAGAAATCTTGCCTAACCAAGAGAGGCATGCTTTTTCCAGCTGTTCAGTTTGAGGCACATTTTTTTCAGGGCCTCTGTGTAGTTCACCAGAGCAGTCTTCGTGGTGGTAGAGAAAACCCGTAACCCCAGATAGGTGATATCAGTAGCCGCCCAAGAAAATGGGAAGTGAAGAAACAATTGGTGTTGATCCGCCGTAGGAGGGTGAGGCTCAAAGCCTGAGTCTTTTTCCAGTTGATTTTAAAACCTGCCAGCAGAGGGGGAGGAGAGAGCAACGGATGTGTTAAGAAAAGAAGCCCGTCAGCTGCGTATACGGATATCTTATGGTCCCTGCCCTCCATCCGGATCCCAGTGACCGAGGGGAGTTAGCGGACTCTTTCAGTGAATGGCTCCATATAGAACACGAAAAGAAGGGGGGAGAGAGGACACCCCTGCCGCGTGCGGCGTCCAATCTTGAAGGGACGAGAAACCACCTCATTAACCCGGATGCGGGCCTGTGGGCCGTGATAGACACAATTCACCCATCTCCGGAACCTGTCATCGAGTCTGAAATGACAGAGGACCTGTTGCAAATAAGCCCAGTGGACCCGGTCAAATGCCTTTTTGGCGTCCACTGAGAGAAGCAACGCCGGGATCTGAGTTTATTGTGTCTTATCCAGTAATTGGCAGAGTCTACAAGTCCCATCCCCGCAATTGTGATCCGGGATAAATCCCGACTGGTCGGGGTCCACCAGACCCTGCATGTGGGGAGCGAGTCTGGAGGCCAAAATACTAGTGAAGATTTTCAGGTCCAGGTTGAGCAGGGAAATGGGGTGGTATGAGGCATGCTCGCATGGGTCCTTTCCCGGTTTGGGAATGACCACTACCTCCCCGATTGACATCGACGGAGCGAGTTTCCCAGAGGTCCTATGGGTGATGAACAACCTCGCCAGAAGAGGAGCGAGGTCAGACGCAAAAGTTTTATAAAAGTCGACGGGGGTGCCATCCTCTCCCGGCGCCTTACCAACCGAACTTCAATGGATACCCTGTAAAACTTCTTCAGGGCTGGTGTCCGCGACCAAACTAGTTGCGACCGGGCCCACCAGTGGGGTCACCAGTTCCTCTTGCGCATAGTGCCTGGCCACAGTAGGATCTAGTCTATCGGCTGAATAGAGAGCCTTATAGAAGACCTCAAATTTGGATGCTATGTCCCCATCTGCGTGCTTGGTCTCCCTCCGTTCGGTCATGATTTCCGTGACTCAATGCGTCGCCTTCTCAGCCCACAGAGCATTTGCGAGGAGTCTCCCCACCTTGTTCCCCCTTCATAATAGCACTGTTTGGTGTGGAGCGCAGCGTATTTGGCGCTGTTGAGGTCCAATGCCCGCAGTTGCTTCCTCACCTGTGTTCGTAGGCCCTGAGTTTGGACCACCGCCGAACGACTCTTGGCCTTGCGGTCCTTATTCAGGCCCGCCATGATAGCAATACAGCGGCCGCAGATGACAGCCTTCAGGGCATCCCAAAGAATATCGATTCCCACCAAGCCCAAGTCATTCACTTTCAGGTACATCTTGATAGTGCCATGTAATTCTATAACATTAGCGTCGTACGTGAGTAGCTTGCTGTTTAAGTGCCACAAACTCTGCCACGAGGTGCCGCCAGGGAGAAGCAATGTCAAGGCGACCGGGGAATGGTCCGAGAACGCCGCAAACCCCAAAATACGTCATCGGTGGACGCTGTGATACTGGGGGTAGTCCAAAAAAGGTCAATGCAGCATTGTTATTGCACATTCTGAAGCAGAATTTTTTGCGAACAACTTGAAGCCTCCAATAGATCGCTTACGCGCAGACGTAAAACATTGGGCGACCCTGCCCCTCACCCTCCTGGGGAGGGCGGCCTTATTTAAGATGATGTCACTCCCCAGATTTTTATACATACTAGAAAACACCCCACATCCTGTCCCTTCACGATACTTCAAACAGATTGCGGCACTGGTCTCCAACCTGCTCTGGAGCAATGGTCCAGCACGAATAGCATATGACAAATTGGTGAAAAGTTGGTATGAAGGGGGGATAGCACTTCCCAACATTCAGCTGTATTACTGGGCAGCTCAACTTAAGGTAATTAACCAGTGGATCCACACGCCGAGAGCTGACCCAGCATACAGGGCGGATTGGGCACAATTAGGGACAGAATGCATGCTATCGGTATTGTATAATAAATCACAACTCAATACTCTGCACGGTCCGACACGTCACACAGCGACCCTCTGGCATGTAGCACAGGCACGACTGGGCTGGAAAGGTAGACTCACCAAAATGACACCTTTATGGGACACGAAGTCACTGGGCAACCTTAGGGCGTACAAGGGGTTTGCGCAGTGGGACCTGATAGGAATCTCTACAGTGGGGGACCTCTGGGAAAGAGACACAGTAATACCCTTCCCACAACTCCAGCAGCAGTATGACCTCAGACCCACTGAAACATTTCGATATATACAGATCAGGCACGCACTACTCCAGGCAATCCCACCGGGCACTGATTTGCCGGAATCCTCGCCACTTGAAGACAGACTACTGACAGACTTCATGCAGCAGAGCGCCACTTCCCTTACTTACAAAAAACTGGTCAACAACTTACCGGACCCCACGCTGAAACTCAAGGAACGATGGGAGGGGGACATTGGTATATTGGATGAGTCAGTGTGGAATGAAGCCTTGGCCTCCCCGAGAGAGGTGGGCATCTCGGCAAAATTTAGGCTGGTGCAATTAAAAATACTACACCGCATTTATTACACCAGAACACTACTCCACAAAATACATAGAGCGCCCAGTCCCTTCTGCCTGAGGCGTTGCGGGGAGGAGGGTACATTGCTCCATACACTGTGGGACTGCCCACAAATACAGGAATTCTGGAGACAAATAATGCGCACAGTTTCCCAAACACTTAAGATTTCCACTACACCAGAACCACGCAAGTGCCTTTTGAACGTCTGGGACCCCAATGACCTAGACAGATATGGATTAATCTGGGCCACACTAGCCATGACAGTGGCTAAACGTGATATTGCACAAAAGTGGGGGGCTCCGGACTTACCCACGGCACACAGGTGGGCTAAAAACATGGATGTCCTGATGGTCACGGAGAGAACTGTGTATGCCCTTCGAACAGCCCCCCGTAAATGGAATAAGGTGTGGACAGCATGGAATGTTTATAGGGGTGAGATATGCGAACCCCTACCAGAGGGAGACGATCTAGACTCCGAGGAGGAGGAGGAGTGATAGCCGGGGCTGGAGGGGTATGTTTACTAGTGCTAACAGTAGCGACGTGTTGGACTAACCTGCCTGGACAAAGGAACTGGGACAAGATGGACTGCTGAAGGGTGGAGGACTATACAACATACGCCGAGAGATGACCCAAGTTTGGGGGGGTGGGGGGGGGGAGACTTTCTTTTAGAGTTATATGAGAGTTTCCCATGTTGGGTATTTTAGAATGGGAGGAAACTGTTAAATGCTAGCTACTTTTATAAGGATGTACGGAGGGAAGTACACTAGACTTAGAGAGGAGGTACGAGATTGGAATGCAGCATACAAACTACAGATTAAGAGTTCGGAAATGTATTGTATATATATATGTGTACCAACTTATTAGTAACATGATGACTGTATACTATGCCTTTATGCCAATAAAAAAGTAAAAAAAAAAAAAAAAAGGTCAATGCAAGCATACGTTTGATGGGCTGCGGAGAAAAAGGTGTACTCCTGTGTTGTCGGGAAACGATGGTGCCAGGCTTCTGTGAGACCCGCCTCCCTTAGTCTCTGAAGCATCATGTCAGAGATCGAGCCTGTGTGCCCCATCCGTAGCGTCGACCTATCCAGCTCCGCATTGGGGATTAGATTAAAATCCCCTCCGATGACGAGGTCCTCATCAGGAGACTCCAAAAATCGAGCTTATAGCATCTCGTAGTCGGTGCTTTATTATAGTGTAGTTGGTAGGTGCTCCTGAAGATATCATATGCATATATTCTCATATATGTTTCTGTCTTACAGTATTTATGCATAATAAATATATATGTATATAAAAAGAAAAACGCAATACATTGTTATACTTTTGACTAATAAACATTAAAAACCACTGGTCTGTATTCGAACAGTTTATGCATCATGGACGTACTGCTATGAACTAATTCATTTGTTTTGGAGAAGTGTCTGTTGTTTCTTATCATTTTTACATTACCTGAGTACCCAGGACAAAGTTCATCTAGTTTTTAAAATACTAATAAAGCAATGCACTTTATTAAAAAATCTTTTAAAATTGCATAAGTTTAATGATTTTTAAAAATATTCCTCTTTTAAAGTGGCTTTTATGATACGTTTTTATAGATGATGAGTCTGTGTATCTTGGCTGTATTTTAATGGATTTTTTTAAGCCGAAATAAAATAATTTACAAACTAATAAAATGTTGTTTTCAGGAAACACAATTATACACTATTGTGACATCCACCAAATGGGGTTATTTGCTGGATGTGCTGTTTCCTGCTTTTGGCCAAAGGTTATATCGATTATCCCTTGAATGGTGACAGATAATTCAGACAGCATCATGACTTGCTGCCAGTCCACAAAGCCTATAGCATGCTGTCCCAATCATTGGATGAGATCATCAATGATATCATAAAAGATAACAATTAACGTCATGAGTGATGTAATATGTGAGATCATGTTAGCACAGCTGAGGTAGACAGAAGCCAGGCCTACAATCATTACTAACCCACAGCTACTCCAAACAAATCTTGCATTTTTTCATTAGCTTTGATTGTTCATTGAAAATTCCAGACAGTAACTGTAGGGAAGTAGGATCTCTTTTATGGTAACACCTACTTTTTTCCTGGTGCTAAGCTGTTTTTGACTAGTGTGACTGGGATCCTGCTAATCAAGATCCCAGTCTCTCTGCTTTTCCCCTCAAATTGTTATGTTCAGTACTTAGGTACATCCCAGATTGGATACTAGGGTACCAATATCAGTCCCTAGTATATGGTACTATGGTACCCATGGCATAGGTACCCCAGAGATACCCCATGGGCGAAAGCATGTAATATATCACCCATGGGAGACCATTCAAATAATAACTACAGGCCTGACATTACAGCCTATGTGAGCTGGTGCTAGCACCACTTACGAAAGATATAGGTTTCCTATATCTAGGGTCTCTGCAGCTAAAACCTATAAGTCACCACTATAGCAGGCCTTTGAGGCAGGGTGCTTGGTTCTAAGTGTGAAAGGGCCCCTGCATGAGCAGGACACCGCTACAGCCTACGAAGTCCATTCTCCTGGGTGTAAGTGAAGCAGCCAAATTACATGTAGAGGGGCACCGCATAATTACTCAATGACCATACCGGAATTGGCTGCAACAAATCCTATCATGTTTGGTTTCAAACATGTTGGAATCATACCTCCCACACCGTAAACGTTGTGGGAGGTATGATTCCAAACACTGGAAGAGCCCTCCGTTAGGCTTTCAGTGCTTGTGATAGCAGTGAGGTATGATTCCAAAACAGGAAGAGCCCTCCGTTAGGCTTTCAGTGCTCGTGATAGCAGTCTTCTAGACCCGGACAGAACAACATGGTTGCTGCTGACCAGAGACACGATTCTGTCCTCCTGCTGCTGAGCCAAACTCAAGGTGAGGAAGGCAGAACAATAGGTATCCTTTCACAAAGAGGTGTGATCACCTCCCAGACAGGATTTAGTGTATCGGGGCTCGGTGGGTGTGCTTGCCAGCTCCACTCACTCTGCATGAGGGGCACATTTGGTGCCTCCTTGCATAGTCCAGTTAAAAACCACCTCTGGGAACCTTTGGCTCCTGCTCTGGTGTGAAACTGGACAAAGGACATGGGAGTATCCTCTCCCCTGGGAGGGTTCCCTGAATCATCCCAACCCTTTCCTTAGGGTACTTAAGGGCTTACCTGTGGGTGGGTCCCTAGATTCGTCGTGAGGCACTATTCAATTCAGACACCACTTCAACTCTACTGTTTGGACACGCTGGACTTTGCTGGACTTTGTTGGGGCTTGACTTCACCCCCCTTTCAGTCTGCTGCAGCTTCTGTGCCTGTGCACCATACAGGAACCTTACATGGTCTGTTGGCATCCAAGACACTAGAAGGAATTTACCTTGAAGTGAAGGAGTCATTTCCCTGCACTTACACGCACCACACCCAAGCTGACCGGTCTGCTGATCCTGAGCTCCTACGGACTCTGAAAGGTTTAACAACACAGCTCTCGAGGCCTGCCCTTCCCTCTCACCAAATTTAGGCCATTATCCCTTATGGGAGCAGCAGTAAACAAACCCCTGTGCACCGCATCGATGTGCCGTTGCATAGGCTTATTGGCTTTCTTCCATCAAGATCTTCGGGCACATGTAGCCCCAACCTCAAGCATCTCCAGTGACCAGAATCTTCATCCACACCACATCGACTGCATCGTGGCCTGCATCTTTCTGTGAGCTGCTTGAGGTCCTCTTGCGACTCCAGTGCCTCCGGCCTGTGGGTCCTGTTGATTTTCACCTTTGTTTCTTTTGGGCTCCCCTGATTGCTCGGGCGCCATCCTGACTCCCTTGCTTTTGGTGAGTCCCCTGGACCTTGCTGGTCCCGGCATTACACCTTCGACATCCAAGTTGTTGTTTGAAGTAGCCAGGGCTTGTTGGTACTTCTGATGGACACCGACCCCTCAACTCTCAACATCCGATGTGGGACAGTTCATGCATGGCTACTGGTCTTCCTCAGCGTTGCCTGGTCCTCCCAGCTGCAGAGTCAAGTTCACCGTCAACTCTCCTGCAAAACCTGACATCGGTGGACATCCGTCTTCCAGGTCTCCGGGTCACTCCTGAGTGACATAGACTCTGTCCCCTATGCTTGCAGGTACTCTTCAACTTGAATCCACCTTCAGATTCCACCGGACACTTCCTCCTTCTCCAGCAGTGGCACTTGCCTGAAGTCCTCCATTGAGTACGACAGCAGTTTCCGACAGTACTTCACACCTATGCACCCAGCTTCCCTGGTGTAGGTAACGTGGGTACTAGGATAACCTTCTGCCTGCCACTGGGTGTCTTCAGGGTCCACTGGGAATCATCCGGGTAGGAGATATCTAAACGTGTTAGTGAGTATTATATATAATATTTTTATAGGTACCTTGTGTGGTTCTTATTCATTTAATCTGCATTCTGGAGAAAAAAAAAGCTGTTTTACACTACTTCTGGAATAAGCCTGAAGGTTGCTATCCACAGCTGCCACTTAGAGAGCTTTCTATGGTTGGCTAAGACCTCCTAAATCACCATAAGGGTTGTCTGGACGGGTGCAGGTTGTCCACTTACATCAGTGTACATTATGAACCAGGCCAGCCTCTCACAGTAACATTAGCAAACTTCATTGATTTGTACATTCAATATAATTACTTCTTCCAAAAATACATAAAAAATACATTTTCATCAAACTCAAAGGGGAATGAATTAAAACAGAACAAACCCCAACCATTTTCACATTCATACTAAGCACTCAACCACACATACTCCAAACAATACTCCCTCCTCCACCAATGTGTTCAGTGTAGAACAGAGGGAAGACTCCTCTCAGTCTTACATTAATGTTTCTTGGCTTGGGGGTTCAACAAATTGTCTGTGTGTAAATTTGTGTGTAAATGTATATATTATAGGGTGGCAGAATAGGGAAGGTTGACAGAAATAGAGATTTCATACGTTTTTTACCTGAATAACTTTGCAGCCATTTGATGAATCAGCACGATAATTTCCAGACTTCTTGTGCGTTTTATGTATGCAGATGGTGGAAGGGTTAGAAGGGGTTTCCAAAACAGATTTTGATCCCAATGCATTTTACATAGACTTTTTGTATTGGACATAGCACAAAAATGGCAACACGGATTTCCACAAACATTTATAGGGATATACAATATAGTATGCAGCTGATCCTTTTTTATGTGCCAATCAAGTAGGTTTAGTGGTTGGTAAGTTATAAAGCAAATAAAGTTAGTGATATCTTTTGTTGCTGTAGAACCGCAATAACATCAAAACCTAGTGATGGTAGTGTGCTGTAGAAAATTATGCCAACTAGAGGCACCAACCTCATAAATTTATATTAAGTTGTCTTTCCATGACTACCAGAGTGCGGGTCTCACATTTCATTTTGAGACCGCTCTAGTGACAGGGGGCTCCCTGTTTACTAGTACCCAGATTCCTTTTGACATTTGTAGTGTATGTGAATGTGTATGTATGAGTGTGGATGTTGTTTTTGGGTGAGAATCTCCAGGGACACATGGATTGTTCTCTTTTACATATACATTTCCTTTTTTCAGTCTTTTGTGTAATGTTATTATAATATTGGTTTTCTTTATTGTATGAACTATGTAAATCTTTTTGATTAATTGATTTTGTGATTTAATGTCTTTTTGTATTCTTTAACAATGAACATTATAATGTATTCTTGAGAGCAATGCTAATATTTAAAAAAAATACAAAATAAATGATATATTTTTTTTTGAAAAAAAACTGAAAAAACATGGTTGTTGTACATTTATCACTGTTTATATGAGGAATATGATATATACAGACTTTGAATAATTGTGGCCGTTGAGGGAACACCTTTCTTATTGTTGTCTTTCCATTGACCACATAAGATTAGTAGTAGTAGGGATGTGACATTTTATGTGCGGTCATTTTTTAAAATGCCACAGGATACAGCAGTACTACTGCATTAGTGTCTAGGTAGTATTACAGTACTATAAAAAGTTTTTTAAATAATTCACACATCACACACATTTTTAAACACACTTGACCTACACTGAAGGTGGTCTCTTAAAACAGCCTTTGATTTCATATGTACAATGTAAGATTATACATGTTTTGTTACTAAGAACACTTTAGTGCCATGGTCGGAAAAAGGAACGCTATTGCAACAACAGAGTACTGTGTTTGAAAAAACAATGTTCAAATGGTGAATAGAAGACATGGTGTAAACTCTGCGGTTTACAGACACAGTCCTGTTCACTTCTGTGTGTTTTTTTAAACTTAGCAGCATTTATACTTGAGTATTTCCACTTTTGTCTCACAAAATAGGTGTTGGAAGACATACATACTCATTAATATTTGAAAAGTCACCTTCATTTCTATTTCCAGTGTTACTGATGTTAGTTGGCTTTTAGAAATGGGGGTCTCTGGTTGGCAGGTTGTAACGCTGTCCAATTAGGGCCCCATCATCCTTCTCAGGGTAAGGGGGATACACTACTGAAATAACCCCTGCTCACCCCATTGGTAGCTTGACACGGGCAGTGAGGCTTATCTCAGAGGCAGTGTGCAAAGCATTTGTACATAATATACAGTAATACAGTGAAAGCACTACAAAAGTACACCACCCCAGTTTAGAAAAATATCCAATATTTATCTGTGTAAAACAAGACCAAAATGATAAAAATCGAACATACAATATTCAAAATAGGCACTTTGAAAGAATAACCTTAAACATTCAATTCCTTAAAATAAAGTAGCTCCATCTGGTGCTACTGCGGTGTTGAAAACAACCAAATTCAACAGTGTCGGTCGACCACGTCAGTTAGGAATGGCGCTGTTGTCAGAAGACTTGTAACCCGTACCTTTTGTTCTGGCCGGCAGCGGCTCGATGACGGTCGTCCAGCGGTGTTGGTGAGACCAGGGCTGCGGTGCGAAGCGGAGTGGTGCTGACGGTCATGGTGCAAGCTTCGGGGGCCTGCGAAGATCAGTGGTTGATGGAGCTGATGTCGATAGGCTGTGTCCGCGGTGTGGGATGGGGCGGTGCTGCGTGTAGCTTACCAAGTTGACATGGCAGTAAAAACTGCAGGCATACACTGCAGTGGCAGGTCTGAGAAACCTTCACAGAGCTACTTCTGTGGGTGGCTCAATCAGTGCTGCAGACCCACCAGAAGCATTTGATTTACATGTGCTGGCACTATCAGTGCACCTTACCAGGGACTTACAACTAAATCAAACATGCCAATCATGGAAACACCAAGCCATAACATAATTTACAGTGGGAGCACTTGCATTTTAACACTGAACAGCAGTCAAAACCAGGAGGTCAGAAAGCAAAAAGACAGGGGAAACACGCCAAAAACATGCCAGGTCTAACATTGGCCTATATCATTCAGCAATGAATGATCCAATACCGTGGATGGTCACATGCATTAAAACTGGAAAGTATAAGGAGTAATTTATTCCAATTCAAACCTCTTTCCACAATCCATGTAACTTCTACTCCTTTCACACCTAAAACACTCTCAAACCCAATATTGTTTTGCATATTCCCTGGCCCAAAAAATACAACTGTGTCCAAAGATCCAAACACAAACCTT
Organism: Lissotriton helveticus; assembly: GCF_964261635.1. Taxonomy (NCBI): domain Eukaryota; kingdom Metazoa; phylum Chordata; class Amphibia; order Caudata; family Salamandridae; genus Lissotriton; species Lissotriton helveticus. The sequence goes on from NC_136063.1 coordinate 1,492,442,548, forward strand.
CTTGACAATAACGTGGAAAACAAGTTTGTAAAAACACTCAAACAGTCATAAATGTATATATACATGCATACTGGTATACAAAATTGACCAACAGTTTTCATCATATCATCTGGTATTTTACATAGACACAGAATAATTGTCTCAGCTGTGCCTTGGGCTATTGATGTAGTCCAAACACTACTAAACAAGCACAGGGAAATAAACTAGACTGCATACTTGATTAAGATTACACAGTAAGTTCCAGAAGTTGCACATACATTGAAGGCCACATGACAAAGAAAACCAATTGAAAATGGTAATAGAAGGTAAATACTGCCGTTAACAGATATAAGATTGATTCTTTTATACAACTACGTCACAGGCATTGTTTACTTTTGAACACACAATATGAAACTCAAATAGGAAGCTACATTACTAATATTGTTAATAAGTAACAAACTTTATCATTGGATGACATCTAAAAGTGGGCTACAAAGATAGCCTAATATTATTAAATGCACTGGTGACTGGTGTATTACAGGAAAATTGTACTTATAAGCCTACATATGGAAAGAGATTTTAGCAATTTGACTTGGAGTACATTTACAAATACTACAGGTAAATAGGTACATTTGTTGTTTTTTAATACTTCTTTTTATTGTGCATTTTGAAAACCAAAGAAAAATGTTGATCAAACCCTGATATTACAGCACAGCTCATGCCCCCCACCTCTTCATTACTTACTCCCCGCCTGCAACATTCCACGCTGGTGAACTTTAGGCATCTGAGTTTTGCCCTCTGCACTCCTCATTTACCCGATGTCACATGTGTTGTCTTACCCTTACGCCCGTGGGGCTGCCCATTCCCTATGTCAATTATGGAATATTATGTCATTCCCTCCATTGCCCCCAAATTTTGAGGTATTTTTGGGGGCAGCCTCTAGATGTTATACCACCTCTTCAGTCAATGAGCCATTTCGCCTTCTGAGAGGCCTCCATGGATCTTCAGTGACCCTCAATATCCCACGTTTCTGCATGCACCCGATCCCAACCAATATATTTTGGCCCCTGTTTCCATCCCACCCAGGGGACACTTCTAGAATTGCCAGTTTGTAGTCTTTCTCCATTGGAATACTGGTCACTGCTTCCAGTACACCACATATCAGGTCCCAGTAGGTCTGTATTACCCAGCATTCCCATATCATGTGCATTAACATGCCACTGGTGTCACCACAACAGGGGCATTCAGAGCCATTTCCAAATCCCAGTTTCCTCACAACCTCTCTGCGGTATAGTACGTCCTATGGTAGGACTTAAATTAAACCAACCTCAGACGCACCAGGATCACAAACTCCTGACCTGCCATTTTATCCTCCATCCACTCCTCTTCCACCACGTGTCCCAGGTCTGATTGACATTACACCGTTAACCTGATCATCGGGTCCGGGATGTCGCACACCAGAGTCCTATTTAAACCAGAGGTGGCTTCCCCTCTGTTGATGTCATAGTAAGTCTAGCTTCTATGTGACTACTCCGGCAGTGCCCTGGCTTGCTGCTTATATTTGTCCAACACATGCACAAGTTGTAAATAGAGAAAGAATTGTCATTTATGCAGGTCATATACGGCTGTTAGTTGTTTTATGACATCATCCGGCAGACCCAAGACCTACTGACCTTCAGAAGACTCCTCAAGACCTGGCTCTTCGAACAGTAGCAGCATTCCCCCACCCCTTAGCACCTTGAGACCCTGACGGGTAGTAGTGTGCTTTACAAATGCTTTGATTGATTGATTGATTGATTGATTGATTGAAGAGGTAGCGTTTATCGAGTCCTTTGGTTTACTCTGCAGAACAGTGCAGTAATCGTTGGACCATTGAGGCTCGTTTTCGCCATAGCTCAAATGCATGCCATCTTCTCACACCATGCACCTTGTCACATGCCATGTCAGATTTACTTATAAGGCTGGCTGCCTTGACCTAGTCCTGACTCCAAGGTGGTTCAGGCGAGAACAACTTCTTACATACTTCTCTTCTTGCTATTAGTATCAATATAAAAAAGAAGTCCTTTTGCCATATGTTCCAATTATTCCTCGCTGAGTCTATCCCAAATAAGATTAGGGAATGACTTACCTTAACTTCTGCAACCAAAATTCGTCCCAGAACACCACTGACCTCATTCCAGTAAAGGGCTAATTCCTGGCACCCCACAAGCTTATGTTTGTCATCTGCTCCCAGGGCATTGCAGCTCTTACACCTTGAAGGACCTTTTGTGATCTTGGCCATCCTCAGGGGATCCAATAGGCTCTGTGAAGCGTAAAAATGTGGTTTTGCTTTTTAACAAAAATGGTTTTACTGTTTTTTTAAAGAAGGTTAAAAGATACTTGTCATAAGCATTGACACAGGAGCTCCAGCAGGTCCTTCATCCAAATCTGGTGTGTCTTCGATCTTGTCCTGTCCTCGGCTGTAACCATATCCCAAAACCATAGACATACTTCTTTTTTAATCTCTTTCTTCTCCCTGAACAAGGCTTCATATTAACATTTTCCCCCTTAGACATACCCTCTGTTGACCACCATGAGCTCAGCTGGAAGAACTTAAACTTTGCTACCTCCACACCTGTTTGCACAAGAGATCGATGGCGTAAGTAACAAGGACCCCCTGTTATGTAACTGAATTTGTTATACAGGGAAAATAAACAATGTAAAGAAAACTAGAAATTGGATAATACAGCCAGGGAGAGGTGACATATGAAAAGCACAACAATCAATTAAAAAACAAAGAATTGTATTTATTTCTGAGTGTATATATTCATGATAAAAACATTTTAATTCAAAAACATAAAAACCGAATAATTATGTAAACAATTAATCAAATACAAACAATATATTTATAACACAATTCCACAAAAATTCATAAAACAGTGGCAGACAAATATAGTCATCGACGCGCGTTTCGGCGTATTAAAGAAAACGCCTTCTTCAGGAGCCACCTTAAAATCTGAAAAACATATATAAAATAAATTAAAAACATATAAGGGAGTATCTCGTACTCCTATCATAATCATACTAGTACATATGCATATAGCTGTGCTTACATATCAATATCTCCCTACTTATGCAGCTAACCATTCTAGCTACAAAAGGTACAAACTAGTTAATTTATATTTGAGCAGTGGTATAAGGTTTACTGAGAAGATCAAGATAGGGAAGTTCAACATGGGATTTTTCTTGAACTTAGGGCAATTGACTCGTATTGCTCACAGTGAGAGATTGAAAAAACATGAGCATGCATATTTAATTGAATTCATACATGAACGGAGAGAACACGGGATGGGTGTTCTCTTAGTATTCCTTATTTGTATAGGTCAGGACAGGATGGAATTCTTTTGAACCTAAGGCAATTAACTAATATTGCTCACAGTAAGAGATTGAGGAGACATGAGCATGCATTCTTGGTTAAGTTCATACCTGCACAAGAGATCGAACCAGGCGATCCGAGTCTCACCATCTCTTAGTTCCCCCCAGGTTTTAAAATCTGCTTTCCACAATAGGCGACTCAAAGCATCTTTCAACCATTTTGGGGTATCTGGTGAATCCCATATTTGGGCCAAGTCTGAGTAATATAGTAGCCCCATCACCTTCTTAACCAGTGCAAAGAAGTGATGTTACTTTCCCAATATGCCCTGTGATCTCTGTTAATATGCATCACCAGGTATTTAAATTATCCTGTTACAAGCTGGAGTTTCTGGGATTGCAGGGCCATCTCTGTGAGGCCACCCACTGAGGGATTATGGCCGACTTGGCCCAGTTCAATCTCAGGCCGGCAGCCTCCCCATATATCTCCAGCATGCGTCTCAACAGTGGAATTGATTGACTAGGGATATGGCTATATAACAGGATGTTGTCCGTATATCGGGAAATTCAGACCCTCATTATCTCCCTCTCATTTCACTCCCCATATTTGGCCATCCCTCCAAATCCATTCCACCAGTAGATCCATTTCCATGGCAAATAGGAGGGGTGAGATGGGACAGACTTGCTGGGTTCTTCTACTTATACCAAAGTGCAGAGACATGGTGCCATTGACTCAGACTCTTGCCCATGGATCGAGGTAGAACAACTTCACATGCTGGAAATGTTGCGCCAAAATTAGTTCTCTTCAATTTTGCATGGGGGACAGGCCATTCGACAGAGTCGATGACCTTTACAAAGCCTAGCTGTATTAGGGCTGTGGGCTTGGAGAAAGAATCCAAGTGGGTCAATACCTAGTTCAATCTGCTAAGGTAATGCCGGGTGACTCTGATGGGCAAACAACATTCTGATCGTAGTGTATCTCTGTGACCAAGCGGTTTGCTGGAGTCTACGCAATCAGCTTAGGCTTCATATTAAACAATGAGATTGGTCTATATAGTGTGCACTCCGTGGGCGGCCTGTCCAGGTTGGGCAGGACCACCACAGAGGCACCCCGGATAGCCGATGGAAGTGCCTCTTTCCCAGCCCCTTTTATCATGGCAAGAAGATGCAGGACTAAGGTATTGTATTGTATTGTAATTGCATTTATATAACGCTTACTACCCCTGACGAGGCGTCAAAGCGCTTTTTCGGCGAGTAGCACGCTACTCCGGGACCCATAGAGGATTAGGGTTGAATTAGTATCGTGAAACATGCAAGTACATTTTAAGTGGTGGATAGGTTAGACAGTTATTTGGATATGGAATGATAGCAGAAGGATAGAGGACAAAGGTTTGTATTTATATAGCGCTTGTTGATGCACGCTATTCAGGAAGCCTACAAAGGATAGTGGTGAATTAATATGGTGAAATATGAAGTAATTTCACCTGGTGGATATTAGTCAGTTACTTGGAGAGAGAAGGATAGCGGAGGGATAAAAGGGGAAGAAAGATTTGCATTCATATAGCACATGTTACCCCTGATGTGTGTTGAAGCTCTTTTCTGGCGAGTAGCACGCCACTCCGGAACCCATAAAGGATTACTGTTGAAAATTTGTATAGTAAAAAATATGAAGTAATTTGAGAAGTGGATATGTTATTCAGTTATTTGGGTAGTATATCAGTATAGTTTATTATGGAATTTGAGAAGTGAACATGTTAGTCTGGTAATTTCGATTGAAAAGGATAGTGGAGGGATAAAAGAGTGACGGATTTTTCTTTTTTTTTTTAGGTCTTAGCAGTGGAAGGAGGCTTTTGCATGAGTAAAAAAGACTTTTGGATGGGAGGACTCAGAGGGAAGAGTTTATAAAGGTTTGTTTTAGGGGATCAATATAGTAAAAGAGGTGTCAGATAATGCAAGGAGGGGTAGAGTAGGAGAGAGTCTAGAAAGGGGTATTTTGGCAATCATAGTAGTGGTATGGGGTTTGGGATAAATGAGAGAGTGGATGTAAAGGATATATTGATAGATGTATAGGATGAGAGATAGGGTAGTGCATTGGAAGGAGTAGTAGAAGAAGTTTGAGATGAGTCAGAAGGTTGGGCTATAAGATATATTTAGCGAAGTATAGGCTGAGAAATAGGGTAGTGCATTGGAAATGCTAAATTAGAAGAAAGTGATAAATATGTAGGTCCATAATTACATTGAAAGTATATAGATACATAAAGGAGGTAAGTATATGTAGTTTAAAAATATTGATAGAGGCACAGGATGAGAACTAGGGTAGTGCATTGGATGTGCTTTTTCAGGAGAAAAGTAACAGACACACAGATCTAAGTACATGGAAGGTACATAGATGCACAATGGAAGTATGTAACTGTAGACCAAAGATGATATTTATTTATTTATTATTATTATTATTTTTTCTCTCAACAACATTATTATTTTACATGTTTATACAAAGTAATACACAAAGATAGGTACACATCTATAGTGAAACCAAATGCTTGTATACAGAGGGATATTCTGTAAATTTCTGTTTGCGTATGGTGCTTATGTGGGGAAGAGCCAAATCTTGAGTAGTTTTCTGAAGATAAGGTGGTTGTCGGTGGATCTTATGTTGGGGGGTAAAGAGTGCCATAGTTTGGCTGCTTGAACAGAGAAGGATGTGCCACCCATGGTATTTTTCTTGTATGGTGGGATTTTGAGGCGGAGGTTCCTTTGGTTAATGTGTTTGGTGATTTTATTCCTGATGAAGAGTGGTCCCATTCCATGTATTTCTTTATGGGTGATACAAAGCAGCTTGAACGTGGATCTTCTGGCAACCGGTAACCAATGCAGGGCTTTCAAGGCAGAGGAGTATGTGGTCTCGCGGTTTGATATGCAAGAGTAGTCTGGCATCCGAGTTCTGAACCCATTGTAGTCTTTTCATGGTTGTTAAAGGTGATCTGTGGTAGAGGCTATTGGCGTAATCGAGTTTGGACAGAACAAGGGAGATGGTAGCTTGGACCTTGTGTGGAAATCCCAAATGAGGGAAAATTCATTGCAGCGTTTTTATAGTAGCAAAGCTTGATCTTGCTAGTTTATCCACTTGGGCATTCATCGACAGCTTGGAGTCCATGGTCATTCCGAAGTTTCAGGAATTCCTTGGGAAAGCCGTTTGGGAATGGTGCTTTCACCGATTGCATTTCCTGCAAGGCCACAAGGATTTTACCCTATGTCTTTTTTTTTGCAATTATTTGTATTGGTATGAAAAAGATGCCAAAAGACCAACGGAGACAATGTCATATATGTCCTTCATGGGTACAGAAGAGATGGACGCTCATTAATAGCAAGGCATGCTTACCCAAAAATGGGGAGTGCAACAAATTTAACCATGTGGTGATGACACGGGGTAGGAATGGAAAAGAGACAGAACAGAACCAGAGAGGACGAGAGAGAGGGAGTAGAGAGGAAAGATGAAGGAGATAAGAAAGTGGTACGAAATAAGTGGAGAGAGGGGGGAGTCGCGGTGACAGAGGACGGTGAGCTGTGTGATCAGGCAGCATCCTCAGGTGGCCTGGTGGCAAGGAGAGTACCAGGGAGGAAGAGGGGTTGGGAGGGAAGAAGGGCGGACGAGGGAACCCAAAGTAACCGAGGTTGGAGCCAGGGCTTGGTCAGTCCTGCCTCAGGAATGTGGACCATATAAGGAGAAACTTTGTCCATCAAACTGTGCATTATTCTTTCACAAGTGGTGGTTTTATATATGGCAGCAAGCTATTCCTCATGCGTTGGCAGCTGCAGGGAAAGCCAATGTCACATGATACATATCTTGGCCATCATCGAGCTAGGTGTGCCAGCTAGGGAAGATGCGCCAGGCTGTGAAGAAAAGTCTACCAGGCCGTAAAGAGCTCATCCTCTGTCAGGGGCCTATCTAGGTTGGCCCTGACCTCCGGAGAGAGCTATGGCAGCACTAGATCTGCAGCTATGGTGTTTTGTAACTCTGTCGGACCCGGTGAGGTAAAGCTATACAGATGCTCATAGTATTGTGTGATGGAGTCAGCTATTTCGGATGCGTCAGGAGACATCTCCCCTGACTGCGTATATATCTGGGGGACAACCCTGCTGACCAGAGATTTAGTTGCCAGTCTGTGGATCAACTTTTCTGTTTTGTACCCAAATTCATACAGTCTATTCTGCATATCTGTTAGGGTTGCTTTAGTTCCTGACAGTAACTTCTGTTTAAGGGCCTCTCTTGCCGCCTCGAGGCAACAGGGGTTGTCCTCCTCCCACGACTGGACATAAAGTCTTTCAATCTCTCCCACTTTTCTTTCCAATGCCTGAGTTTCAGTCTCCATATCTCTCTTCCTACCGGCTAGTAATGCAATTATCTTCTCCCAGAGGATCACTTTTATGGCCTCCCAAAGTGTCACGGGGATATGTCTAGAGTGGATATCTCTGTAGGTGCTAAGTGATGACATACGTCTATAAGATTCATATTTCTCCAGTCTGAGAATGAGAAGCACAAAAAATACCCCTTAGGACATATTTATGTTAATGATCAACGACACTACTATATTATCTCTGTTTTACACTCTAATATCACCCATTGCTACACCCATATACTCAACTTCACACATCTGCACACATTTCTACCGCTTTTACAAATCTCACCTTAACCGTACCAATATGTCCAATGTCTTCTGGCCACCCATCTATTCAATTTCATACAACTACAAACATTTTACCTATGTTATAAATCTTAGCTTTCACTTATCTATCTGTCCACTGTATGATCACATTCTATATGAAATACACACTAGCTCTTTAGTATTAGACATATGTAGTTAGTTCTGTACAGAACTTTTTTGTTATTCTTTTTGAAATGTAAAACAAATTTGTGTTTTTTATTTCCAACAGCAGGTCAACTGAACCAACTATAAAATAAAAAACCTGAGAAGTAAAAAAAAGGGAACAGAAAGGAGGATAACAGAAAAGAAAATAACTAGGAATTTTGTAGAGGGCACCAGCTTCTGTAGAGTGTTCAGTCATTCTTGCATGACATAGTGACAGTGTGGCACAACAAGAAGTACGTAGCAGTACTGGTGTACTGGTCTTCCACATGGCACTCCTGCTTTAAGTGGTGTACTGAGATGGCAGAACCAGGTGGTGGAACTGAAGGAGCAGTGGATCCACTTCAAGTTCCGGCCACTGCAACAGACATGCTGGAGGTCGAGGATCTTGTAGTGTTGATTGCAGGATTTTCATGTGGGATGGTGCCAGGCAGTTAATCTATCTCGATCTTTTGCCTCCTTTCTGCCTGTGCCAGATGAGGAGAGGCATGGCCTGCAGGTGCTTGTGCATACCTGAGGTACCCAGAAAGTACTGCTGGCCATTTCCCCGAGAAATAACCTTGTGGCACAGATTATTTGTTACATGACTGGAATTAACATTCTTCTGGGCACTCGGCAAAGTAAACATTGCAGCCTCTCCAACTCCTGAACTTCCAGCACAATTGCCATCTCATCCTCCTCATTCTACTCCTCCTGCTGCACAAGATCTTCCCCGCCTCGTACCATTTTGTCAGAGAACTGGAATTGCACAGGAGCCAGCCCAAGTAACAAGATATTAAGATGCAATCAAATACTGATGCTCCACCTCTCTCCAACACAGCAGAAATTAAGAGAAATAGATTGGTGCTTCCTATTTGTCCAATACAAAACAGTGTTCAACCAATGAAAATCTTTCTAACAACCACAAGGTATAATGGTACTACTGCAGTACTATCTAGAAAGTACCGCCGTACCTACATATGGTATTTGGAAATCATATTAATGTTTTGCACACAGTATTATTACAAAAGCATTTCACTTAAGGCTGAAAAGATATTCCAATAATGCTGATCTCTACCCCAACTATACAAACACTTTTTTAACCATTAAATACATATTTTTTTCATCTTATATATATATATATATACACACACACAACATTACAAAGTACATACAATCAACATATGTGTTAAAATATAAACCAACGCAATTGGCCATGTGTTAAAAAAAGAAAAGAAATGCCTTCATTTATATTTTAAACTGTTACACAAAGTCTGATTAACTTGTTATACCCTCAAAGACGTTTCTAACAGTTTTTTAATTAGATTCTTTGAAAATCCAATTGAAATAAATATTTCATATAACACACATTTTAAAATCCATTGAAATTCAATGAAAAAAAACAAAGGTTACAGAAAAGTTATAGTTAGGGAAAGTATATTTATTGTGTGTCATCAAAACCACTATAAACTACACCAACATTAAAAATTATAAAGTTATAACACTAATTCATAATTTACCCAACAACTACTAATTAATATAAATAGTGCACCTCCTTCCACACTACTGTCACCTAACTTTCCACACTACATTAACTAATTTGCCACAGCAACATGCCATGCACTGTGATCTCACGTCACATAATTTTAGATGATATTAGAGTATTTATGAAATCTATGATTACAAATGCTAAAAGTAAAATAATATGAAAGTGTGTAACAAGAGCCTAGAGAAGGCCTGAGTTATAGTTAATATGGTGTAATGTAGACCCATCCCCTGTGGCCGGCTCAGTTTCTGTCTCACAGGGAGCTCACTCCCTGGACACAGACGTTTCCAGCCTGCTCAAGGGCGGGCAAGGAAATAAGGGCCATATGTATCATCAAACTATTTTGCATTTCCTAAATAGCGAATTTTAAGGAATCGCTATTTAGGAATTGCAAAATGGTATGTATGAAAAAAATCGCTTTTTATTAGCGATTCCTTAAGCTTCCTTATTTGCGAATTCGCAATTTGCGAATTCGCAATTAAGGAATAATTTCCAAGGAGGCCCATAGGAATGAATGCAAAATAATTCTCAAATTGCGAATTTGCAACTTGCTAATCGCAATTTGAGAATTATTGCAAGGGTGCAGGGGTGTCTCAAAGACACCCTGCTGCACCCCTGAAAAGAACATGTGTGTGCATATGGTGCACATACATGCCCTATGGGCATGTGTGTGCATCACATAGCACCTTTAAAAATGCCAAATTGTGCATTTTTAGAAGAATTCGCAAGTTACCATCAACTACAAGTTGGTGGTAAATTGCGAATCCTTAACCAAAATTCGCAAGGCAAAAATGCTACATACAAAATTGCGATTCCCTAAATGCTATGGAAAAATAAGGAATCGCACAAGTTTGCAATTCCTTATTTTGGGAATGTTTCATACATCCCAAAACATGCAAAAAGGCCGTTTGCGATTCGCAAAGGCCGAAATTCTGAGAATTTCGGCCTTTGCGAATCACAAAAGGCTTGATACATATGGCCCTTTATGTTTACCCCTGCCTAGTGGGAGCATTTTTAAATCTCCTGCCAGGCGAGAGCAAACATTCCTTTCCTGCCTGCAGGATTGCGTACAGGGCAGGCAAGCCTGCTTCTGGCTGGCCGGAGATTTGAAACATTCTCCCACTCAGTGACAGCAGACTTCTGTTTCCCTGCCTGCACTTCTGGGAGCAGCAAAACAGATATTGCTGCCACTCGGAGGGAGCAAGCGTAAATTGCTGCTCCCTCTGTGTCAGGATCAATGTGTTGTGTCTCGAGTTGTATCTCATGGTCTGTCATAGCTCGAGATCTGCTCGAGCACAACTCGTGTAACGTGGGTGGCTGGGTTGTGTTATGAATCAAACTGCATAGGTGATTCTGTTCTGGAATTATGGGGTTGGTGGTTACTGTTGGTGTATTGAGCTGTCCAGCGGCTGTGTCTGTAATGTCTCTGTAACCCGATTATGCTCATTAAAGAAGATACAACCTATTCCACGGATTTGTGTGCATCATTACAATAATGGCGACGATGGCAGCATAATCCGAGGAAGAACCTACGTTGAGTATAACTTTAAGTAATTTTGGAACATTTTGTGAATTGAGTACGGAGCATTTTATGAATTGAATACTCACACCTGTGTTTATTCGGAATATTAATTCTTTAAAGGATGGACAGCGATACCAATGTAAGTCAAGAAATTTAATTATTTATTCTTCAAATTGAGCCACATATTTAAGAAGAAAATGGATATAAATAATTACAGAGACTTTTAAGAGATTGAATGGAGTTGGACATACTGCATGAAAGGATTTTAATCCAGTCTTAATGGAATACATAACAAGTTTTCTACTTTGCATATGGTGTACACTTTATCACACAGCTGTGAATTGGACTTTATTCTTATAATTCACTCATACATCGTGTAAGGGGATCCATTTGAATTCCATGTGTACAGATAATACGGAAAAGTAAGAAAACAAAGACTCCATCTCTTGTTACCTTATGATGCTGATTGCACTGTACGTTGGAAACGGCATCTTGTAAACTTGTCGACGTTCTACAGCAGCGGAACGCGCTAATGAGATTCGTCATCCAGTTCACTGCGCGCCATTGAGGCGTGTCATCAAGTTCACGACATAACATCACAGAAATCACGCATTGAGGTCACTCTACGCGACGCTACGTGACGCCATTTTGGAATTTTACTTTTTAATAGTTTCGGATTTCAAACATCTTTAAGACGCACACAGTTCTTCCCGTAACAGCGATTTTTAAATGGACACCACCACTGCCTGTCAGAATAAACTGTGTGTCGTGAAGATTTATCTACAGTGATACACACACTGTGTGTCGAAATTTGAAGGTACTTTTTGTGCATATATGTTCAAACTCTTCAGTGATATGCACACTAAAATTCAAGTCGTCAGTGATATGCACACTAGATGCAATTTTACTTAATTCAGAAAACAATATCAGTCATATTGTTACGTATATTTATGTTTTATTATTAATACAGGATTAGCATTCTTATCACTTACAGGTTTTAGTAAAAATACTGATTTTGGTCTAGTGATAAGAAATTTCAATTTAAGTGCATTTCTCCTCATTCTGGTTTATTATTGCATGTTTATTCTTGCACGTTATAGTAAATTAATTACATGATGACTACCACTACTATGAACCTACCTCCTCCCCAAGCATTTATGGTTACAGATGGGGAAGTTTCCAGCCAAAGATGGGAGGAATGGAGAGACTATTTGGTTAATTACCTGGAAACTTTTGAGAGTAAAGAACTAACCCCTGAAAGGAAAAAGAAAATGTTATTACACTGTCTTGGGCCAGGTGATTGAGAGTTTACAATCGAATTGAAAAGAAAAGCAGTGGGGGTGGTGATGAAAATGTTTTGAGTCGTGCAATTGATGACCTTAATGCTTACTTTGCCCCTACAGTATGCAAAGCTGTGCATAGATACCATTTTTATCATAGGAAACAAGAAACAAATGAGAAAATTGAGGACTATGTAGCTTCACTCAGAAGATTGGCTTTGTCATGTAGCTTTGGCACGTTTGAAGAGGAGTTAATTCGGGACCAATTAGTTATGCATTGCAATAACCAAGGCTTGCAAGATAAATTTTGGGTTAACGGAGATTCAAGTTTGAAGGAAATCTCTGCAATAATTTCGAAATCGGAATTGACTTCTAGATGTGCTAAAACAGTTTTCAGCAAAGCCAAGAGTGACAATAGTGAGGAAATAATAAAAATTGTAAGGATACCTGGGCAACACAATTCAGAAAAAAGCAAGTACAAGCCTTGCTTCAAAGCAAAAAACAAGACAAGAGAAGTTCAAGCTACAAAGCCTAACAATGTTAAGAGTGCTTGTTTTCGGTGTGGTATTATATCCCATCTTACCAATGACAAGAAATGCCCAGCACTGGGACAAAGATGTGCTTACTGCAAAATGTCTGGTAAATTTGCACGTGCGTGTAGAAATTCGAAAAGTGTAAAGTGTATAGTTAATGAATGTGAAGATGATAATGACAATGAGGAGGAAACGTATGAAGACATTGTATGCTGTGTTAGTGATGACGAGTCACAAAACATGTTAGTGATGAATCCCCGAAGCATGGTAGAATAAGGAAGAAACCTGTTTGTGATATTACTGCAGGTGGTGTTGTGGTAACCTTAACCGCAGATTCAGGTTCTCCATATACTATCATTAATAGGAAGAAATGGGAGGAATTATTTAAGTTGAAAATACGTGAGAAACTAGACAAACCTGATATTCATCCAGTTGGTTACTCGGGCGAACCTATTTATTTAGTGGGTTTTCGTAAGCTCAAGTTTGAATTCAAAGGGAGAGAAGACATGTGTAAACTTTATGTTTCTATGGAAGGGCCGTGAGCCAGCTGGAGCTGCGGGGCCCGGGGGCTACCCCCGCAACCCCAATATGCTGCTTGGTGAGTACCACGGGTGGACACTAGGGTAACCACCAATAATAAAGAGAGGCCCCGGGGGATGGGGTCCCGGGCCACAATAGGTCCGGAGAAGAAGGCTGCAGAGTCTCCATCGATCTGTAGCTAAAAAAAAACACTTACGTTTCCCTCTGGGAGTTCCTACTCCTCACCAAGCAGAGGGGCCAGGATATCCCTACCCAGCCCCCTATATGTCGTAGCTAAAAAAAAAACACTTACGTTTCCCTCTGGGAGTTCCTACTCCCCACCAAGCAGAGGGTTCAGGATATCCCTACCCGGCCCCCTATATGTCGTCCTTGAGTCCTACAATGGCTGCCATCGCATCTTTGTTGATATGGTGGCAGCCAATCAGATCTTGTGGGAAATATACATACAACTACTGAAAGTATTTTCTGCAGTAAGAGCTAGCTTTCTGCCAAATTTGGTGTAAATTCTGTTCAGCCATTCTGGCTGTAGCTGTGTCTAATTTTCCCATGGAAAACTGACTGGGAAAAATATGTTTTGGGACACCCCCTCCACTGTTTTTCTCAGCCTCCCCCTTGACGGATCCCACCAAAACTTTCCAGGAAGGAGCTGAGGTTGATAATTCTTTTCTCTTTTCTTGAAGTGTGGGTGGTGGTGGGGCGGGGAAAGTTTCGCGAAGATTCATCAAACAACGCTAAAATTAAAAACGCCAAACGTGGTCTTAGCTATAATTATACAGTGAATATATATATATATTCAGGGAAGGAGTGGAGCGCAGGAAGGCAAATTTAAGGAAAATTACAGGCAGATTCCTCAACCGGCGTCAAAGTTATTCCCAATAGAATGTTGCAGATTTCCTATAGAAAACAATCCTAACTATAACTACCTACTGGCGAGAGGAGGTTCTGGTGCAGTCAGATGAAGTGTGGGAATGAAATGGCAGTTGGAACAGTAGGAGTTTGCAACAAAAAAAACTGTGGAGTTTCGGTGCTCTTGAATCACAAGCAATGATTGTTGGATTCAGATAGTTGAAAACTGAAAGTTAGGGTGCATGGTTCTGTTCTGTGAAAGAAGTAATTTGAATGGTTAAGAAAAAGTCATTTAAAGAAACATTGCACCGGATAAGCTGGTGTATTGAGAGGTCAAACATCCTTGCTGAGTTCATTTGCAACATTGTAGAATGAACTTTTAAACCTGAGAGCTCAGTGAAGAGGGAGTTGCTATGGTAACAGGCAGAAAGGGCTATTTTTTTTTCAATTTACGCGGGGGGAGCGCCCGGTACGCGCACCGGTGCGCGTACCGGGGAGCGTACCATGGAGAAAAAAGAACGACAGAGTTTTTAAAAAATTTAGCATTTTTTTATAAATTGGAGGTAGTTCTAAAAAGAACTGTTTTTTTTATTCTTTTTGTTGTTTTATATTTTTGTTTTGTTTTTTTGTTTTTGTTTTACTTTTTTTGGCTTTTATGAACAATTTATATTTTTTTGTAGTTTTTATGGGGACAAACAAAAAACAGGGAATTGTAAACGGCTCAACTGGAGCAAAAAAAATCAGAAAAAAATGAAGGTTTCTTTCTGCAGTTGTGGTTATCTCCAGCACGGTTGATGAGTTTGATGCTTTGCTCACCATAGGATATTGTAGTCCCACAAAATATACAAACTATTTTGTAATCTCCAAACTGGCGTTGGATGTTTGGGACCATCTCCCTTGTCTCTGGACCGGATGGAGTGGGTTGTTTGCTTTTGGAGGTGCTCGGAGAAGATTGGGGAGGGTTTCTGGTCAGTTCTCTGACCTCTGCCGCAGCATAGTTGTTAGGGTGCCTGCGTTGCATGTGGCAAAGCATTGTATGGTTCCCAAATGAATATTTTTTCGCAGGGTTCCCCCTGGAAAGTACAGTGCCACAGATCAGACATGTCACTTTTGGCGCATTGACTTTCTTTTGGTCCTTTGGGATTTTAAAAAACTCCCACACAAAGTGCTCCTTCGGTTTATAGGGGATATTATCTTCCGGCAGGAACCACCCCTCCTCCTCCTCCTCCTCTTCTTCTTCTTCACCACCACTGTGGTGTTGTGGTGGTCCTTTTGGTGGTGGTGGTGGTGGTGGTGGTTGAGGTGCTCCTGCTGCTTCTGCTACTGTAGCCATTTCTCAGGTCTGCAAACAGGTCTTCCTCAGTCAAAGTACAAAGTGAGAATGAGGAAAAAAGGTGGGGGCTTTCATCATTTGGAAAAACAAACTGCTCTGAACCAATGAAAAGTGTTATTTTCAGGTCACATGACCCGACGCGCTTACGCTACGCGCCTCGGGGCGCGCCCGGCTGCGCGCCCGGGGGCGCTTACGTAGCGCGGTCGTATGCGCTCGGGTGCTTCCGGATGCGCTTACGCCGTGCGTCATAGGACGCATCACGCGGCTACGCGATACACCACGATGATGTTTTCGTTCGCGGAAATAGCGCTAATGGGACGCTCACCGGTACGCGCGCCGGGGCGCGCCGCAAGACGGCGCTTACCGGTGCGCTCACCGGTAGGCGCACCGGAAGCGCTCCAGGGCAAAAAAAAAAACATGAACAATATACATAACAAAAATAGTATTACATAAATATACAATATAGGATTCTTTATAAAAAATAATATATTTCATAGCTATAGAAATTAGCTATTAAAAAACCTATGAAATTCACTGAAAAAACCATAGGTTTCACACCAGTTATAGTTAGGAATTAGCATTTAAAAAACCTGAGATGTCACTTGAGATGTCATCAGTGATGTCATCAGTGATGTCATTTGAGATGTCATCAGTGATGTCATCAGTTTTGTCACTAACCATGTCATGAATGATGTCATATGTGACATCATCAGCAGTGCATTGCGGGCGCGCGAGTTATAGTGAGTCCAACTAACTATAACGTGGGAATTTCAATGGTTTTATGTCAGTAACATTTCCAGCTAACTATAACTGGTGTCAAACCTATGGTTTTTTCAGTGAATTTAATAGGTTTTTTAAATGCTAATTCCGAACTATAACTGGTGTGAAACCTATGGTTTTTTCAGTGAATATATATATATATATATATATATATATATATATATATATATTACCTACTGGCAGTTGCCAGTAGGTAGTTATAGTTAGGACCTAGTTTCCATAGGAAATCCGCAACATTCTATTGGGAATAACTTTGGTGCCGGTTGTTGAATCTTCACGAATTTCTCAAAGAAGATGGCACGCTCCGCTCCTTCCCTAAAAGTCTCGGGAAGATTCGTTAAGCGGGGGCCGAGAAAAAAGGGGGGTCCCAAAACGTGTTTTCCCCATGTTAATTTCCATAGGACTTTTAGACACGGCTACAGCCCGAACCGCTGAATGGAATTACACCAAATTTGGGGAAATGGTAGGGTCTGGTACGCAGATCACCCTTTTGGTTAAATGGTGTAAATCCCTCCAGTAGTTCTTGAGAAAATCAGAAGAAAAAATATATATATATCTGGGCGGAGCCTAACCACACATCTCATCGTGAGATCTGATTGGCTGTCAGCACTTCATCCAAGAAGTGTTGGCAGCCATCTTGGGACCAATATACACGATAGCACCTCATTAAAAAGCATTGCAGTTAATAGAAGGTTTTAGGACTTTAGTTACATTATAAATCATTTGTTGATGGTACCATACTCATTTTAGGAATTGTGGTGTGTTCTAAGGTGATTTTACCACGTGAAAAAGCCTTCTGCTGGGATATCATGAATCATGTTTGAAAGAAAACTATTATCTCAAGCTTTGCCCACGGTGGTTTGGAAGGGGATCTATAAGCTAAACTGAAAGCATATTTTCTGTAAATTCACATTATCTTTCTCAGTCATGTGAGAATGAAGTCTGACATTCTCAGTAAAACATGTACATTCAACAAGGACAGAGACTGTCAGTTGATTCCTTTGTGTTCTACTGCAGCTTCCCAGAGTGTTCTAAAGAACAACTAGAGCGCTAACAGTCCTACTTATTACAAAGGTATGGCACCCCTGAAGCCATCTTGATTGGAATAAAGTGGTAACTCTTAAAACATTTAATTTAAAAAGGAACAAAATGAGGGGGTATATTTTGCCATAGAAAGTATGATTAGTGCTGCAGAAAGAAAAATTAGGGCACATTTTGAGTGACTTCTCAAATCCTCTTCTATTTCATTAAAAAATTCTGACATGCAGTCTCCCGAGATGGCCACCGGAGACAAAAGAGCCCAAATGTAGCCCAGTTATCACCCAGATGTAGCCCAAGTATAGCCCAATGACAGAATGTCCCAGAGTGTTCTAAAGAACAACTAGAGCGCTAACAGTCTTACTTATGACAAAAGTATGGCACACCAGAAGCCATCTTGATTGGAATGAAGTGGTAAGTCTGAAAACATTTAATTTAAAAAGGAACAAAATGAGGGGGTTCATTTTGCCATAGAAAGTATGATTCGTGCTTCAGAAAGAAAAATTAGGGCACATTTTAAGTGACTTCCCAAATCCTCTACTATTTCATTAAAAAATTCTGACATGCAGACTGAACATGCACTTTCAATACCAGCAACAGACTTCCCTGGTGAGCAGTAGCTTTACTACAGTGATCTAAAAAGCAACTAGCGTGCTAACATTCTGAATTTATGGCAAATGTGTGTCACATCTGAATGCCTTCTTGATGGAATCAAAGTAGAAAACTGAAAGTATTTCCTACTGAGGAGACTGTAGTAAATGAGGAAATTAGGAAACTTCATAACAAATAAGCCTCCCAAGATGGCCACCAGAGACAAAAGAGCCCAAATGTAGCACAAATATCCCCCAAATGTAGCCCAAGTATAGCCCAATGACAGAATGTCCCAGAGTGTTCTAAAGAACAACTGGAGCGCTAACAGTCTTCCTTATGACAAAAGTATGGCACACCTGAAGTCATCTTGATTGGAATAAAGTGGTAACACTTAAAACATTTAATTTGCAAAGGAACAAAATGAGTGGGTTCATTTTGCCATAGAAATTATGATTAGTGCTGAAGAAAGAAATTAGAAAAATTAGGGCACATTTTGACTTCTCAAATCCTCTTCTATTTCATTAAAATAATTCTGACATGCAGACTGAAACATGCACTTTGAATACCAGCAGCAGACTTCCCTGGTGAGCAGTAGCTTTACTACAGTGATCTAATGAGCAACTAGAGTGCTAACATTCAGAATTTATGGCAAATGTGTGACACATCTGAATGCCTTCTTGATGGAACTAAAGTAAACAAGCATTGAAAATGCAATAGATCTCGCACTCGTTTAAGTTAAAGCCATTCTGTTTGTAATGAGGTGGCTTTTTAGCTTTGCTTCTATTAGTGTTTTTCAAACTTTCATGTAAATAACATGCATATGTATGCATATATGTATATGTATGCATGCATTTATATTTGTATTTATATAGCTTTGCAGATTATATATGTTTATATATGTATGTATTTATATATATATATATATATATATATATATATACACATACATATATATAAATGCATATGCATATATATGTGTATATGTGTGCGTGTAGAGAGAGGTAGAGAGGTAGAGTGTAGAGGTAGAGAGGTAGAGAGGTAGAGGTAGAGACTAGTAGAGAGAGAAGTAGAGAGAGGTTGAGAGGTAGAGAGTAGAGAGTGAGTAATAGAGAGTAGAGAGTGAGTAGTAGAGAGTAGTAGAGAGTAGTAGAGAGAGTAGCGGAGAGTGAGTAGTAGAGAGTAGTAGAGTGACTAGTAGAGTGAGTAGTAGAGAGTAGTAGAGAGTGAGTAGTAGAGAGTGAGTAGTAGAGAGTAGTAGAGAGTAAGTAGTAGAGTGAGTAGTAGAGAGCAGTAGAGAGTGAGTAGTAGAGAGTAATAGAGAGTGAGTAGTAGAGAGTGAGTAGTAGAGAGTAGTAGAGAGTGAGTAGCAGAGAGAGAGAATAGTAGAGAGTAGTAGAGAGTGAGTAGTAGAGTGAGTAGTAGAGTAGTAGAGAGAGAGTAGTAGAGAGTGAGTAGTAGAGAGTAGTAGAGAGTGAGTAGTCGAGAGTGAGTAGTAGAGTGAGTAGTAGAGTGAGTAGTAAAGAGTGAGTAGTAGATAGTAGAGAGAGAGTAGTAGAGTGAGTAGTAGAGAGTAGTAGAGAGTGAGAAGTAGAGAGTGAGTAGTAGAGAGTAGTAGAGAGTGAGTAGTAAAGAGTGAGTAGTAGAGAGAGAGTAGTAGAGAGTGAGTAGTAGAGAGTAGAGAGTAGTAGAGAGTGAGTAGTAGAGAATAGTAGATAGTGAGTTGGAGGGAGTGAGTAGTAGAGCGAGAGTAGTAGAGAGTAGTAGAGTAGTAGAGAATGAGTAGTAGAGAGTGAGTATTAGAGAGTAGTGGAGTAGTAGAGAGTGAGTAGTAGAGAGTAGTGGAGAATATTCCAAAGTTTGGCACAGCACCACTTGCACAACAAGTCCAATCAAATCATATCACTTAGAGTCCTTATTGAAGCGCTGAATCTTGGTGTATATTCAAATGCTTTTATTTTCCTTAAGTTTATGTTCCACAGCCAGCCGACATGTTTCGTTCTGTACAACAGAACTTCTTCAGGGCGTTCTTATTTCCTTCAAGTTATATCGGTATCCTGTTGTCATATAACAAGATATTTCTTCCAAATGTTAGACGAGTCGTAAGTACATTCTTATTCAAAGTGACTAGGTATCAATTTTACCCACATAATTCTGGCAGACTTGAGTAATTTATAGCATCCTCAAAGTCAGTCTTTCGAAAATTCCAAAGTATAGGACATGATAATCCAAATCCAAATGTTTCTCAAGAAAAGTAATTTTTAATAGTTCGGAATATCTGCGTTTGGGCAGATATGACCCGCGGACACGGTTTATGACTTTTCTTGAGAAACATTTGGATTTGGATTATCATGTCCTATACTTTGGAATTTTTGAAAGACTGACTTTGAGGATGCTATAAATTACTCAAGTCCATGGATGCTGCTGGGAAAGCCCCCAGCAACAACCATTGCACGCCCCTTTAACGCAGGACACTGCATCAAAGGGACTGATATTTATCAGGCAGGATTAGGCCACAAAAAGTGGCTTAGTCCTGCCTGATAAATATCACTCAGTCTTCTGCGCCACCGGAACGTCACAAAAAGTGACGTTCCGGAGGCGCAAGGGGCTCGTAAATAAGGCCCCATAGGTTTCACACTCGTTATAGTTAGGAATTAGCATTTAAAAAACCATTGAAATTCACTGAAAAAACCATAGGTTTAACACCAGTTATAGTTAGCTTGACATTTTACTCATACAAAACCATTGAAATTCCCCGTTATAGTTAGTTGTACTCACTATAACTCGCGCGCCCGCAATCCACTGCTGATGATGTCACATATTACATCATTCATGACATGGTCAGTGACATCACTGATGACATCACTGATGACATCTCAAATGACATCACTGATGACATCACTGATGACATCATCCAGTGAATGTGGTTTGCTTTGATATTTAAATATGTATTAATACACTACTTTGCATTGAAGAATGAGTGGATATATAAATATAAATGTGTGGATGGTGGATTTAGTAACAGTGTCATTGATTGTTTCCTTGACTAATTTGTAGAGTCTCACTATATATAATGTGTAGTTACTAAACTGTGTGAAAGTCTTTATTGCTTTGTCCTAATTGCTATGTTAAAGACTATGGGGCCTATTACGATTGCGGTTTTTCCGCATCCTCCAGGCCGGCGGAAGCCACCGCCAGCCCGGAGGATGCGGAAAAACCGCAGCGGACCCACCAAAGACCCACCGTCACATTAGGATGGCTGGTGGGTCCTGGTTTCCGTCTGCAGCTTTTCCGCCGCGGTTGGCTTACAACCGCGGCGGAAAAGCTCTAATATGGTGGCGGGGTCTCTCACACACCGTCTGCCATATTAGGATGGGCTGTAAAAAATGCTTTTCCGCGGCGGGCACCGCCTGCTGCTTTCTGCATACAAATGCAATGTATGCATTTTTACCATTGCGGCGGATGCAGCTTGAAGCCGCATCCGCCGCAATGGTAAAAATAGAGGATGTGACCGCCAGGGTGGCGGTCACATCCTAATTGCACAGGAGGGAACTCCGCAGGCCATGCGGAGGTTCCCTCCTACTCTATGGTGGCGGACGGACTCAGGTCCGTCTGCCATCATAATCGGCCCCTATATTTGTTATTGGTTTCTTAACTGAGTATTTGTATGGGTAAATGAATGTCTATGTGGTTATGGTGGGGGGTTGTGATTGCCCAAAAATGTGTGAATAGTTCATTCAGTAGGTATATGAGGTTAAGACTACATGTTATAACAGTTGTTTCAGTGAGTGTATATGTTTATGGGTGTGGTGGTGATGAAATATTTCTCTCAATGGTACATCTCCATTAAACTTGAAAAAAAGGCAGTGTATGTGACAGTTATATCTATATAAGTGTGCCTAAGACTTAGTGATTGTATGAGTCACTATATGGATAACTGTATACTTGTAATAGTGATTTTTTAACACACTAATGTGTGAGTTACTATCTATATAAATAGATGAAGTGGTGTTTGTATAAGTGTGTAGGTGAGTAAATGTAAGTATAATCAATTGTTTGCATAAGTCAGAAGGATGTCTTTATAAGTGAATACAATGTGTGCTGGTGTGTAATGTTGAAATAGGTGTATCAGTATATTTGATAGTGGTATGTTGATTATTCACTGCATATAACACTGAATCTATAGGTAAGTGGTTAGATGTGTGTATAGTTCTATGAATAACTGAGTGGGTGTTTAGAAATTTCTATTGGTGTGTCAATGGTTTCAAATATGGCACTTTCTATTTTACAGTGAGTGATGAAAGATTATACTAGTGTGTGATGAGGTGTATTTGATTGTCACATGGATGATGTCATCAGTGATGTCATCAGTGATGTCATTTGAGATGTCATCAGTGATGTTACTGACCATGTCATGAATGATGTAATATGTGACATCATCAGCAGTGGATTGCGGGCGCGCGAGTTATAGTGAGTACAACTAACTATAACGGGGAATTTCAAAGGTTTTGTATGACTAAAATGTCCAGCTAATTATAACTGGTGTGAAACCTAAGTTTTTTTCAGTGAATATATATATATATATATATATATATATATATATACATATATATATATATATATATATATATATATATACATATATATGTGTGTGTGTGTGTGGGTGGGTGTGTGTGGTGTGTGTGCGTGCGTGTGTGTGGTGACCTTCTCCTTCTATGGTTAGTAATCCCAGCTGTGCGGAGAAGCAGCTGCTTCTCTTTGTAAATCATGTGTGCCCTCAGAACAGCTGGTAAACGGTAAGTGACTGTGAGCGTCACGCCTTTTGCAATACATTTAACAGGACTCCTGATCTCACACCTTTCAGTCATCTAACTAATGGGGCAAAACACATCTTGACGTTCCTTAAGTACTACACTCCCCGGCAACTTATGAATCAAGAAAGAGCACGGCACGCTAAAAATATTAGCTGTGATTACTCATTTATTAAAAATATTTCAAGCAGCAAACAACTTATTACGTATGCAGGTTGAAACGCTAGAATAATATGTGACATTTTTAAAGTGTAGTGTAAACATTAGGTAACGAGACCATGTCTAGTGGAATTATGGCATGCAACGCTCGTGTGACTCGGCTGGGAGTGGGCGGAGTTAAGCCTTCTGCTGGGAGACTGGGTGAGGAGGGCCAGGGGGGAAAGGACGAGGAGAGGGAGAGGCAATGCCGTCTGCTTGCTGAGTGGAGTTATGGCGAGCAATGCAAAGGAAAACATCCAAGTATCACCTGCCTCTGACTTGAGGTTTCAGTGCACGAGTCATGAACACTGAAAGGGCAAAGGTCAACCGAGAGAGAAAGTTATAATTAAAATATAATTAGAACCATGTTTCTGTTAAATCATACAGGGATTAGGTTAGAACCTAGAAGTCAGTAATTAGTTCTTCCAAACAGTATACCTTACTGTATCACCTAATTCATGCGAATGTGATTTTTACCTGCCTGTTTCCGCAAACAGTCAACGTGTTTTTGTTTTCATTCAAAATATAGCTGAGCTATATCCTCACAGAAAACTATTTGTTACACTGTGCTATACTGGAGCGAAACTAAGCAAAAGGAGAACATCTTTGCACTAATTGTGACGTTTGTCATTATCCTCACAGATATTGGCCATAAAATTGTGGCCCCTGCACAAACAGCTGTTTGCACAAGCATCACATTAAAAGGATTGCTACTATATCGCCCCCAGGCAAGGGAGTAGCCAGAAACATTAAATCCCCCCCCCCGCCCCACTTTGAACCAAAGACATGATGGCACCAAGAAAGCAAAGCTAGTAATACCGAACCTCCCTTCCGGAGCTCCTTTGTTTCTTAAATCCAAGCATCTATTTATTCCTCCTTTCACCCTTCCATCTACTCGCTGATATCCACCATTTCGCTTTTACATTCTGTCATTCATTCATTCTTTCATCCATCATTTAATATTTCACTATTTAATTCATCCATTGACCATTCCATCCATCCTCTCAGATTTATATTTACTTTCCCATCCATCCATGCTCTCCGATTTCCCTTTTCTCTGCCATCCTTTCACCCACTGATCCATCCATTTTCACATATTTCCATTTACTCATCCATCCACCCATCACTCCATACTTTACATTTACTCGTTTTCCTCCACCCATCCATCCATCTTCCCTGATTGTCATTTACTCTCCCTTCCTTGCATCCACCCATCCACGCATCCTCTCACTGACTCATTCACCCATCATTTCACCCACCCATCCTCTAACCCACTCATTAAGCCATTGGCTTACACACTCATCAACTCATGCGTTTATCCACTCATCAACCCATGCGTTTACCCACTTATCCACCCATCCTTCACCCACTCATCCTTCTATACTTTCACCCATCTGTCCTTTCACCCATCCGTCCTTTCACCCATCCATCCTTTCAAACACCAATCCATTCTTTCACCCATCCATCCTTTCACCCACTCATCCATCTATCCTTTTACCCACCCAACCTTTCACCCATTCATCCATCATTTCACTCACCCATCCTTTCACCCACTCATCCATCCATTCATTCATCCACCCACTTATCCATCTACCCATCCTTTCACAGACTCATGCGTCCATTTGTCCACCCTACTTTCCTTTTCTATCAACCCATCTTTTTTTCTTCAATTTAGCATTATTATGAGCGTTTATCTTTTAAGTTGCAGATAATAGAGGCCCATAAAGAACCCCACCCCCTGATGCTGCTAAAGCAGGGGGTACATGACCCCCTTGCTGTCATGGGCAGAGTGGGCTGATGACAGGCAGAATGATGGGGGAGTAGGGACGGTTCAGTGCGAATGGGGTGCATTGCAACCTGACTCATATGGGGTTTTACCTGCTGGCAGTGGCTGTCTGTGAAGGGGGGGGGGGGAGTCATCAGATGACGGAATAGGGAAAATAAAATAAATCCTTTTCCATCGTCTGTAGACATCCCCCCGCCCTGCCCCCCACCGCGCCTACCTGCACGACCGCTGCTACCTGCTAGAAAATCTGGCTGGCAAAATTGGACCCAGTGTTTCTACACCTGGGGAAATCTGGGTGCGGAAACACCTGGCCAGTTGTAATCAGGTAGAATTTATTTATTTATTTATTATATGGGGCAGATCCTTCTCCCACGCGCCGCTGTGACCTGGAACGCTTTCCCCCTACACCTACGACAGACCACAGACCTCCCGGCCTTCAGGAGGCTACTCAAGACCTGGCTCTTTGACCACTAGCTGCAGCTCCCCCCCCCCCCCCCCCCCCATCCAGCGCCTTGAGACCCTAACGGGTGAGTAGCGCGCTTTACAAATTGACTGATTGATTGATTGATTGGTATCCCAGTCGGAGTTACCCCTCTGTGCGAGTCATAATTTGGGCACTATTGTAAGTATAGTACATGGAAGCCGGTAAATCCTGTATAAAGGTCCTGTTGAGCCATGTACTTTCCATGAAACCTCCCAAGCAATTACATTTAAATGCTTCAACTTTATTTGAAATATGAAGGAGCCAGTATCGCATCAGCACATCTGGTGCCGTCCTTCAACTCCAGTGACCAGAAACGAAACTTGGAACAAGATGTTAGAGGTCAATACAAGCACAGCAACCAGATGCACAAGCGCATGAACCAAAGACTAAACCTATACATAAGGAGAACAACATATAAAAGGTAAAACCATAAAGCCAGTTAATCACAAGAGGAGGTAACAAGTCCATTTCTAATTTCCTTATTACAGGTAACTTGTGATGCACCTAGTTGTCTGTAATAGAGAAATAACGTAGCAACGTTTTCACTGTAACAAATTACAGCCAAGGGGAAAGGCATGTCACAGAGCATATTTTGAGATGCAGTTTCAAAAACGTAAACAAAACCTGTCTTTCCCCTGTTTTTCTTGCAGCTTTATATAGTACAAACTTGTCGGGAAGGTGCTGGGGTGCTTTACATTAGCGCCATTTACATTAAATAATATCACCATCATTTTTTAGTCTATGGGAGATTAAGTGTTGCCCAGAAACTTAACATTGTGAGCTGATACCAAGACTCGAACTGGTTCCCCAGTCCCAAAGTCGGCAGCTCTGGCCCTAATGCCACATTCTCTCCAGTGATAAGCATAAGGGAGATATTAATATCAACATGTTTATTTTCCCATGCTTTAGCTAATTATAGGAAAGATAGAATTTCTCGGCATGTTTCTACATATTCTGAGATACTGAGATTTTTTTAAAATCTGAT
Organism: Lissotriton helveticus; assembly: GCF_964261635.1. NCBI lineage: Eukaryota > Metazoa > Chordata > Amphibia > Caudata > Salamandridae > Lissotriton > Lissotriton helveticus. The sequence goes on from NC_136063.1 coordinate 1,492,468,992, forward strand.
TCAATAATCTGGTTCTAATATCTTTTTGCAACAAATATATAACTGTTTAATGGTGAGTTAAATTTTGCACCAGAGATTCTAATGTCATCATGTTTACGAACATCCTATGTTTTTCACATGAAAAAGCAAAACACTGAAGATTTAAGCTTTTTGTGGGAAGGGTGATGGTGTGCCCATGTATTATATTGACGCGCTTGACTGGGGGCACCAGTTCTTACCGGCCGTGTGGGAAACGGCGTGAGCTATCCTCAGCCCCAGACACTGCCGTGAGGGAAATGGTGTGAGCTATCCTCAGCCCCGGACACCGCTGTGAGGGAAACGGCCCGCGACTCACCAGCAAAGCCGCCGTGAGGGGAGCGGCCATCATCCAAGCAAGGACTACACTTCCCAGCATCCCCGGGCAGCGCCGAGAGGTGACGCCAGCGTCTGCCAGGGATTCCCCTCATTAGCGCTCCCGCCCCACGCAACATGGGACGTGCGCGGGCGACGCCGGGAGAAGCCCTGGACAAGGGCGGGACCGTCTACGGCCGTCTGCGGCAGGAAGAGGCTGGGCTGGGCCCCCCCCTAACAACTGATCATCATCATACCCTGGACTAAAAGGTACTGTTTAAACTGGGGACATTGACCAATCAAAGGTTAGATTACCAAGTGTGGACACTCCATTTCACGTGTAACCCAAGGTCAAATGTGTGGGTACATTACAAGTAGCTAAAATAGTGGGCTACTATTACTCCACAACATATAAACAGGATAAAAATTAAAATGGGGAAAAGGTTTGTGTAGGGAAAAAACAAATGTCGATTGTGCCAAATTCACCACATAAACCCACCTCAATAGATCAGATGCTGGCGAAAGCTCTGGGTGTTGTCACCACAGAAATAGAGAGGACAGAGAGACACTTATCTATTACCCCAAATCTAGACATAGAACCAATGACCCATAATTTCTCGGGTGATACAGAGGTAACACCACTAGATCCCCCTACCACTCCAACCATAGATTTAGAGTCTAGTATAGAGTCATCGAAGGTACCCACCAGGAAGCAACCGGGTAGAAGTGATAAAACAAGATCAACGCCCAAAGAAAAACGCCAGGCCAGAAGGAAAACACAACCTCAAGCCCCTACCTCTTTGGAAGGACCTAGGCCTGGTGACACTGATGGGGTCCTCGTTGACCATACTAGTGAACAGCCAGGGTGGGTATCAACACTGGTGAATAACTTACACATGCATGTGAGGGTCATTATCAAGGAGGAACTTAGTACTTTAAAGGATATGATAGAGGGGTTAGTTGCAAGGGTGGACCATTTCTTAAAAACCAAAAAGCAAAATACAGCTGTCTCCAATACAGAAACCAACCCATTTTGTCTGGCCAACAGGGCTACTAATCGGGCTGACCCCGTCACAAGCGCTGTAGATCAACCCCCTACAACAACCCAGGCCATTGTTCACCAAGATAGGAGGGTAAACAACCCCGTATCCCCTGTGGTACAGACAAGAGCAATGAATGTTAGCCAATCATTGCCTGGAAATAACAGGGAAGCCCAGAAAACCCGAAGACCGAGTGCTCAAGGAAATGGTTTAGCCCTGCCCTCCAAAACCAAAACTTATGTTCCGCCAACTATTAACCTCCCACCGGCCTCATCCCAATATGTCGTGGTGCTTGCTGGGGTTCCGGCTATAAGAGATGGCCTGCTGGAAAGCCACCAAGAGCTGAAAAACAAATGTATCAATTGGTTAGTGAATAACACCACCAGGGGTATGAAATCTCAGAAGAGATCCTAACTACTGGAAGAGTGGGCTGGATAGACGATAGAAGTAAGGACGTATCAGGAGATTGCATAATAATCAATTTTAGGAATCCCCACACAGCACATAGTATTTTAGCAAATGAGTACAGGAGGAATATGAGTAACATCCTACCCCTTCATCTAAGTTACTTTTATCCCCCTAACAGATTTTGTAATCAGAACTATGACCAGAGGAGGGGTAGGAGCCTTCCACCTATACACAATAGATTAACATCGCGAGGCCAATACTGGACAACTGGTCTCTGTTTTAATGTCCGACAGGCAATAGATATAGCCCACTAGATGGGGTGGACCGACTAAATAGAGCATCCCCCCATAACAAGGATAACACCCCCTCTCTACCCCAGGCTAAAGGGACAAAGCATAGTAGGGCGCACTCTAGTAAAAGGGAGGTATCTGCTAGGAGAAGCATGAGCGGCTTCCCTAGCAATAGTGATACTATCCCTACAGGAGTTTCTGCCCAGTGGGATTCACCAGATCCTCTGCCTCCCACTAGGTCACAAGAAGAGACAAATACCGGCTTGACAACTCACTCTTCGGTGCCTCCTCTTATCACGCCACCCAGATCCCCCCCACAAGATAGACAAATAACTAAGGTCTTGTCATGGAATGTGGCAGGCATTAAAAATAAATTGGGTGATCCAGATTGGGGGGCTTTTATAGACCTACACAACGTATGTATGTTTCAAGAGACTTGGGCTTGTGAAGAGACAATTAACCCAGCCTATGCCATTTTTAGTATCCCGGCAACAAAAGGTAGTATAGGGAGAACGTCTGGTGGGCTCATGACCTGGATTGGGATTCACCTGGGATGTAAGGTGGTACACACTGAATCAGGGTCCATTGACATTCTTTGTGTTCAATTACAGTTTCCATATAACCCTCCTGTTATTTTAATTAATATATATTCTGGACCAACCCCCAGGGGTAAAGAATCTACCACGGTTGAGAGGCTATCACATTTTTTATTTTTATGCTCTATTGACCCAAATCAGGTGATTATAGTTGGTGGGGACTTAAATTGCCAATTTGAGCCCCTTGAGGGCTTGTCCCTGGAGAACATTGGGGACGAGGACCTCACTTTGGCAATTCCGGAAACCAGATGCCCACTAGTTAAACATTGGTCTCCCCTAGCGATTCAGCTGAACTGCTTAGTTTTAAGACATTCTTTAGGAGCATGCAATGGGAGATCAAGTTCAGACTCATCCACTGACTACACTTTTTATAGCAAGAAGCGTGGGTCTATACTTGACTACATTCTAATAAATTCAAACTCCTGGGATAGGATGATTGATTTTAAAATTATTTTACGACCGGACAGCGATCATCATGCTCTAATAATGGAAATGAAGGTCACTAGTCTACAAAATACTGCTATAGAAGGTCAGAATAATCTTGGTCTAACTGTTTCTAACTGTAGGAGGAAAGTACGTTGGACTAAGTTTCTCCAGTCACAAGATAGGATGAGCAATCTATATGAAGTGCTCATTCCTGTGTTGGAAGAGGCGTCAGTTTTGTATCAAAGCAATGCGGTCCTAGATTTGGGAGCTGTAGATAAAAACTACAGCAAATGAATGGAGGCATCATTGACTTTTTTTTCCCTAAAGTTCCCCCCCGATCAAATAGGCCGCTCAGCCATCCCTGGTTTACCAGTGAATGCCGAAGGGCAAAAAAGGCACTTTTGGATTCTATTAAAAGTAAAAACCATTCCCTTATTAATATCTTAAGGAAGTCATGCAAGCAAATGATTCAAAAGGCGAAACAGAGCTGGGAAAGGGAGAACTGGGATCTACTTAAAACGGCACTGGGAGACAGGGATATGAGGACGTTTTGGAGCATTGTCAATACAGGTGTCCTCGTTGCCAATACAGCAATTGAAACAAACCTGAGCGAAGAGGTATGGCGGGTGCACTTCAAAACCCTCTACACTAATGAAAATCCTGGTTCAGTACCCTTAGAGATGGGGTCACCTCTAAAGATAACTCTACCAGAGGAGAATAGTGTTAGCATTCTGGTCTGTGATGCAAACCCTGGTACTACCACCTGTCCATTTATAACCTTAAAGGAGATCGAAGGTGCCCTATTAAAAATAGCCTCAGGTAAAGCCCCCGGCATTGATAAGATCCACGGGGACTTATACAGGAGCGAACCATCCATCTGGGCCCCGTATTTCTTTGGTCTTTTTAATGCCATAATCCAGGGTATGAAGATTCCACATAGCTGGCTGGGAGCGGAGATTATTCCAATCTTCAAAAAAGGATCTCCACTATTGCCAACAAATTATAGACCCATAAGTCTAATAGACATATCTCAGAAACTATTTTCTAGGGTCTTGCTAGCCAGGCTACAAACCTGGATGGAAGAGAACAGGGTCCTGTCCCCTCTACAGGTGGGGGTCAGAGAAAAGATCTCAACTCTGGACCAGGTTCTTAGGCTCCAGCTTTTATAATGGAAGACAGTTTGCCTACAGGGGGGAAGTTTATACCTGATATTTGTAGACTTGAGGTCGCCTTTCGACCTGGTGCCAAGAGGAAAGCTATGGACAGTTCTTTCAGAAATGGGGGTCCCTGCATATCTCATCGATCTCTTTAGGAGATTGCATGATGACAATTATGCACAAATTAGATTTGGGAAGGACGGCCAACTCACTGCCCCAATCCCCGTTAACAGTGGGGTACGCCAGGGGTGCGTTTTAGCGCCAACATTATTTAGCCTCTACATCAATGGGCTGATTAATGAACTCACAACGGCAAAAGATCTAGATGCACCCAAGATAGCGTCCCGTCATGTCTCAGCAATGATGTTTGCTGACGACACCCTCCTGGTTTCAAAATCACCCATGGGGATTCAGAGGGTCTTGGACAAATTTGAACTTTTCTGTACAGGAAGAGGGTTAGATATTAACTTACAGAAAACTAAATATATGGCGTTCAATAGCCCAAAAAGCTCTTGTTCCAATCCCCAATTAAATGGGAAACCCCTGGAAAGAGTGTCATATTTTATTTATCTGGGCTTTACCATTGCTGAAAACATGAAATGGGAGGCTCACATAAATAAGAGTACACTAAAATTAGCACAATCAACTGGTGGCATATTAAAGGCCTGTAGTAAATCAAGCAAGGGAGCGGTTAGCCCAGCCCTAGAAATGTTCAATGCCCAAGCTAGAGGGGGAGTACTATGTGGTGCACAGTTGTGGGGTCACGCTAAATTAGACGCCCTTCTAAAGGTAGAAAATCAATTTCTGAGGCAGTTGTATAGACTCCCAATGAGTACCCCGCTGATTCCAATACGACTAGACTCAGGACTAATGGCGATAACAGACACTTCAAGCCTTAGACCAATTCTATACTGGCGGAGCATCTGGACTACCCCCGAACTAGAGCCATACAGGGAGCTAGCGGAGGTTATGTCAGCTAGGGGTGCAGTAAACCTTCCCTGGTTCGCACATATAAAGTCTGTATTAACCAACCTGGGCTTGGGCAACTGCTGGTCGGACCCAGAACACGCTTGCCCCCAAACCACAAGAAATGTTATTAAATCCCGGTTTGTAGAATATAGAAGTGCACAACTCCACTCTTGCCCCAGGACGGGCAAATTAACCATGGCTTTCTTGGAAGTGAAGGGCGTTGCCCGTTTTGAGCCAATACTGGACATTATCTCACCGGCAGAGGCAAGAAAGATTTTTTTACAATTCAGGTTTGGGGTCCTTCCACTCCGCTCCTATACGGTAAAATGGAGTAAGGATAATGAGGCACAGTGCCCTGCATGTGGTTTCCTAGCTGAAACAGTTCTACTTGTGTTCTTCACTTGCCCAGGCTACCACAAGGCTCGAAACCGATGGTTGGTACAGAGCTGTAGAAATATTGGTTCCAGGAATCATCAGGAAGCTTTTCGGATTCTGAAATCAGATCTTAGTACCCCGATTGTGTTTTCAGTCTCTAGATTTCTGTTTTCTATGTGGTGTACCAGAAGGGCCCTACTAAAAATTATTCAATGAGGTTCAGGGCATGTGACAATTATTTTACTAGAACTTTTTTATAATTGTCTTTTTAAATCATGATTAAGCTGCTATAATGTGGTTTGAATTTTTTTTTAGATCAGTAGTTTTTAATTATTTATTCACCTTTATTATGCAACTCCAGATTTATATAGTATAATTCGTCTGTCTTAATATACTCTATCTATTGTAATGGATAACTGAGCTTTTAAACTATTGTTGTACCCCCATTTTTGATACTGAGAATCAACTATATTACTGTACATGTTTGTTTTAGCGCTTGCACTTTTTAAGGTCGTAATGACCGAAATAAAGTTTTTCTGAATGAATGGAATACATTAACCCCTGCTGCACATTATAAAGATATTACTAATCACCTCAGAGTTCCAGGACCTTATAAAGGAACTCAGCTTTGCGCCCTGTTCCTTTATATTGTCATTGTACTGCCTTGTGACTTGCAATATCTTTATAATGTTCAGCAGCTGCTACTTTATCCCATATTTATTAGTAACCTATTGATGTAAGAAGCTTGGGTAATACTTCATCTGTGATTCAGTGGAGTTCTTAGGCTGTAGGACAATTGTTTTTGTGCATTGAGCTGTGCAGCACACTTTCCACCTGCCCTGTTTTATAACATACCTTGCGTGTCATTATATTTTTAGGTAATACTTGAGGTGCCTTTTTTGCCAATGACTCTTTTGCTAATGTGCTAAAAACAGTTTGAACTCTTGCACTTTTTAACACACACTGAGCATGAGGAAGACCATCGGTGGTCACAAAAAAATATCTTTGCCAAACTGAAACTCACAACCAAAATCTGATTTGTATTAGTCGATATTGTGGAGAACAAAGTCTTGTGAAGTACATATGAAGATCACTTTATTTCGAGGCCCACGCTGTTCCGTACTATGATCCTTTGACAGTACATGCAGTACCAAACAGCGTGCCCATCTGCATGCAATATACATTGACACATTGACATGAATACTCCGGACACAATAGGATTATAAAAACAGCAACGTTCAAAACGCAATGTGAAGCTGTGGACTCCTAATCATTGCGCTCTGAAATTATGCATAATATGAAAACAATACATCTTCAATACCACCACACTGAACAAACCAAACCCTTATCCAGGATACCACCTCATAGGCAGATATGTGCACATGGCCAAAAAAATGTCAAACATAGCACTAGCTTGTAAATTGTGTCCACACATGGTTGAGTTGATTATGGGCCTTCGAGTACGGTGGATAGTGTTTTCCATCACACACATAACCGAGTACCCTCTGTGCCTAACCCCAGGCTCATCTGTCTAAGTTTGAGAAGGGGGAAATCTTACATTTTCTGTCAACGGAGCCCCAATAGCTCCCTCAAAAGAAAACTTCCTCTGACGGCTCAATGGAGTAGAGGACATTGGAGAAAAGACAATAAACCGACCTATTTGGGGTGGAAGATTCAATGGCCTTTTTTCCTTTACGTTACCACCAAGAAAATCCTGGTGGTGAGGGACAGGAAACAAATTGATGATGGCAGTTCCTTTCAATGTACATGGGATGACCACTGGGCTGGCAGTCATCTCTAAATGTGGTGGATAGTAGTCCGTCAAGGTAGTGGAGCTAATGTCCTCCACCACCCTGACAGACTGTTCTCATTCTGCCAAACTTAATTGAGCTCCAAATACACCAACACACACATCACATTGTCACACTAGTCACATTACCAGAAAATAAATTGCAACACAGGTCCCCCTTCTCTTCAGCTCAGACTTCCAGGGGACAAAACCACACATAGAGGAGACATGTGACCCAATATGAGACGCATGTACAGAGAAACTGGAGTCTTAGCAAGAAAATCACACAAGCCGCAAATCTGCAACCACCATTCACACACATCATTGTAAACAGCAGATTGATACCCCCACAATCTGCCATTTGGTTTGTTCTACAATATATTATAAAATAAACAGTAGCAATGCTAATTTATGGACTGCTTTGTGTCACCCTTTCAAACAACTTGAAACATACACCTTCATCACTGGATGCTGGACTTCATTGCCAGGAAGAGATGCTATGCCAAGAGAAGGTGCTATTGCCCAGCAATTTGACATAATCAGAAGTTTATTTTCTCCATCCATAAATAAGAGAGTTTACCAACCCCAATGAGGCATGACGTATGACTAATTTAACACCTAGGACACCCCTTCTGTATGCAATTCCAATATAAGTACTTATTGTATTTTACGGAGTTCATCCTACACACACTCATGACTCCAAGTCATAATCTAATTTGAAGGGTATGTCACATGTAGGCCGTCATTATGAGAGCCCCATATATACGGATGGACCCAGTAACAGGAGTTACATTCCCATCAAATTATGAGTTTTGTTTTTTCACAAACAGACTTTGGCTGCTGGTAACAGCCAAAATCTCCATGTGAAAGCTTGCGGGAATTGGCACAGAAACACAGATTTCTGCATGCTGTTGCCCAAAAACATGGCATCCCCATTATTACCCCATCCTCAGAATTACCAGGACCCCCTTCAATTTTAGGAAGGGGAAGAAATATGGATTTTAATAGGCCAGTCATAATGAGTGCCATAGAGTTCCAATACACCTGCTAACATTTCACACAAACCCCTAGAACAAGTGAACTCAAACTCTAGTACCCCTGCTAACCAGAGGTAACACTACACACACATGCAACTCATAAAGTGGAGAAGTGCGGGGCACTTGTAGCTCTTCCAATGAAAGAAAAACATTCCAAGAGGCAAAGATAGTTCTATATCTCCATGGACAAAATATCCTCCAGCCAGAATCTCAGGATTAAAATATCAACTACCATAATATCTTGAGGGTAAGCATATATAGGTAAGTAAAGATTTAATATTCGTAAATCCACATCTATGTACCTTTAAGATATATACATTGTCAAATACATAGCATGCATGTGGAGTTGATTTTGAGGCCTAATTTCGACAGATGGAGGAAGGGCAAGGAAAAAAAGGGATGGTAACCAGGAGTTGTCCACTGGGGTATATAAAGAAAGGCAGCACTTCTTTTTGATCTGTCCTTTTTTCATATCGGTGTTGGTGTATTGCGGCTTTTGAAGGATAAATTGTCTCTCGTCTTGTTAGTGGTTCTTCTGGAGTGTTGCTGCTCAAATCATAGGTACAACATGTGGTGAGCAACCGTTTGATTTAGGCGGGAATCCTTGTTAGCAGTAGAACTGTGAAACCTGAGTTATGTTGTAAGAACATTCAGCTAAAGAGAAGTTGGTGGATAAATTGCTTTATGCGCCATTACAGTAACGGCTTAATTATTGTTCAAGATGGTGTACTTTCTCTACCTGTTGGTTTGTGGATGATATCCCAAGAGAGAGCTTGTTTGATTGCTGAAGTATTGCAGAGTTTCTTCCAAAAATGAGATATGTACTTACTACCACAGTCCAAAATGATGGTACGAGGGATCCCTCATAAACAGAATATATCATCAATGAAATGCCTTGTCATGGTATTATATCAACTTTAATGGAGTAAAAAGTGTGATTTCCTGAATGTGTCCTCAGTAATCAAGAGTATCTCATAGTCATCTGAAGGGAGAGGGCCGCAATACATCAGTTGATATGGTCTCACAAGTCTGATGCTATTCAGGTAACATTTTCAAATACCCCAAAAGTGCCTTATGTAGTGAATATCCTTAGGCACACACCACAAGGCAAGTTGTTACACATCTCTCAACACCCACATTGACAGAAGTCCTCCAAAAAATTGACAACTAGATCTAACACCCACTGTCCAACAACGGCAGAATTATGACACATTCCCATTATACTTGTAGTTATTTGTTTGGGATTAATAAACCTTTTTGTTGAAAATAATGTAGCTGCTCCATCTGTATATGGGTTTCTACAGCTCTTTCTAAGAGTGATTGTACCCCAGCAATGAGCTTTGGAAAAATTGCAAGTTCCTATCTTTCATGTTGCTCAGTATATCGATGAGAAAGGACATTGGCTAACGTGTTCTCTGTGGCAGGTTTATCTGTGATATACAAAAAAATCATACAGAGCAGAAAATAGGCCTAATATGCTTGCCAACTGTTCCAACATTGCATGTTTTTAGACATTACATACTTTTATAATTGGTCCAAACTTCAAAAGACTCCCAGAAGCTTATCGGTAGGGTATTTCTAGAAAATATTGAGTTATTAATATCGGCAGACAGAAATATCGGCAAATAAATATTGTGATACAAACATATTGTGATACAGAGATATCATTATCAAAAATATAGTTTTTTTAGGGAAGTAATATTGTTGTTTTCAATATAATTTTCAATGTCGTTGTTAAAAATATCATATTTGATCATTTTAATGTGTGTTAGTGTATATATTAATTTCATGTGTTAATATTGTTTGTATAACTGTTATAACCTCTTTTAAATATAGTTCATAATTTTAAGTGATTTCCATTTTTTTACTTAATTGCTTATAGTAATTCATAGTGTTGTAGCAGGTTGTTGGTTTTGTGGGTGGATAGTGTGGGAAATTAATAATTAATTATTATTCAATGATTCATTTTTAAGCGGGTTTGTGAATTATATTAATTTTCATTTTTGTATTTATTTTAGTTGCACTTTGCTTGATTTTTAGGGTATAGGGCAGGATGTTAGTTAAGTAATAATTAAATATAATTAATTAATATTTTTCATTAATATTTTAATTGATGAGTAATTATGCATATTGTGTAATAATAATATATTTTAATTATATTTTCGGCCTGGGCTGCTGGATTTGTAGGGGTATGAGATGGAATGTTTATTAAGTAATTAGCAAATAATTATTGATAAATAATCATTTAGTTCAATATTGATTATGTAAATTGTGTTATACTTATTTGTTTTAGAAATATTTTAGGTGTGGGCTGCTGGGTTTGTCGAGGCATGGGGTGTTTTAATTGATAATTAATGATTAAATTGTTTGTTAAACATGTCAATTGTTTAATTGTCTTTTGTATATATTTTATGCAAATTAATATTGTTTATATTAAGAGCTTAAAAACATTATTAGGGTTATTTAAATATGTAATGTTTTTGAAGTGAAGTACTTTCCCTACTGTTGCACAGACTTGACTAGGAATAGTAAAGTTAAACCTTCCAAAGTCCATCATTTTCCCTACTGTAGCACAGACTAGAGAGGGAACTTTAAATCTTACCTCTCTGAAGCCCAACACTTTCCCTTCAGTAGCACAGACTAGAGTGGCAATAGTAAATTGTACACCTCCTAAGTCCAATGCTTTCCATACTCTACTATTGTAATGTAACCCCTCTGATGCATAAACTGGAATGGGAATAGAAAATCTCCCCCCCTCCGAAGTCCAGCACTTTCCCTACTGTTGCACAGACTGAAGTGGGAATAGTAAGTCTTACCTCTCTGAAGTCCAACTCTTTTCCTGTTGCATAAACTGGAGTGGGAATAGTAAATCTATCCCCTTCCAAAGTACAATGCTTTTCCTTTTGTTGCACAGTCTGGAGTGGGAGCAGTAAATGATATCCTTCTGAAGTCCAACGCTTTTCCTACTTTTGCACAGACTGGAATGGGAATAGTAAATTTAAACCCTCTGAAGTCCAACACTTTCCCTACTGTAGCATAGACCCGAGTGGGAATAGTAAATCTTACCCCACCGAAGTCAGTGCTTTCCCTACTGTTGAATAGACTGGAGTGGGAATAGTAAATCTCCCCCCCCCCCCGAAGTTCATCTGATCCTCAGATTAACTGTAAATTAACGAAATTCCTGGCTTTATATGAAAAAATATTTAAATGAAGTATTTCTTTCTGGAAACAAATCTTAAAATTTCAGGTGTAGTTGAATTAATCCACCAACAATCACAGATGATTTTATCAGAAGCGCAGCATTTTGCAAACAAATACACCTCTTATTAGTGTAGATGTTACTAATTCCACAGCAGTTAATCCATCTCTCCCTTAGGTTAACTGTAACTTGATGATACTCCTGGTTTATAGGGGAAATTAAGAAATAAAATATGTATTTCCAGAAACATATTCCAATACCAGGGGTATTTGAATGTAATCCGCTAACAATCTTAGATGATTGATACGTATTGTATGTTTACCAGCACCGTGGCACTTTACAGACTAATATACCTCTCAGCGGTCCAGAAGTCAATAATCCTATGGCGTTATAAGTAGGAAGATCGATGGTCTGATATTACATTAAAATATGTAGGGTTGGACCTCGATGAGACCATTATTTTACGAACCCTACACACAATTTCGATTGTGGCTGATTGTATGGCATTTACCTTAAGCACAACTTGACCATTTGATGTTTTATTTATTCTATTATTAGGAAATAACGAATATGAAGCCTGATTGTTCAAGTCCTAGTAACCAATCAGGATGTTTCAGACCATGTTGTGTCTACAATTTTATGAAGCCATTAGTAATTACGAACTACAGGTCTTTAAGATTTTATGTGTTTTTGTGTAGTTGTGTGTGTATGGTAACATTGTGATGGTTTTATTAACTTAATACTATAAAGTTTGATTAATTGATTTTGATTTGACTGGAGTGGGAATAGTACATCTTCCTTCCTTCGAAGTCCAATGCTTTCCCTGCAGTTACACAGACTGGAGTTGGAATAGTACATTTTATCCCTTCGAAGTCCAATGCTTTCCCTACTGTTCCACAGACTGAAGTAGAAATAGTAAATCTTAGCCCTCTGAAGTCTAACTCCTTCCTTACTGTTGCAGAGATTGGAGTGGGAATAGTAAATGTAATCTCTTCGACGTCCAATGCTTTCCCTACTGTCGTACAGACTGGAGTGGGAATAGTAAATCTTACCCCTCCAAAGTCCAACTCTTTCCCTACTGCTGCACACACTGGAGTGGGAATAGTAAATATAAACCTTCTGAAGTTCAACGCTTTCCCTACTGTTGTACAGACTGGAGTGAGAATAGTAAATGTAATATATATATATATATATATATATATATATATATATATATTACCTACTGGCGGTCGCCAGTAGGTATATATAGTTAGGATTTTTTCTCTATGGGATTTTTGAAAATTCTATGTCTAATAACTTTGCCGTTTGTGGACGGAATTGGCTGAAATTTTCAGGAAAATGGCACATTTTGTTTCTGAGCAGCCTTTGAAAATTTGGGGGGGGTTCGTCAAGGGGGGGCCGAGAAAAAAGGGGGGTCCCAAAACGCGTTTTTCCCATGTTAATTTCCATAGGGCGGTTGGCCTCACTTTTAGACCGAACGGCTGAATGGATTTGCACGAAACTTGGCAAAATTGTAGGGACTGGTAGCCCGATGTGCCTTTTGTAGGTCTCAATATATGTGCTCCAGTGGATTTTGAGAAATTAACGTTTAAAAAAAGATATATATCTGTAAGCGCGGACCGGGCAGCGGCCTAGGACGCGTACTTTTCGCGCAACGGAGCTTTGTGAAGCGAAGCTGATTGGTTCTCCGGCGTCTGTCAACATTCCAAACAGTCCGTAGTGGCCGCAAACAGTCCGTAGTGGCCGCCATCTTGTCTCTCGGTAGGATCGAGAGACAAGAGGAGGCCAAAGCGAAGGGGTAAATGACCATAAGGGGGAATAGTAGATCCTCGCTGACCCCCTAGGTTTGATGTGGAGGTTTTAAAAGGGCCCCGCGGGGCAAAAAAAAAAAATTATAATAATAATCTTACGGCTGAATGGATTTGCACGAAACTTGGCAAAATTGTAGGGACTGGTAGCCCGATGTGCCTTTGCTAGGTCTCAATATATGTGCTTCAGTGGATTTTGAGAAATTAACGTTCAAAAAAAGATATATATCTGTAACAGCGCACCGCTTCGCGTACTTTTCGCGTTACGGAGCTTTGCGAAGCGAAGCTGATTGGCTCTCCGGTGTCTGTAAACATTCCAAACAGTCCGTAGCGGCCGCCATCTTGTCTCTCGGTAGGATCGAGCGCTCCGCTTCGCGGAGATAAAATTATATCTGTATTACCTAGCTGTTGCTAACACCAGTTAGCGACGGCTAGTAGGAGATAGCGACCATCTTGGGCCCCACTTTGCATGTGAGTGATATTTATCACTAATGACATGCAAAGTGGGCATGCCAAGATGTTAGCGACTGGAAACAGTCGCTAACATCGCTATCTCCTATTATCAACTTTTGGAAATATTCGAGATAAGCGCGAATATCTCCAAAAAGTAACAGCTGCCCTGAGCAGTTCTTAGCCATGTTATCCTATGGGAGGTGGATAACATGGCTAAGAGGATTAGCTCGGTAATGCATGAATATCGCTGAGTTTTCAGCGATATTAATGCATTGCGGTCGGTTTTTATCGTATTTGCGATAAACTTTGATAATAGCAAGGTTTATCTGCGATAATTTCTGACGGTAAAAAAATCTTTGCAATGCATCGTTAGGGATAAATATCGCTTAACTTTGGTAATATGCCCCAACGTCTGTTAACGTTCGATTCGAAGGAAATCAGGAAGTGTTGAAAAACATTGTCTGCGCCATCTTGTCTTTTTTCAAATGCCACACTTTTGTCGTGCACGGCAGCCATTTTAGATGCCTTGACCAGACCCACTCTGTGCACGCTGTCGATCCTTAGCATGGCTCCCCACCCTCGCAAGCATCTCCCCCAGGCAGTGGTCACCCCCGCTCTCTGTTTTATGCATGGGTAATAAACCTCCCCCCATCTGCGCTGTTCTTCCCTGAGAATCACACCCTGTGCCCGCCCGACACCTCCCTTTCGCCCTATTCACTACCGCACCCTCTGACACTCCTTTTCCTCTGTGTCCGATTGTCCAGGCTGGTCCTAGGGTATCAGCTAGCCCTGCAGATGTAGTTTATGGCCACAGCTGTAAAGATTCACCCCTCTTCAAAGGAGTTATAGTAGATCAAGGCCCACACTCGATGAGATCCGTCACAGCAGAAGCGTTGCTATTATCTGAAAACCATCCTGTATTGTGATTGGGGAGGGGACCGAGCGTGAAGCGGAAGATTCCAGGGATGACTCTTTGTACATCAAAGTTTTTACAATTATGTGTCACATTAAAAATATATAGCACTCCGACAAAGTAGTAAGATTATAAAACTTTAATAATTTATAAATATATACAAGAAAACAAAAATAGTAATAACATATAAACATTTTTAGGGAAAAACAACGAAGTAGCGGTCGGCTGTGCGAATAGTCCCAACGCAGTACAACGTCCAGATTTCCGGCGTGGGGCGGGTCATCAGTAGCAAACTGTTGTGCGAATAGTTCCAAGGCAGCAGAACGCGCTGAAATCTAGATGACACGAAAGTGATGTCTAGTAAGTTGCCACCCAGCAAATAACGGCGTGGGGCGTCGCGGGGGGTGGGTCTTCAGTAGCAAACTGTTGTGCGAATAGTTCCAAGGCAGCAGAACGATGGCACCAAGGTGATGTCCAGTAAGTTGCCGCACTGGTTTTGGTATCCTACAATGCTGCTCCGAATAACGGCGTGGGGCGCCCCGGGGGAGGCGGCGTGAACGGGCCTCTCCAGGTGGAGTGTCATCTGTTGTAGTGGGGCGCCCCTTTACCGTTTCAGTTGCCATTCCGTCCGTTTTTGGTCCACTGTGTCAAAAGCCGCAATTCAGCTGAGTTGCGCCCACTCTTGCGGTGCAGCGATAGGCGGCTGTCACAGGACTCTCAAAATGGCGGCAGGCTCTTTCCTTTTTGGGCCTGGTCCACTGAAATGGCCCTGGGACACCTTGGAAATCGGACGCTTGTCTGCTAGGTCTTGGACCCCATTCTCGAAAGCGTCCCCTCCGCCTTGAGAATTCATCAAAAGTTTTGGGGGCCCCGACTCCTGCAGGCTTCTGGTGGGGAGCGGCTGCCATGATTGCTCGCGGAATGACTACGACGGAGCTACGAGATGGTGGTGCTCTCATGCTGACGCCAGCTTCAGTCTGAAACATCCAGAAACAAGGTGGGGCTTTCATCGTTTGGAAAAAAAAAAAGTTTTCATCCAATGAAAAGTGTTGTTTTTAGGTCATATGATCAAGCCTTCCATCATTAGGAAACCAAAAGTAAAATGAACCAATGAAAAGTTTTATAAACAAGTCACATGACCTGTTATGCGGCATAGGGTATAAAATGCGGAGAAAATACGTTGGCACGTGAGGCGGCGTCAGTAGCGGACCGATGTGCGAATAGGCCGAAGGCAGCACAACGCGCCAAGATCCGGATGGCACCGAGGTGGTGTCCAGCAAGTTGCAGCACTGGTGTGGCCATCCTACAATGTTGAAAGTCGGCGTGGGGCGCCCCGTTGGCCTGTGAGTTTGCGTCAGTAGCGGACCGATGTGCGAATAGGCCGAAGGCAGCACAACGCGCCAAGATCCGGATGGCACCGAGGTGGTGTCTAGTAAGTTGCCGCACTGGTGTGGCCATCCTACAATGCTGAAAGTCGGCGTGTGGCGCCCTGTTGGCCTGTGAGATGGTGTCAGTAGCGGACTGATGTGCGAATGGGGCCAAAGGCAGCGCAACAATATTTTCTGACGAGAAGACACCACAAGGCGCTGAGATGCCAAGATCCGGATGGCACCGAGGTGATGTCTAAGTTGCGGACTGATGTGCGAATGGGGCCAAAGGTAGCGTAACAATATTTTCTGTATGGAAGATACCACTAGGCGTTGAGATGCCAAGATTCGGATGGCACCGAGGTGATGTCTAGCAAGTTGGTGTGGTCATCCTACAATGCTGAAACTCGGCGTGGGTCGCCCCATTAGCCTGTGAGATGGCGTCAGTAGCGGACCGATGTGCGAATAGGCCGAAGGCAGCACAACGCGCCAAGATCCGGATGTCACAGTGGTGGTTTCATAGTTGAGAGGCACTTCATCTGCAGTGGGGCGCCGAGATCCGGATGGCACCGAGGTGATGTCTAGCAAGTTGCTGTACTGGTGTGGTCATCCTACAATGCTGAAAGTCGGCGTGGGGCGCCCCATTAGCCTGTGAGATGGCGTCAGTAGCGGACTGATGTGCGAATAGGCCGAAGGCAGCACAACGCGCCAAGATCCGGATGGCACCGAGGTGGTGTCCAGCAACTTGCCGCACTGGTGTGGCCATCCTACAATGCTGCGCCGAAAGTCGGCGTGGGGCGCCCCGTTGGCCTGTGAGTTCGCGTCAGTCAGTGGGGGCTGTTTGAGGATCTGACTGCATTGGAAAGCAATGTGATGCTGTGCGTCGCCCCCAAGATGGAGGTTCCTCGGCTGCAGTGGGGCGCCCCTTGGTGTTTCACTCGCTATGCAGCTGAGTTGCGTGCGCACTTGTGGCGAATAGGCCGAAGGCAGCACAACGCGCCGAGATCTGGATGGCACCGAGGTGGTGTCCAGCAATTTGCCGCACTGGTGTGGCCATCCTACAATGCTGCGCCGAAAGTCGGCGTGGGGTGCCCCGTTGCCTGTGAGGTGGCGTCAGTAGCGGACCGATGTGTGAATAGGCCGGAACCAGCACAAGGCGCCAAGATCCGGATGGCACCGAGGTGGTGTCATAGTTGAGAGTTCTGAGCAGCGCTTGTAACACTGTCTGAAGCTTATTTGCACCTGCTGCAGCTTCACTATTGCCCTGGTGTGGCGTAAGATCGCCCATGACATAGGCGGCCACCTCCCGGGGTCCGGCGGAACTTTTTTCCTTTTCCTTTCTGCATCTTGTCCCAAATTCGTTTGACCTGAAGACACGACCAGGTCCCTGAATGTGTGCAGGGGGACGCTATTGATTGAATCAAAATGGCGGCTTCACACAAAGCTGACTCAAGCGTTTTCTGGTGGTTTCATAGTTGAGAGGCACTTCATCTGCAGTGGGGCGCCGAGATCCGGATGGCACCGAGGTGATGTCTAGCAAGTTGCTGTACTTGTGTGGTCATCCTACAATGCTGAAACTCGGCGTGGGTCGCCCCATTAGCCTGTGAGATAGCTGTTCTTTGGATTTGGGCCTGGTCCACTAAAATGGCCCTGGGACACCTAAGAACTCGAACGCTCGATTTTTTTTTCCTTTCCTGTACATGCAAAAAAAGGTAAATGCCCGGTATGTTACACGCTTCATCTGCCACGATGAACTCTCCAGAGGAAACGAAAAAATATATAGTTGTGGTAACTATACCATGCATCGTCATATGGAGAGGTGGCACCAATTAATTATAGTGCTGCATAAAAGAGAGATTTGGAGGAGAACCCCTGACCTGCTAGTACATTCATCAAAGAAGTGGCACTGAGAGCTTCAGAGGCAAGGGAAACGGTCCCAAATATTTAGAAGAACTTTGGAAAGATTAAAATGACATGTTTAGATTGTGGTAAATTAATTTCATGTGGGCAGATGAGTGTTACTCTAATAAATACAGCATATGAACATCATCATAGTCGATGGTTGGTAGAGACATTTTGACTATATCCTGGACCTGCCCGTCCTCGCCCAAAATGGCGCCGGAATAAATGGGACTCGTAACTCCTTGTTGTGTACTGGTTGCAGAACCTTGAAATCACGAGATACGTATGCAGTTTTGAAGCACATGGCGGGCGGGGACGAGAATTGATTGAATATTTCGACATCCCTATTGATATTAAGTTCTGATGTGTTATTGATTACTGTACTGTTGAAAGTTCGAATTAACGTCACCCATGGTACTTGCCCGCAAATGTATATCTAGATAATTTTATTGTAACTGGCCCTGTCGTATTTTAATTATAAAATGTACGTCCACCGATTCCATAACTGTTAGACACCTTAGTTCTTGCAACCTAATGGCCCGCCCGTTACGTTCCTCTACAGTGTAAATGTCTACTCATCACATACGATTACAGTTTGCTCCGTGGCCGGCCCACGTGGTTATAGGCTCGTATTTGTATAATGAAATTTTCACAATAAAGGTTTTTAAAAGAAAACATGGTAGTAGTATATACATTGGTAAAGTTTGTAATAATAGTCACTGTTTTAGAATCATTAAAAGGCAAGTGAAATAAAGCAGACCAATTACATGAAGGGTAAAAGGTATAATACGAAGGAACGCAGTAAAGATAAATGGTCAAGGGCTGTTGTGTTTTCTATTCCTGCAACATAAAGTGATCGATAAGAATCTCATATTCAGGCGTATCGGCGACTAAGACAGCAGGTCGACCCTCTTTTGCTCAACGGCTCCATCATGGGACGAAGAAACGCTCTTTTTCTCGAAAAAAGAATATATTTTACTTGCAGGACAGTTGTAAAATTTCCGGGAAAGTACATTAGCCTGGAACATTATAACATATATTTAAGAAAAAATAATGTTCGGAAGTAATGAAAAGCGTAATTTTTAGGTCATATGAGCAAGCCTTTCATCATTACAATAAGAAAAGTAAAATGAACCAATGAAAAGTTTTATTAACAAGTCACATGACTTGTTATGCTTACGTTACGCGCTGCGCGCCCCGGATGACTTCCGGATGCGCTAACGCGGCGCGTCATATGACGCATTACGCGACAACGCAGGTCCAGAATATAGTCAAAATGTCTCCACCAACCAGCGGTCGGAACACAACCCCTTTCAGCAGGCTAAATAGTTCTGTTAAATGAGAACAGAAGGGACAGGCAACAAGAACCATCAGTGAAAGAGGGGAGGGCTAGTTCTTCTCTACCGGGTTACATTGGGGCGCTACCGGAACTGATCGAATTGGTAGTCTACAGTGTTTCTGGATGTTTCAGACTGAAGCTGGGGTTAGCATGAGAGCAGCATCATTTCGTAGCTCCGTCGTGGCCATTCCGCAACCAATCATGGCAGCCGCTCTTTATCGTTATTTTGGGCGGGGTGGGTGGCGGAGCCGAGCTGTTTTGCAGCCATCATTGTGTGGAGTTCAGTTCATCTCACTAGTTTTGTATTTGTCATGAGGGGTTGTTCCTAATGTTTCTATTTTAGCGAGGTCAAAAAGAGATCCCATTAGTGGCCTACTGATTTTGCTCGATTCCTTTTCTTTTTTTTTACACGATTTTTCGTTATCTGCAAAGACTAAACAGAGTATTGCGACTCTGTGTTTGTTTGTAAATAGAGAATGAACCAAAGAGAACTAATTCTAAAACAGTAAATACTTGGATAACAATCAATCAAATGGAGAGAGAAGCAGGCACGACGGATTACAACGGGGGCAAAGGCCTGCGTTAACTACCTTTCACTATCTGCAAAGAGAGAGTACTCCTAATAGAAATGAGGGGGGGGGGGCACCATTCAAAGCAGATCAGTGTGCATAAACACGAAAATGTTTTCACTTACCACGTACTTGACATTCGACAGCTTATGATATTTGCTATTAAAAAACCATTGAAATTCACTGAAAAAACCATAGGTTATAGACCATATATAGTTAGGAATTAGCATTTACAAAACCTTGAAAATTCACTGAAAAAACCATAGGTTATAGACCATATATAGTTAGGAATTAGCATTTACAAAACCTTGAAAATTCACTGAAAAAACCATAGGTTATAGACCATATATAGTTAGGAATTAGCATTTAAAAAACCTTATTTTACTCACACAAAACCATTGAAATTACATATATAGTTAGTTGCACTAACTATATATCGCGCACCTGCAATCCACTGCTGATGATGTCACATATTACATCATTCATGACATGGTCAGTGACATCACTGATGACATCACTGATGACATCTCAAATGACATCACTGATGACATCACTGATGACAACATCCAGTGACTGTATGTTTCTGTAAAGTTAAAATGTGTCTTACATATTGAAGAATGAGTGGAAGTATAAGTGTCTGGACAAAGGATTTAGTAGGTGCATGACTGAATGCATGAGTGAGTGATTAAATGTGTCTCACTGAGTGCATGGGTTAGTGACTAAAGTGTCTTAATTTGTGCATCATTATGTCTGTTGTTCTGTAAACTGCTGCATGTTTTGATCAGTAGCTATATAATTAACTATATGGGTTACTGATTGATTGTCCAAGTATTTGTATGGGAGACTGAGTGTGTGTGTGGCTGGCTGGGAGGTGTGTGACTCTGTGCAGATCAATGTGTACTTGTATCAATGATTGTATAACAAGGTAAGTATGTGTTAGTATATGTTTGAAAATGTAAGGTGCTCTATGTTTAACTGTATAGACAAGAAAATGGAAGTGTCATTGATTCTTTACAGGACTGACTAGGTGTGTGAGTAACTCCATGGATGAGTGGCAGACTGTGAGTGTCTGTATAGGTGTATGAGTGCATATGATAGTGTTGTAAAGATGAGTGATTGTATGTATGAATGATAGTATGGGTGAATGAGTGAAGGTGTGTGTAGACGTAGGAATCAGTGAGTGCGTATGTAGTAACTAGTATTGGTGTGTCAATGGTTTCAAAAATTATATTCTGTATTTAACACTGGGTGAAACAGAGGTTATATTAAAATGTGAGGAGATGCATTGTATTGTCATATGAATGATATCATCAGTGATGTGGTCATTGATGTCAAATGAGATGTCATCAGTGATGTCATCAGTGATGTCATTTGAGATGTCATCAGTGATGTCATCAGTGATGTCACTGACCATGTCATGAATGATGTAATATGTGACATCATCAGCAGTGGATTGCAGGTGCGCGATATATAGTTAGTGCAACTAACTATATATGTAATTTCAATGGTTTTGTGTGAGTAAAATAAGGTTTTTTAAATGCTAATTCCTAACTATATATGGTCTATAACCTATGGTTTTTTCAGTGAATTTTCAAGGTTTTGTAAATGCTAATTCCTAACTATATATGGTCTATAACCTATGGTTTTTTCAGTGAATTTTCAAGGTTTTGTAAATGCTAATTCCTAACTATATATGGTCTATAACCTATGGTTTTTTCAGTGAATATATATATATATATATATATATATATATATATATATATATATATATATATTGAAACCAAAGATGCGGCACTCTGCACTTGGGATTTTTAGCTTAATTTAATAAGACTTCTATACTCAAAGCAACGCGTTTCAGCCTGACCTCGGCTTTGTTCACAGTAAGTGAGCCTTCATTTGTTTCTAGTATATATCCCATTTTTGCCTCAAAGTGACATTATGGGATTTGTAGTTTATACAATTCTATTTACATATTTACAATTTGTAGTGCATCAGGCGTTAGCATAGTATTTTGACCTCTGTAAGGAAATATACAGGTCAGCGATGTTATTTACAAATTCCGTTACATGGTATAGTACCCATATGTTATACACGCAAAGCTTGTTGTACATAGCGATTTGTATCGATAGCAGGTTGTCATTATCAATGATTAAATCTATCTTGATTGGTTGTTTCTATTAGGTGCATTATTGTGTAACTAGTAGTTTGCGAAGTAGCGCTACGCGTAGCTACGAGAAGTGCACTTCGCACTAAGCGAGCTACGCGTAGCACTACGCGAACTGCGTAGTACCCTGTTCTGAGGGATGCAAGTTAGATTTTCCCTATACGAGATGCATCAGACAAATATATATTTTGTTAGTATGATGTATCTATATATCTTCGTGTTTATATATTTATGCCACAGACCTCACACGTTTTTATGTGCTTTAGCGAGTAGGAGTTCTTTCGATTGTATACCTGTTAATAGAGTAGGCCTAGAACCACATAGACGCCATCTTATATTTTAGTGTCAGACTCAAACGGTGATCACGTGTTATTCTCCAGTAGCTGTCAGGTCCCAGTTCAGTTGAGTTACTGAGGGCAGCTGAAAGTCTTTGTCCATAGGCTCAAGGTCGCATCTGGCTTGGTGTGCGATAAGCGCATTCCTGGAGGCGCCGTGCCTACACTCCCGGGCACCAGGACGAAAGGGAGTTACCCCTCCTGACCTTCCCAGTAGTAACTAAGTAAAGCTTTGAACCAATCATGTGTGCCATATATGGTCCTTCCTCGGGGCCCAAGAGCCAAGTGGTGTTTTTCCATTTACGGTGACTTCATGTGTTGATCTGAAAGTACATATGTTCTGTTTTGACCGTAAGCCAGCAGTCTTCTCCGCGCACCTCATGGGTGAGGATTGGAGAGGCTCCTCTATAGAGTATTTCGATTAATAAGCAATTGAACTTTCTTCACTGCCAACTGACTGGTTATTGGGTAAATGATATTGGGGCTAATGGTAGGTATAGCCCTATATGTTATTTTTTGTAGTACTTCAGGTGGCGACTCCGCCGGGACTCCGCGATAGGGTCGTCCTCCTGTAACCGGGTAGAAAGGACAAAGAAAGGGGAGCTCTGATCAAGGGGGTGGACTGACCAGAAAATCTGACTTATTCGCTCTCGCGATCGGGGAGCCCCAGCTGCTAGTGAACCTTCGCCGGAGTCCTACGGGCGTAAACCAGGAGCTGACCGTGTTGGTCTTCAGGAGCTGGCAGTGGAGAATACGCAATTGTACCTGTGTGCACCAGGTGAGTGAGATGTTTTTGGTGTCTTTGGAATGCGCTGTTGAACAGTGCTTTCAGAAACAGTTAACTGCTTTGGATTTGGTGGTCGGTGTACCGTGGAGAACATTGGGGGTCAGACGGGGCGGATTCCTCTCAGAAAGGCCCGTGGTTGTACCTGGGTAGCCTTCGGGACACATCTGAAGCGGTGCTAAGGCAACAGGCTTAGTCAGAATAGTCCCGAGGGTGAACCAGGAAGATTCCGGGATGGTCTGTAGGTCAGTCTGTGGTAATACCTGTCCGACGGTCTCTTGGTAGTCTTTGGACTGCTTGGTTTTGGTATCTGTTGGTCTGGAATCTGAACTGATTAGTTCTCAATGAACGAGAAGTTGACGGGCTACGTTCCTTTGTTTGGAAAAGACATGTCATTTTGAAAACCTTGTTTTTGTAAATTATTTGTGTGTATTTTCCTTTTCATATTTGACTTCAAGAAATTAGTGAAAATGTTGAGAATGCGTGAACATGGCCATGTTTGAATGACTGCTGTTCTGAACAAAATCTCAACTGATAAACAGTAATAATGCCGTGTTTTAGTAAAATATGTTTCAGATGCTGTTGTCGCCGAAAAAGCACACGATTGGAGGAAAAACAGCCTGCTCCGCCAGAAGGCAGCCCAAGTCATGATATGTATGTTAAACATTGTATTTCGCACATTTTGTTTAATACGCTATGGCATAAATATACTAAAGACAATGTGGAATTGTAATGGCCTTTAACTGGGTCTTTCAATGAGAAAAAATATATTTCTTGCGATTGTTTTCTAAACGAAGTCGACAGGCAATGTTTTATTCTCTAAATATGTGGCAGAAGGAAGCGAAGCGTAGACGAATAAGGGAAGAGAAGTTATGTAAAATGAAGGGTGTCAGATGATTACGCAGAAAGCCATAGCATATGATAAAGAGCAAACCGAGAAGGGAATTGATTGCACAGATAGACAATTTAGAATACAAGTGAATAAAAGTTATGTAACTAGGGCTGAGCCAGAGCATGCGATAGAGGATTTATTGGATGTGCGTCCGCCTCCTCCTTATGCTCCACAACGCATATATCCTGCGGTCCCTTTAAACCCAGCTCTGGTTCCCATGGCCTCGGCGCCTGTTGTGTCCTCTTCCCCCGCCCCTCCGGGAACGTCCTCCGTTTTGTCTCCTTCATCATATGAATCGGCTACTTTATGGTCTAATGCATTGCCATCCCCCACTGCGACCACAGTTGTTTTGTCTCCCCCAACTCCCGATTGGGCTTTCCAGTCTTCAAGCACGACCCCAACCCTAGCTGATCCTACCCCTCCATGCTCTAGGGGATTTTGGCTCACGAAGATTCTTTACTTGTTCGGCAGAAGGACCAGAAGAAAAGCTGATGATTGCCAGTGGATGCGCAATCCTATTTTTACCTCAGCTGATATATGGAGT
This sequence comes from Lissotriton helveticus, assembly GCF_964261635.1. NCBI lineage: Eukaryota > Metazoa > Chordata > Amphibia > Caudata > Salamandridae > Lissotriton > Lissotriton helveticus. The sequence continues at coordinate 1,492,493,678 of NC_136063.1, forward strand.
ACACTTCGAGATTATGAGCCTGTCATGCAGCAGCATGCCCTAGAACATATGGCTATACGTCTTATTTCCCTATGGGAACAATGTTTTTCAGGAAGGGCCCCACAGGTGATGTATGACATTCAGGACAGGGCTCATAAGTTTGAATTAGGAGTAGAGGACGTATATAGGAACGTCGAGGTTTTATTAAATTATGGAAGGCAGATGCACTCGAAATGCCCGGCCAGGGATTCTCAGCACCCTATGCGGGAAGTCCATCCTATCTACCATCCTGAAATATCGTAATTGAGAAACAATCAGAATATAGTGACTAGACCCGGCGTGGAAGCACGATTCCAAGAGCAATGGGTTTATACCACTTGAAAAAGCTCCCTGCTCCCGAAAAAATCCTACGGCTTACTATAAGGAGCTCACAGAGGCTGCCTCAGCAGCTGGTATGACCTTAGCTGACATAGAGGTATTTTTCGGCCTCCTAGTCCCTGTTGATATGTGGCATCAGGTGCATGATCTGGACCATGCCGCAGAGTTGGGCGGGACTTGGGATCAGATTAAAGATTGGGACAAGGACCGAAAACCTGGTGATAAACCGAAACCCAAATTATTGGCTTTACCGGGCCGGATTATTACCTATATGCACTCCTTAATTCCACCCCGTAAAGTAGAGTGGGACAAGTTGACAGGATGTAAGCAGAAAAAGGATGAAAGTGTTTCGGATTTCTTAACTAGATTTGAGGGCGTATTCATTGATTTTAGTGGACAGGACTTGTCATTGGAGGTTGGTATATGGTTATTTGTTAATCGCTTTGTGACAAATCTGTTGCCGGAAGTCTCCGCGCGGCTGCAAGCCACTGAAAGTACTTGGACCGCTTCCACACCTTCGATTATACTGAGTATGGCTCAGTATTACGAACACCGGGAAAATGAGAGTAAGGATAAAACAGAAAAGACAGCAAAGGATCTTAAGACACGAGTGTTGTTACAACAAGTCATCCGGGGACGAGGCAGAGAGAGGGGAGGTGGAGGGTTTGTCCCGAGAGGGGCAGGAACCGGACGAGGCGGAGGACCAGCTGTTGCTTTGGGAAAAAACCAATGCGCCTATTGAAAACAGGAAGGGCATTGGCGATCTCAGTGTCCACTGTTGTTAGCTCAGAATGGGGAAGTGAGAGGGAGAGGAAGAGGTCGAGGTGGCGTGGATCGAAGTGATATGCGAAGAGAAGAGGCAACGTGCGGTGAATCCGAAAATAATTATTTTGATAATCCGAGAAGTAGGCAGTACTATAATGAAGACTGTGTGTTTGACGGGACCGAAGCTTATGCTTACACATAGGACAGCCAAGGAAAGAGTGGGGGCCAGGTGACAATACCCATCGATCAGCAATGTCCTTATGTGCGGGGGGGGTGATGGGGACATCTGAAAACTTCCTAGTTGATACGTGTGCGATTAATAGTTCTATCTTTTGTTCGCTGGTCCCAGGGGCTGCTCTGTCCAGGCAGAATAATGTTTCAGTGGGATTTTCTGGAATTCCGGTGGTGAGCCCCATCTCTAAACCTATTCCGTTTACCATAGGTCTGGTTACAGTTGACTCCCCGTTTTTGTTGACGTCACATTGCGGGAAGAATCTGTTAGGGCTGGATTTGTTAAAAAAAGTTGCATGCAAAGATTCATTGTTCTCCTGATGGTGTTTATGTGACTATACAATCCTCTGGTAAACATACTTTGCAGTGTTTTGCTAAAAATGAACCCCTCCCTCCTGAGTTCGCTGCTATCCCAGCGACGCTATGGGCCACCGGAGATGCTGATGTGGGATTATTAAAGATTCCGCCTGTTTCGATCACTCTGAAACGTAATGCTCGTTTACCACGTATACCTCAATACAAAATCTCACCTGCAGGTGAGAAAGCTTTACTCTCTATCATACAAGATTTGATCGATAAGGGCGTTGTGGAGGAAACGGCAGCCAACGTATGCAACAGTCCTATTCTCCCGATTTTAATGAAGGCCCCTATTGGAAGCGATCCTGACCATGTTGATACTTACCGCTTTGTAATTGACCTGCGGGAAGTCAATAAAATAGTGGTGCCGCAATACCCTGTGGTTTCTGACATCACTACTATTCTTACAATGATTCCTCCCACTGCTAAGTATTTTTCTGTCATAGATTTGAAGAATGCTTTCTTTAGCATTCCAATTCACCCTGATAGCCGTCAAATGTTCAGCTTCTCCATATCTGGTCGCAGCTTCCGGTTTTGCCACGCTCCCCAGGGGTACACTGACATTCCTAGTATCTATAGTCAAGCTCTGAAAACATTATTGGATGATTTGACCCTACCCCCTGGTAATGTGCTCTTGCAGTGCGTTGATGATTTGTTGTTGGCTTCTGATACTTAAGACGGTTGTAAAGAGGCCACTGTCCAACTATTGTCCCATTTGGGGGTCCATGGCAATAAGGTATCCTTTTCCAAATTCCAATATTGTAGACAGGAGGTGACTTACCTGGGTCATCTACTGTCAAAAGAGGGAAGGAGACTAACCCCTGAGCGTGTGACTACCATTTCTAATATGTCTGTACCTCGTACTCAGCGTGATATTCGTGCATTTCTTGGCATAACTTCTTACTGTCGCCAATGGATTCCTAATTTCTCTCTTCTCTCTAAACCCCTCCTGCATCTAACTACTAAAGATGTGCATGAACCCCTACCTTGGACTAATGAGTGTCAGAAAGCTTTTGACTCTTTGAAATCTGCGCTTTGCTCTGCACCCGTCTTGGGTACTCCTGACTACCGAAAACCTTTTGTACTCTACGTACATGAGGAGGACGGTTGTTTGCTTTCTGTGTTAACACAAGGATTTGGTGGTAAGCAGAGACCGTGTGCTTATTTTTTGGCAGTATTTCAGTTCAGTTCAGTTCAGTTCAGTTCAAGTTTATTTGTTTGATTAATTAAAATCTTACAAAAAAGTACACTTTAAAATATCTTCAACAATAAAAAGTTTAGGAACATCAAGCAAATAATTTTACTGATCTTCTAAAAAGCGGAACTCTAAATAAAATTTGCCTTTAGGCCTTTTTCAATCACAGATAAAAATTTTACAAAAGCCGAATTCATTAATAGATCAGTCGAATTTAGGCACGCCATTAATGCTTGTCTACAAGTTCTTACACCTCGAGCATTGAATAACCGCCTGAGGATTACTTTCCTTTCTGCTTCTATTGTAGGACACAAACATAAAAGATGCAACATATCTTCTTGTCCCCCTTTACACAACCTACATAACGTATTGCTCTCAGTAAACTTCCACGGTGGCAGATGACACAAACCTGGCCATAGACCAAAGCGCACTCTAATAAATGTTCGCTTACTTTGGACAGACCAAGGAGTTTCTAAGTATTTTTGGACTTGTTTTTTCTTATAGTCATTAACAATTGGCCAGGCGTGTTTTCTTTTTACCAGTAGCTCTTTATCTTTTAGCAGCGATAGATGAATAACCAGTTTATTAACTGTCTTTTAAAAACTTTCCTGGGTGATGGTATTTTCCCAAATTGGTGTTAATCCAAGTTCTTCTTTTGCTTTGTTCAAGTATGCCCAGGCTTGAAGTTTCCTATTGTCTCTTACTTCTTTCCATAATATTTGAGACAATTGATTGACCTGGTCGTTTTTTACACGATTCCACACTTTTAGAATTTGGCCTTGTCGGGCATAAAGCTGATTATTTATCCCAAACTCCAGTTTTATTTGTGCCTGTGAGGCATTACATGGTAGGTTAAAAAGTATTTTGTATGTTTTTGCAACTGCATTGTTAATTAGCTCCGCATCCTTCCCGTTTAGGACTTCGGCACCGTATGTTAAAGTTGGTAATAGTTTGGCAGATATGATTTTTAATAAAGGACCGTATGTCAAGACGGTTAATTTCTTTTGTATGGTTCTAAATGCGGCAACAAGGCTATTTGCTTTCCTGGTGATATCTTTCCTTTGAGGGAGAAAACTTCCACTCTCGTTAATTATTTTTTGGCAGTATTGGATAATGTTGCCAGAGCACTTCCGAGCTGTTTAAGGGCAACTGCTGCGGTAGCGGTGTCCATTCGACAGTCGGAAGGGCTCGTTCTGAATACTGATCTCACAGTGATGGTACCGCACACTGTGGATACATTATTGAACATAACGAAGACTCAGCACCTTACGAGTGAGCGTCTTACTGGATACGAATTGACTTTGTTTGCTCCTCATATTACCATTAAACGGTATGCCACTCTGAATCCTGCCACGTTACTACCCCTCCCTTCGGACGAGACAGACAATGATGTACATGATTGTATATTTTGGACAGGGGAAGAGACGAAGGGACGGGTAAATCTCACAGACATTCCTCTATCTGACCCACAAGGGGAATTGTATGTGGATGGCTCTTGTTTCAAGTTACCAGATGGCACGACAACTGCTGCATATGCGATTACGACTCTTCACACTGTGGTTGAGGCTGCTCGAGTACCCTATCAGTCAGCACAGGCAGCTGAGTTAGTGGCATTACTACGGGCCTGTGAGTTGAGTGAAGGATTGAGAGTAAATATTTACACCGATAGCCAATACGCCTTTGGCGTGGCTCACAGTGTTGGCCGACTGTGGGCAGAAAGGGGTTTCCTCACTTCCCATGGTCAGAGAATACAACATGGTCCTTTGGTCCTACGATTGTTGACTGCGCTAACATTACCAGAACAGGTGGCTGTAGTAAAATGCAGTGCACATAAGACAGTGGTGGATACAGTAGGTGAGGTTAATGCCTTTGCCGATCAGACAACTAAAGAAACTGCCAAATCTAAAATGCCCTTGATGTTCGTGACTACTTCTGCTAGGAGGGTGGTGGAAACGGAAATGTTTGATAACACTATGGAGAGTGTCCGAGAGATACAGAAAGAAGCTACACCCGCCGAACTGGCACTCTGGGAAAAGGAAGTGGGGAGACTAGATGTAAACGATTGCTGGAGCGATTTAACTGAGAAACAGCGATGGTTATTGCCCAATGCATTAGTACATGCTGTAGTGATTATGGCGCATGGTTCAGCATATATTGGGGCGAAAGGTATTTGTGCTCTTTTAGACCCTGTATGGAACAATCCTAACATTCCAAGAACTGCTGCCCATGTGGTTCAATACTGCATGGTTTGTTTACGACATAATCCTGGAGGTAGGGAATCTGTTCTGAGTGGGAATTTTGCACCACCATCTTTGCCTTTTGAAGTACTTCAAATGGATTATATCCAGCTGGAGCGTGTGAACAATTTAAAGTATGTTCTGGTCGTGGTGTGCGCTTTTAGTAAATGGGTAGAGGCTTTCCCGACTAAGGAAAACACTGCCCTAGCAACAGCAAAGGCTCTGATAAAGGAATACTTCCCATGCTATGGATTGCCCTGGGTGGTCTGGAGTGATAACGGGAGGCACTTTAATGCAGATCTTATCAGTCATGTCTGTAATGGTTTGCAAATTAAGCAGAAATTCCATGTGGCCCGACACCCCCAGTCAGCTGGCTTAGTCGAGAAGTATAATGGAATACTGAAACTCAAACTGGCAAAGATTCGAGAGGGTACTGGGTTAAAGTGGCCCGATGCCCTACCTTTAGCATTAATGCGGATACTAGTTACCCCACATTCTCAAACTGGTCTATCTCCTTATGAGGTGATCTTTGGGTGCCCTGCCAATGTCTGGGGCGTCCCGAGACCCAGGGCGTTCCGTGATATCGAATATCCTATGATAACAGATTATCTGTATGCTTTGACTAAAGATCTTTGTTCCATTCATCAACAGGTCTCCACCGTGTTGCAGCCCCTGCCGGAGGGTCCAGGACATCGTTTGGAGCCAGGACAGTGGGTCTTGGTCCACAACTATCAACGGAAATCCAGTCTGGACCCTGATTGGTCCAAGCCTCATCAGATCCTACTGGCCACGTGGACAGCGGTGAAGGTGAACGGAAAGAGACGTTGGATCCATGTCTCCCACGTTAAAAAGCTGCCCCTGCCGCTTCCTTATGATCATCGAAACGAGGAAGGAATTTTGACCCAGGAGAGTGAAAGGGCCCCTTGTTTTGTCCCTTATTCTGATGCCCTGGAAGTTGGAGAAGGGCAAGGAAAAGGAGCTTCGGGCCGAAACGGGGTTTTGTCATCTGCACAAGTGATTGCCCCGGGTTCTGTTGCCCCTGCAGTTGAACGAGAGGTTCGTGATATTCCTGTTGCAACAGATTCATCCTCCTCTGTCTTGTTCCCTGATCAGGAAACGCCTGTCCATGTTCGATACAATCTGCGGCCCAGAAAACGACACAGTACCCAAGGTGAAGATGGCAGGAGATAGGGAGAGACTTGAGTGATAAGGTTTGTGAGAAACGCTTCTGGGGTACTGAGCGAGACACTGGACTGAACGCGCTGAGAGCCTTGAACACTTGTTTGCTCTGTTCAGAAAGAAAGACTGAATTCTTTGAAAGAAGGGGCCCAGATTGAGTTTCTTCAAGGGTTGTGTGAGAACATAGCTCCAACGTGAGCAATTTTGTTTATGATGAACGATAGAAGCCTGCCTGGGAGGCTCTAGAAGTACACATGAAAGAAGCACCCTCTGGCAGGTTGGACTGCATTGCCCAAGTTTAGCCTGAGTTTATTTTTGGACTTTTAGCTAGTATGTACCCCTTTGCCCGTTTCGCTCCAGAAGAGGAGCGTCCTTTTGCACCACGCCATTATCCTGTAAATATGCCTGTTGTTTCTAGTTGGACACAAAGTGTTAAAATTGCTTTTGTGGTCACTATAGCAATCTTCCTAATAATATTAATGAGTGTGTTTGTATACTTAGAATTTCGTCACCCCATGCATACTGTCTTAGGTACTACTGCCCCGCCTCCGAAACATGTATTTTATACTTTAGCCCCGCATAAGGAAAGGCATTGTCAGACTTACACGAAAAATGTATCTGTGGAAATGCTTCATCAAGCTCACAGTGCAACTAATACTACAAATTGTTGAATTTGTGGCCTTTTACCCTCCGTGATGCATAAGCAAGATTTATTTATATCCCTACCCCTTTCTTATTTAGGAAGCTGTGAAGATTGGTTTAAATTATTCTCCATGATGTATATGCATTATATGGTAGATACTCAAAGATACTAGGAGAAAGATTATGAGATGATTTTGGCATATATAGAAGTACACCAAGGATTTGACCCGAAGGGAAATGATGGGGAGGGATCCTTAGATCCAAGTGCATGTATGAATGTGTATACTGAATATGAAAGCGTCACCTGGTTACAACATGAAATCCTGGATTTTGCAGAATTCAATTTCACCCAGTATTTCCAACAATTTAAGGAAAGAAATGGTACTGATGATAAGGCTATTCCAGTACCTATATTAACCGCATTGATGCGGCGGCTTTTCCCGCTGTACGCGGCAATTTTAAAATTACCGCGTTACATGACGAGCTCAGCTCGTCATGAGCGCACGGCAGGTTACGCTCATGACGAGCTGAGCTCGTCATCAGCCTGGAAGGGGTTAAACAGTACCTCTGCATTTTGTGTTCAGGGAGCAGAGACTTTGTCAGTAGGGGAAGTCAATGCAATTACACCTACCGGTTACGTACCTTTAGTAGCCCGCCCTTTTTGACTCCATCTAATGTATATTTTATTTGTGGAGAAAATGCTTATACTTGGCTACCCCGAGGATGGGCTGGCCATTGCTATCTGTCATTCTTGTTCCCTCCAGTTTATATAGCCCCTTCCAATTATCATAAGGATCATAGTTTGAATAAGTGAAGCCTGTTGTTTCTCCGAAATAGAAGCGAGATTGATACCACTGACATAGATCAAACAGATACTCCTGAACAGCATTTCACGGACGTGGTGAAGGGGGTATTTCCTATCTGGGGACCAATCATTACTAGTAAGGAAGTACGGCGTTTGTCCAGAGTAGTTGAGAGAGTGATCAACACCACTGCAGGTATATTGACCAATATAACAGTAGAGCTTCAAGCGACGAGACTCGTCTCGCTTCAGAACAGAATGGTTTTAGACGTCATATTGGCTGATCGAGAAGGAGCATGTCGAATGATCGGCAGTTCCTGCTGCGTATATAGTCCTGACTCCGCCCCCTCCGTTCATTTGGCCACTCAGAAGCTACATCGGTTTGCATCTGAAGTGCATGCAGAAACTGGTACCTGGTCCCTCTCTGGTTGGTTCTGGGGCCTGTTATCCACTTGGGGATGGAAAATCCTGATGTTACTGGCAGGTATAGCCGGTATCATATTTACCTGCTGCCTTTCCATACAATGTGGGCTAGCATGTTGCTCTTACTGTGCTACTAAACTCACCTCCTCTGTGGCCGGTCCTTCCCCAGCTGTAGTTAAAGCCCAATTGGTGCAACAAGAAATACAGGACATGATGCAGATAGATGAAGGGATATTTAAAGATTGAACTGTTTTGTTAGGTACATCATGCTAAAAGGGTCGTTCTGAGGGATGGAAGTTAGATTTTCCCTATACGAGATGCATCAGACAAATATATATTGTGTTAGCATGATGTATCTGTATATCTTCGTGTTCATATATTTATGCCACAGACCTCACACGTTTTTATGTGCTTTAGCGAGTAGGAGTTCTTTCGATTGTATACCTGTTAATAGAGTAGGCCGAGAACCACACAGATGCCATCTTATATTTAAGTGTCAGACTCAAACGGTGATCACTTGTTATTCTCCAGTAGCTGTCAGGTCCCAGTTCAGTTGAGTTACTGAGGGCAGCTCCAAGTAAACTGTTCTCCCTTTGTCCAGAGACTCAAGGTTGCATCTGGCTTCAGGTGTGATAAGCACATTCCTGGAGGCGCCGTGCCTACACTCCCGGGCACACGGACGAAAGGGAGTCACCCCTCCTGACCTTCCCAGTAGTAACTAAGTAAAGCTTTGAACCAATCATGTGTGCCATATATGGTCCTTCCTCGGGCCCCAAGAGCCAAGTGGTGTTTTTCCATTTACGGTGACTTCATGTGTTGATCTGAAAGTACATATGTTCTGTTTTGACCGTAAGCCAGCAGTCTTCTCCGCGCACCTCATGGGAGAGGATTGGAGAGGCTCCTCTATAGAGTATTTCGATTAATAAACAATTGAACTTTCTTCAATGCCCACTGACTGGTTATTGGCTAAATGATATTGGGGCTATTGGTAGATATAGCCCTATATGTTATTTTTTTGTAGTACTTCCGTTCGCACTGTGCAAGATGCCGTTTTCAATGATTGCACAGTGCGGACAAGCATCCGGCACTGTGCAATCATCTTGCACAGTGCAAGCTGTAGTTTTCTGCCGCTAGAGTAGACTCGAGCGGCAGCTTTCACAACGCAGACTGGTAGTTTCTCATTGCGAGCGGTCAAGAGCATACGCGACCACTCGCAATGAGAAATCTGACCTCCCCGCGTTCAGAATCTCACCTGGAGGTTTATTTTCCACGCTCGCGATTGGCAACTTGATGTTGCTGATCGCAAACGAGGAAAAAGTGTAGCGATTGCCTGCAAACAGAGGGATCGCATTGCAGTAGTTCCTTTTTTCTCCCTGAGGAAAGGGTGGAGAAACTACTACTACCAGAAGGCCATGGGGCGCATGAGAGCAAGATGTAGGGCGGTTCCTATATTAGCTCCTCCCCCGCCTGGCAAAGGTGCTTGACAATCCTTCTTCTGAATCAGGAATGGCGGATGGTGTGTCCCCGCCAGATTACCGCAAGAAGAGGTTCAACGCCGATCAAGAGCCTGCGTGATCAGAGTCGCCTGTCCGCTGCAAGCATCGCCGCCGATCAAGAGCCTGCGTGTTCAGAGTCGCCTGTCAGTCCGGAGAACGGCCTGGATATATCACAGGTAGAGGAAAAGGAGTGCCTTCCTTTTCCTTCATTTTACTGTTTGTTCCATAGTACCTCAGAGCGCGATTGCGCTTTTACTTTTGTTTCATGTTCGGATATTTCTGACTCAGTAAACTATGAGTGCTGGATTCAGGAATGCATTTTGTTTGGGCAGTATGCGCGGTGATTCCACGGCAAAATCACATGAGTCTGACAAGGCTGTAATTATTGGAAAACGCGTGTCCGCAAGGAACACATCTGTTTTTGAGGGGGTATAAACTTCCTACATACGTATCTTATCTGGGTTTCTGGTGCTGTGACTTTAATAGTACAAGGATTTTGCGGATACACTCGGTGAGTGACTACCAGTAACTTTCCGAAGGATATTTCCTGAGCCTACCTAGAACTGGTACTATTAGTTATTGATCTCTCGAGATTCGACTCTGGGTCCAGAATCGTTTTCTCGGCTGTTATTTCTACACTACGCTGTTGAGAAACCTGGTGAGTGAGTGGGGGGGGGTTTGGGAATAAGCGCAGAGAGAGTAGACTGGTATAGAAAACGGTATCTAATACTTGTCTCCTTGTCTTCCTGTTCTGCAGTACCCACCTCCTCACGACAACCTAGCTACACCCCCGACCAGACCTTAAGGAGAGTACAGGAAGTACAGCCAGTTTATTGTTTTATCCACTTCCCTTTTCCCTTGGGTACAATTCCAAGCAGTGGGTTTTCTGTCACTGCAGGGAGTTGTATCAGGGTGAACTGGGGGGATAATCGTCTGTCATCGTCTCTGCTGGTCACCAGAAACAGGTTAGTGGCGTACATACTTTCTTGCGCTGCTGACGATCACGACAGATTGTCAAGCCCAAGAGTAACGCCTAGCCCAGACGATGGACACAAATGAAGTTCTGACCTCGCTGCTGGATAGCTTTACAGCATTACAGCAGGAGGTCCAGACTTCGCGCTTAGAGAACCAAGCTATACATAAGGAAATGGCCACCTTGCGTAGGGAGGTAGCAGGCCTCACTCACAGAGGCCCCAGACAAGCTTCTTACATCAAACCTGCCACACTGCCTCCTCCTCTTACACAGGCTTCCTCCTCAGGCGCTCAAGGGGGTAGGTTTTTTGCAGCCTCTCCTACATCCCCTGTTCAAACTGATGCAATTCCCACCGTCCAGATCATACGAAATACAGGGATACCTTTGGCACCCCCTGAGAGGTTTTATGGAGATCCGAAAAAGTTTGAGACGTTCTTAAATCAATGCCGTCTTCACTTTTTATGTAAGCCTGCTGTTTTCCAGGACGAGGCCTCAAAAACTGCATTTATGATGTCCTATATGGGTGGCAATGCAGCTAGCTGGACAATCCCGTTGAAGGAAAGGAATGATCCCGTACTGCACCACTTTTCTGATTTCTGTCTAGAATTACGGAAGTTGTTCGATCGAAAATCCCACATGATGACACTTGATCGAGAATTGCTTACCTTACGGCAAGGTTCACAAGATCTGCTGTCTTACATCACTACGTTCAATCGATTAATAGTTGAAATGGACTGGCCTGCCGAAAAGAGGATTTCCATATTCTATCAGGGGCTAAGAGGAGAACTAAAAGATGTGCTAGCTCAGGTGGTACAATTACCATCTACCTGTGAAGAACTGATAGACTTAACAGTTCAATTGGACCATCGTTTACTAGAAAGAAAAGGGGATAGAAACAAGGGCGAAAATAGGTTCTTCTATACTAGACCAAGAGCAGGAGTGGAAGAGCATCCTAAAATGCCTGATGGACCTGAACCGATGCAAATCGGAGGCATAAGAGGGCCTCTTACTATGGAAGAGAAGGAAAAGAGACGAAGGCTAAAACTCTGTTTGTATTGCGGTAAAGGGGGTCATTTCATTAAAGAATGCCGGGCCAGAAATTTCGTTCCGGGAAAAAACCCCATTCCACGATTACAAGCAACCGTGAGATCCAGTGAACCGTCCGAAAACTGATGGTCCCGGATCAGAAGGAGATCTCGGATTTGGGACCCCCATACAAAAGGGTCTCCCCTGTTCTTGCAAACACTCTCCACCCTGCAGTAGCTCACATGAATGTCGGTGTTGCTCTCTGGGTCACGTCTCAAGGTAAATTGCAGGTGGACGCTTTACTGGATTCTGGTGCCACAGGGAACTATATCGATCAGGATTTTGCCATGAAAATGGGGATTCCCTGTGAAAAGAAGGAGACGCCGGAAACAGTGAAGGCGGTGGATGGGACAGTCCTTTCTTCTGGTCCAGTGGTCTACCATACTCATTCTTTATTGATGGAATTTGGAGGAGATCACCACGAATACATCCAATTCGACCTAATCGATGCACCCCATTTCCGCCTCATTTTAGGGATGCCTTGGCTTACCTTACATGACCCCATGGTGAGTTGGACTTCGCGCACAGTAAACATGACATCAGAGTATTGCCGGGAGCATTGCCGAAACAAATTATCCATGTCAGCCACATCAGTACCATCACCCGCTACGTATCTAGCGTCCGCTTGCACCCAAGACCACTACTGCTGTGCCACTGTCTTACCTACAGAATATCGTGACTATCACGCTCTGTTCAACAAAAGGAAATCCACACAGTTACCACCCCATCGGGTTTGTGACTGTAGAATTGACTTGATACCTGGAGCGGACATCCCCTGCAGTAGAGTCTATGCATTGACTGAGAAGGAGACACAATATTTGAAAACGTATATTGATGACAATCTAGCCACTGGATTCATCAGACACTCCACCTCCCCTGCATCTTCTCCCCTGTTTTTCATACCGAAAAAAGACTGCGACGAGTTAAGGACATGCATTGACTACAGAGCAATAAACAAAGTGACCATAAAAAACCTTTACCCTCTTCCATTGATCCCAGTGTTGCTAGACCAACTAAAAGGCGCTCGTTACTTCACAAAACTCGACCTACGTGGAGCCTACCATCTTGTACGGGTGCAGAAAGGAGACGAATGGAAGACGGCGTTCAGGACCCAATTCGGCCTCTTTGAATATCGGGTGATGCCATTTGGTCTCTGCAACGCCCCTGCCGCCTTCCAGTTCTTTATGGACGAGGTGTTGAGGGGCTGTTTGGAGTCTTTTTGCGTTGTCTACATCGACGATATTTTGATATATTCAGCGACATTACAGGAACACATCACCCATGTTAAAATAGTATTGGGAAAGTTACAACAAAATTCATTGTATGCCACGCTTGAGAAGTGTCTCTTTCATGTACAGGAAGTGGCCTTTTTGGAGTACGTTATCAACGCCCAGGGTTTTCAGATGGACATGAGTAAGGTGAATGCAATCGTCACTTGGAAGACCCCCCAGAACGTCAAGTCTGTGCAAAGCTTCCTTGGCTTCGCCAAATATTACCGACGCTTCATCCAAGACTTTTCCAAAATTATTCACCCCATCACTAACCTATTACGAAAGAACACTCCTTTTACATGGGGGGATGAAGCAGAGAAGTCCTTTCAAATTCTGAAAAAGAGGTTTACTCTGGCCCCCATTCTTCGGCACCCAGACCCACAAATGCCTTTTGTTCTGGAAACAGATGCCTCCCAGTACGCCCTCGGCGGGGTGTTATCCCAACGCCATCCCACCACCGGACAGCTACACCCGGTAGCCTGTTATTCACGGAAGCTCACTCCCTGCGAAGCCAATTATACTATAACTGACAAAGAGCTCCTGGCTATCAAGAGGGCGTGTTAGGAATGGAGGCACTATCTTCTAGGGGCCTTGCACACTGTGGGGATCTATACGGACCACCGAAATTTGTTGTTCCTGAAGACGGCTAAGGCCTTGACTCCGCGGCAACTGAGGTGGACACTCTTCTTCTCTGATTTTGATTTTGTGATCAAGTTTAGACCTGGATCACACAACGGAAAAGCTGATGCCCTTTCTCGGCTGGGAGAAGAAGATGGGATCATACAACCTGAACCACCTTTCATCTTAACAGAAGTGAAACATCCAGAAAGGTCAGTAGCCTTAATTGCCTCACAAGACTTTTTGGAGGATGTAAAAATCACTGTAGCGGCAGTGGACATTCAAGCCTGGATCCAGGAAGAACCAGAAAATCGCTGTGTAAAAAATGATCTGGCCTATCATTTCCATGCATTGTACATACCACCAAAAATATTGCATTATCAAGTACTGAGCTGGGCACATGATTCGATGATGAGTGGACATGTAGGGATCTACAAGACCACTGCTAATGTGGAACGTTCCTTTTGGTGGCCTGGATTACGCGCGGAGGTAAAGGAATACGTGAAGAACTGTGCAATCTGTGCACAAGGAAAAACTGTTCATAATAAACCGTCAGGATTGCTTCGGTCGTTACCAATCCCTTCTCGACCATGGCATACCATATCTGTGGATTTTATTGTTGAGATGCCTCCCTGTGCAAATCAGACTGTCATATTGGTGGTAGTCGATCACCTCACGAAAATGGGACATTTCATTTCCTTACCTGGCCTGCCTACTTCATCTGACTTAGCCAAGGTGTTTCTGCAACATATTGTACGATCTCATGGATTACCGAGCGTTCTGATAACGGATAGAGGAACTCAATTTACATCACGTTTCTGGAAGGCTCTTTGCACAGTTTTGAAGATCGACGCACGACTCTCCTCCAGCTATCATCCGCAAACTGATGGAAAGACAGAACGGCTGAACCAAACATTGGAACAGTATCTCCGTTGTTTCACCTTACAGAACACCACTGAATGGACTACACTTTTGTGGTTGGAAGAATTCGCCTACAACAATGCTGTACATACCACCCTGGGTTGTTCGCCTTTCTTTTGCCTCTATGGGTTTCATCCGAATATGCTTCCTTTTGAATGGCCAGCCGAATCCCTAGTACCCAGTATACACGAACACCATGCCCATCTTAAGGCTATAATGATTGAAACACAGCATAGTCTGGCTGCAGCTCGAGCTTCCCAAAAACAGTTTGCTGACAGGAAAAGATCCCCAGAACCCGAGTACAAAATAGGGGATAAGGTATGGCTCTCCACACAAAATCTACATCTGAAAGGGGTTAGCAAACTAAAACCTAAGTATGTGGGACCCTATGGTATCAGTGAGGTTATCAACCCTGTAGCAATGAAACTGTCCCTGCCCGTGTCCTGGAAGATCCATCCGGTGTTCCATGTATCCTTGCTTAGGCCCTGTCCTCCTAGCATGCGGTTACAGGTTAGGCCTCCGGCTGTTGAAGTAGACGGACAGGAGGAGTATGAAGTTCAGGCCATCCTGGATTCTCGCATAATGAGAGGCAGGATTCAGTACCTGGTGGACTGGAAGGGGTTTGGTCCTGAAGAACGGACTTGGGAACCTAGAGACCATCTCCATTGCCCTGCCTTGGTTGATCGCTTTCATGAGGCGCATCCCGGCAAGCCAGGTCGACCGCCGAGTCGGCTGTCCTCGAGAGGGGGTACTGTAGCGATTGCCTGCAAACAGAGGGATCCCATTGCAGTAGTTCCTTTTTTCTCCCTGAGGAAAGGGTGGTGAAACTACTACTACCAGAAGGCCATGGGGCGCATGAGAGCAAGATGTAGGGCGGTTCCTATATTAGCTCCTCCCCCGCCTGGCAAAGGTGCTTGACAATCCTTCTTCTGAATCAGGAATGGCGGATGGTGTGTCCCCGCCAGATTACCGCAAGAAGAGGTTCAACGCCGATCAAGAGCCTGCGTGATCAGAGTCGCCTGTCCGCTGCAAGCATCGCCGCCGATCAAGAGCCTGCGTGTTCAGAGTCCCCTGTCAGTCCGGAGAACGGCCTGGATATATCACAGGTAGAGGAAAAGGAGTGCCTTCCTTTTCCTTCATTTTACTGTTTGTTCCATAGTACCTCAGAGCGCGATTGAGCTTTTACTTTTGTTTTATGTTCGGATATTTCTGACTCAGTAAACTATGAGTGCTGGATTCAGGAATGCATTTTGTTTGGGCAGTATGCGCGGTGATTCCACGGCAAAATTACATGAGTCTGACAAGGCTGTAATTATTGGAAAACGCGTGTCCGCAAGGAACACATCTGTTTTTGAGGGGGTATAAACTTCCTACATACGTATCTTATCTGGGTTTCTGGTGCTGTGACTTTAACAGTACAAGGATTTCGCGGATACACTCGGTGAGTGACTACCAGTAACTTTCCGTAGGATATTTCCTGAGCCTACCTAGAACTGGTACTATTAGTTATTGATCTCTCGAGATTCAACTCTGGGTCCAGAATCATTTTCTCGGCTGTTATTTCTACACTACGCTGTTGAGAAACCTGGTGAGTGAGTGGGGGGGGTTTGGGGATAAGCGCAGAGAGAGTAGACTGGTATAGAAAGCGGTATCTAATACTTGTCTCCTTGTCTTCCTGTTCTGCAGTACCCACCTCCTCACGACAACCTAGCTACACCCCCGACCAGACCTTAAGGAGAGTACAGGAAGTACAGCCAGTTTATTGTTTTATCCACTTCCCTTTTCCCTTGGGTACAATTCCAAGCAGTGGGTTTTCTGTCACTGCAGGGAATTGTATCAGGGTGAACTGGGGGGATAATCGTCTGTCATCGTCCCTGCTGGTCACCAGAAACAGGCTAGTGGTGTACATACTTTTTTGCGCTGCTGACGATCACGACAAAAAGTCTTGCCGGGATGTCATTTTGCTTGCTTGCAGTTGCCAAAAAGGCGTTGAAGATCGCGAGCAAGCAAACAAATGACTGCTGTACTACGCTATGCTAAGCGTGTTTGCACTGAGCTACGTGCAGTTCGTGTAGTGCGAAGTTGCGCAAACTTCGCAAACTACGTGAGCGTAGGGTAGTGCTTTGCCCAGGGTTACCTAATGCATTATGGATATAGTATCCTTGTATATCGCCTATTACATAACATGGAAGTTCATAATGTCCAATGTTACACCATTTACTGCTCACTCTGAATAGTCATACCTGCTTCGATTAGATTGTTCTAATGGGCACAGTTTCACTATTTCATGTATATTTTCCGGGTCTAGTACCCTTATACACCGCTTCTTAGATACCATAAAAGTTCACAATGTCAAATATTTTTCTGTTCACTGCTCTGTACACAATTGTTTTACTTGTCATCTGATGTTTTTGATGCTTGTTATGTTATCAGTCAATACTTTAATCAAGATGTATATAGAGTTCCTCACCGTTATTCATACCTCTTGGCGTTTTTGTTTTGAGCCTGATAATGAAACACGATTCCGTTTGTCTCAATTTTTTCTTACTGTTCCCGCCAAGTTCTTCTTGTTTCACCACGTGAATCCCATAATATGACATTGCTTTCCAATCACTTTTTTGACAGAATGCCATATGTTTGGCTGTAGTGTAGGACATATCTTTGTTTTCACAGCCCTGATGTGTTCAAGAATTCTCTTTTTCAGCATGCATACTGTGCTGCCGACCTATTTTGCATTCCGCAATTGCATTCAATAATGTATACTACATGAGTTGAAGTACATGCAATTTTTGGTTCAATTTGGATCAGTTTTCCATTGGGTTCACTGAAAAAGTTCTTATTTTTTCCAATTTTACAGGCTTTGCAGACTTTGCATCTTTTGAAACCCTTTTGTTGGCCCATCAGACAATTTTCTTTCATTACTGTGAGTCTATCTGCAGTATCGTAAGCAAAAGAGCAACAACATGTTCAATGTATCGGCGTGCCATGAAGAGGCACAGGACATGTTTAAAAAGAACTCCTTATCTGAACAACCATCAAGGAATAAGGATGTGGGAATCACAACAAATCTAACATCAAAGTTCATCTCATTGGAAAGAGCATATGAACGAGAAATGAGAAAGTGGTGGGAAGTGACCTCACTAAGAATCTACATTGATGTAGACCGAGTCCCAAGGGGATTACGTATATATACGATTCCAGCCTATGAAAATCCTGACCCCCAGCTTCTCGAAGAATGGGCATAACACACAGCTCAATCGAGTAAGGGCATGCTAGTAATACTCGTAAACTTTGCGTGGAGTGATCGGGCGAGGGCTATTTTGGAAATCGAAAAGTTGGAAAGTGAAACTGATAAAGAAGAGAATAAATCAAAAATAGAGGAATTGAGAGAACAAATAAAAAAACATCTGTTGAAATGCGAACAAAAAATTAAACAGAGAAAGCAAGAAGAATTTGAGAAGGACGAGCATGAATATGCTTTAGGCCGCGTCCTGACCTTTGCAAAGAAATTTGAAGGACCAAGAAAAGAACTAAAAGCGAAAGAGGCCACGCAGATAATGGCAAGAATAGAGACCTCTAAATCAGAAGTAACTGGCAGTGAATCCTCTGGGGGTGACAACACTGGCGCGTCGAGAATGAAGATGACTCCTTTTCAGAAGGAGTTCCGAGTAATGCGGCAAACAAGGCTCAGAGGAGGAACAAACCAACAGAAAGGTCAAAAGCCCAACAAGAAGGGGCGGTTGGAGAAGGAGGAACCGATGGGTCACAAAGAGTGACAAGAAGCAAGAGGGGCAAAAAATGGAAATAGAAAATCTTACCATCATTAACCTCACACCTAAAATACTAACAGCTGGAGAGGAGGAGGTGTTGTGGTTGGACCTCACCTTCTGTCCATCGAGTACGTTTGAGTACACTCAGACCCGAATTGACCTCTTCAAAATGACGAGGAAGCTCAGGTTACATAAGTATTTTAAACTTATGCCCAAAGTAATAAATAGGCCTGGGGGGTAAATTCTGTTCCGCTCGTGGAATTTGCGGAGTTCGTGTAATTTCGCGTTCCACGGAGAACGCAAAATTGCCCAAAATTCTGCGTTCTGCATCTTCGTGACATTTTTTGCTTTTTTCTCATTCTCAAAATGCGTGTTCATGAGATATTTCCCCCCGAGCACGCAAACAGTGATTGCAAACAGTAAAAAAGCATCGCGAACAAGCAATTCCGCGTGTTCGTGGAATTTCTGCGTGTTCACGGAGATTTTTTACCGTTTTGCAGAGATTTGCGTAACGCGATTACGCAAATTCCGTCCACCCCTAGTAATAAATCCCAAAAATCACAAGGTTTGCCAACAATAATGAATGCCCTAACAGGGGAAGATCTAGTAGCATTGGAGGACTTGGAATCACTAAGAACTGACAATAGCTGCAAGGAAAGACCAACTACAGACATCGTACAAAGAACAGTACAGTTGGGAATTCAGCAAGTAAAGGACAACAGCCCTTTTAAACCATCTTTGCAGTTTTTGCCCCAAATTCCCTTGGATGCTATTGATATATTTTCAGAAGCAGTCAATAAAGACATCCTAATGCTGCAAAACGAGTACAACAAAAGAAAATACAATGTAATTAAAGAACAACAGAAAGCATTGATGGACTTACAAAAAGATGAGTCGATTATTTGCAAACCTTCAGACGAAGGAGGGAATGTTGTACTCCAAATGAGAGAACAATACTGTATCGAACCACAAAGGCAACTCTCTGACGAAACTTGCTATAAGTAAATATCAAAGGAAATCTATAAAGAAAGTATTGTTAGATACCATGATTTAATGAAAATGAGCATTGATAAAATTATGCTGGATATGGATGAATATCTTTTTCTGTGATGTCTCAATCCTATCGTTCCGACTTTTTATCATATTCCCAAAATCCATAAGAACTGTGTACAACCCCCAGGTAGACCTATTGTATCGTCACAAGGGAGATTGACCGAACATTTTTCCATTTTTATTGCATGGAAACCATTTCAAGAACTGCTTTAAAAAAAGTCCCTCCGAGAACACTTTGAAAACAAAAGATGGCGGGAAGAAAGGCTTAAGAAAACTGTTATTGATCATGATGTGATAACAGTTCACCAGGGTATCCAGTTCTATCTTGTGATTGAGCAACCTCTATACCATCGCATGCTTCTGACCTATTTCTGCCTGGAAACGTTTTTTAGACTTGTAACTCATCCACAGTGCAATGACTGGTCTAGGGAAAAACGAACTTGTCCGTGTGACGATGTGTCTACACAATCAAATATACATTGTATCCTCTTTTGTTCTGTTTATTCCCATCCAAGGAGGAAATTGCTGAAACCTCTCCTTGTCTCCTGGGGTCTAAGGTCATGTAGAGGGGCATACGACAAATTAAGAACCTTAGACGATGAGCGCACTATTAGTACTGTATCCTCTTTTCTTAGAGCAATCGTGAGGTACAGAAATACAATTTAAATTGAAATTTGCCGAAATGTATGCTGCCACAAAAAGATTTTTAAAAGTACCAATTCTCTTTTTAAACTTTTTAACAGTTTTACTTACCTTCTTTTAACTGTGTATGTAAAATGATCTGAATTCAGACTGATTTTAACTCTTGTTTCTTAAATGCGATTGAATTTGTATGCTTTTATGAATTTGTCTAAATAATTCGAATAAAGCTTTTTGAAACTGACTATTTCTTGTTTAAATTTGTAAGTGCGTTGCTATCATATATTACAGATTCTAAGGATTTTCTTTGCCAAATGGAAGCACTGCAGTGGAATGTTGAATATAAATTGATTGTCTTGGATATTATAAGTTTATATACCTACATTAACCGTGATCATGGGTTAGAGGCTGTAGATTACTTTTTGTCTAAAAGACTGATGAAATATACAGGACACAACAGGATACTCTTACAGTTTACTGAGTTCTGTCTTACGAACAACATATTTATGTATGGTGAAGAGTACTACAGGTAGGTCTCTGGAACAGCGATGGGCACCTGCTTTGCTCCTAGTTATGCAAACTTGTTCGTGGGCTGGTGGGAGAAGCAGGTGTCCAGAATGCCCCATAATGATGAGTGGATGATCAATGTAATATCTTGGCATAGTTATATTGATGATTTATGCATAGTTTGGAAAGGTACAACAGAAACAGCTTTGCGATTTATTGATCATTTAAATAAGAACAATATTAATTTGCATTTTAGTGGCGAAGTTAGTTCTGAGACAATCAATTTTATTTATTTAAAAGTTAGCATTATCGAGGGGAGGCCGACGATGTCACTGTATCGTAAACCAATGGCCGTAAACTCGATTTTGCACGCCAAGAGTAATCATCCCCCCGACTGATAAAAAGTATCCCCTATGGGATATTTTAAGTTAAAAAGGAACAGTACTGAGGGTAAGGATTTTAGAACTGCAATGCAAGCTAGTTATGACAGATTTGTAATGAGAAGGCGTGATACAAATGTATTAAATGCCTCCTTAATACGGGTTGAAGGCATCCCAAGGAAGATTCTACTACTAGAAAAAGATAAAACTAACAATGATTCAAATGTAACACAATTCAGGATGATAACCACTTTCTCAAACAATGCTAATGATCTCAGAAACATACTGAAAAAGAACTGGCATATCCTAAAAACTGACAATGTGATAGGCTCGGATATACCCTTAGTACCTCAGATAAAGTTCAAGAAGGCAAGATCATTAAGAGACTGCCTAGTACACAGCCATCTAGGGGCTGAATCTAAACCTATGAGTACCTTGAAAGAAATGAGGGGGTTTTATCCGTGTAGTAAGTTTAAGGCTTGCTCCTTTAGTAAAAGAACTCTCACCTACAATGTACCCAGTCTAGAGAGACACAAAACTATAAACAAGATTTTAACGTGTAACACTGCATATGCAGTGTACTGTTTAATGTGTCCATGTGGACTGAGATACATTGGAAGCATCATTCACCCAGTCAAAGTACCCATTTTAGAGCACATGCGGGCAATAACGAAAAAGATGCTTCATATCCTGTGGCAAGGCACTTTTTAGAAAAACATAATAGTGATAGGGATCTATTATGCTACTTTGGAATTCACCATGTGCCACCAAATATAAGAGGGGTGACAGAGTGATGAGGCTAAGAAAACTCGAATCTATGTACATAATAGATTTACAGACTAAAATCCCGAATGGGATGAATAGTGGTGAGGAGCTGATGGTATACTGATGGTAAGGGAGCGAAGATAATTCTAAATGGGTGTGAACTACTGATGAAATATGAACTGTATGGGTTTTCTCCCACTTTTTTTAATCATGTTTTTAAATCATGTTCTTGTGTCATAAGAGCTTTTTAAATAATATTGACAAATACTATTTTTGCCGATACACGGCTTCATAAATTTGACATTTAGCAGATAGTTTTTAAAGCCAATATATGGTGTGATATGTTTTTACGACTGCGGAGCAGGGATAACGTTTATGCTGTCATTGTGATGTATAAAGGCTCAGCTGCAGTGCAATATCGAAAATGTTGATGTAATCACTTAATCTATACGGTTTAAATGAAGAGAAAAATCAGGACACTCTATGTTGTCAAATCTACCTGTTAGCAATATGATGAAGGTATACGTACCAAGATGGTGTTGACTGTGGCAAATAGAATTAACATCATGGGTAGTCCGTTTTTGATGATTACATCGCAACACACCATGTGTCTAATTGTTGTTCTTTTAAGATTGCACTGCTTTTTGGCGCGCTATTCAAACATCAGAGTAATAAACATTGACGGATACTGATAAAGAACCCCCTTGAGTGCTTCTTTCTTTGATACATTTTTCATGAAAACTGAGCGGTCATTTATTTTTGCGGACCCACCTCCACGACCAAGGCACCCGTCCGAGACTGCGCTGGCAAGATGCAATGGAGCGGTGATATATATATATATGTTTCCTTTTAATTTTCTGGACTGCACAAACCCACTGGAGGGTCAAAAGCGGCACTAAAAAGAACCATATTTCCCTGCAAGCACCAAAAGAGTGATTCCATTAAAGGCGGCACACCTGGGGCCAATAAAAGTATTTTAGCATGCAGAGGATTGTGGGAGCCAGCTCATTTGTGCAAATCTGGATTGCCGATGAAGAAGAGGCGAGAAGCCTTGAAACGCGTTGCCAGAAGGAGAAGCAAACTCCGGATGTAATGCCGGATTATGTTCAATAAATTATTTGGAAAACCCTCTGCCTTGGAGTGCGTTCTTATCTGCGGGGCACTTTTTGAAACATGATACACTGCGGTTACGGCCGTGGAGAGCTGCACCCCCCACAAAACAATAACGGGGCGTCAATAATGAAAAATGCTTGAATCCTGGCACGGCTTGGCAGAATAAACATTGTGAAACCGGCGCTGCATCCTGAGGCCCACTGGAGGGCTTAATTAATATCCTTTTAATTTTCTGGACTGCACAAACCCACTGGAGGGGAAAAATCGGCACTAAAAAGAACGGCATTTCCCAGCAAGCACCAAAATAGTGATTCCATTAAAGGCGGCACACCTGAGGCCAATAAAAGTATTTTAGCATGCAGAGGATTGTGGGAGCCAACTCATTTGTGCAAATCTGGATTGCCCATGAAGAAGAGGCCAGAGGCCTTGAAACGCGTCGGCAGAAGGAGAAGCAAACTCGGGATGTAATGCCAGTTTCTGTTCAATAAATGATTAGGAAAATCCTCTGCCTTGGAGTGCGTTCTTAACTGCGGGGCACTTTTGGAAACATATATATATATATTTCAGGTTGGCTTGAGTTGGTATTTTACCATTTCTTTTTTTTTTTTTTTTTTTTTTATTGATTCAGTTCAAAGCCATATATACAAGAGAATAAACATATAAAGAGATTATATCATATCCCAAACAACATATCAATATATCAGCTTTGTGATTTACATATTCAACATAAATAAATAAACATATAAGCAGTAAAAGTGGTTTTAACATAAAATAAATAGCGTCTAAGCAGATTATCTCATTTGATAACAAGAATAATAGTCACTAGTGATCCAAATAATCTATCAAAGTCTGCCATATTTTGTATCCTCTACGCTTTTTCACAATTGATTTAATGCGATATAAATTAAATTCTAAATGAAAAATATTATAAAACTTTGCTCGCCACATTTCATATTTAGGTGCTTCAGGCTTTAGCCACATTGATGATATACAAAGGCGAGCTACAGCCATAGCCATGAATATAATATATCTGTTTTCTTGATAACCTGAAAACAATTCATTATCATTTGATAAACCAAAAATAATCATCTCTCTTGAGATTTTTACATCGCATTTTGTGATATGTGCTAAGAAAATTTCTATGGATACAAAAAGCGGTTTTAATATAATGCAGTCTGAAAAAATATGTATAATATCTGCTAGATCACATTGACATCTATAGCATTTCCCGTTATTGCGATTACTCCATTTTAACATTTTAAGTGGTGTATGATAAAGATTGAATAAAGTTTTATAATGCTGTGAATATAAATTGGCAGATAAAATAGTTTTATCGGCCATGCATATTGATTCTTGAAAAGGTACTACAGATGTGCCTAGTCTCGTACACCATTTTAATTCCTGCTGTTCCATATCATCCTGCTGTAAATTTAACAAATAGTTGTATATAATCCCTATACGTGTTGGTTTTTTAAGTATTTCCATAAATTCATTATGGCAAAGTGGTACAATATTTGGATGTGTAAAGATAAAATTCCGGTATTTTACCATTTCAAAGCTGTAGTACTATGCCTGGAGTGATGAATGGCTTTTGTCATTTTACAGCTCGGCAAGGACAGCATTGTGTTTGTCCTATGCTTAAAGACTTTGCTGTAGAAATGGCAAAAGACTTTGTCCTTTTCTATCTCTGCGTGGATGGCACTGTGCTAATCCTATGCTTAAAGACTTTGATAGAAAAATAGACATTTGAGGTGAGCAGATCTAGAGTGTCGCTGGTGTTGAGAGTGCTCTAACAGGAGCTGCTTTCCACCTAAACTGAGAACTACCCAGAGTTCTCTTCTTCTTTTTTGCATAATTTATGTGTCACTCTATGCCTGAAAGGGTTTTGTTTTGACTTATACTGGGTGCTCCCTTGTGTCTGGTTAAAGCTATACCTCTCTGAAGAGCTCTAATTAGAGCGAAATACTGTATGAGGGGTTGCTTGTACTCATTTCAGGTTGGCTTGAGTTGGTATTTTACCATTTCAAAGCTGTAATACTGTGCCTGGAGTGATAAATGGCTTTTTTCATTTTACAGCTCAGCAAGGACAGCACTGTGTTCGTCCTATGCTTTAAGACTTTTCTGTAGAAATGGCAAAAGACTTTGTCCTTTTCTATCTGGGTGTGGATGGCACTGTGCTAATCCTATGCTTAAAGACTTTGATAGAAAAACAGACATTTGAGATGAGCAGATCTAGAGTGTTGCTGATGTTGAGAGTGCTCTAACAGGAGCTGCTTTCCACCTAAACTGAGAACTACCCAGAGTTCTCTTCTTCTTTTTTGCATACTTTATGTGTCACTCTATGCCTGAAAGGGTTTTGTTTTGGTATATATATATATATATATATATATATATATATATATATATACATTTATTATTCACACGACAAACATGAAATGCATTAGATTATGTTCGTTTGCTCAAAGTGATGGGGTCAGATTGTGAACTGATGCAACAGGTTTCACAGCGCTTACATCTTTGGATTGTTCAGGTTGTGCCTGCAGAAAACATCTATTAATTTGTATATACATTCACCATTCTAAGATGTCTGCCGTTTCAGATTGTGGCGGTTGCCCTTCGTTTGTGTTCACTATCTTTCAATGATTGTCTTTATTAACTAGTGCACATACACACTTCCACTTACGTGATCAAGGCTTGTCACAAGCCGAAACATGTTGTTGGTGTGAATAAACATCCTTGGAGACATTCTCTGGCATTGTGTGGCATTTTCCTGAGAGCGTGAACATTGCTGTGTTTGGGAATATTGAATTACCGGCGTGCTCGGCCGGAGTACACGCCACCTCCCATGGGGCCATCTGTAATCCTAACGGAGCAAACGTGGGAATATTGAATTTGGATTGCCACTGGCCCGGTAAAGGACTAAGTGCATCACCTCGACATTCGGGACTTGAACAGAAGAATACCGCCGTGATAAGGTAATGGTGCGAGCTGGGTTCTGTTTGTGTCCGTCCTGAGGGGAGTGCGAGATTTGTTTTAGGCTTTTGCGTATTTCATTTTCCCTCCCCAGGGTTAACGGCACACTGCTCCCAAGCTCCGGGCACTTACCTTGGGCTAATGCACTCGTATGTCCCGAACACGAGAGACGAGAGACGAATGAACTAGAAGGGGATCAGTAAACGCGTGTGCCTTTACGGCTCTGCTTTCTTCCCCGTCGGCTCGCACCCGCGCACCGGGTCGTTACCCATTGGGGCCTGATTTTGTGATTTCTAACGACCCATGAACGATGCACCAAAGAAGTTAGAAGGCACTGTGGTTTACATACTATTTGAGAATCCTGACAAGTGGAACTCAACAGAACGAGACATTGTGCCGAACTATATCAATCCTTTACAGGAGGAACCTCGCATTTAAGTGAAGGGGGAGCCGTCCGCACGCCAGAAGTTTAGAACACATCTCCTAGGTGAGCTAGGAAC
Source organism: Lissotriton helveticus (assembly GCF_964261635.1). Lineage (NCBI taxonomy): Eukaryota > Metazoa > Chordata > Amphibia > Caudata > Salamandridae > Lissotriton > Lissotriton helveticus. The sequence continues at coordinate 1,492,519,931 of NC_136063.1, forward strand.
ATGGAGGAAGAAGAAGAAAGGAGAGCAGCTGCACAATTGCTCTTTACACGCAAGAAAAACATCATAGCAGCCAGCAAAGAAGACAAGACGACTGTTCCGCTCACGGTGAAGGACAAAATAAACAAACTGGAAAAACTAAAGAGAGGCGAAATCTCCAAATGGTGGGAGGCCACCTCTCTACAAAAAAATTATATCGATCAGGAGATGGTCCCTAGGGGTTTAAGGATCTTTACTACCCCCACTTACGACACTCTGAATCCAGCTATGTTAGCTGAATGGTCGGAGAACTCAGCTCTCAGCTCAAGGAGAATGCTTGAAATATTAGTAAAATATGCATGGATTGATAGGGACATACTACTAAAAGAGATCGAGGATCTCATGGTCGAGATTAGAAAAAAATCAGAGGACAGTGCTGTCTCTAACCTGGTGCTGGCAATGAAAGATCGTCTGAAATACTATGAGGAGGACATAAAAGCAAGAAAGGAGAGAAAACTGGATAGAGATCATAACGATTACGAAAGTGGCAGGATATTAACTTTCAGCCGGAAATATGATTATTTGTATACAGATAAAAAATCATCAGCACATCAAGAGAATGAGGATGATGAACTGTTACTACTTTCCAGCGAAACTGAGTCGGATGTATCCAACATATCCACGGAAGAAGTCAATCCAGTTGCAACTACAACTCGCAAACCTAATTTTTTAGACGAGTATCATCACCTGCGCCGGAGCAGACGGATGAACCAGGATACTCCGGCACCTTCTCCCAGTGCACAAAGTGGACGGGGACGGGGACGGGCGAGAGGACGAGGAAACGCAGGAACCGGGGAAAGAGGCTCTTACAGAGGTGGCAAAAGAGGCAACGCAAGGGGCAACATGGGAACCATGAGAACACGCTCCAAAAGAAGACAATAATGGATCCAGCCATGGTAAATGAAACTATTATCAATCTTTCTGCAAGAACTATAAGTGACATTGAGAGGACCACTCTGAGTTTAGGACTTTCATTTTGTCCCACCATGTCTTTTAACTACAGCGAATCTAGGATTGACCTTTTTAAATTTGTCAGGAAGCTGAAATTAAAAAAGTGGCATAAATTCAAAAGGCTGGGGGGTGGGTACAAATCCAAACCCAGTTCTGACAATTTAACTGACAATACCTTTATGATAGGTGAAGTGGATGCCCTTATCAATATCATTCAATTAGAACGTGAAAGTGAGGCTGCCGGTGGCAGTGACTCTCCTGAGGAAGGAAGGGAACAGCCCATTAGCAATACCCAACTCTTACAAGAGGCCGCTTTTACGACTGACAGCAGTGCTGCCTCGGGTTTTAAACCCAAATCGACTTTCATTCCTGTCATGCCTCATGATGCCGTGGATACTTTCCATGAGTGTGTCAGCAAGGAGCTATGCAGATATAAACATAAAACCAGAACACCCAGGTGTAATAAAAACAACCTATCCATGGTTCAAAGAGATGCCTTGAAATCTTTGATGGAGGATGAGAACATTGTCATACGCCCTGCAGACAAGGGTGGCAATATTGTCATCCTTGACAGAACAGAATACATAGCGGAAGCCAATCGCCAACTAAGTGACAAAAAGTCCTACTGTCCCACCACTTATGACCTTTATAATAACAGCATTACCATCCTTTGGGACAAACTTAACAAATGGAGGGAAAAGGGCATCCTCGAATGGGAGGAATATAGATATCTCAAAAATGACCATCCCACCCTGGCCGTTCTTTATCTATTGCCCAAAGTGCATAAGAGCAGAGTGAACCCCCCAGGTAGACCTATTGTGTCCTCAAGGGGCAGTGTCTCCGAACACGTATCCAAATACGTAGACAATTATTTGCGGGAATGGGTACACGACCTGCCCAGTTACATAAGAGACACAAAAGATTTTCTCAAGAAACTTCAGGAGCTAAAATGGGAAGATTGCCTTCTCATTAGCATGGACGTCCAAGCCCTTTACACTATAATTGACCACCAACAGGGCTTAACAGCGTGTAAACATTTCTTGGACGCACGTCCTCTCTGTTTCAGAGAACACAGCATCATGCTGCTTGAGATGGTGGAATACTGTCTCTTGAATAACATCTTCTTATTCAATGGTGGCCTGTACAAACAGGAGGTCGGGACTGCGATGGGATCTTGCTTTGCTCCCAGTTTTGCGAACTTGTTCATGGGTCACTGGGAGCAAGGCATCCTCGCGGATCCAACCCTGGAGGAACATCTATGTCACGTCACCACATGGTGGCGTTACATAGATGACCTGTTTATTGTCTGGAGGGGATCTGAGAGGGATGCCAGAACGTTCATTGATTTACTCAACATCAATGACAGAAATATTGTACTCACGAGCAACATCAGCAAGGACACTGCAGAGTACCTTGATGTCAAAATAGACATCCAGGACGGACGCATTCTGACTTCCCTACATAGGAAGGCTACTGCCGGTAACAGTATTCTCCATGCCCTTAGCAGTCATCCCGAAACGCTCAAGTGGAGCATTCCATTTGGGGAGCTGCTGAGGGCACGGAGAAACTGTAATACTGATGAGGCCTACCAGCGTGAAAGTACACTCATGCTTGGACGATTCAAGAGCAGGGGGTATCCCACTTGGGTGTTAAACAAAGCGAAGGCCAGAGCAGACACCATTCCCAGAACCACCACATTGGAAAACAAACTCTCAGATGTTGATGACGATGAGGACAATAATACACGTCTGATTTTGACATGTAATGCTGAATCACGCCAAATACACAAAATCCTGGGCAAGAATTAGGACATTCTTAAAAGCGACAATATCATAGGTGAAACCCTCCCCAATAGACCCAGCATTACGTACAGGAAAGGGAGAAACATTAGAGACCTCTGTGTATGTAGTGATATCACCATCTATCCCAACAACCAGGGTCTGGGTTTGAAGGGATTCTTCCCATGTGGGCACTGCAAAGCCTGTAAAAACAGTGCACATGTCAAAAGATTGAAATACAATGGCGTGGAGAGAGAAATCACACAATTTCTTACATGCAGTACCATGTTTGTGATTTACGTCACAGTATGTCCCTGCAAGCTTTGGTACATTGGCAGTACGACGGCACAGGCCAAAAAACACATATTAGAGCACTACCGTGCCATTGCACACAAAGATGAAAAATACCCTGTGGCAAGACATTTCCGTGACAAACATTTCTCCAATCCAGCACTACTGAGTTACTTCATCTTGGAACAGATTGAGAGGAACCCAAGGGGGGGGTAACAAAGTGCTCAAACTCAGACAGGTTGAGTCCAGGTACATCCTAAACTTTCAGTCCAAGGCGCCAGGAGGGTTGAGCCAGGATGAGGAGCTGGCGGTCCACCTCAAAGATAAATAACTCATCAGGCTGTAGCTCCACCAATATACGGAGACCTTTTTCATGCAATCGTGTTCTCCGCTTCTAAGAATTTCTTTCCATGTTTACTCATCCTATGCTGTCATCAGTTTATTCATAGTGTATATATATCAAGACATGGTTCACTATCTGTTCTAATAATTTTGTATTTTTCATGTTTATTGACAGGATCACAGATGGGGAAATGGGTCACACCACTTTACTTGTCTAGCACGACCCACTACAATCCTCATCCTTTTTCTCCTGTCATTCTCTTTTTTGCACAAAGCACGGCTAGGAGGGCAACAGTCACAGAAACGGGACACGACTGACTTATGCAGGTCCGGCCTGCTGTTACCTAATCCCTTAACTGGCACCGCAAGGTATTTTACCTGTTAACTGGACATAGCCATGTTGTGAACTTCTCAAACCTCCCCCCCCCCGTAACATCCTGAGTTGAGCTATTTTAGGCCTCATATTATCAATTTCCTTGTTGACCCATGAAGTTATGCTGTGGTTTGAGTATGTATGCTGCATGTATTCACTTTGGCAGTGTTACATATCCTTTATGATTTACTTGACACAAACGATGTGTATTTGATCTCAGTGTGTTCTGCTCAGAACGATGGGGTCAGATGGGGGACTAATGTAATAAGTTCACAGTGCTATCACCTCTGGTTCTTCCAGGTTGTGCCTGCAGATAACATTTGTTGATGTGTATATACATTCACCATTCCAAGATGTCTGCCGTTTCGGATTGTGGCAGGTGCCCTATTTGAGATAATTTTAGCTCTCATATTACAATACCTTGTTTTCATTTGCCATCATTAACTTCTTTGATGATCCATGAATTTACGTTGTGGTTTGAGCATGTATTCTGCATATATGTGCAATGGCAGAGTTATGTATTCATTTATTATTCACACGACAAACATGAAATGCATTAGATTTATGTTCGTTTGCTCAAAGTGATGGGGTCAGATTGTGACAGGTTTCACAGCGCTTACATCTTTGGATTGTTCAGGTTGTGCCTGCAGAAAGCATCTATTAATTTGTATATACATTCACCATTCTAAGATGTCTGCCGTTTCAGATTGTGGCGGTTGCCCTTTGTTTGTGTTCACTATTTTTCAATGATTGTCTTTATTAACTAGTGCACATACACACTTCCACTTACGTGATCAAGGCTTGTCACAAGCCGAAACATGTTGTAGGTGTGAATAAACACCCTTGGAGACATTCTCTGGCATTGTGTGGCGTTTTCCTGAGAGCGTGAACATTGCTGTGTTTGGGAACATATATATATATATATATATATATATATATATATATATATATATATATATATATATATCAAAGCACCTCCGAATTCACGAAAGTAATGGGCGCACTCGCGCTGTCTCTCCACAATATTTTTATTAATTATTTCAGCATGGAAACAAAGATAAACGATCAACGCGTTTCAGTGCTGCTTGCACCTTGCTCACGATCGTGAGCAAGGTGCAAGCAGCACTGAAACGCGTTGATCGTTTATCTTTGTTTCCATGCTGAAATAATTAATAAAAATATTGTGGAGAGACAGCGCGAGTGCGCCCATTACTTTCGTGAATTCGGAGGTGCTTTGATATTTGGAACGGCGAGGTTCCGCCGTAGGGAAACGCACCCACACTGAGCGCTCGAAGGGCTGGGAAACCAGGAACCGGCGTGTGAATATATATATATATACATATATATATATATTCACTGAAAAAACCATAGGTTTCACACCAGTTATAGTTAGGTGGAAATTTTACTCGCATAAAACCATTGAAATTCCCACGTTATAGTTAGTTGGACTCACTATAACTTGCGCGTGCAATGCACTGCTGATGACGTCACATATTACATCACTCATGACACGGTCAGTGACATCACTCATGACATCACTGATGACATCTCAAATGACATCACTGATGACAACATCCTTGTGACAAAGTAGCAGACCTCCTATCAGCATAAAATAACCTTTGACACACACATTCAAAAATAGAAACTAACATTTTCTTAAAAAAGTAGAAACCAATACCAATTACAACAACTTATTAGGTAATTCCAACATCTACATACACATCCACTCATTCACCAACAGTTCTATATAGTCACTCATGCATGTACTTACTCGATTACTAGATGGTGGAATTATTGAATTGGTTGTTGTAAGTGGTATGGGTATCTCCATTTTTTTGAAAATTTTAGTTTCTATTTTTGAATATGTGTTTCAAGGGTTACATTACAGTGAAAGGAGGTCTGTCACTCTGTCACAAGGATGGTGTCATCAGTGATGTCATGAGTGATGTCACTGACCATGTCATGAGTGATGTAATATGTGATGTCATCAGCAGTGCATTGCACGCGCAAGTTATAGTGAGTCCAACTAACTATAACGTGGGAATTTCAATGGTGTTATGCGAGTAAAACTTCCAGATAACTATAACTGGTGTAAAACCTATGGTTTTTTCAGTGAATTTAATAGGTTTTTTAAATGCTAATTCCTAACTATAACTGGTGTGAAACCTATGGTTTTTTCAGTGAATTTCAATGGTTTTTTAATAGCAAATCTTTATAGGTATAAAAAATAATACATTTTAAAACGAATTTTATATTGTATAATTATGTCAATTTTATTTTTTTTATTTTTTTTATTTTTAACTTGGGGCGCGCCCTGGGGCGCGTACCGGGGAGCGTCCCGTTAGCGCAATTCTTGCGAACGAAAACAACATCGTGACATTTCGCGTAGACGCGTGATGCGTCATATGACGCACAGTGTAAGCGCACCCGGAAGCACGCGTGCGCATACGATCGCGGCGTGCCCTGGGGCGCGTACCGGGGAGCGTCCCGTTAGCGCTATTCTCACGAACGAAAACAACGTCGTGACGTATCGCGTAGACGCGTGATGCGTCATATGACGCACAGCGTAAGCACACCTGGAAGCACGCGTGCACGTACGATCGCGGAACGTCTCGACGCGCTTACGCAACGCACCCCGGGGCGCGCCCTGGAGCGCGACTACGGGCACGCCCCGGGGCGCGTAGCGTAAGCGCGTCGGGTCATGTGACCAGAAACTAACACTTTCTATTGGTGCAGAACAGTTTTGGTTTCCAAATGAGTAAAGCCTGGGTCTTATGATCTGAAAATAACACTTCTGATTGGTTCAGGACAGTTGTTTTTCCCAAATGAGTAAAGCCTAGGTCTTGTGACCTGAAAATAACACTTCTGATTGGTTCAGGACAGTTTTTTTTCCCAAATGATGAAAAACCCCACCTTTCTTCCTTATTCTGACTTTCAACAGCTGGAGCATCTGCACCACCACCACCACCATCACCAAGAGGACCACCACAACAATACATTGCTGGTGAAGACGAGGAGGAGGAGGAAGAGGAGGAGGAGGAGGAGGGGAGAAGATGGCTGCCTGAACAAAATACCCCATACAAGCCAAAAGAACACATTGTATGGGAGTTTTTTTCACTCCCAGAGGGCAAGAAAAAAGTGAATGCGGCCAAGGTAACTTGCCTAATCTGTGGCGAACAACTCTCAAGGGGCAATCCAGACAAAAAATATTCATTTGGTAATAATACCATGATTCGACATATGACCCGGAAGCATCCTAACAACTATTCTCAAGCAGAGATCAGGGAACTGGCCAGTCACCTCCCCCAGTGTTCAAGGACCAGCTCCAAAAGAAAGCAACCCACTCCATCGGGACCAGATACAACGGAGACGATGCCTTGTATTCAGCCACGATTTGCAGATTTTAGAATCACATGTATTGCATGTGGCAAAGCTCATCGCCTATGGTGAACAGAGCATGAAGCTCGTCGTCCTTGATGGTGACAATCACAAATGCCCCAAAAAACAGTAATTTTTTCTGTTTCTTGTTTTTTGCTCCTGTTGAGCCATTTACAATTCCCTGTTTTTTGTTTCTCCCCATAAAAAAATACAAAACAAATATAAAACTGTTTTGAAAAGCCAAAAAAAGTACAAAATGTTCAAAAAAACATTAAAAAAAATATAAAACAACAAAAAGAAGAAAAAAAACAGTTCTTTTTAGAACTACCTTTCATTTATAAAAATAAACCTATATATTTAATGAATCACTGTCAATTTCTTTTTCTTAGGGTACGCGTACCGGGGCACGCCCCCCAAAAAAATAGAAAAAATAAATTAATGAAGGAGTTACCATGAGGGATGAACACAAAGAGAGTAATGTTAAGAGAAAGAGAGCTACAGGATGAACACAGAGGGATTGTTTATTACATAGTAAAAAACAGAGAAGGTGTAATAGGGTGAAAGTGAGAAAAGTAAAATGACTAAAGGAGCGAAAGAAGGGAAAAGAGAGAGGAAGAAGACTAAAGTAGAGATAGTGGGACAATGTGAGTGGGTGTTGAAAGAAAAAGAAAGGACAGTAAAAAATTGAGAATCAAGGGTAGTGGCGTAACCGGGATAAATGAAGAACAGTGAGTGAGGGTAAGAAAAGACAAGTTAGTGTAAGTAAAGAGGGGTGAAAGAGGGTGAAAAATTGAATTAGGATAAGACATGGGGAGTGACAAAGAGAAAGGACAAAGAGAGTAAAGAAAACAGTACCTGAATGGATTTGAGTGAAACAGCAAAGAAAGATAAGTAATGCAGGGTGTGTGACTTATGGGGAGTCAGTGGCTGTAGTTCGGGGTGTGGGTGTGTAAGGTGTGTCTGTGGGTGTGGGTGTGTGGGGTGTTTTGGTGTGGGTGGAGGTGAGGGTGTGTGAAGTATGTGTGAGGAGTGTATGGGTGTGGGGTGTATATGTGTGCGATGTATGTGTGTGTATGGAATGTGTGTGTGTATGTGAAGAGTGTGTGTGGGGGGATTTTTTGTGTGTATGAGGTGTATGTGTGGTGTGTGTGTGGGGTGTATGTTAGAGGTGTGTGTATGTGTTGAGAGGGGGACGAGGTGTGTGTGTAGGAGTTAGATAAATAATTAAGAAAAACAAAATGAGTGAAGAAGCAAAGGAAGGGAACAGAGGGTAAGTGAAGTAAAGAATAGGGATTGAAAGAAGCTGAATATGAGAGGGGAAATAGGGAAATTGGAGTAAACATGGAGAATAAGAATAAGTGTGGTAAGCAGAATAAAGACACAGGAGTGAGGTTGGTTGAGAAAATATTAGTAAGCTTAAAGCAAAGGGTGATGACAAAGTACATTTTTTAGTCATACTTACCATATAATAAATGTAACTTTAATTATTTTTTTTACTGCACTTTGTATCTGTGAAAGAGAGAAGAAAAAATTAGTTATAATTAGTAAAATGTGTATTTTAAATTAAAATATACAAATGAAGAGGTTAAAAATCATAACAGTGTATCTAGAAATAAAGTAAGAGTGAAGGACACAGAAAGGGAAATAAAGTAAGGTAGAAGGATAAAAAGAGAAAAAAAGAAATAGAATGAGAGCAAATTACTAAAAGTAAGGCATATAGATTCACTGACAGAGAGGAAGAGAAGAACAGAAAAATGAACTGAAGGTAAGAAAGATACTAAAACAATGAGACTTAGCAAAACTAAATCAGGAAACAGTAGTAAGTAAAAAGATAATGACTGAGACGGAAAAGATAAACACAAGTGAACATAACACAAGGAGAGTGAGGCACTGAGGACATAGAAGTAGTGAACGAAAAATAGAGAGAAAAGGTCAAAAGTAAGGAGCAAACAAAGATAAGCGAGGGAGAGTGGGTGATTTATAGTGATAGAGTGCGATAATACTGCTGAGTGAGTAAACAGGAATTACTAAAAGAGCAAAGGAGGAAAATACGGAAAAGGGAAGTAAAGGAGAGAGACTGAAAGCTGAAAACTTATGCAAGGGAGAGAGGGGATGCATACAGTTGAAATGAGAATGAGGGCTTGTCAAAGAAGTGGAGTAAAGGAACGGGGGTTACAGAGAGTGAGAGAAAGACATTATAAGTGAGTAAAAAGAGCTGAAAGAGGATGGAAAAAGGAAACTGAGTGTCAGAGAATGGGAATACAATTTAATAGAAGATTGTGTTTTTAAAAAAACCTTAGATACTGACAAATAACAAATGTACACTAATCTTTGATTGACTTACTTTTCCTTGAGGCCAAATAGTATATCATAGAGGTCCTTTTCTCGTTGCAAAGTAATTTGCTGTTCATTAAAAAATCCATTTCATCGACTTTCTAGAAGAAAAGCTCCAAGAACATCTTAAATATTTCCATTATTTTCATATATTCCTTTTTTTCAGTCATGACTCTTTACTCATTCCTGTACCTTTCCTTTTGGCCAAATAGTGTCATATGTATGAGTATATTTTCAAATTAATTCCAAGAAACTCTGAAATTACCTTTTTTCCGACGTTCTGAAAGAAAGGCTCTACAACATTTTCACAATATTTAACTATTTGTAAAACCATCTCTGACTCACTCATGTTCATCATTTTCTATAATACTAATATCACTTACTATGAGATCCACTTACAGTACCTATATGACAAGTCAATTTTTTATATTACCTGGATCACTTTTACTCAGAATATATTTTTAAACAGCAAAATAACCTTTATTAACTGCTCCCGTCTTTATAGGCCAATTACCTTTACCTAAATTGTGGTTGTAAAAACACTAGGTATGAATTTTTTAAGCCAAAAGGCAAACGTTGTTTGAAAGTCAAATGAGTGTCGTTACATTGGGTCCAACCTTTACAACTTTTTAAATAGCATGTGTAATGCCCTGATGTTGTAGAAGGACCTTCATGAAAAATAATAGCTCCAGTTGCAAAGGTTCTTCCTGATATCGATAACTGTGAAGCCACGAAATTTTTAATAGAAGTTGTCAATTTAGTTCCATCAGGTCTACATCGTTGTAACATTAAAATGACATACTGACCATAATTTTGTAGAAATAATGTGGACAGCATTGTAGACTTACATTGGGGACACACCATATTGTGATCCGCTGCTTTAACTAGATTATTAAAAGGCACTGATTTGCAGTCTGGTAAAGTCAAATATATAAATCTTTCAGTGTCTATTCTAGTAGTACTTGATAAAGTACAGTTGTCGCAGTCATGCTGCCATTGATAAGAAAGGCTAAAAAGATTTTTTATATCTACACCTTCATCTTCCAATACATCAAACATATACATTAAAAATTCCTGACAATCCTGCTGAATATTCTGTGAAAATAAATTGATTTTGACCAGTACATATGTCTAGAAGATTTCGAATTTCTGAAACACTTTCTATTTTTGCTCTATCACTGGTACATTTCTCAAACACGGAATTCAACAAACAACAGAATCTTTGATCCCGATTTTCAACAATCTGTTCTTGAATATTTTGAAGAAAAAAAACAACATTAACCACTACATTAGCATAGCAGTTGACACCAGACCTGTTTTCAAACTGATATCCAACAACATCTTCAACAGAATCCTTTTTCCTACTGCTTAAAATTACAGTTTCGTCTACTTTTTGTCTTTTTGCTACTACCTCACTGCAATTACTCTCATTTCTTCTTTTTCGGCCTACCACACGTTTTTCAATCAGAGGATATTGAGGCAAATGTGGAGCATACTCTCTTCTTAACCTATTGTATTCTTTAACACAATGTAGATCTGCACAAATCTTTGTTTCATCACACTCAATCAAGTACAATCCTGATAAAGTTCTGTCTCGTGATAATGCCACATATGCCGTACCCTCTTTAAACACAGAACTTCCAATGTTCACCGAAGCGCTATCTACACTTAAACCTTGAGACTTATGAATTGTCACCACATATGCCAAACAAATAGGAAACTGTTTTCGGCGAACATATAAGTCTTTCACGAGCAAAAATCTAGCTGAACAACGACAGATTTGTTCTATTTCATCAATGCCATCAAATTTAATTTTTAAAATTTCAATTCCATCTCTATTTTTGTAATTCACAAAACCAACAACATGACCCATTGCTCCATTTACCAAACCTCTTTCAACATTTAAATTCCTTCTCAAAATGATACGACAATTTAAACACACATTCAGAGTCTTTTCAAAACCAGCAGTTTTAGATATAGTCTTCTCTAATTAATCCAATTTTGATTTCAAATTTTCAGACAAAATAATTGTTGCTCCCATATGCTCTATTTTATCTGCAGCTTCCAGTTTCACTATCTCTTCATTTTCTAACTTTAACATTTTGTTGTTGAACATGGAACATTCTTTCAGAGTTGGCATCAAACATATGCCAGATTTCTTATCGTTAATTTCCTTAAAAATATTCTCTGGAAGAATGTTTTCATTTGGGTACAAATGTTAAATTAATCGTCCATGTAAAGCTTCTTTCCCTTGCTGACTTACTTTTCCGATTCTTACATCTTGTAAAATATTTGTATAATCTTCATCCTTTGCCTGCCGCATATTTTGAAGCAGTTCTGCATATTTGAAGTTTAACCATATATTAACGTTTCCAATGCTTCCTAGGCACTTCCTGGTATCTTCATGCGTGAGCATTTTGAACACAGGTTGTCCTTTCACTGGAGTCAACTGCAGTAGATCTCCAAAAACAATAATGTGTTTTCCTCCAAATAAGACATCATAGTCTGTTCAAAGAATTTCTTGCCTTCTCAAATGCACAAAAGCAAGCATTATATTTGACACCATGCTTACTTCATCAATGATAAGAAGTTTCATTTTCTTCAGGACTCTCGAAACTTCGGAACACGCATCTCCAGATAGCTTGTGATATTGCAATTTGTTATCATGCTCCACTGGCAGCATCAGTAAACGATGTAAAGTAATCCCTTTAATGTTATGTGCAGCCAACCCAGTTGGAGCGGTAACAACACAAGACAGCGGCGATTCAGTCCTTTTCTGCAGATAAGTTGCAATTGCTTTAATCAGAAAACTTTTTCCAGTTCCCGCTTCTCCACTCACGTACAGTTGGACAGGCTTAAATGATGTACATGAGCACTCTTTTTTCTCATGACTGAATCCATGTTCAACCTGTTCTGTGACTTCGTCATATATCTGTTTCTGCTCAAGGTTTAGTTGTTTCACCAAATCTTCTAAGTTAACTACATCATCTTGAGCTTGTTCCATAGCTCTTTCCACCTCATCCATGGCAGTGGCAGCTTCATTTTGTATAATTGGTCCTCCAAGTGGATCCTGACTCAATGAAGCAGAACTCTGACTGTCTTGAGAACTGTCTCTAGCAATCTCTGCAGCAATTGTGGCTTCTTGCTCTATTTCTTCGTTCAACATTTGCAGATAATTTGGAAAAACAGGACATTCTATGGTCTCCTTGGTTGCTTTAAAAGAATCTTCGTAACAGAGAAAATCTCCAAGTAGTTCCTCTTCTGTACGCCATGGCTTAAAGAGTTGCAAAATAGCTAAATAGTAAAATTCCCTTTTCTCTGGATTTTCGGCAACTCAATTTTCGATGATTAATCAAATGGCCTTTTCTCTGCTTCACTAGACATCCTTTACATCCAATGACAGCATATATTCCATTATTGATATCTTCTCGGATGTTCCTCTTATAAATATATCTTTGCAGAACTTCATAGAGACAAGTGTTCTCAAGGTAAGGACTTCTATTTGGATAGTATGTATCCAACATGTTTGTCTTCAAAATATCTGTACTTTCTGGTTCTTTCTCCGCCAAATACTCTATTTCTTGTATAGATTTCAAAACTCGGTTTCGTGTTGCAGCAAGACCTAGACTCACCCAAATGATGGTTCTAGATTTGGCATAGAGACTTGCTGACGACAATCGATCAGAACATTCATATGCTCCAATTTCTCGATGCGACAACATCTTCAGACTGTAACTGTATAATTTCTTGCTTAGACTCTTTTCATGTGAAATGTCCTCCCACATTTCCTTCAGTTCTGTCTTTTCTTTTTTTGTGATGTAAGACGTCACATATCGAGCCACAGCAATAGAGTTGTCAGCAACGAGCTGAATATCCATGTTAGCATTCCACATGGACAAAATCACTGGATTGTAGTCGTTGATGTACTTGGACTCTTCGTTTCTTTTTAAATTTTATGTATTTTTGGGTGATTTCCTCGTCACAGTATGTCGCAGAGAAGACATCAAATTATTTACTCTTCCTTTAGAAATCACTGGTTGTGGAAAGCTGAAACGACATTTTGTGTAGAACTTGTCCTTGTTTCTGAATTTTCGACGACAGTACTTTCCACAACGATGGGATTGAAAGCGTAAAACTTGTTGCCTTAAACTGTTTTCCTCTGTAGTTTTCGGAACAGCACATGTTGAATACTCTTCAATGAAACTCATCACTGTTTCATCCGAATCTGTTCCAAATTTGGGTGCATCTTTAATCCACAACAACATATGTATGTGAGGAGCACCTCTCGCTTGATACTCCTTTCTCCAAAAGAAATCCAAAACCTCTCCAAGGGGAGGATTTTTTTTGTTGGTAATAAAAGACATCATAGCTTCAAATCTATGATTGAAATATCTGCATACATTCACTGGATCCAAAGAACACAGTTCTCCAGCTGTTTTGAATTCTATATTTTGTATATTTGCATTTGCCTCTCGTAGAAATTGAAGTAAGTCGTCCCATGCATACTCGGCACAGCTAAGAGTGAGGAACCATGTAGGAGTTCCTAAGTTTCTCAGCATACATTTCAATTCCCCATGACGACGGTACCAATACTCATTTGTACCACGCTGACATGCCATGAGATTGATTAGATGAGATTCCAAAATATTATCTTGCAGATTCACTTTCTTTATAAAGTCCCTCGCCGAAACATTTTGCAGATGTGCTCCACTTTTCAGTATATGGTTTACTGCATAAGAAAGCCCAGACAAGTCACTTTCATACAGTAGATGAAACAAATAGGGAATGCATTGACGAAACCTTGGATCTTCAGCATATAATCTTACAGTTCGATATTCAGATGCAGGAATTTGAAGTGGACGATCGTCATATCGTCCACCTCGACCTGTTGGAAATAGCTGTGGAAAACAATGAGCTTCCAAACTTTCTTCCCATACACTAATGGGACTTCCTTTTGCTGCTTTCATTTGAAACAATTCAATTGCATTCCCCATTACTTCTTTGGAATGCAAAGGATGAACAGTATAATGTTCATATATTTCTTCACTTCTAGACACATCAACTTTTTCAATTTGTCCGCCTGAACAATCACTGTCTTCATCTGCAGCTGTTTCCTCTGCTGCAACACATACATCTTTGTAATACTCATTGTTTTTGACTAAATACAATGTTGCCTTTTTGACTTTCCTAACATCCACTAAATCTTGCCAGATTTTCTTACTCTTTGTCGGAACCCCATTAACTAGAATAACTAAAGGTTCCTCTTCTACTTTTTCCATACCAATTGTATCAATATTTTTTTTTAAATCAAGAGGGAAATAAACAACTCTTCGCTTTAATCCTCTCTGCAAATCTGTAGGAGGCAATTTCCCTATCTTAGGCTGCATGCGAACAATTGCCTGAAAAGGGTGGACATATTAAATCAAAATAGACTCATATGTATTTAAATCCATCAATTCACGGGGAATGTCTACCAACTCCAGATTATTATGAACAGCTCTAGCAGGCATTCTGTTTTGATTTAATTTATCATAACAATATTTACAAATACGCTGATCAGAACTCAAATCAAAACAATTCTCCACCCACAAATAAGTTGCAAAATCCTTCCACTCATAATTATTCATCTTTTCACTTTTTACGTATAAATCAACTAATCTAGTTTGATGCTTATAATGACTTCGTCGACAACACACACAAGTAAAATTCGGCCTTTCACTTGATTTCACCTTAAACCTTTTAATTTCCTGCTCAAACCTTTCTGTACTTGAAATCTGTACATTCTCTTCCACATTACCTTGAATTGCTGTGTCAATTTCTACTCTATCCTCTTTTTCACCAAAATAACAAATCTCAATTTCTTCACAAATCTTCTTCACATCTAATTCAGTTCCATGCAAAAGAGCACTGTTTAATTGTTTAAGCTTAAGTGCTGGACTTTTTGCATAATACAACATTCTCACTAATTTCCTCATTTTGGTATGATGCACAGCTAACATCCTAAAATGATGAAAAACACTCTGACAGACTTTTCTAGAAAGACAAGCCAGTGAATGCCCTTGCAAACCTGTGTTTTCTCTCACTCTGCAAGGATCTAAGTCTTGCAACAACTTCACTTTCTGCTTTAGACTTTTGTTACTATATGTACGTAAGAAATTACAAAACAAATCAATTGATTCCTGTCGCACACTACAAATACGACTACACTTCCAAGTGTACACTGGACCCTTAGAACGACTCCCTAAAACTTCATCAGTTAACACCTCTTCTGGTTCTCTAGGCACAAGTTTCTCTTTTTCAATCGGACAACCGTCTTTCACTTCATACGCTCGACCACTGGTGTCAACTGCATGCACTAAATCATTCTCCTGGAAGTAACTCTCCTCATTAAAAAATGGCTCACAACTTGAACTGTGCATCCATTCTCCTGAAAAAACTTTACAAAAATTAGTCTGATTAATTACTCTTTTCCATCTACTGTTTGATTTGAAAACATCAATTGTCTTGTTAAGTGTCCTAATTCTATTGATTATTAAAATAAATATTTTTTTCTTAACTTCAAAAGCCTGATCAACAATCTTCTCTACACTTTTCTTTTTCTTATAAAAAGCAGCTCTCTGTTTACCTTTCCTAATGTTTTTTTAACACATTTAAAACCATCCTATTGCGAAACATTCGTTTACGAATGTCTCTAAACTGATTCTGCCTTCTATTCCTATACATATTATTCTCTCCTGCTCCAGTTGTAGGATTCTTTGAGGTTCTCTCCTTCCTTTTCAAATTTACTGTCTCATTCTCTTTTTCTACATGCTGTCCAACAATTTTCTTTGAAGTACATATGTTCCGTATAAAAGACTTAGTTGTCTTACCAGGAGCTTGGTTCCTGTTTTTTGAAGTATTTGTTGTGGAAGAGTGCTGTAATTCCGTTGCTGTTTTTGTTTTTTGGCGGTTATGTTGTTTTCTTCTCCTTTCCCTTGAGGGCATGTTTGCTTACTCTTGAAATCTTGATTTCAATCTGTGTTAAGGAAAGAAATAGCACATTATAGACCACTATTACCAAACAACAAAGCAATGACAAAAAGCAAACGATCTATCCAGGGTTACAGATCAGGTGAGGATTCTCCAGGGGTGCACAAAAGGTGAGGCCTGTATTGAAGAGTATAGTGGAAGACAGCTCTGTCCACAGGTACAAAGAAGATGAGACCTGTGTCTAAGAGTCCAGTAGGGGATAGACTTCATGAAGTCTAGTCCACTACACTCTTATACACAGGCTTCACCACCTATGCTTCCCGGGAAAGGCCTCTCTCCCACTACAGTCTTGATCATAAACCTCACCTCCTCTGTCCCTCTGGACACGTCTCACCTCATCTGCACAATCTACTTCCTAATCTCAGGTAACACAGGTGACATAATTGTGAAAAGGTCAATTTTTTTTATGTAATCATGCACACACTATTTATTCTTTATCAAAAATGTAGAATTCATTGATTAATCCCAAAATCGATTTTTCAATAACATTTTAGAAACACAGTGCAGGTCCTACTATTTAAACTTTCTCAAAAATGTAAAACTCATTAATTTGCAGCAAAAATATTTTAGTAGTGTAATGAAAAGCTTATACATATGACCTTTTCATTGTTTTTCAAATGTTATTTAAAAAAAAAATTATAAGGCCTAAGCAGGAATACTCATGTGATGAAGCCTGTCCAGGGGAGCACAAAACGTGAGGCTTGTGTCCAAGAGTGCAGTGGACAGGACTAAACTGGAGTAGTGTGCAAGAAAAAAATAAGCCTCATTTATAAAGCCCTGCGTCAGTTTTGTGCTACTGATGCGTCACTTTTTGTGACGCATTGGCGGCATAAAACATGTGCCTTGTTGCGCCATATTTAAAAACTGACGCATGTAGGTAGATGCGTCATTTTTTAAACCTCTGCGCCACATTATACCTCTGTCAATGTACACAGAGGGGTAATTTCTCCGCAAAAAGCCTCGTAATAATGACACAGTGAAATCTATGAGATTTCACTGCGTCACTTTTAGGACACTGTTACGTCAAAATCTTGCACCTGCCTCACAGCAGGGATAACACTGAGGCAAACGCTTTCTCATGGGGCTTTCCCCATGTGATACGATTCTCACACCTAAGCAGGAGTGCAGATGAGATGAAGACTGTCCAGGGGAGCACAAAACGTGAGGCTTGTGTCCAAGAGTGCAGTGGACAGGACTAAACTGGAGTAGTGTGCAAGAAAAAGATGAGCCTCATTTATAAAGCCATGCGTCAGTTTTGCACTACTGATGCGTCACTTTTTGTGACGTATTGGCGGCATAAAACATGTGCCTTGTTGCACCATATTTAAAAAGTGACGCATGTAGGTAGATGCGTCATTTTTTAAACCTCTGCGCCACATTATACTTCTGTCAAGAGTAATGTACACAGAGGGGTCATTTCTTCGCAAAAAGCCTCGTAATAATGACGCAGTGAAATCTATGAGATTTCACTGCGTCACTTTTAGGACACAGTTATGTCAAAATCTTGCACCTGCGTCACAGCAGGGATAAGACTGAGGCAAACGCTTTCACCTGGGGCTTTCCCCATGTGATACGATTCTCACACCCAAGCAGGAGTGCAGATGAGATGAAGACTGTCCAGGGGAGCACAAAACGTGAGGCTTGTGTCCAAGAGTGCAGTGGACAGGACTAAACTGGAGTAGTGTGCAAAAAAAAAAAGAACCTCATTTATGAGGTCCTGCGTCAGTTTTGCACTGCTGATGCGTCACTTTTTGTGAGGCATCGGCGGCATAAAACATGTACCTTTTTGCGCCATATTTAAAAAGTGACGCATGTAGGTAGATGCGTCACTCTTTAAACCTCTGCGCCACATTATACTCAAAAATGTAAAAGCCATTCATTTTCCCCAAAATCGTTTTTGACATCACATTTAGGAAACACAGCACAGGTCCTATGTACAAGCATTCCATGTCATTACTGAAACCTCACTATTTTACAAAATACAATTCCTCTATGCAAACAAACTCAATATGCTTCCTACACTGAGTTAACACAGGTAACATCATTGTAAAGAGTCAAATTGACGCCTGTGTCTAAGAGTGCAGTCGGGGATAGGCTTCATGAAGCCTAGTCCACTGCACTCTTAGACACAAGCCTCACCACCTACGCTCCCCAGGAAAGCCCTCTCTCCCACTACAGTCTTGAACAAAGGCCTCACCTCCTCTGTACCTCTGGACATGCCTCACCTCATCTGCACAATCTACTTCCTAATCTGAGGTAACACAGGTGACATCATTGTGAAAGGCGCACATTTATGTCTTTAAGCATGCAAACACTCTCTATTCCTTCTCAAAAATGTAAAAGCCATTCATTTTCCCCAAAATCGTTTTTTGAAAAACATTTTAGAAACAAAGCGCAGGTCATATGTACAAGCATTCCAAGTCACTACTGAAACTTCACAATTTTACAAAATACAATTCCTCTATGCAAAGAAACTCGATGTGCTTCCTTCACTGAGTTAACACAGGTAACATCATTGTAAAGAGTCAAATTTATTTCTTTAAACATGCACACATTATTTTTTCCTTCTAAAAAATTTCCTATTCTTAGGACACCCCCGCGCCGCACGGCCACCAGCTGCTGCGTGTGTCCCCCGCCTGCCGCTGCTCTCAGCCTCGCTGAGCCCTCCTGCCGACCACGCCCCCCGCCGTCGCTCGTTGTTGTCTCCCGCATTTACTGTTCTGCATTTACTGTTCTGTTTGTTTGTTGTAGTTTAACTGTAAATTTGTACCTATTTCTCACCTATTGCCTGTGTTTTTGTCCCCCCTGTGCAGTTTCCCCTGCAGTGCCCCCTGCGCCCAACCTGCCCCGCTCCCCGCTTCCCGCCGCCGTGAGTGCGGACACGCCCCCTTTCCTTCTGTGACCTCCCCGCTCCCGCCTCCCAGCTGCTCCTCCTCCCTCGCACTTGGCCATAAATGGCGACCGTGCGGCACAGGTGAGTGTGACCTATTCTTAGGACACCCCCGCGCCGCACGGCCACCAGCTGCTGCGTGTGCCCCCCGCCTGCCGCTGCTCTCAGCCTCGCTGAGCCCTCCTGCCGACCACGCCCCCCGCCGTCGCTCGTTGTTGTCTCCCGCATTTACTGTTCTGCATTTACTGTTCTGTTTGTTTGTTGTAGTTTAACTGTAAATTTGTACCTATTTCTCACCTATTGCCTGTGTTTTTGTCCCCCCCTGTGCAGTTTCCCCTGCAGTGCCCCCTGCGCCCAACCCGCCTCGCTCCCCGCTTCCCGCCGCCGAGAGTGCGGACATGCCCCCTTTCCTTCTGGACCTCCCCGCTCCGCCTCCCAGCTGCTCCTCCTCCCTGGCACTTCGCCATAAATGGCGACCGTG
Source organism: Lissotriton helveticus (assembly GCF_964261635.1). NCBI lineage: Eukaryota > Metazoa > Chordata > Amphibia > Caudata > Salamandridae > Lissotriton > Lissotriton helveticus. The sequence continues at coordinate 1,492,539,814 of NC_136063.1, forward strand.
CGCTCGCGCAGCGGGCGTGCCGATTGTGTGCCGAAGGCGTGCCAAAGGCAAGCCCGTCTACGCCCGTCCGTGCCTGGCCCACGCCCAGCGCCAGGACCCCTGGCCCTCCCCGCCGATGCAAGACGACCCGACTGACCTACGACGCCGCCACTCTCAACACACTCAATGCCGGCCGGACCCACGCCTGCTGCCGAGCCACCCCGAGACGCACCCACGGACCCTTCACCTGCTGTACCTGCAAGTTCACCTGCCTCCAAACCTGCCCCGCACCCGCCAAGACAAACACCAGCAGCAACCACCTCAAGTGCATCCTGCTCAACACCCACTCCGTCCACAGACACGCCGTGGAACTCTGTAACCTCCTCAACGCTACATCACCGGACGTCGCCTTCCTCACGGAAACGTGGATGAATGCCTCCTCTGCACCCGACATCGCCATCGCCATCCCGGACGGGTACAAGATCATCAGGAGGGACCGCATCAACCAGACCGGAGGAGGCATCGCCATCGTCCACAGGAACACCATCCGCATCACGACCGACGCCAACGACTCCTTCACCGCAGCCGAACCTCTCCACTTCCAGATTCACACCGACCCTAAGACGACCCTCAGAGGCACCCTCGTCTACAGACCCCCGGGACCACGCACACAATTCAGCGAAGACATCACAGACTTCATCAGCCCACATGCCCTCCCCTCCGCTGACTACCTCCTCCTAGGGGACCTCAACTTCCACCTGGAGAACAACAAGAACCGCAACACCGCTGCCCTGCTGGAAAACCTCGCCAACCTCGGACTCAAGCAACTGGTCAACACCCCCACCCACTACGCTGGCCACACGCTTGACCCCGACTTCTCTTCCAGCAAGTACATCACCTTCAGCCACGCCACCGGACTCCACTGGACCGACCACAGCTGCGCCCACTTCAGCTTCAAAAGATCCACGACCCACCACCACCTGCAACAGGTACCTCACAGGAATTGGAGCAAGATCACCGCGGACCAGCTCACCACCTCCCTCAGCCAGAGCCCACCCGCCAACACAACGGACCCCAACGAAGCAGCCCGCAACTTGACACAGTGGCTGTCCGCCTGCGCCGATGACCTCGCGCCACTAAAGAATCCTCCCAGCAGACCCAGAAGCAAGAAGGCATCCTGGTTCACCGACGAACTCAAGATCTCCAAGAAGACCTGCCGCACCCTCGAGAAAGCCTGGCTCCTCGACCGGACCACCGACAACATGACCGCCCTCAAACACGCTACCCGCAAGCACCACCAGCTCATCCGCACCACAAAGAAGAAATCCCTGAAGGAACGACTGGACAATAACGCCCACGACAGCAAAGAGCTCTTCACCATCGTCAAGGAGTTCTCCAACCCCAGCACCGGCACCAACGACATTACTCCGTCACAAGACCTCTGCGACTCCCTCGCCTCGTTCTTCCACCGCAAGATCCCCGACATCCACAACAGCTTCGGCACACCACCCACGCACCCAACCGTCGAACCAACGCCCCCCACCGCCACCCTTTGCACCTGGACCACGGTGACCACCGAAGACACAGCCCGCACGATGAACACCATCCACTCCGGATCACCGACCGACCCCTGCCCACACCACGTCTTCAACAAAGCCGACTCCACCATCGCACCCCAACTTCGGAACATCATCAACGCCTCCTTCAACACCGTCACCTTCCTGGAGAGCTGGAAGCACGCCGAGCTCAGTGCCCTGCTGAAGAAACCTACAGCGGACCCCACCGACCTCAAAAACTTCCGCCCCATCTCGCTCCTCCCTTTTCCTGCCAAAGTCATCGAGAAGATCGTCAACAGACAGCTGACCGCCTTCCTCGAGACAAACGGATCCCTCGACCCCTCGCAGTCCGGCTTCAGACCCAACCACAGCACCGAGACCGCCCTCATCGCAGCCACCGACGACATCCGGACCCTGCTCGACAAAGGAGAAACAGTGGCCCTCATCCTCCTGGACCTCTCCGCTGCGTTCGACACGGTCTGCCACCGCACCCTAGTCCAGCGCCTCAGCAACATCGGTATCCAAGAGAAGGCACTGGAGTGGATCATCTCGTTCCTCGCCGGAAGAACACAAAGAGTCCGCCTCCCCCCGTTTCGCTCCGAGGCCACCGAAGTCATCTGCGGCGTCCCGCAAGGATCTTCACTCAGCCCCACCCTCTTCAACGTCTACATGAAACCTCTCGCAGCCATCGCACGCTAGCACAACCTCAACATCATCTCTTACGCCGACGACACCCAGCTGATCCTCTCCCTCACCAGAGACCCCGACACCGCCAGAACCTGCCTACACGAAGGGATGAAAGACGTCGCCGAGTGGATGAAGGACAGCCGCCTGAAACTGAACTCGGACAAGACGGAAGTCCTCATCCTGGGATCTTCGCCCTCCGCCTGGGATGACTCCTGGTGGCCCCCAGCCCTGGGCACCGCACCCAAGCCAACCGACCACGCACGCAACCTGGGCTTCATCCTGGACTCCTCCCTCTCGATGACCAGACAAGTCAACGCCGTCTCCTCATCGTGCTTCAACACCCTGCGTATGCTTCGCAAGATCTTCCGCTGGATCCCGACCGAGACCAGGAAAACTGTCACCCAGGCACTCGTCACCAGCCGACTGGACTACGGAAACGCCCTCTATGCCGGAACCACAGCCAAGCTACAGAAAAGACTCCAGCGCATCCAGAACGCCTCCGCCCGACTCATCCTGGATGTCCCCCGACGCAGCCACATCTCCGGCCACCTGAGGAACCTGCACTGGCTCCCCGTCGACAAGAGGATCACGTTCCGGCTCCTCACCCACGCACACAAGTCTCTCCACGACCTGGGCCCCAAGTACCTCAACGACCGCCTGACCTTCCACACTCCCACCCGCCAGCTACGGTCCACCAGCCTCGCCCTTGCAGCCGTACCACGCATCCGAAGAGCCACCGCTGGAGGAAGATCCTTCTCTTACCTGGCTGCCAAGACATGGAACTCCCTCCCCATCCACCTTCGGCTGACCCAGGACCATCTCGCCTTCAGGAAACAACTCAAGACCTGGCTGTTCGAGCAGTAGCACACCCCCCCAAGCGCCTTGAGACCCTCCCGGGTGAGTAGTGCGCTATACAAATGGTATGATTGATTGATTAAAAGCCATTCATTTTTCCCAAAATCGTTTTTGACATCACATTTAAGAAACACAGCACAGGTCCTATGTACAAGCATTCCATGTCACTACTAAAACTTCACAATTTTACAAAATACAATTCCTCTATGCAGTAAAAACTTTTTACCAAGCATTATCAAAAAGTATGACACAAAGCAACATTAAAAAAACACAATTTGCTTCCAAATCTTCTCCATAGAGTATACAAGTCTCTATGTATATTAAATGAATCATAACTCACCTTTACAAATGCTCTAGGAGATTCAGAACAGTGTCAGATACACACACCAATATTTCTTTAGCAGAGCAAAAGGTATGTTCTCCAGGCACTGCAACCATTAATGGCACAGAAAACCTCTGTTTCTACCCACATATTGCTCATGGTAAACAATCAAAACTCTTCCCTCTGTATTTTCAAACCAACACCCTTCCCCCCCTCAGCCCTCTCTACCTGTTACCATAGCAGCTCCCTCCTCACTGAGCTCTCAGGTTTAAAAGTGTATTCTACAATGTTGCAAATCACCTCAGCAAGGATGTTTGACCTGCGAATACACCAGTTTATCTGGTGCAATGTTTCTTTAAATGACTTTTTTTTAACCATTCAAATTACTTCTTACATAGAACACAACCATGCACCCTAACTTTCAGTTTTCAACTATCTCAATCTACCAATCATTGATTGTGATTCAAGAGCACTGAAACTCCACAGGTTTTTTTTTGCAAACTCCTACTGTTCCAACTGCCATTTTATTCCTACACTTCATCTGACTGCACCAGAACCTCCTCTACCATGTATTCTGTCTGGATTATTGGATATAGCTATATCCACTGGGCTCAAAGGTATGCAGCTACCAGAAATTTTCACAACCTTGATTTACCAAATGTGAACATTAAATGGATTGGCCAGAGAGGATTGAGATGTCACCAATTGATACCATTGGTGAAAACCTTTTTGCATTTCCCACACCCTAACCTTATAATTCTGCACTGTGGTGGAAATGACTTAGGCACTTTGACTGGGGTAGATCTGGAAATGCTTTTAAAGGACACCTTTGAACAATTGATGGCACTTTTTCCTCAAACTGCCTTGGTATTTTCCAATATATGCCAAAGACAGAAATGGAACTGGTCCAACCAATTTTGTCCACAATTTGAGAAAGCACGGAAACATGTGAATAAATCTGTTTCTGCTTACATGAAAGACTATGGAATGGGTTCAATATACAACAACAACTTGCGTTACAACATGCAAGATATCTACAGAGGAGATGGTGTGCACTTCTCAGATGAGGGGAATAGAATATTCCTCCGGAATTTAAGACTGTGCATTGGTACCTACTTGTAGGTACCTAAATCAGCCACAGAACCCAAAAGCCCTTTTCAGGGCTACCCTATCTCTGATCACTCCAAATGCTTATCTTTTTCTAACTTTTTTCACTATTTTTCACCATAGTACGCTCCCCGGTACGCTTCCCGGTGCGTGTACCGGGCGCTCCCCCCTCGAAAATTAAAAAAATGTTTTTTTTTGGGGGCCTATATGGGCCTCCTAAGACCCCCTCAGAAAACCTAGAGGGTCAGGGAGTGCCTACCATGCCCCCTTATACCCATTCCCAACGTTGTTTGTCCTCCATTTTCTGTCTCAAATCTACTGAAACACAAAATGGAGGACTCCCGTAGCGCTGCCGGTACGCGTACCGGGGCGCGCACCGGGAAGCGCTCCCAAAAAATGTAAAAGCTAATTTACATAAAAACCACTGGAGACACTTTCACCAAATATAGAATAGGCCATACTACATACCAGTCCCTACCATTTTCCTAAATTTGCTGGAATTCCATTGAGCCATTTAGCCTGTAGACCTCTCTAAATATCCTGAGGTGAATTACTTGACAAAAACACATCTGAAGTGTTAGAATTTACAACCAATTAAAATGTTACTTTCATTTTCTACTATTATTTCATGACATTTGATTGGTTATGTACATGAATGTATATAAACAAAGAGAGGGAAACACAGCCATTTTGACTACTACTTCCTGAAGTACATTTCAAAAGCATTTCCACTGAGAACTTAAACTTCTTTTTGAAAGGTAAGATGTCATTTTGAAAACTAAAGTATGTTGTGCACTTTAAGTTAATTTGGAAAACATTTTCTGATAGTTATATACTATCCCTCTGTAATAGTTATAGATTGAGATACGCTTCTCTGTTATAGTTATGGATGGAGTTAGGCTTGTCTTGTATAATTATGAATTTACTTAGGCTTCATGATATACACTTTTTTATATTTCTACTTCCAGCCTGATACCATACACTGCCCAAAGATAACTTCACTGTTAAAAAATCAAAACTACCTGTATGAACTTAAACCCAACAGTGCCCTATCTCTACTGATATATTTATTTTTTATGCAAGTTACAGCAAGAAAATGGAAGGACAGAAAAATATTTCCTTTGAAATTGTACTGGAGAGCAACAATGAACAAGTTATTGAACCCAATGAAGACTTAGAATTAACGGAATAATCACGGGACTATGAATTAGTTCAATGTGTGGAAGCGGTAGATTTGCTAATTCAAAATGAGGACATTTCCGACAATCTGTTAATGGAAGTTATGTTAAATTTGGAAAAAGAATCTGAAAAATAAATTTATATTTAATAATTCTAAACTTGTTTCAGACATTATTCATTTTTATATGTAATTCATAAACTAGTACCAAATTGATTATAATGTAACGTCAGATTTATAGCATACTGTGCAATTGTTTTATGTTACATAGTAATTTTGCTCATAGATACTTCCTTTCTCCCAATATATTATCTCCAATGTCTATTTGACATCTCTTTTTCATCTCCTGCCTCCATGTTGTTTCTGCTTTCCTGACAGACTATGATGTGGATTCCATATAGTACAATAACTTCTGTAACAACATGCAAGATATCTACAGAGGAAACGGTGTACATTAAATTTAAGACTCAGCATTGGTACCTACATGTTGGTACTTAAAACACCCAAACAACACAACAACTCTATGCAGAGCTACCCTACCTCTAATCACTTTAAATTAATATTTTCCTGTTTCACTGGGTTTGTCCCATTGTACGCTCCCCGGTACGCTGCCCGGTACGCATACCGGGCACTCCCCCCGCCAAAACCGATTTTTTTTTTTTTTTTTTTTTTTTTACCCGAGGGAGCCTTTTATGGCCCCCACATCAAACCTAGGGGGTCAGGGGGGGTCTACCCTGCCCTCTTTTGGTTATTTCCCCCTTTGTTTTTACCACCTCTTGTGTCTCGATCCTACCGAGACACAAGATGGCGGCCGCTCCGGACTGTTTCGAATGTTTACAGACACCCGAGAGCCAATCAGCTTTCCGTGCGCAAGTCACGTGGCGCGCCCGGAGCGCTTCCCGGTGCGCGTACCGGGGCGCTGCTATAGATATATACATTTTTTTGAACCTAAATTACTCAAAATCCTCTGGAGCACATATCTTGAGACATAGCAAAGGCACATCGGGCTACCAGTCCCTACAATTTTGCCAAGTTTGGTGAAAATCCATTCAGCCGTTCGAGCTAAAAGTGTAACCGACCGCCCTATGGAAATTAACATGGGGAAAACACGTTTTGGGACCCCCCCTTTTATCTCGGCCCCCACTTGACGAATCCCCTCCAAACTTTCAGGGAAGGGCCGGAGCGCCGCGAAGCAAAGTTGCTGAAAATTTCACGCAGATTCCTCCACCGGCGCAAAGTTATTCCAAATAGAATGTTACGATTTCCCTATGGAAATCAATCCTAACTATAACTACCTACTGGCGACCGCCAGTAGGTAATATATATATATATATATATATATATATATATATATATATATATATATATATATATATATATAAAAATTCTATGGCAAAATGAAACCCCTCATTTTGTTCCTTTTCAAATTAAATGTATTAAGTGTTACCACTTTATTCCAATCAAGATGACTTTAGGTGTGCCATACTTTTGTCATAAGTAGGACTGTTAGCGTTCTAGTTGTTCTTTAGAACACTCTGGGACATTCTGTCATTGGGCTATAGTTGGGCTACATCTGGCTGATATTTGGGCTACATTTGGGCTCTTTTGTCTCTGGTGGCCATCTTGGGAGACTGCATATCAGAATTTTGGCCTCACTTTTAGCCCGAACGGCTGAATGGATTTGCACGAAACTTGGCAAAATTGTAGGGACTGGTAGCCCGATGTGCCTTTGCTAGGTCTCAATATATGTGCTTCAGTGGATTTTGAGAAATTAATGTTCAAAAAAAGATATATATCTGTAACAGCGGACCGGGCAGCGCTCCGGTTCGCGGACTGTACGCGTACTGGAACTTCGCGTAGCGAAGCTGATTGGCTCTCCGGTGCCTGTCAACATTCTAAACAGTCCGGAGCGGCCGCCATCTTGTCTCTCGGTAGGATCGAGAGACAAGAGGAGGCCAAAACAAAGGGGGAAATGACCATAAGGGGGCATAGTATATCCTCCCTGACCCCCTAGGTTTAATGTGGAGGCTTTAAAAGGGCCCCGCGGGGCAAAAAAAAAATAAATTTTTTTTTGTTTTTTTGCGTGGGTAGCGCCCGGTTCGCGAACCGGGAAGCGTTCTGGGCAGCGTACTATAATGAAAAATGAATGATAGACTTCATAATACGCATTAAGCCGCAACGCAATACGTCGCGCTTTCGCGACGCGCCGCGGATCGCTTCCGGGTCGCTGCGCTTCGCGCCTCGGTCCGCGCCCCGGAGCACTTCCGGGTGCGCTAACGCGGTACGTCATAATACGCATTACGCGACAACGCGATACATCACGCTTCCGCGACGCGTCACGATGTTGATTTCTAACGCGGCAGTTGCGCAAACGGAACGTTTACCGGTTCGCGGACCGGGTCGCGGCATCAATTTGAGCTAACGGAAAGCTTTCCGGTTCGCGGACCAGGAGCGAAACAAAAAAAATATTAAATTTTTTTTTATTAATAAACATATAAAATATATTTTTGGATTTAAAGAAGAATACATTTTACAGCTATAGATATTAGCTTTTAAAAAACCAATGAAATTCACTGAAAAAACCATAGGTTATAGACCATATATAGTTAGGAATTAGCATTTACAAAACCTTGAAAATTCACTGAAAAAACCATAGGTTATAGACCATATATAGTTAGGAATTAGCATTTAAAAAACCTTATTTTACCCACACAAAACCATTGAAATTCCATATATAGTTAGTTGTACTAACTATATATCGCGCACCCGCAATCCACTGCTGATCATGTCACATATTACATCATTCATGACATGGTCAGTGACATCACTGATGACATCACTGATGACATCTCAAATGACATCACTGATGACATCACTGATGACATCTCAAATGACATCACTGATGACATCACTGATGACATCTCATTTGACGTTACTGATCACATCACTGATGACATCATTCATGTGATAATACGATGAACCTCTTCAGACTCTAATATAACCTTAGATACACTCAGTGTAAACAGACACTGACAGACTGTCACTCATCCATGGAGTTACTTACACACCTATTCAGTCACACCTCCATTTCCTCAACTATACAGTTATACACACCTTACTTATTCAAACATATACTAACACATATTTACTCTCTTATACAATCCCTGATACAAGTTCACAATGATCCATACAGCCACTCACTCATTCACTGGCTCTTATGTACAGTTATTTATATATGTCAACTCTCACATGTACTGTGTTTTACATATGTACTTACCTTGACATGTAGCACTGAGATATCTATTCACTCACCAATACACTGATGCACACAGTCAACCGCCCATACAGCTGTTTCCACATGCACTTTTGAGCTCATACATCTAGTGAATCAACTGCTCACACATCTATGCACAGAGTCATACACCTCCCAGCCACCCACACACACACTCAGTCTCCCATACAAATACTTGGGCAACCAATCAATAACCCATATAGTTACTCATATAGCTAATGATCAACACATGCAGCAGTTTACAGAACAACAGACATAATGATGCACAAATTAAGACAGTTTAGTCACTAACCCATGCACTCAGTGAGACACATTTAATCACTCACTCATACAGTCAGTCACGCACCTACTAAATCCTTCATCCAGACACTTATACATCCACTCATTCTTCAATATGTAAGACATATTTTAACTTTACAGAAATACACAGTCACTGGATGTTGTCATCAGTGATGTCATCAGTGATGTCATTTGAGATGTCATCAGTGATGTCATCAGTGATGTCATTTGAGATGTCATTAGTGATGTCATCAGTGATGTCACTGACCATGTCATGAATGATGTAATATGTGACATGATCAGCAGTGGATTGCGGGTGCGCGATATATAGTTAGTACAACTAACTATATATGGAATTTCAATGGTTTTGTGTGGGTAAAATAAGGTTTTTTAAATGCTAATTCCTAACTATATATGGTCTATAACCTATGGTTTTTTCAGTGAATTTTCAAGGTTTTGTAAATGCTAATTCCTAACTATATATGGTCTATAACCTATGGTTTTTTCAGTGAATTTATATATATATATATATATATATACATATATATATATATATATATTTATATTTTTGTATTTGTAAGGGGAATTTATAAAGCGCGCTGACACCATGGGTTTCCTGGCGCTGGCAGACAACTGGGTGACTGGGAGGGTTTAGCCAGATTGAGGGAAGAGCCAAGTTTTTAGGGATTTATGGAAGAGGGTAAGGGAATTGGAGTTTTTAAGAGAGAGGGGGAAGGAATTCCAGAGTTTGGGGGCCAGAAATGCAAATCTCCGGCCTCCGGATCTGCAGAGTTTGACAGGGGGAGTGAGTAAGAGGTGCAGATGAGAGGATCTCAGGTTCCGAGAGGGGCTGTAGGTCCTGATAAGAGATTTCAAAAAAACAGGACAGGAACCAGATAAGGATTTAAAGGTGAGGCAGCCGATCTTAAAGGCTGCCCTCGAGATGACGGGGAGCCAGTGCAGTTTTAGAAGGAGGGGTTTGGCGGATTGCCATTTCGGAATCCCAAAGGCCAATCTCGCCGCTTGATTCTGAACGAATTGTAGTCTGCAGAGAGATGTTTTGGGCAGACCATGATAGATAGCATTCGAAAAATCTAAGCGGGAGAGGACAAGGGCCATGATTACTTGCAGGAGAGCTTCAGGAGTGAGGAGATAAGCCACCTTCCTGATCCTGCGCAGCTGGAACATGCAGGAGGAGACAACTGTCCCCACCTGGGGCCCGAGGGAGAGACCGGAGTCAATAGTGATCCCTAAGCTTTTTACGGAGGCCACAGGGGTGGGGGGAAGGCCAAGTTCTGCCGGCCAAAAATGCGGACCCCAGTGGGTAGAGCTCTTGCCAGGGAGAAGAAGCTCCGTCTTTCCGGGATTCAGCTTAAGCTGATTTTGGCACATCCACGATAGGATGTGGGACATAACTGCCTGAAAGTTGGGAATAGCAGATGGGGAAGCAAGAGGGAAGATGAGTTGCAGGTCGTCCGCGTAATTGAAAACGGTGACGTCCCACTGCCTCAAGGAAAAGAGAAGGGGTCGAAGATAAAGATTGAAAAGAAGGGGGGACAGAGAGGAGCCCTGAGGGACCCCGCATATATATATATATATAGATATATATATATATATATATATATATATATATATATCTATATATATATATATATGTTTTATTTTCACAGTTATACATTTTACATATTTAAGAAATATATAATATAAAAGGAATAATTGTATTAATTATGTTCCACTATACATAGCTATATAAACACAAACACATATACACATATATATTTGTTTGTGTATTTATCGAATTATATATTTATATATCATATTAAATATTATTTAATATTTTATTGTACATTATACTAAATGTATACATTATTATTTTTTTACATTTACCATTTTAAACTGTGCTTGTATTTAAAAATCGTAATTGTTGTATATTGGTTGCTGATATTAGTATCAACCATATTTTTCCAATATATTTACACGGACCATTATAAGTCTAGGGACATGATATTTTGGCAAACGATATTTTTGATACAATATTTGTGTCAAACAATATTGTGACAGTGATCCATAAGTAGATGGCTCTCCTCCAAACACACTTGTTTTGTAGTCAGTAGTTCTCTCCCCATAACTGAAAAGTTCAGTTCACATGAAATCAGGACATGTAATAAAAAGAAAATTGAGTGTCCTAATCCGTCATTGTTTTACCATTGTAATAGAAGTACACCCATATCCCTTTTCAATGCATAGGTTTCCATAATGGACTGTTACGGTTCTAGGTATCTTGATAGAGGACAGGCGGAGCCGGCACAGATAAGAGCGGTGGGGCGTGCACGGAGGGGTGGGGGGCAATTGACAGATGACGGGATAGGTAAAATTAAATTTAAAAAAAATAAAACCACTTACCTTGCACTCGCCGCGGCAAGGTAAGGGATTTTATTTATTTAATGTTATCTATCCCATTGTCTGTCGACGCCCACCGTTCCCCACCCCGCACCGCTGCCCACCGGCTGACCGCTCTTACTTGTGCCGGCTGCACCTGATAGAGGAGCTTGTGCGAAAGCCTTTTGGGTTTAGTAAATAGTAAATACTTGTTCAAATAGCCCATCCCAAACAAATCCCTTCAGCATTTTCTCATGTTTTAGGACTCAAGTCATGTTATAGGTCAGATGAAGGGTGGCGATGCACTGTCCACTGACAAATATTGGCTGCTGCATACAGTCAGGAACAATTAGATGTCTTGTGGATACTTACTCCACCACAAATGCGCCCTGGACACATCTGGGGGCCATTAGGGTGTACCTGCGCCTCATGATGGGGGTGAATGATTGGTGACCAGGTCAGATTCGTGATTGTGATGCACCCATGCCCGAGTGGGGCTAGGAAGCAACTGGCTCTTTTGGACTAGGATGTAAGGGCTTGCAATGATGAACCACTTACTACTAACGTGTTTTCTTTTTTTCAGTTTTAGACTGTGCAATGGAGAATATACCTGTATGTAAAAGGGGAGGGTAACAGCGAGAGGTGGGAAAAATGACTAATATTGTGCACTAAATGTCTCTGGCACATAGTACGCAGACTGACCTCGTATATTTCTGTACTGTGGTGTATACATGCTGCTAATATTCATGTTTGGTTGACAAATCTAGTCCTTAATAAATGTCATTTGAAAAAAAAAACAAGTTATGTTATAGGTTCAATGGGCAAACCCAACAATGAATTGCCACAAAAGTTGCTGAATAATAAGAAAAATTCCGACTCTTACATGCAGACGGGTCACATCTTTTTTCTTTTTTACTTTTCAAATTTACATTTTTGGAGTTCCATAACCAGCAATGCTTTCATAGGTGGTAGAATATGGTGCTTTATTTGTTTCCTGTACTCTTCAAGAGACATTGTGATGTTCGTAATGCCCAAAAGGTGTGCAGAAGATGGTTTTCCACTCACCCCCATTTCTAATGTGGAACAGATGTTATGCTTCACAAAGGTCTAATTTGTGAAGATCATGGCTCTTCAAATGGACCCCACAATGCCCTTACTTATCGTGGAGAAGTGTGGCTCAATGGTTAGAGCGGCAGACCCTGATGCAGAGGTCTGGCCCGGGACCAGGGTTTAAGTCCCGCCTCGCCGGGTCTTGGGCTCAATTTCCTCGGACCTGATAATTCTCGCCACGGTGCCTATTCTAATCATGGGTCCCACTCTGCAACTCTGGACAATAGCTTGCTTAATCTCCACAACGGCCCCAACAGCGCTGGGATGCCTGGCTTCACCTTGGGGGTGCCCAGGAGTGGACATTTCACAGGGAAAAGCCAGGAAGGGTTCCACAGCGGTATTAGTACAGCGCCAGGACGCCCCTTTGCTGGGGCAGCAGTACGCTTTACAAGTACAAATTCATTTCATTATTGGCAAAGGTTAGCATTCCCTGATGGTCTCCTGTTTCCAACCATGATAATCATTGCAGGGTATGAGAATTATTATTTTCTTGGAGACAAAAAAAATATAGATGCCCCTGCCATAGATATGGAATGGACAATCATCATCATCAAGAGGTCTTTATTCGATTTGCATCATAAAAGACAAATACATAAAAAAAACAGTTCATACGCTTTTACATATGAGATAATAAATACGTTACATTTTAAAACCATGTTAAGAAAAGTATTAAATTTTAAACAATGATATACAAGAAGACCCCTTACTACATAAAAACAATGCTACGTTGGAACTAAAAGTCATAAAAACATATACAGTGGAAACTTCATTTACCAAGTTTGTGAATACGGATTGACCAAGGCCAGCTCACGAATTTTGCTACACCAATGGCGATAGGGGGGGAAGTATCAGTTTTAAGAATCCTAGTCGCTGCAACAGCAGATCTAGTACCTAATAAGCGGCAGACTGGTAAAAGCCAAACTTTTCTGGGTAACAAATACTTAGGGCAGCAGAAGAAAAAGTGTTCACTATTCTCTACTGCTGTTACACAGAAAGGACACTTATCGCTACCACCAGTTGACCAGGAGTGCATAAGCCCCCGCACGGGTAACGAGCCTACTCGTAATTGGTGATACAGTTTACGATCATTTGGCTTAGTAATTAAGTCCCAGTAGGCTTCATATTTAGGGACATCCTTTACAAACAAAAATTCCAGTGACATGGTAGGACCAACAACCATAGTGGATCTCCTCTCAGCGATCCAATGCCAATAAATATCTTTAAGTGCCTTTTTTGATGGAAAGGTAGCACGTGCTGGATCAACCCATAACGCCTCCAGGCGCAGATTTTTCAAAAGCTTCCTGAGATGAGAGAACCAGGGAACCCTATGGGACCCTTCAAGCCCCCTCACCTCAACGATGGCCTCAGCAAACAGGGTTAATTCAGGTGTAGTCCACAGACGACGCCAGAACGCCAGTGGTCTATACCGTACCACGTCCTCGATAGATTTAACACCTAAGTCAAGCTGCAGGGGTAAGCAAGGTGTTGATTGTGGGAGGCCAGTTGCCATTCTGAGGAACCTATTCTGTGCCACCCTCAGAGTGGATAAATCACTATACCCCCACAGTTCTGCACCGTAGATAGTTGTAGGGATTATCTTGGAGCCATACATTTTTACCAACGGTGCCAGGGGTTTAGTGAGAGATTTTGCGTGCTCCTTCAATAAGGCTCCCCCAAGTTGAGCATGTTTCAGGGTCATAAGATCCAATTGGGGTTTCCAGCTCAAGTTCTCACTTAATGTGACACCCAGGTATGTAAAAACCTCAGTTTGATCCAAAATGGCTCCGCTCATCGACACCTTGGCCTTCACAGCCTTGGGGCCTCACAAAACCATAAATTTGGTCTTGTTGACATTCACCTCTAACTCATGCTCGCTGCAGAAACACTCAAAACGGGCCAGTGCGGACTGAAGGCCCTGCCTCATTTTAGAAATAATAAGAGTGTCGTCCGCGAACATGAGGAGGGGAATTTTCCTTCCAGCAAGGGAGGGGGCGTCCGTTGGATAGTTAGAAAAATACTTAGTCACCCCATTAATAAACAAGGAAAAAAGGGTGGGGGCCAACACACACCCTTGTCTAACCCCCTTGGCAACTTTAAAACTGTCAGTGACCTCCCCTGGACCACCCCATCTTACTTTGGCATAGGTGTGTAAGTGCAGATTGATCAGCAGCGCCACCAGTCTTTGGGCATGCCCAAATCCAGCAAGACTTCCCAGAGCTTTGTCCTGGGCACTAGGTCGAAAGCAGACTTAAGGTCCACAAATGCCGCAAACAGCAAACCTCCCCCAAGATAGACCACCTTCCAATATAATAGCATAAATCTAAAAACTTGCTCTAAGGTCCCCATATGTTGCCGAAAACCCGCCTGGAGAGGACTTAAAACATCATAATCAGAGATCCAACTCTGGATCCTACCCAAAAGAAGGCGAGCCACAATCTTTTGTACAGCATCAATGAGGCTAATAGGTCGATAATTAGCCATTACTGAGCGATCACCCTTCTTATGAATAGGGAGGATCTCCGCCCCCAGCCATGAGTCAGGGACTTGCGTACCCCTTGCCAAAGCATTGGCTAAAAGAACAATGTATGGGACCCAGAGGTCCTGTTCCTGCTTAAACATATCAGCTGGTATGCAGTCAGGTCCTGGTGCTTTTCCCCCCGGGATAACCCTTAACACTGCCCTCACTTCAGTTGGCGTAAAAACCAAAGCTTCGTTGGAAGTAATGGGCAACAGAGTTGCAGAACTAGTGACATTCGCTTTGAATTGAGTCCCATAGTATTCGACCCATTCCCTTGGCTGAACACAATTTGAGGGGGATCTATCCTGTGGGCGATTGCCCCATTTAAGCTGCCGCCAGAATTTAATCATGTTATTACTCTGGCAAGCCTCCAACAGTTCCCTCCAACGGATCTCGTCCCAGTTCTTCTTGGCAGTGGCCTGCGCAGCTTTGTAGGTGGCCCTACAACTGCGGATTAAGCTCTGATCTCTTGACTTTAAAGCCGCATGCAGCGCCTTTTGCGACTCCCTGCATGCACTGTCATACCAGGTTAGGGGCTTCAGCTTATTTCTTCTAGGGCCAGTGAATTTAGTAAAAAGAGTTTTAAGATTTAGAAAAAGATCCCTATGTAATGTAGTGATATTGTCCAGAAGGGCCGGTTCTTGGCTGAACCCGCTGATTTGAATCATTGTATCCCTCAGCATGGTTCTAATCCTTGACAGAGCCTCCTCATCAAGGGCTATTTTAGGCCAGCTAACCCTTCTTTCATTATTGGATAGTAAGACCTGCGGCAGGGACGCCTCTGCCACCAAGGGCTCTGCAAAGGTACCTTCTTTGATCGATAGAACCAGGGGATTGTGATCACTCTCGGCTCTATTTACTACCACCATATCCAGCAGACTGGGCCACATTTCCACATTCACCAGGATATAGTCAATGCGGGAGCCAGATCTGCCATTATCGTAGGTCATTGCCCCCATCCTATCGGACTTCAATCGCCCATTAACTGCACGCATTCCTTGATTCAAACATAGACCCTTCAAAAATATGGCTGATTGGGACCATTTCTTAATAAGTTGTAATTCGAAACCCGGAATGCCCCATAAAGAGTCCTCATCTTCGGTGAGCATACCATCGTCCAACCCGGTGTGCAGTCATAATATCGAGTTGTTTTTTTCGACTGGACAGAATATCGAGTAAAAAATATAGAATGGACATAATATCGACTAGACATAATATAGACAACAAAAATATCTACTAAAATGGACATAATATCGAATCAAAAATATAGAATGGACATAATATCGCCTAGACATAATATAGACAACAAAAATATCGAATTTAAGGTAAGTTAATAATATTTTTAATTTTTTGTGTAATATTATTCTGTAGCGGGTTGTGGGTTTATAGGGGAATAGGGTGGGAAGTAATTTAAATATAATTAATTAAATCTGTAATATAATAGTAATTGTTAATTAATTATTAATTGTTAATTAATTAAAATATAATTGGTAATTAATAATAATTGATTAATTGATCAATAATTATATTTTCGTAAAATATTTTCTGTAGCGGGTTGTGGGATTATAGGGGAATAGGGTGGGAAGTAATTTAAATATAATTAATTAAATCTGTAATATAATAGTAATTGTTAATTAATTATTAATTGTTAATTAATTAAAATATAATTGGTAATTAATAATAATTGATTAATTGATCAATAATTATATTTTAGTAAAATATTTTCGGTAGCGGGTTGTGGGTTTATAGGGGAATAGGGTGGGAAGTAATTGAAATATAATTAATTAAATCTGTAATATAATAGTAATTGTTAATTAATTATTCATTGTTAATTAATTAAAATATAATTGGTAATTAATAATAATTGATTAATTGATCAATAATTATATTTTCGTAAAATATTTTCTGTAGCGGGTTGTGGGTTTATAGGGGAATAGGGTGGGAAGTAATTTAAATTTAATTAATTTAAATATGTAAATTAATAATAATTGTTAATTAATTATTATTTTGTAAATAATTAAAATATAATTGGTAATTATAAATATTTAAAGAATAAATAAATAATAATTAGTAAATTAATTTCTGTAGTGGGTTGTGAGTTTATAGGGGGATAGGGTGGGGAGTAATTTAATAATAACTAATTAAATATGTAAATTAATTACATTTGTTAATTAATTAATAATTGACCATTAAATAAAATTAACTTCGTAAATAAAAGTAATTGGTTTTGGAAATTAAATTTAAGTTTTGGGTTTTTGGGTAGAGGGGTATTTTTAGGGTTCAGGGTCAGTTTTGGATTTTTGGGTAAAGGGGTATTTTTAGGGTTCAGGGTCAGTTTTGGGTTTTTGGGTAAAGGGGTATTTTTAGGGTTCAGCGTCAGTTTTTAGTTTTTGGGTAAAGGGGTATTTTTTATGTTCAGGGTCAGTTTTTAGTTTTTGGGTAAAGGGGTATTTTTAGGGTTCAGGGTCAGTTTTTAGTTTTTGGGTAAAGGGGTATTTTTAGGGTTCAGGGGCAGTTTTTAGTTTTTGGGTAAAGGGGTATTTTTAGGGTTCAGGGTCAGTTTTCAGTTTTTTGGTAAAGGGGTATTTTTAGGGTTCAGGGTCAGTTTTTAGTTTTTGGGTAAAGGGGTATTTTTAGGGTTCAGGGTCAGTTTTCAGTTTTTGGTAAAGGGGTATTTTTAGCGTTCAGGGTCAGTTTTCAGTTTTTGGTAAAGGGGTATTTTTAGGGTTCAGGGTCAGTTTTTAGTTTTTGGGTAAAGGGGTATTTTTTGTGTTCAGAGTCAGTTTTCAGTTTTTGGGTAAAGGGGTATTTTTAGGGTTCAGGGTCAGTTTTTAGTTTTTGAGTAAAGGGGTATTTTTAGGGTTCAGGGTCAGTTTTTAGTTTTTGGGTAAAGGGGTATTTTTAGGGTTCAGGGTCAGTTTTGGGTTTTTGGGGTACAGGGGTACAGTGTAAAAATAAAGTAAAATTAAATTTAACTTAAATTAATTTAATGAAATTAAATTAAAATAAATTATATTATATTAATATGTTTATTTAATAATATGTTTATATATATATATATATATATATATATATATATATATATATATATATATATATATGTATTATTTTTGGTGATATAATTTTTTAATTTATATTAATTATTTATTAATATTACATTTATTTAATAATTATTTCTAAGTTTATATTAAATATATTTATATATATTATTTTTAACTTAATTTTAAGACATTTAAAAAAATCGATATTTTGACAGTCTATATTTTTGTAAGTCGATATTTTGGAGTCGATATTTTAGTACTTACCTGTTTGAAGATAGGCAGTCGATATTTTGTCCCTCGATATTTTATCCTCGATATTTTGGTATCTCGATATTTTTGACATCGATATTATGTCAGTGATCCGTCCAACCCCATAGGTTCAAAACAGGTATTGAAGTCCCCCAATACCACCCTATTTGTATTCACCGGCAATGAACTTAAGAGACCCTCCAACACCAGTGCAACAGGAGAGCATTTTCCCCCTTGGATACCCCGCATATAAATATTTACAATCACCATATTCAGTCCCGAAGACGAATTTACCCGTATGGCCAAAATATCGGGGTTGTCCAACGGGAGCTCCTCCACTGTTACTCCCACATGTTGGCGTACCCAAATAGCTAGACCACCCACTGGTCTGCCCCTTGCACCTTTCACAGCTGGTCTAGAATAGTTCAGAAAGCCAGCGCGAAAAATAGGCCGGGTAGCCCAGGTTTCCTGGAATGTCCAAATATCAGAATGGTCTATGAAAGTCCCCCAGTCAGGCAGATCAAGCTTTGATTCAAGGCCAGCAATATTCCAGGAGCATATCCGTAACAGCGGTAAACACTGGGCAGTTGCCCCCTTCCCAACTCCTGCCGAGCTAGATATGGCTGGGCAGGATGGACAGAGAGTTGGGCTAGCATCAATACAAGAAGGTAGGGAACTTACAGGTAAGACTGAAAATAATGTTTCACCAAGGGTGGCTTTATCAACATTTAAACCAACAGATATCCCCTGTTCAGGTCCCACTAAAAATGAGCAACAGTCAACAAAAGGGAGTACAGTTTTAGGCTCAGTGGTTTGTACAGATAAAGGACTCTCATATGCTGAATGTAATAAGAAGTTTGATGTTAGAGTCACCGTACCCAGTGGACTGCCAACAAAGTACCCCGGCTGTCAATCACACCCATCGAAACAGGAGAAAATGTTAAATCTGTTAGATTCTTCTAACGGGGTAAATGGAATCAAATGATCCATTCTCCTGTTCCCATGTAAGTGATCCAACCTCCCTGGAGGCATACTATAGCTTCTAACGGGTACTGTATTCCACCCAAGATCGTTCCTGATGGGCAAAGGTCTAAGAACTTGCCCCGTGTAACTATTATTGGATGGCATATACATGTTAGGCTGTGTATCAGCTAGTCCTCCCGGGTAGAAGGGGGGGGTCACAAGGGATCTTGGATAAAAGTATGTTAAGTCATATGGAACTATGGCATTGCTCAAGTTCCCCGAGGACCCATTCAGTATAAGTCTGACTGCCTCTGGGTCTCTAAAGTTTATTACAATAAGGTCTCCCTTTAAAAAAATGTCCCTACTGCCCAACCAGGGGAGACGCCTGACGTGAACAATCTCTCCATTGACATAATATGGGAGTGGTCTGTTTAGTCCTAACCAGTGCAATGTTTTGTTTTTTAACTGGGAGTACCCCTCCCTTTTACCAACCTCTAGGGTAGGGACTCCAGTGAGCACGACCACAAAAGGCACAGCATCGGGAGGCAATTCAACATTAGGGCCCTGCAATTTGTCATTAGTAGGTCGACTAACCTTCCCCGTCCCACTCGCTTGTTCGGGGAGGTCGAATTATCCCCTCCCTTCTGAGACTCTCTAGCAGCCAGTGCAGCTGATTTTACTGCTGTCACCAGAGGGACCTGTTGGTGAGCTTGCTGAGTTGCTGGTGCTCCCGAATGGGTATTAACAGGGTGTTTATTGACTTTATTAATGCCCTTAATGGGGCCCTTGGGGGCAGCCGGGGTCGGGACAGGAGCAATTAGAGCCTGAGCTGTAACCATTGATGGGGGGACTGGCTTTCCAGTAATCAAGGAAGGCCCTGCCCCGGCATTATCGGCAAACAATAACTCAAGGTTCCCCAGCCGTTGTTCCACCCTCTTCAGAATATCTAGTATTGGGTGCACAAAGGACCTAAATAGGTGCTCAATAGAATCACAAGGGGTGCCAGACAATAAGACTTTCTCTAGAGGGGGAAGGGCTGGCCTCATTTCACATAATGGATCGGTAACAGGCATTATATCAGTTGTGTCTAATACCACAGAAGCCGGTGGCACCAGCACCACAGGAGCCGGTGGCACTACAGCAGAAATTTCTGAGGCCTTGACCATAGATACAGCTGATGCATTAGATTTTAGTGATTTGCCAAACTCAGAATGACTGAGCTTACACCTCTGGGGTACCCCCCCCCTTCTCCGTTTGGATGGTGGAGGACCATGAGCTTTGGGTACGTAGGGCAACGTGCCCTTCTTTTTAGGTAACTCCCTAGCTGGAAGAGAAGGCACATTAATTACATCTAGTCCTGTACTGGGAATGCTTGGGGTTGCCACATTGGGTGAAGGAGCAGTGTTTACATCAACTTGAAGCGGCGAGGTGTCGCTAAGGAGTAAGGGGAATTTGTCCAAAGACAGTGGGTCCTCGCTGGAAAAGTCAGAGACTGGGTCCGGCAAAACGGATACAGGCATCAAATCCGACAAAGGTCTATTTTTCAGGGATTCAATGGAGCGGCGTCACTCAGTCCTGCGCTCTGCCATCACAAAATCCTTATCCAGATCCGTAGCAGCCCTCGTAAAGTAGCTCTCTAGTGTTCCTTTACTGCCCCCCGCAGACACCGATTTATCACAGTTTGTAGACATAGTGAAAATGTCCTACCTTCCCAACAGCCTAGGGGGCTTGTAAAGGCAAAAGAGGGGGGGCCCGTCCCGTCCTCCTCCGTCCCCGGAAGGCCACAGACGGCCCGCCCTTTGCCCGGGCTTTGCCCGGCTCGTACCGCGATGCGCGGTGCTGGAGCCGATTTTCAATCACCTGTGGTGGGCGTGGCGGGGAGGAGCTCCAGGCCCAGTTGAATTGTGGTCAATTATGTTTTTCGGCCTCCCTCTTGGCCACCGAACCCCCAGGAACGAGCGTTTCCCGCGGAGCGGGAAACGCGAGCGGTGACGAACAAGCGCTGCCAAATAGCGCTGAGAAACCCAGTAGCGTGGTTCTCCTCCTCTGCTCGGCCTCAGTCTGTCAGTCCGCTGTGTGGGGAGTAGCTGTGGACCCCATGCATCCTCTTCTCAGCCTAGCGCTCAAACCACAATAGCTCCCACCACAACAGCAACCTCTTCCCAGGACAAACACATTCTTCTGTAGATTTGCTTGGAAGTACTCCTTCAGCATTTGTGTTCCTCAATTTGATAGAAAGTTGATGTAGCCGAAAGAAAACAGTGTGTCCAGAACCATTGGTACAGCTCAGGCATACTCCTTCTGAGGACGTAAGACAAAGGCTGTTGTTTTTTTCTAGCAAATCGGCAAGGTCTGATATTGTCTGGGTACCAATGACAAACTGGCGAAACTTTTACAAGTTCCTATTTCTGCTGAATGATCTTCAGTTGGGGGCCGAACATATCCTAATACAAACAATTATCCTGAAAAAGTTAAGGGTAGTGAAATGGGACAGGAAGCTCCCTTAATATACAGATCATACCATACAGGTCAATGCACGTCAAATTTGACAATGTAGTTAAGTGAGTCTGTGATGCCAAATGAGAGTGTTTCTTGTGACATCCAAATTAATCAAATAAAGGTACTGACATTCCTTTGATAAGTCCAGTAGACAGTGGTGCTCTAGCCACTGTCTGCAGGTATTCTGGAATGCATAGGAATGGGATGTTTCTTAACCACATTATCCTCAAGGTACATGCCCTTGGCCCCACGTTGGAGGAAGACGCAGACAGCGCTCATGCTCTCTCCATCTATATTCTGTGTTACAGGTAACACAACAGCTGTGCCAGAGGCAGCTCTTGTAAGGGAAGACCTAACATAAAGGATACAATATAGGGAAAAGGCCCTGATATTTTCCAAATGTCTCTATGTTCTTATTGAATAACTCGAGCTACACGACCATAATACCTGCCACAGTGCATTGTCCTGTCAGTTGTTCTTTCCCATTTCAGCTTATTGGCTCTGGGAAACCTGGTTCTTGCGCGTCCTCTCTTGGAGGTGGTGTTCCATCTGCAGTACCAAGTCAATGAGCTCAGCTAGAGTAGAAGGGTGGGGGCTACGGACATGTTTGCCCTTCATTTGTACTTTGAGACCTATTTAAACAGTGTCAAATTAAGTCCTCTCAATCTATGTCATCCTGGCGGCTAGTTGCCAAAGCTGAGTAACTTACAACTACCCATCCTGGTTTTCTTGGTGGATATCACAGAATACCTCTTTGACTAAAAATTCAATCTCAGAACATTCAAGTAGGATTGTTTTAATATAACTAGAAAGTATGATCTCTTGCTGCCGCTAGTCTAGCATCAAGCTGAGGTCAAGTCAGCTTCAGTAAGGGAGCCAATAATTACTTAAGACAACCCCATGCAAATTGTGCTGGACGAAAGGCAAAAGGCACTGTTATAGAATCCTGGAAGTCTCTTAACGTATTGGAATCATCAGAAAAGTGAAAAAGTGAATCCATCTGTAAGAAAGTCTCCTGCTCTTGCTTCCAAACTCTACTCTCAGGTCTGCATCTGCAGGATGAATGCCAGTCAAACATTTGATAGCGATACAGAACTTTGCCATCCAGATGGCACATGCATTGCAGAGGTTCGATGACATTTCTGAGGCTTGTTGTTGCTACCTGCACTAATTGCCTATTCTGCAGAGAGTGTCATTTAAATGTCTTGCCTTAGTCTCATGATAAGGCTTGAGGCAGTTTGCACATCCCCAACCCTTCCTACATATTGCTGGTACAGGTATTCAGCACACAAGACTTAAAACAGCCCCATATTAGGACATACAGAACAATATTCAGCACACACATATTAAAACAGTCCATTGTAAGACTGACAGACCATCATAAAATACCAAGTGTAAAACAGCATTTATAATCGACTTTCTAGCTCAATCAGAAGAAAAATGACGACGCGCAATAACATAGTAAACCAGGTGTATAACATTTGCCTTCCAAGGCCAGAACGAACCCAATTTAAAACACGCAGTACACTTGAAAGGGCTAAGTGCAAAACAAAGGTTACCAGCTCCCGGACTAACTCATTATAAAAGCAGACAATTCAATATAAAATACAGAGTGCAATAGAGCAAGTTTGAATGATGACACAATGTGAAAGCAAATAAAACATAATAACAGTGTAAGGTGCCACGTAGGGCAGGGCAGTCTTTTTGACTCGCTCAAGAGAGCAGCGTCTAATGCGTGATAATGAAGTAACCAGAACCGGCCTGTTTTAAAGCACACCGGCCAATTTTAAAGCACAAGGTACAATACAGAGAGTCATATTCAAAACATGATTTTTACACTGTGTCATATAGTTAGGGGCGTTTTTCAGCACAAGCCAGCCCATCTTAAAAAACAGGCAATATCTGATTACATGAAGTATTAAAAGTTTTCTTTGCAATGTGCTGAAGGAAAAAGTGCAATGGGCTGTAATATCAGGTAAGAAGTGTAGTTACGTTGCAGCACTTAGCGTCTCGCAATTGTAGCCGTTGCCATCCGGAGAAATTTAACAGATTTTGCATTTAATATGGTGTTGTTAAGATTCAGACTGGCCATTGTTCAAACACATTTATTGCGGAAGAGAATTTTTCTTTGCTGAAATAGGGAAGGACAGATGCATAAAATGTGTTTTAAGGTGAGTCCATATTTTGTAGGGTTCTGGGTGGTGCCATGCCGGGAGGTCAGCTCGCATATTCCACTCTCCCAGTCTTATTGCCTCTAACCTGGCCTGTATCCACAGAGGTATGTGCAAGTAATATAGTTCAGTTGTTTGCTGGAGGTGTAGGAGTTGATTATTGACCATGCATGGGAGCGCTAACTCAGTGTAAACATATCCTCTACTTTGACAGCATTTTTGCTGTGGCTGCCATGAGTTTTATGATGACTTGGTGAGAGAGATGCTTGTCCCAGGCCACAGTGAGTACAAATTTAATTAATTTCATCTAGGTATCGTCTGTAGGACGAGGTTGAGCCAACGCCCTCTAGTTCACGCCAAATTAGGCCATGCATAGAGTCTTGCAGTGCAGGTCTAAGCCAGTGACAGAACTTTAAGGAGCAATTGCCTATGGCTCAAGATTGTTTAGCGATGTTAAACTCAAGTCTTACTTGCACCGGTGATGCTATTCTGCAGCTAGTGAAATTTAGATGTCTTGGTTTTGGTCCCATGATATGTCTTGAGGCAGAATACACATCTCCTACCCATCCTACATATTGATTCCATGTATTTCTGCTCCCTGCCTTTGTAACATATAGTTGAATTATTTATTTGGTAAATGTTCTATTATCTCTTCACCTGTGCCAATGTCTGCATCTTCCTTTGCCTTATTATATGCTTAGGGCTTAATTTAGGGTTTGATGGAGAGGGAGAAAAGTGGTATACTGGCGGTAACCTGCCCCACCAAACCCATGGTTTACCTGCTCCGGAAACTGCTACTAATCTAACATCAGCAGAACCTGTTTGCTCTCATAGCAGTAACTCTGTGACACAGGGGTCCTTCTACCACAAGACCACTAGGTCACAATAAAAGCTACCCAACCAGTGGAGGGAGGGACTACCATCACTCAGGCAGAGACAATTTGAATGACCCACTTGTGTAAGAAAGAATAACACCGTCCCTTTCACACGTGGAAGGTTTAACCAGCTGACTACCGGATCGGGTGACCAGCGGCCACACAACTAGTGCTGACAGCCACAACCCTACGAATAGGGTTTTCACACTAATTTGGAGCTGCATATTTTGAATACTCGCCTTGCATCACAAAATAGCGAATCTGCCTTTTGAGAAAACTTTAATTCTCTCACCTGGAAGAGAGGTGGGATGTATGTGTAATCAGGAAATGGAACTTTAGTCTCTGGTACTCATGAGACAATCTATATACCTTCGGGACTGAAGTACAACCGACAATAAGGACCACAATCATAGGAATTTATCCCTGAAGAAGTCGCTGTGTACTGCATGGTAGCGACGAAACACGTGTTGGCTAGGCTAAGGCTTTGTACGAAGGAATGCACAACAAGGACAATAAATCCTGGAACCACACAAAGCAGTGGATGAACAGTGTTTCTTTCTTTCACTCACAATTGTACTAACGAAGTTTGTTTACTACTAGCATGTTGAGGGGACCTTTGAGCTTTAAGAAAGAATCTCCTTGAACATCAGAATCTTTTACTTTTTATTCTGGAAAAAACAAACTCCTGATTTAGGAGTTTGATTGTTCTGAACATAAAAAGCTCACTAAGCGGGCGCTTTAAACATGGTGGCTTTACAGCAAACAAGAAAGATCCCTGCCAAGCAAGTGAGGGTCATGATCTCTTCCCACCTGAGAGGACAGTAGCTTTCCTGCCAAGGCCTAAATATAGTTGCTA